>NC_091835.1:23759643-24361950 GCF_037783145.1 Equus przewalskii
TGCCATGGGAGCTGAACCAACAGGCTCAGGAAAAAGATGACAGTGAATCTTTAAGGGGCCCCACCTTTGATTTTCATGGTGGTATGAGTAATCGTTTTATCATATTTCTCAAGTCTAAGAGAAAGTCACTTTCACCACAAATACAAATGTAAAATTTCTACAAAATCAAGTTGAAAATGAGTTATATAGTCTTTACAAGCTTTTCTATCTTCCAAAGTATACATTTAGATAAAATATGTTCTATCCTTAATTATGGATAGAATTGATTTAAATATTTAGATGATAATATAAGCAGCTTATCACCCACAAAGTTCTTTGCAAAAGTTCTTGATTTAGAAAATAAAAGCTAAGGGGCCGCCCGGTGGTGCAGTGGTTAAGTTCCCACGTTCCACTTCCGTGGCCCGGGTTTGGCCAGTTTGGATCCCGGGTGCGGACATGGCAGTGCTTGGCAAAAAGCCATGCTGTGGTAGGCGTCCCACGTATAAAGTAGAGGAAGATGGGCATGGATGTTAGCTCAAGGCCAGTCTTCCTCAGCAAAAAGAAGAGGATTGGCAATAGTTAGCTCAGGGCTAATCTTCCTCAAAAGAAAAGAAAAGAAAAGAAACGCTAGGAAGAATTAAGCCAAGAAACCATCTATTTGAATGATCTCCTTTAAAAGGCAAGCATGCCCTTCTCCCTTTGAGTCAAAGGAAGTCCTCTTCTGTTCCATTTTCATTCTACAGCCCAAGAGTAATCTGTTGCTGAACTGCATTTCACTTGCAATATTTCAGGCAGCAAAAATGCATTTGGTACCCAAAGATGGGAAACTTTAAGTTTGGCCGTTTAGTTTTGGTATTGTAAAATGGGGGTGGGTGTCGCGGCAGGGGGTAGTAAGATGTGTGGAGGGTCCCAACCGCCCCTCACAGTAGCCCTTTGAGGTCCTGGAAGCCCCCCCTGGACATACAGGACAGGGGGGCCCCGAAGAGTTAGAGAACCCATCTGGTCGAGAGGCAGCTGGGTGGTAGAGCCGAGATTTGAACCCGGGCCTGTGCGCTGGCAGAGCCCAGCTCTTGTGTGGCACGGCCTGACCTCAGGTGGTCAGGGCCTGCCAAGGAGCTCAGGATCTGCAGAGAAAATCCAATTAAAACCTGGGAAATCTGATTAAAAATGCCACAGTTGCCTCTCTCAGTCACACACCCAAGTGCCGTCTGGTTAGTAGATGGCGTTAGAATTTTGAAATTCTTCATTCTAACAGTATGTTTCACGTTTACTATAAAGGCATTTAAGTGGTTCACAGGCATCAAATGTTCTGTCCTATTCAAGTTCCATGAAATGTCTTCATGAAAATAGTGTGGGAATTTGGGTCCCCTCAGCCTTCGGCTACACAGCAGAGGCGCGTTCAGACGTGGGGGCAAAGTCTCCCCGTCGAGTGGGGTTTAAGCTGTGAGAAGACCAGGAGGAGCGCTTGGCTTCGCTCGTGAGGAAGTACCTGAGGTACCCGTCACCTTTCTAATTTATCCCGTGTGGGTCATTCGTCCGTCTGTGCTCACACTCCTCCGACAGGCAGTGACACAGGGAAGCTGTCTTCTCTACTGATCTCAGACTCTCCCTTGGGGTCAGGTCACATGCCTGGTGACCAGCACCCATGCTGTGAATTATCAGGATGTGGAGTGACAACCTGGTGTGTCTTAGGGAGAAAGCAGAGAAGCTAACTCTGATGACACAGCAAGTGGGGACACTGAAGGAAGGAGCCACAAGTGGGAGAAGGCAGGATGGGCAGGAAGCCATCCTTGGGAGATGACAGCCAGACCGAGGAGGGGTGAAGTGTGGAGGGAGACACTCTGGCTCTGCCCTGCAGTTTATGTTGATCTGGTTCGACCAGCAGCACTGACTTACACAAACGACAATTTTGCCATCATAAACTTAGGGTCTTTGAAACATGAGAGCATTACTGTCTATTTAAAGTTTATGTCTGCTTCTTCAGAAAAGGGATTCAAAAGTTTTTAAACAAAGTAGGTGTATATTTTATTACTCTGAGTTTTATTTACAGGTGTGGAAAATGACCTTAGAGAGATGAGACCGTTTTCCCCAAAGCTAAGAAAATGGCGGAGCCAAGGTTCAAATCTAGATCTAAAAACACTGCAAAGCTTGCATTCTTCCTACGACAGCCTCTGCCTCAAAATCAAATACAAAGTCAAGAACAAAAACAAACACACACAAAGGGCACAGTCAGTATGTTAACCAGGGACTGCAGTTGGCTGTGAGCATGCTGACACACACAGCCAAGGGGGAAACAGAATAATCCACATGATCCCAATCACTTTACAACTGGAAGCATATCTTGAAAAACAAGTTTTTTTTATTGGTGCTGAATTCGAGGCACAGTATAATAAACACAAAATAGGCCATTTTGTTAGCCAGACTTTTGCAGAGAACACGGAAGCCATAACTGATGTTCATCCAGCTGTTTCTTCATTTGACCCAAGTCCAGGGGTGGGGGAGTGTACACATCTGTGCACGTGTGTGTGCAGGAGCATTTGTGTATACATCTAGAGAGATGAGTGAGACAGGCTAACACGGTCCGAACTGCAGGTTTGGGACACGCTTTAAGGATCTAGGGAGGTGTACAGACAGCACCTCTCTGAGCCTCTCCTTTGCATATCACATCTCTGGACCTGACTATTATTAGAACTGGTAACACAATTTGAGGTTATACAATCTGATAGCCTGGGGCACTGGCATTTTAAGTTGTTGATTAAGTGGAAATGAATCTGCTTTGGAAGACCAGTGTTTAACCAGGAGGGTTGATATTTTGGTGTAATAATTGAGAAACGTGATCCCTGTTTGCATCTCTTGGCAAGCCGTCCCACCTCTACACAGGTGTTTCTGAGCAGGGCCGAGGGTTTCCTTGAGAAGGAGGTCAGATGGGCTGAAGGTGGACGGAGCCTGTGGATGTCTGGAGAGCAGTGACCATCCTTGGGGGCTCGGGAGAGCAGGAAGCTGGTGACACCATCTGGAGGGTTTCAGAAGCAGATTGTGGTTGAAGCCACACTGGTGCTTGGGATCCTCCAAGGCCAGCATGGAGAGTGCAGAGGGAGGAGAGGTGAGCAAAGAGACACCAGTGTTTGAGGAATATGGGCCTGTCATCAAGCCCCAGCAGACCCTGAGGACATGGGGGCCCGTGAACTGGCTGCGGATCTTTCCAGACTGCCCAGCCAGCCCCAGCCCTCTGTGACAGCCCGTTGCACTCTCCATAGCGGTTCTCTTCATCTGTGCAGATGAGGAGGACTGACAACGTTAGCTGTGCTTTTGGAGCCGTTTAAAATGATCATGAGCTCCTTTTTGATGGATTTATTAGGGAAGATGAATATGTAGATATTCTTTGGGAAATCCAAGTGGGCCTTTTGCTTCGCATGAGAACCTGCACTAATGGGGGAAAAAATGGTGATACGATGATCAGGTGATACGATGACCAGGGTGCATCTCTTTTGTAGCTACTGACTTGATAAACATTTTTGCTGGAGGTCCTGTTTTAATATAGTGATAATGTTGACTACAGTCACCTGTGCTCACTCATATAAGGCTAGAAACACCAAGTTTCCAATCTTATAGTTTTGGCAGCATCTTGAACAATGCCTGAGTCGGTCAATGTTTTGTTGAATGAATGAATGAATGGAGTAGATAATCTTACCTAGCGATCACTGCAAAATTAGGAGAACCTGTGAAGCAAACTGATATGTCAGTGTGTGATCATAAGCTTTTTAAAAAAATATTTCAGGGGCCGGCCCCATGGCCGAGTGGATAAGTTCACGCGCTCCACTTCAGCGGCTCAGGGTCTCGCCAGTTCGAATCCTGGGCGCGGACATGGCACTGTTTATCAAGCCCTGCTGAGGCGGTGTCCCACATGCCACAACTAGAAGGACTCACAACTAAAAATACACAACTATGTACCGGGGGGCTTTGAGGAGAAAAAAGGAAAAATAAAATCTTAAAAAAAAATGTTTCAGTTACATTTTAGTGATTACTCTGTTTAGCTGGAATTTTACTGGTATTCTGTTCGTATCTGCATGAATCAGAACGTGGAAGCCTCTTTCTTCACTGTTTGTGAATTTGACCAGTTGACTTTCCAATTAAATTTCTGTACTTTTTTGTTTAACTTTTATCACTGTGAAAAGAAATTTTAAATTGAGGATGAAGATCTCTTTCCCATTAATGGTAGAAGGTGTACAAAACTCTGCGTTAGAAAGCAGCAGGATTTTTATAGAGATTCATGTGGGTATGCCCATGTTTTACCAATATATCTAAAATAGAATGTAAAATCAGTTATAAAATTACTATTTCAATGAGACTTCAAAAAAATTTTTTTAATTCATATTTTACCAGTGTTGTTTTTTTTTTCCAATATGGCTTTTATGCATATTTCAAGGTGCTTACAGAACCTTTCTTTCTGATGTTTCTACTTCTGTAATTGGATTTTATATTTCTTTCTCTGTTTCTTTTGCCCTTCTCTCTAGATCTATCAGGTTCAAAAGGTAGGCACTTCCGTCTTTGTTTTCTAATTTGCATGTACTGTTTTTCCCTTGCCAAGACCTGGTCACCTTTCAGAAATAACGCCTCTCGTGACAGCGAAGTTCTTACTGCTGCTTTTACTGCTTTGTTTATGAATTGGCTTGCACAAGAATGCTTCCTTCCCTACTTCTCCTCCCACAAAAAGCGGCTGTCCGGCAGACACATTACCAAGTATTAAATGCTTTCCCATCTCCATTTTTCTCAAGAAATTAGAAAATTGTTTCTTTGAGAAAAAAATGAACTCTAAGACAAAATAAAATCACATTTCAGAATTTGGGAAACCTTTTGAAATCAGATATTTAAAGAGAAATATTGTCCTTCCATATAATTTTCTTAGAAAACCTTTAAAATATCAATGCAAATTACCATTCATTAAGAGATTATTGCATATTATTTAAATATCTGAGTAGAAAAGAGAATGATGATAGAACAGCAAAATCTAATAGCTTAAAGTAGACCTGTGCTGTGTCCCTCATATTCGGTTAACATGCATCTCTGTTTCCTAGTTATTATGTAGAAGCAGCTGAGGTTTAGAAATAAATACATTGAGCAGGCCGGCCACAGCAAATAAAGAGAAAAACAGCCAAGTCAGTGTCTCCTGATTCAAAAGTAATGTAGGAAGGAGTGAGCGAGTTCCCTGAGAATTTATAGAATGTGTACACAATGGTCTTTCCCATAAATGAATTCAGTTTATGACTTATGACATCTGCCCTAGTTGCTTTTTATAAATCTATTTCGTTTATAGATAAAGAAAAACTATATTTTTCTTTTAGAGCAGCTAAGAAAATCAAAATAAGGTGACCGTTTCAGAGATTAAAACATGCAGGGCCTTTAAACAGTCTCTGTAAATTTAAAATTCTATCATTGGATTCCTTTACTGGCGACCATTCCAAATTGCCTTTCCTTCCTGCCGGCGCTCACTCCGTACAACTGCTATCCCCAAGAGTGTAAAGAAATCAGTGAAGTAGGTACCAGAATCTGTTTGTACTTTGTTAGTTTTTGGAGGGTCCAAGTATCGAAACATATGTTGAAGCTGGATCCGACCCATGCTTGTAGAGGCTGGGTCAGAATTTCACAGGCGGAAGGCAGGGCTGACGAGGCTGGGAACCCTCGCTGTGATGCAGGAGGATGTAACTGTCCAAAACCCAGACAGGGGACTCTGTCTGGGAATTTCCACTTCGGTTCTTTTGTTTCTAGTCCTACATCACTAGTCTTGTCTTTTTGCTAGCTCACCAGGGACACATTGTCAGAACTTTGTCAGAATGCTGATTTGTATACAAAGTAAAACTAGAGGGAGCTGAGGAAGCCCTCACTGGGAAAACATTGATACACATTTTTATAACAAAGATGGGTCCAAGAAAGGGAAGGCTTTTCTAGTCGCTAAGATTTGTGAAAAGGAAAAGGAGGTGGTAAATGCTCCCTCCCAGCCCCTGGGCTGTTTTGCGTAATGGTTTCTCTTCTGTGGAATCGAAGCTATTTCTGAAAGTGGAGCACCTTTGCATTCTTCTGGCTCTCACTTCCCTCTGCATGACTCACCCGCTAATCATAGTAGTTTACATCTCAACCATTGTATGCTTCTGGAGTTTGCTGTGCTGGCCTGCTAGCTAACATCAGAACTACCAGTAAACTGCACCTACTGTTTCTCGGGGTGCGCTCCTCCATAGATGACATGAAAATGTAGCTCGAGTTACAGCGGCTATTAGTAAGGCCACCCGTGAACTAGATGGAAGATTTTCAATACTGATCTCACGAAAAGAGCAATCGTGTGCAGTACTTGGTATATAGAATTGGCAAAAAGAAAAATAGAGAAACTGAAAAAAAATAGAAAAATAGAAAAATAGACTTCTTTTGGAATTTAAATTTTTGCGTGAGTTTATTTAGGCTCCCTTCCTTTTCTAAAACATATTTTCTTTCTACCTTTGAAATTAAGCCATGAGATAAAGGAGAGTTGATGGCATCACATTTTACAGGTGAAAAATCTGAAATTTGACAGAGTGGGGCTAACATTAATTGAATGCAAAATAGCTTTAAGCTGTTGCATTTCACATAAATTGAAGTTAAAACTGTGACTTGCGGAAATGCGGCTTTTCTTTCTTTTCTCAGTTTATATTCTGAGGAAAGTAACTTCCAGAAAAAGATCTGACTCGCATACTTTTGGTATTTCAGTTCTGCATTGGCTAAATTTTTTAACGTTGTTAAATTCTTCCTAATTTTTCCTCTTCTAATTTTCTACTTACTGCCATCTCTAAGAGAAAGAGGCAAGACCGTCGGAGAGCCGGATAATTTCAAACCTGTCCACCCTCCAGAATAAACTGAAACTAAACTGAACGTAGCAGCCGCGTGTTTTGGGCGTTTAAAACCATCTCACAAATTGTCTTGTACTTTTCACACAAAGTTTTTTCCCTCTGATTGTAAGATTTTAATGTGCAAAGGGGAGAATCACATCTGTGTTATATGATACGGAGGTTTGCTTGCTTGTTGCTTGCTTTTCTTATTGGAAATTGAGGGAAAGGGAGAAAAAACAAGCAGAACTCCACTATTTGAGACTATACCTGGGTTCCCACCCAACTTTGGAATTACTAAAATAACAGGAATAGCCATTCTGAATCTGCCTTTCCAATTCCAACTTGGACCATTGTCATTTCGACAAGCGAGGTGAAAGCGTGCAGGCGTTAGCTAAAGAAACGCCACACATAACTGGGGAACATCAGTTTTTTTCCCCCTGTGCAAGGACCTCTTCTGCAGGCTACTCGGTCCTCTTTCCCTCTGTGGCATGCTACAAAGACATGCCAAGTACATAGATTCTCATGGACCTAAATTTAGCACAGCTATCAGATAGCTGGAGCAAGTGTAGCAGAAATCCAGTCGCTCCCCCTGGCCTCTAGGTTTTCACATTCCTATTGTAGCGGCACAGGAATGGCTCTCAGCTTTTGCTTCTCTTAAGCTGTGTCTTATTGCCTTGGTGCATTTGCTCTGAAGGCATGCACAGCTTCCCTGACAGGCTTGCAATGCTGCTGGGCTAGGTGCAATTCCTGGTCTCTACCGAGGTCCCCCCCCACCCCGACCCTCGCCCCAGGAATGCTCTTTCCTGGGCTCCTTTTGCTTGTCTGGGAGGGAGTGGGGCAGGGAGGGTCTCTTACAGGCTGCTTTGGCGGCGGCTGCCTCTGCAGAGCCCGGAGCTGTTATTAGCTGCTTGGCCTCAGCATGTTCCGCTAACCATGTGGCTTGGGTAGCAATTTAGAAATGCATGTCGGAACAGCTCCTTATGCAGTTACCTACCGTTTCACTTCTTGCCTAATTTTCTTTCCCTTCCGTCTATAGAAATATTACGGGCTGGATACAAAATGGGGTGACATCGAGCAGTGGATGGTAGGCCTGGAATACTATTTTAAGAAACTTAAATGGTTTATAATTGGATTCTTATACAGTTTAATTACGTTGATCGATTCCTGTTGCATCCTAATTTAATACTGAGAGATTTTCTTCCGGGGACTTCTGCATCTGGCCTGATTATCTACATCCCGTATGAAGCCTGGTCAGAAACAGTCCTAGCCAGGCATTGCTGTCTGGTCTGTTCAGCAGCTGCTGGCTCTGTCCGCCTTTGCTGTGGTCCCCTCCTCACCTTGTCTGCCCTGCCCACTGAAACCCCTGTTCTTTGGTGAGAAATTCCTTTATGTTCTCCACTCGTTTCCTAGAACAACTCCTCTGTCCTCTTAAGTCAATTGAGGGCTGGCTCGCCCCTCGTGATACCTGTGACCTTATGACCCTCTAGGGAGGAAATGATGCCCCACATTGAGAGGATCTAGAAGGGGGAGCATTTGGCTTTCTCCCCACTGGTCCCGAGAGAACATGGCTTCGCTCTTTCTCTCATTAATTCGTCCACCTGAGTTCATTCCACCTCTTTCTGGCCTTGACACCTTATTGACTGGCGTCTTGGATATCATCACGTCCTTTTAGCATTTGAGAGCTTGGCCAGTATGGAAATGTCGTATTAAATGTCCCTTCTACATAAAATAATTTAAGAAAATGTAAAATTACCTCTTCACACCTCACATACCTGTGTACAATATGAAAGAGAATAGTTCTTGAAATATAAAGAGCACACACTTCTATACTGGAAAAAAATGGTAAACGTCAGGCTTTATTACGTGTAAACCATCATTTTAGGCTTATGGCCCAGGCAGATGTATTTTGATCAAGTCTTAAGACACAGTTAAAAGATGTGTCATTATTTTATCTACCACTAAGAAAGAAAAAAATGCTGCTAATTATAATGTGAGCAACTTTGATTATAAGATATACCGCAACTTCAGAGATGTCAAATGTGAAAAACTGTGTGTGTCTTAGAATGCCCAAAATATAGTAGATAGGGCAACAGCCTTACTGGCTTTTTATGGGAATGATTTATCTTCTGACTCCCAAAGAGACTAGAGTAAGGTGATTCTGATTCTAAGAAAAAAAGTAGATTGACATAAAGGGACCACCTTATAGAGGTTAGAAAAAAATGAAGACCCAACTTCTTCCCCAACACGTACTTTAAAGCCAAAATGAAATATGCCAATTATTTGTGTGCTTCAGTGTCCTTCCCCCCAGAAGAAAACATTTCCCCCAGTGGTTTAATTGAAGCCTTTTAATGAAAGCAAAGCAAATATTTATTTGACATTTATACCAGAAATACTGTATTGCATCACAGCTAGACTATGTAAGGCTTCTCCTGTGTCTGTTTCTAACCTTTTTATACTGTTCCCTCTGTTGCTTCGGTAGGAAGACAGTGAGCGCTACTCGCGTAGATCCAGAAGGAACACGTCGGTTAGTACTGTGTTCATTCATTACCAAGGCATTTTGATTGGAGTCTCATTTGTAGCTTTAGTGGCTGAAATACATAAATTATATCTATATCTGAATGACATCTATGTATATCTTGTTGTTTATGAAAGAAATTAACTAATACTGATATTATTAGCTAAACAAAGCCTGTGAACTCAGCTTTTAGCATTTTGACCTAACCTTGGTGAGGGGAGAGTGCTTGAGAAATTTCTAACTGTTAATATATTCATGACAGTTTGAGTGCTTTTTTGCTGTCGAATACCCACGAATAATTTACAGAGTAATATGCATTGAGACTAGGAATTTGTAGATTACCGGCCAAGTAGGTAGCACCACTTTAATGCAATTAATTTAAAGCCTTATTATTGAGAAACAGTCCTCTGTAAGCAGAGGTGCACAAACAAAGCCCATTTGGGGAAGACCTCGGCTCAGGTCCACTGAGACCCTCGGAGGTGCCTGATGCTCCCCACTACTGTGGTGTCGTATCAGCCACATCCCTCTGAGAGCTGGGCATTGGTTTCTTTATGTGTCTTATCACTTCATGGTTGTTTTCATCCTTTCTTTTACTAGGCTTCTGATGAAGATGAACGCATGTCAGTGGGTAGTCGTGGAAGCCTGAGGGTCAGTAACCAGAATGATTGAGTTTGCATGGTCCATTTTATTGTCGAAGTTCTTTGCTTTTTCATCCCTGCATTCAAATGTCTTGTTCATTATCTTTGTCATCTTATAGTCAATATCTAATTCACAAGATGCTTATTTAAAATCTAATCGGTCGTGGGATGTCTCTCTGTTGTTGTAGAGAGGTGATTAATGAGCACAGGCACTTTTGTTGTGTCTTTCTCCCAGGAGTGGAAGTCATACTTTTTGATCTCGTTGTTCACCTCACACAGCTGCCACAGCCTGATAAGTGGTCCCTGCAGTGGTAGTGTGATGCAGGCAGTGTGACGGCTCCTTCTGTCCTTAAGTCCTCACACCTATTTGCATACGTGCTGCCGGATCAGACTTCAATTTTGGTTAATTATTATTCAGTGATGTTTTTGCATAGGTCCTTGAAAGCTGCTGCAGATTGCCTGCTGGAAACTTGGAGCCGATTGACTCCATAAGACCCAGTCTCTCATCTTCAGGAGCCTTTCCTTTCGCCAACTGTAATGCCATCTCTTCATCACTGACAGCTTGATGCTTGATAAACACAAATACGTATTTTTCCCTAAACATTCCAAAACTCTTCGTAATTGTACTTGAAGAAATTGCATGCTGTGGGAAGTGAAGTAGAGAAACTGTGTTTTATACTATTGCTTAGTGCTTTAAGTCAGTAAATTAATCTGAGCCTGTCAGTTTAGTTTACCGCAAAGTTAAAATTACATCTCACTACTTGTAATAATGTCTCAAAGCAGCCACTCCATTTTACTGTATAGAGCAGAAGGCTTGTTTTTAATCAGCATGACAGTTAAATCATAATATCACGATAGACTTCTTATTTACACACTAAATGTGCATTTAATTTGGCTGTTTATACCAATAAACCATGAAGGTGATACATTGTTATTGTGCTATAAAGCAGTCATTGTCATTGTCCTTGCAGTGCCAAAAGCAGATCCACAGTGTTTTGCCAGAAAGTTATGTTTCAAATGTCAAGTCAGTTAGAGAGCTTCCTTGCGACTTGAAGCTTTCTCTTTAGCCATACTGTTGTAGCTTCCTCATAGACCCTCTGACATGATTCAGCTAGAGGAAGTAAGATTTATGTAACCAAAACATTAGAAATGCAAAACTCAGTGTGCAGGCTGCGTGAACAAGGCACAGAGGTGACAGCTGTTGAGCAGGCCCAAGGGAAGCTTGCGTCCGTGAAACCAAGTGAAGGCGATGCTGTCTCAGGGAGGAGGGGTGTGGTCACTGTGTGTAGGACTGAGGACTGACCATGGGCCTTAGCGTCGTGAAGGACATCGTGACCTTGACAAAGAAACTTTTGATGGAAATGGTGAGAGCAAACCTTGATTAATACGCGCTCAAGAGAGAATAGGAGAGAAACTGAAGACAGAATCCAAATCTATCAAAATATCACTTTCAGATCTATGATCCTCCTGAAAATGTATGCGGATTTTGTGTGTACTTGCCTTTTTTGGGGAAAAGAATTTGTCACTTCCTGAAGATGCTCAGAAGGTTTCTTGAACCCAAAGAGTTCAAAAGTATTGCAATATGAGCGAGGGTTAGGGTATTTATAGCATTCAGTTCATTTTCAATGATTTTAACCAGAAGTGAGTTAAACGTCCTTGCTGGACACCATTCTTTGCCAACATATCAAGCATATTTGTTTTAAGGCATAAAATTTGATGGAAGAAGTCTCCAATTAGGATGTTAGATAGGAGAGAGGGAGAAAGTGGAAAATCGACCATGCGTGGGATTGTCATTTTTAGCCACGTGGTTGGTGCTCTGTTCCATGACGTACTTGATCTAAAGAAATAACTCTCTCTAAAAACCACAGACCTTGAAACTTGGATCCTGGAGATAAGAGTCAAACCTCATAACTTTTATAGGCGCAGAACAAGTTCGGAGCAGTTAAGAGGGCTACTCGGGGCCACGTTCTTTGTAACAGCACCAGCCCGGGACCCCCAACCCTTGAGGACCTAGAAGCTCCTGCCTCTCCTGGTTGGGCCAGGCAGTGGAGCAGCATGGGGACCCTCTGCTCTGCTGAAAGGCTCTCATCTCACCCCTTCTCTATGATAGGGGATGGATTCGTGCCATTTTTATATATTTCAATATTCTGAAATCTTTAGTTTGCAAAGTCCTAATATAGGATCCTATCTTTTATTGCTTGACTTTTCCAAAACACAAGACCTTCATTCAACTGACAATGATGGTAAACCCTTTTGAAAGGGTGCAGTTTTACTTTTCCAGCGTTCATATGGATATTCTTTTCAGAAAATCTAGAGTTGGATATAAGCTTTTAATTTTCCTTGTCAAAACTGACAGTGATGTATCTGTTCACCTTTTGCCTAACGTAAATAGAATGGATTGTGTAGAGGAGGAAATAAGATTTCTCAGACTGCTTCGGAGTCCATGGGTCAGGGCAGCCTTTGCCATAGAGGTTTTATTTAATGTTATTGGGTTTTTCAGCGGCCAGCCCTCCCGTGGAATTCCTTTTGTAAGTACGCGAGATCCTAGGCATGAAAAAAATGCAATTCTGTGAAGATTTTCAAGATTGCCTGTTTTTTGTTTTACGTTTTGTCACGTTTTACTGAGCTCTTTGATTGATTTTTGGCAGTTCTCTTTTCTGATGTTTTCCTCTTCCATCCTGACTGACAGTCGCAGCCTGACTTGGAGTGTGGGGGTCCCTACGCCTGGGTGAGATGGTCGGACAGACTTTGCCGTGTGGTCCTAACAGTGTTGTGTGACAGATAATAACCTGTGGTGTTTCCACTAATCGTGGGTGTTTGTCCAAGTCCATTGTGGTCTGAGAAGACACATATACCATCATCAGTTTACCGGGGGGACAGGGGCACGTGCAGAGCCTCCTGGGGCAGCTCTGATCCTGGTGGTCGGGCTCTGGAACCCATGAGTTCCCTCGCTCACCAGGTGGTCTTGGAGCTCCAGCCATTTGCCACGCACTGTGCTAGCAGCTGCGGACACCAAGATGGAGAAAGATAATGTCTTGCTTTCAGGGAACTCAAATCAGATCCAGAATTCCCAATGCCTCTGCATTTTCTTTAAAAAATTAAATTTAAAGTCATTTTATCTAAAAATGAAAAATTCATAATTTTCCAGTATGTATCCATTCAAGCTAAATGTCCAATCTGTGCTCTTTGAGAAAGACCCCAGTTCTAGTAACAAAAACGAAGGCTTTAGGTTTGAATTTGGAATTTCCCTTCTTACATCCATCTAGGCTTTCTGAAACCCTGTAAGCGTAAACTACACTTCCAAGAAGAAAAATGTTGTCTCACCAGAAAGGACAGTCAGCATCAAAGTGATTCAGTGCTGACGTTCTTACAACATGTTCTACACTGCTTCACTTTTAGGACTTTCTCTGAAAGCATCTGGTGTTTCATTCATTCCATCGTGTTTCGAAATTATTTAGCAAATCCTGTTTCTATAATTTTTTTTTTTTTTTTGAGGAAGATTAGCCCTGAGCTAACTACTGCCAATCCTCCTCTTTTTACTGAGGAAGACTAGCCCTGAGCTAACATCCATGCCCATCTTCCTCTGCTTTATACATGGGACGCCTACCACAGCACGGCTTTTGCCAAGCAGTGCCATGTCCACACCCAGGATCTGAACCAGCGAACCCTGGGCCGCTGAGAAGCGGAACGTGCGAACTTAACCACTGAGCCACCGGGCGGGCCCCATCAAATCCTGTTTTCAAAATGTAGTTTTACCTTTAAGATGATAACAGTGCCATACAGCTGTGTAGCACACTTGACTCTGAGCCTCCTGGTGGGGCTGCCGTTCTGCACTTAACAGAGAGGATGGAGCAAAGGAGACGGCATTCCAGCCCAGTCTCAGGCTGAGCCACTGGCGAGAAGTAGACCTACTGTGGACAGTGGGGAGTACAAGGACATGTAATTAGATTCAGAAAGTGCTCCTCACAGGATCTCCTGGAGCACTTCCACACGGACACTGGTGGATGAGAGCATTTGTATGACTCTAATTCCAGCAGCTTTTCCATTCTTTAAGTAATTCCATGTATTGGCAGCATGCTTCTAGATTTTTAGCCTTTTTGTTTTAAACTCAAAGTAAATTATATCTCAGGGCCAGTCCCTAGTGGAATGAATGAATGTATGTGTTCACAATAGTCAGGAACATTTTCTGGATTTCGTTTTGATTTTCAGTTTTCATTCTGTTTTAAAACTAAATTGAGAGCATTAAGTATTGCACTTGAGAGTTACGATTTTGCCTCTTACTTGGTTTCCCCTCTCTAATGCCCTTGAAGGTGACCTGTCTTTTGACTCAGTAGAAAAATAATCTAACGTTATTAATAAAATGTTAACAATTGACTTTTGCCTGGTCACATGTGAAGTTCATTGCTGCTCTAACAGCCCTGCGTGGAAGTTGCTGGCATTCTGACTAATCGCAAGTTACCATTAGAGTAATTGGTTTTGATAGAGCGTTTATTCTTGTCTCTTATTTACCCTCTTTTAGGAGATGCGAGTTTGTGAATGTCTTCTTTATTTTGTTCTCTTTTAGCAGGTGCTTCTCAATGTTACTGTATGTAAGGTTCATCTGGAGAATTTATTAAAATGCATATTTCTTGGCCCCTAGGTATTCTGATTTCCTAGGTTGGGGCCCATGGTCACACCAGGTGACCATGATGTGGTGGTCTGCACAGTAAGGAGTACTGGAAAAAAATTCTGTACAGCAAAGCTAGTTGAACCTCAGAGACCTGAGTTAAGATGAAGATATTCTGTCTGTGGACTTTTTATTCTAATGTTGTTACAGTTAATTTTCAACTCTCCTTATCGCATTGTGCCACATAAGAACAGCTCCATCCATCCAAATCACCACCTAACCACCGCCCACGAGGAGGAAGTTGGGGGTGTTCTTTAGGAAGGCTAAAGTCCTGTCACTGTAGAGAGGTTATCAACAAGACCCTGTCGACTTGGGAGCATGTTTTAGGAATATATTCCTTACGACAGACTTGCATTACAACAGAAGAGGGTTGTTGTGGATGTTCCAGAGAGCCTTCGAAGGAAGAGTTTTTCCTGCGTTTTCATGGAAGGCCAGAAGAGCAACGATGATAAATGAGAGAGTGCATTCGCTCTCCCAACCCTCCCCCCCTTTATTATACATATTACATGTAATATGTATAATAAAGTAGATATTACTATGCACATATTCACAGCTGAGGAAGTGGAGGTTCCAGTGGATTAAACAACTTGCTGAAGGTGACATGACAGAGCTTCTATTTGGAATCTGGACTCTTGTCCACCATCTCCTGGCAGCTCTTTCCATTTTCACCCGCTGTATGGACTGCCCCTCCATTTTCTATCACAAGAGCTGGTTGTTTCTCCATTGCTTGACAGCTCTTATCTTGAATCAGCAGAAATCTCCTTACAGAGGAAAGAGAGCAGTTCTAGAAAGGCCGAGCTTTGGCTTAAGGAAGCTCGGGCTGGGAGTAGAGAAGAGAAGGGAGACACGCCGAACTCACTCATTCTGTTTTCTCTGGAGACAAATTATGAAATCATGTCCTCATATTTCATTTTGAAAAATAAAGTAGGAAGACTGGATGAATGAAAAACTAATATAGAGGATCTACCCCCATGATGAACGTTTTTTTCCGGGATGAACTTTTGCATTTAATTGTAGATTGCATAGAGGCTATTTCTGAATCTTCTGAATCCAGCTTCATAATGGGCCATAATTGTCAAGTACTCACCCTGGACCAAGAGCTGGAAACGAATTGACTCAGGCTGAGTCATTACCCGTTGCCTCGCATTCAGGCTTCAGGAAAGCTAGGATTTCCGCACAACTACCAAAAAACCGGAAGCGAGGAAGCTGCCAAGGGAACAACTGCTCCCAGGCCCACAGGCTTCGCTCCACGGGGACCTGGCATTGCCTTAAGTCCTAGAGTGCCGTGTAGTCATGAGTAACACTGGGAGGACTGATTTGAGTCACCTGCCTGTGCTGACTGCTCCTGAGATGTGGTGGAGCAGATCAGAAGCATCTGGGGGCATGCTGGGATTTGTGCTGTCCTGGGCTTATCGTTCACCTGCTCCACTAGGAAAGCTCGGTTTACACCCAGCCAATTCCTCCTTGGTGATCTGTACCTGTGTCTTCATTTGTACACTAATGTCAGTTTTTCTTCTTTTCTTCATTGACACAGACAAATGGTTATGATGGAGAATTATATGGATCACAGTCCCTGAATAGAAGATCTGGCAGGGTTAGTATAGAAAAAATTTGCACGGCGCAGAATTCAAACAGGTTGCTACAAAGCTTTTTTAAAAAATATTGCTAAATGTAGCTTCTTTACTGTTTGCTGCATTATAGTGGGTCTCTTTTTTTTTTTCTAGTGCATGGTAGAAGGAAAGCTAGTGTTTTCAACAAGTAAACATTCTTGGAGTGTTAGTCTCCCAACATTCTAAGTGTTAGTGTGCGAGATGGATATAAGAATCTCTGAGGTTAAAAGGATCGAGAATTAAAGATTAGCTCTTTCGTTATTGTACAGCCCTAGCTGTATGTGTACAACATGTATATTAAATATACTCAGCTTTTAAGTATGCTTAAATTCGACATTATCATGGTCTTCCACATCTCTCATTTGTCATTTTAAAGACACGTGTACTAGAGCCTGTGTTTTCCTGAATGTTGATGCTTGGAATGCTCCCAGTTCGGGGGTGGGGGGCAGACGAGGAGCAGAGTCATCTCCCTAGTGAGACGGGAGAGGAAAGGGACCCCCAGCAGGAGAGGCAGAGGTAGGAGAAGGCCATGGCTTTATCGAGGAGGTCTTTGGAGATCTCAGAGATTCAACCGGACACATTTTAATTAAATTTCATGACCTTCAGCAGATCTGTTACAAATTTCCCCAAAGCTTCCTGTTCTTACATTTGTTTCATTTTTTTCCCTGTAGTAATAAATTTTACTGGGTGTGTAAAATAGTATTTCTTTTAATTTATCTTAATTATATCGAGATACATCATATATACACTTAAATTATATTTTCAGGCTTCAAAGGGTACCCCATCCCCACCTGAGCTTTCTGAAACTGGCTGATCCGCTTTTTACCCTCTTGTCCCTATTAAGGATCGCATACACTTCTATTTTGTGTAAGCTTTTCTCATCTCGGACTAAAAACTCCTCCCACTTTAAAGGCTGTGCCTTCCTATTTATGTTGCTTTTCACATTCACATCCTTTGGACTGTCTCCAGTTCTGTTATGTTTTTCTTTAAGGTAATTCGGCGCTCCGGGGACAGAAGCAAGCAGCATGCCATTCTGTCCTCGTGGGATGCTGACACTTTTGCTTCCTGTGCTCAGCATTCCCGCAGACTATTTAGTGCTGGCACAATAGGGCAAAAGTGTCTGATGGCCCCAGACTGCTTGTCGGGGTTTGATTGACTAGTTTGCAGCTTTTTACCATAAATGTGTCGTTTCACCATAAGTGATCACAAAGAATCACAGTTTAAACTTGGAAGTTACTTCAGACGTTCTTTAGTCTCCCTTCTACCCAACATTGCATTCTTCTCTAGAATATCCCACACATGGAGTTTCCAACATGTTTGTGACAGTACATGGTGACATCAAGCTCTGTGTTATACATGTAGCCACATATTTTAATCTTAGATTTTTAGGTTAAAGCAGAAGTGTGCCTTACAATTTAGTTAAGATTTAAGTAGCTCCTCTAGAAATCAAATACGAAAGAACCTGCTGAGAAGACTGTTCCTCAGAGTGTGAAACTGGATATACAATTGATGTAATAAAGAATCAGGACACACAATGAGTGAAGAACCCAGTAACCTACATAACGCAGCATCTTGTATAGGAAGACCCCAGAGCTGAAAACTCCAGGGACAGTATGAGGGTGAGCTTGGAGAAAAGACTGGATGGGAAGGAATAAAATGACCAGGCTGATGATAAGGGTTTGGAACTGTTTCCTTTCTAAGGGGACAGAGAGTATTCAGAGGCGAGGATGGCTCGATCATTTTGATCACCATCTTATGTCTTCATGAGAAATGTTCACACACACTCCCTCCCCACCCAGATTCTCGGTTGGCTCTGATCTTTATAAAGTATATATTAGGACACCATAAAGACGGCTGCCGGACATTGCATTCTGTGGATAACGCTTCTTAGCTGGAATGGACGGCAGCTCTGTCAGGCTCCCCTCGCCTCCCTGGAGCTTCAGGGCTGAGCTGGAGCCCTCAGGTGTGCTGGCCTGACGACAGATTGAAAATTTTGCAATCAACAGAACTTCAGTTAGCTAAGAAGGTATTAATACTGAAAGTCCAGACTAGGAGGTTATAGAGGGTCCATCATGAGATGGAGTGAGTAGTTTCAAATAATTTTAGAGATGCGAAACTGAGAAACAGTAACAGTTAAACCACATGACATCACGCAGACAGAAACACTGAAATGTGAAACAGAGCTGAGAGCCTCTAGCTGTTAAGAATTGCTGCTACTGTAGCAGAGCGTCTCGATTCTTGAGCTCCATTGGCGTTCCTGAGTACTAATGTTGGTTTGGTTGTGAAATTTTATATCTGCCTTTTGACCGGGACAGGTGGTGCTTTGGGGATAGTAAAGAAGTGCACATCACTTACGGTGTCTTCTTTGGTGCTCAGAATTCCAGCTACAGCGGTGACGGCAGAATCTCCACTTTGTCATCATCCAGAGAGGAGAAGTTGGTTGGTTTCCATTTAAATCTTTCACACCCTGTCTTCAGAAACTGCAGGTTTTGTAGCATGCAATCTTGTTTGTGTGGATTCAGTTCTCTTTTCTCTTTTAATGTCTAGTTCACGAATTTTCATTTGGATAGATGTGAAAGTCCATTTTTCAGCAGTAATTAACATCATCTATTTAATTGACTTAACCCACAGTCTAGTATTTGAATTTATATTCAAATGTTTGAATATGAATTGTGGTATTCAGCTGGGTACAATGAAAGGGAGTATTTATATTGCTATTTTGTAGTTAGAATTGATCAAAAAGAAAAAAAAATAAGAAAGCCTTGAAATGCTTTCCTTGGGACTTCTGAAAGCAGAAGTCCTTTGTAGGGTAGATGCAAACTTTGTGGCAACTTCTCAGGGATGGACTAGACTGGGAATGAGTTCCTTCCCATCCTTTAAGAACATGCGTCAATTTTGATAGGCAGCTATTTCTAAGTGATTTAAGAGCCCTGATAGGTGAGGCTTGTTTGTCCTGGATAAGGTTCATATTCACTCAGCAAACATTAGGGAAGTCGTTTAGGTAGGAAGATCACAGAGATAAGCCGGTGAGATAGGCACTCTGGAAGTATTCACTTCTAGAACAGAAGACCCACCTACCAGATCCACTAGTGCACTGTAAATAGGACATTAGGGAGAAGCTAATCTTGCCAGGAAGTGTCATCACAAAAGATGTGCACTGAACCTTACAGAATAAATAGGAAAAAAAGAAAAAGGAGTAAATAGACACTAACCAGGTAGAGCCACAGCAGTCCAACTCCTGGTCCCTTCTTCTTCCTCACCTGCCGCGCCTCATCCCCCTCCCACTCTCCCATCCTGCCCCAGGAGGGCTCCACTGCCAGCAGCTCCATCACTGTCTCCAGCCCGGTAGCCCACTTTCCAAGTAATAAACACTCCATCCCAGCCCCCCAGTAGTAATAAACACTCCATCCTTTCCTGCCCCTAGCAGGTGAGTTTTGACTGAATATAAGATCGTCTGTAAGCACCAAAGTATTGGTGGGTTTTAACACCTTGAATTTTTGTGCATTGTGGGTGTTTTCTTAATTCAAGGGAAAATCTTGCTATTGCAAAAAGGTCTGTCATTCAGGGCACTTTACTTCCTCCCTACTTTATAAGCTGAGATACATGCTCTAAGGTAGAATATGGTGATCTTGATATCTAATACTACATGGATATGAATTATTCACCCAAGTTCAGCATATATTTGACTCAAATTCATTTAAGAGAAATAACCCACATGCAAAGTGTTAAACTCAAAATCAGAGCTGACCCATTCAAAACATAAAATATCAGATCTTCACTGAGGCCATGTGTCCCCACCGTTGGGCTGCCTGACACCCACCCTCAGAATCTCCCTGGTAATGATTGTGCTCTGTAGGTGTCATGTCTGTTGCTGTGCAACACATCAACTTTTTAAATTTCATTTACATCTAATAATGGAAAGGTCTCAAGGTAGTAGGTAGTATTGAAGACTCTTCTAAATAACTTCCCCAGTCTCTAGGTTTGTCACAAGCAAACCCTGGCCTTGGTGGCACAGGGTCCACAGTGGCTGTGGGAGTTTTCTCTCACATGGCTCCCTTTGTGCTTTCTGTGTCCCAGACAGGGTTGATAAAGTGGCTTCTACACAGGGTGCTCTCTCAACCCCTGGAACAAGTTTCAATATTTGTGTTAAAGATTAGAAAGTTTCTCCCCGTCCACCCCAGAACTCCACTTGCCTGCCCCTCGGGTCATTTGGGGGTAGCTTGTTCACGGCATAGGAATGATCGGCACAGGTTATGGGACCTTGAGGGAAAGGCGGACCATCTTAAGGTGCCATCAAGTTGCTTGAATGGAACTCCTTCATCTCTAAGGACTGTCCTGTTCTTGTGTGATGGGTAGGACCCTGTAATCTTTGTAAAACATTTTACTGGGGAAACTATTAATTTATACAGTAGCATTCCCCAGAAATGTTGTATAGACCTTTGGTCTCAGAATTATACCACTGAGTTTATTGTGTCTGCTATGAAATGAATCCTGAATGCATATGCATCATGTAAATACGTCGCTGACCAAGGAGGCCAAGTCAGAGACCACCTCCACTGAAACATTTTATTACATGAAACAGAGGTTGATATCTCTGCAAATTCTTGGTTTTGAGTTTTTCCCACCAGACTTTCAAAACTAGAACTCGAATTGGCAAAGACCTTCAAATCACACCTATGGGCTTCCTGTCGATTAAAATTAAGGAGATCTATTTTTGCCCGTGTGTAGACTCAAAAGTCCTGATTTGGTTCCCTGCCATAATTTTGTCAATTAATTGGACTGTCTTTCTTCCGTTCCGATCATTCTCCATTCTCCCTCCCCCGCAAGTGCACGCCCTTAACCAGTTCTGCTGTAAAAGGTAGTTTTGTGTGAATTTCGGGCCCGCTGTGCTTCTGGGACGGAATGAAGCTGTGAGTCTCCACCCCCTCTGCTCATTCTCTCTGATTACAGAGACTCTCCTGCTCCAGCCTCGGGCTTCCGAGTGGTGGCCTTGCTCCCAAACCCTTGTCTGCCCAGAATGGAAACCGGGTCTGTCCTCTTCACATCTCTTTTCCCTCCTTCTCTTCCCTTCTGTTTATCACCTTAATCACTGATTACACGTATGTGGATATTTCAACCTCTCCTATATGAAATCCAGGGAGCAAAGCTCAGCAGGTGTTTCCACTGGCTTGACCAACTTGCTAAGACTCTTCTCCACCTTTTAAAACATTATCAAAAATAATTTAGGCCCTTATCTAGACAAAAGAAATTTAGGACAAGGGGGGCTCTATTAAATGCATGTTTTTGAAAGCGCGAGTCCAAAAATTGGTCTCTTGGGTCTCTCCTCCTTTTCCAGCAATTGTTCCCCATTTGGGGTTTCATTTATTTTTTAAAAACACGTTTTTCTCTTGTAAATGTGTCCAGGAAGCAATTTGGAAGGCTTTTGTGCAGAATCTGACTCCTCCGTCTTTGAGAAGCGGGGAGAACGACGTCGTTTCCTTGGCTTGCTCTCCCCTCTGTATCCTGTTTTTACAAGGTCGGCCTGCGGTCCGGCCCGAACTGCTTGGCCTTTTAGCTGTCAGCATACGAGTCCTATTCTCATACAGGGAGATCGGTGTCAGAGCTCCAAGTCCAGATCATATCGTGGAGGTTGAATTGTCATCTCCCCGTGTTGCTGAGTGATTCACCCCTGGTCACGCACAGTCTCCGACTGGCCCGGTGGCCCTGTGCTGTGGGCTTTCCGTGGCCTCTCCTGTGAATGAGTCATGACAGTGTTCTGGAGCTCAGTCTCCGGCCACACCGGAGAGCGGCCTTGGTGTTCCAGCACATCCCAACACGGGCACTGATTTGGGTGTGGATTCCCCTGTTACAGGGAAGTGCCCGCCCTGGCCCACAGGAGCAGTCTTCCAGCTTCGTCTGTATCCTGAAGACTGTCAGGGGGATGCCTTGATAGAAATAAACACACTCATGAGCCGCCCTCTTTGTGTGTGGAAATGTGTGTATTAACACCCCGAGTGTTGTTAACCCTGGATGCTGAGCACTGGGTTTCGCTGCTTTTCTTAGTGGTGTTCACCTTGTCACCATTCTCTCTCACTCCCCAGGCCTTTCTTCCAGGAATGCCTGAAAAGGCATGACTAGAAAATAGTCGTATTTCAAAGATGCTTAGGAAGTTTGCTATTTTAAAGTTAAAAACCCTCTCATCTTTCTTGTAAATTTGGATTTGCATCTGTCAGATTTACTAGAAACACCCATGCCTACCTCGACTTTTTTTCTTCTAACTGTTGTGCAGTCATTTGGCTGTCATGATAACTGAAATCATGATTACCTTGTTACTGTTACCTTGTTGCTGTTTTTTCAAGGCTTTTAAAACCTGCTATTTGCTTTCTTCCTCCAGCCCTCCTATGTGTACAGTGCTGCCCGGCCGGCGGGGAGTTACCGGGTGCGTGCGTGTGCCCCTGCACCCCATCCCCCCTCACCCCACCGACGTCCTGTTCTTTTCTCCCGGCTTCCTGCACTTTCCCTCCGCCCCCGCACGCCACGGCTCCCGCCCCACCCGCGCATGCGCACTCCTCCAGCCGCGCACCTGCTCTGGGAACGTGGCGGTACCTGTTTGCAGCCCTGCTGGGAGTGAATTACCCTTTTACGTGGAGCTTACGCGTGCCATGGTGTCTCTCACCCTTTGGCCAGATCTGGGTTTTATTTATCCCGACAGCTGACAAGAGCTGAAGAAGACACGTGTTTGCATAGGATCATTAGGCAGAAACGGAACATGGCAACATTTCCTTAATCTCTTGGCAGAAAGAATGATGGCTTTTTATTGCTTTGGTAACCTTAACAGGTATTAATCCAGTGTACTATGTCACTTTGGAAATTTCCAGTTTTAAATACAAGGTACTTATGCCGTGCAGGAAACTTATTCAAAGTAGCTATACTGTATTGTTAATGTTTCTGAATTTCCATCCGATTGCACACATGAATTAGATGCATAACTGGCTGAGCGAGCCAGCTGGGTCCTCAGGGGGAAACAGGGAAAATTAAAGTTCCTTTGAGCTGGGCAAAGTTTGACACCACCATCCACCGTGTTATAGACTCTTGTTGACCATCCGTGACTAATTACATAGAGTTTTCAAGTTAAGCAAATATTTCTCTTTTCTAGTTAGCAATTTTTAAAGAATTATGAAATATTGGACTATAATTATCTTCCTATTTTATTCCAAAGTCACTTTTGCTATTAGAGTAATGTTCTAAAAATCAAGTATGAGGATGCCATGACAAAATTCAAGATATGTGCATTATCTGCTTGTTTGAAATCTGGATTGACAAGTTGTTAGTTGGCAAGGAATCTTGTTCAGAGTCATACACTTAAAGGATCTATTGGAGATTACATTGCATGCCGAGTGACAGCAACTGAAACCTCTCTCCCCCCGATTTTTGCACCGCCCTGTTCTGCTCCACAGCCCTTCGCCCGTGAAGGGGGGTCTTGAACCTTTCCTGCACGTCGTCCATCCTGATGTTTTTCAGGCCTTGTTCCTGGCATGTGTCAGTCTTCCTTAGCTCATGTTTTAGTGTCTTCCGGGTGCTCATGGAGAGAGGAAGGGCGCCCCATCCTGACAGTCTGTTTCTGTCGCAGGCGTCTGTATTGGACGAGAGCAGCCTCGGCGGGGCTCGGCGGGGCAGTGCCTGTGGCTCCTACGCTGTAAGGCGCTTTCTGAGGGTTCTCACGTCTGCTGCATGACTGCATGTGCTCGCTGCGCATAGTTCCAGCCCTGGGAGATAACTGACCAGAGTGATAGGGAGGAAATATGGTCTCATTTCCATTTTCCATTGTAATAAGGGTCATAGATTCTGTCAATCAGGAAGCTTTGGTTGTTAGTTTAGTGTCCTCTCTCATCAATGTACACGGAGGTCAAAGGGCGACGACTAACCTTGATGCAGTTTCATTGGCTTTTTCCCTGTGACGTGCTGACAGTATGAACGAGTAGTGACATGGTCTTAAAATAATAAAGAGAGGAAAAAGGGAATTCGACAGGCCGCAGATTATTTTCACCTCTGAATCATCGGGGAAATGAGCAAATTTAAAGACTCCAAATATCACACTTATGTCATTTCCTTTTTGTATTTTGTTGTCTTTCCACCTTTTCAAAGGCTTTGAAATGATAGACTCTTCTATGGCAATAAAGGTATAGTAGTGGCCCAAGAAATACTTGTTGAATGAAAAAACTGAGTGAATGAATGAATGAATGAATGAGGTAAACAGAATAGAAAAATGGACCAGTCTGTGGAAGTGGGGAAGCTAATTGCCTATCTTGAGGACCAGTTGGAACTGCTCATCAGCCCTAATCAGCACTTCTCAGTGAAGATGCTTCTGTATCCAAAGGCTCCTCCACAATCCTGTAAAAATGCACCCAAGCCCCATGTGAAATAGCATGGTTTACTAAGAAATACTTGGAAGTGCTTTTTACAGAGTTACCCAGTCTGCAGTTTCCTGTAGAATGTAATTTTTTTTTCTTTTGAGCTGAGGAAGATTACCCCTGAGCTAACATCTGTGCCAATATTCCTCTACTTTATATGTGGGTTGCCACCACAGCATGGCTGACGAGTGGTGTAGGTCCCTGCCCGGGATCCAAACCCATGAACCTGGGCCACCAAAGTGGAGGTCACTGAACTTCACCACCACACCCACATGGCCTGCCTCTAGAATGTAATTTTTATGAATATTAAATCTAATAAGTGACATAGTATTCATTTCTGTTGCTATCTAGTTAAACATTTATTAATTTTATATTGCATAAGGACCACTATATTAAGTATTTTTCCCAGTTCTTATATGTTTTTGTAGGCCATTAAAAAACTCATAAACCATGCCTGATGGGTGCAATAGCTCTCATCTATATATGATGGATAAAATGCAACTAAATGATTTTCTTTTATCAGAAAAGAGACAGCGTACTAATTTCTGGAGAGATTGAGACTTTTCCCAAGCACTAGGTAGTTTTCTGGTGACTAAAGTAGAACTTCTAATGTCGGACAGGAGGTGTGTCTCCTCGGCTGATTTTTTTAGAAAGGCTGATTCTTGGCCTGCGGAAGCCAGTCCCTGGCATTGCCGATTGCTCTTTTGTGTCGCAGCTATTTCTGTGCTTTCAGCCTCCCATGGGAATCACCTGGGAGGATGGCTTCAGCTGAGTTAAGGAAATGAAACTTCTTGGCCTGGAAGCACAAATGCCTAAAATAGGGCCACATGTCTCTGGTATCAAGCCATGCAGAAGAAATAAAAGAGAAGAAAAAGAAATTTTTTCTGCACCTAACAGTGCACTCCCATCCAGAAGGAGCTCACTGTGCATTTGTTGAATTAAATTGGAGGAACTGGGGTAAAATCCCGGGGAAGAGAGATGTGGGCGTCAGCTTGGCTGTGGGTGGCCAGTCAGCAGGCTGAGTGGGAGGGGAGGTTCACCAAGCCCCCCCTCCTTTCCTCATCTCCCTCCTCCAGCCTCTCGATCACTCTCCAGGTGGATACCGGGTTCCCCACGCTCAGGAATGTGGCTCGGGGAGAGCCTCCCCAGGCTCTGTGTCCGGTTAGTCGTTGTGGCCACTGACAAACACACAGCCGTTTTGAGGAGGCTGCAGCTCAGGGTCCCCCTCCTGTCTGAGCTGGGAGTGCTGCAGCCTCCAGGCTGACCCCAAGCCTGCAGGGGACAGTCCTGATCCCACTTGGGAAGAATTGTCCCCATCTCCATTCTCCCAAGAAGTTAGCATCAGACACAGTCTGTGTTTACAATTAAATGACTTAATTACAATTAAATGCTTACATGAGATTAAATGAGTAGTTTTTTAAAGTATAACCCTTTCGCTTGAAAATCTTTCTACTTTGTACCTTCCTTGCCCTTATTAAGCTGTGTGCGTGTTGTTGGAAGGACATGTGGCTGTGTGTGAAGTGACCTTAGTTGTTTTGACATGCCGGGAAGCGGTCATCAACACCAGTGCTTCTGATCCAGGAGCCATGAAAGTTGTTTCTAGCAGAAAGTGAAAGCAAGGGAGAAAAACCCAATGTGCATTCTCTTGCATAACCCTCAGCCCCTCTGTGTGGTTGGTGTCCTTCCTTCCATATCACAGATGACTAAGTAGCTTTTCCAAGGTCTCGTGGCCAAGAAGAGATGGCGCCTGAACTCCAACGCAGATCTTTCTAACTTACATCAGCCCCACGTTAGCCACGCAGACTCCCAAACATCAGCAACTCCACAGGTGGCACGTGGACCACGTGATACAGACTTTAAACCTTTTCTGAATGATCAAGTGAAGTCAGATGATTTGAGAGCAGTTTCTGACTAGGGAGTGGGGCAAGCTTGGTCAGAAATAAGCTCTATTAACAACCATCCGACATATCTCTGAACCATAAACCAGGACGTGAATGACGTAGAATACCGTAGGATTTGTTTACAAGATGAAGTTTTCCTGTCTTGTATCAGTAAACCCAAAGGAGAAATTCATTTGCCTTAAAGTGCTGACATTAAGTGTTTTCCTTTATTTTGAACAAAGCTAAAAGGTGGAGCTAGTGATAACTGGTAGGTTTCTTGGATGTGTCGTATGTGACAACATCGTACATATGGTGGACGTACAGCCATATTACCTGTGCATCTGAAACATCTTGCAACTAAGTGTAAGTACACCATGTTTATTGAACAGGGGAATGAGTATAGGTAGGATGTGTCTGGGGAACTTGCTCATCTTGACCAAAGCTACTAAACTTGCAATTATTCATTCAACAAGTATTTCTTGAGTGCACACTGTGTGCCAGGCCTTCTCTGGGGGTGTCAGCAGGGAAAAAAACAGACACAGATCCTGCCCTCAGGGGAATTACATTCTGTTGGAAAGACAGGTGAACTAGGAGATGGTATTTAAGCTGAGATCCCAGGCAACCCTGGAGTTCTGTGGCTCCTCTAATTTGCTCCTGTAAGGCCTGCAGTCTCCCAGTGGGGCTGGACGGGCAGTGGAGAGAACAGTGCCCTGGCGTGCTGTGGGGTGTCGGCAGGGGCTTGCCGCAGGGCTGTGCACAAGATCCTCCTCAGGCCATGGCGCAGAATGCTCGATGCCTGTGATCCTAACCAGGGTTCGAATCCTGCCTCCCCGCCCACCCTGCCTAGCTCAAGAGGAAAATGAGATTTTTTTTAACAAAACATGAGAAGGTATCTAAGGCTAGAACAAATGCGAGTACAAGTCAGGGTGAAGAGGGCGTAGCTACTGGATAAATTCGTTGCTAGTGTTTTCCTTTATGGGAAGACAGAAAGTTTAGATAGATGGATGGACACATACATACATCCAGGCAACCAGATAGAAGGTAATGTGGTCCTTAAAAAAAAGCCATGCCTGATTTTGTGTTAACTCTAAATCTTATCTTGTTTTTACTTGGAGAGATAGTAGGGGAACAAACTTTTCTATTGTCCAAAAGCCAAGCCCCTGTCCGATCTTCAGTTTCTGCTGGACTGCAGCTCACGTTCTCGAAAACGGTCATTTCCACATCGCTGGGTGGTTTTCTGTGCATGAACTAGGCGTGACTCCACACCCCAGTTGAACGGATGCTTTGTGTTACTTTCTTCTTGCTAACCAAGAATTCTGTGTTCTCTTGATATTATGATTAATTTTTATCTTAGTGGGCATTTATTTGAAGCTGTGAAAGACACAGCCCTCTTCTCCGAGGGAAGTCTGCTCTCCACACTAACCTCTCTTTCCTTTCTGCATCGTGCATCGCGTGTGGCTAACCTCCACCACTAACTGGGGCACTTGCCCGGTGGCCTCTGTTCTCCTTGCGTCTCTGCTGACCCTGTTCCTTTGTTTCTCTCTGCGTGTCCCGGCGGCGGGCTGTGTGGGCAGCCCTCGGAGCACAGCGGCCACCTCAACTCCAGCTCCCGCGCCTCCTCCAGAGCCAGCTCGGCACGGGCCAGCCCAGTGGTGAGTGCGCCTCCTGCTCTTCCTCCCATTCTGCTTCATTCCTTCCTCCTTCTCCCCTCATCTGCTTTGCTTCTCTGTCCCGTGAAAGGATCCCTCCACCTCAAAAGCCTCAACATGGAATAAAGTAGGAAGTCTTTGCCCACATTCATTTCAGGTCTAAGTAAAGACAGAATTGGGAAAAATGCTTCCAAATTTAGAATGTTGCTATTGCATGGCTAGTATCTAAAGGACCATGTAAGAAATTGTTCACTGTGCTTGGAGATGGGGGTCTTCCTGGAGGAGGAAAGCCTTGGACAGTGGGGGTGGGGGGTGTAGCCATGTGCATTGATGTATCTTTTTTATGATTTAAAAATTTGAAGGATTGACTTTTAACATTTTGTTTATAACATGTGGTCCTGGTGTTGGACCTAGACAGTTTCTAGAATAAAATGTGGTCCTGTCCGTGCCATGGCATTCCCAGCTCTGCTCCTCCCTCACTATCCCATTGATTCTAAAATTGTTCGGTATCTGTGAAACTACAAAACTGCACTCCTCTTTGTCACTCAGCATGAAATGACCCAAGTTGGCTTCAGAAAATAAGGGGCCCTGTTACCAGTCCCCATCCTTTAAGTGTCATTATTAGGTATTTTTCCTGGGATCTTTGGAATTTTAGACAGTTTCTCCTCACCTGATGCTTTATATGGGGCTACTATACAATGTTTATAAGGGTTTAGCAGGGCAGTTCTGCCTGGGGGACATTTGGGAATGGGGGGGCTGGCGCAGTGATCAGGAAAAGGGGCGTTCAGTGGGCAGGAGCCAGGGGCTGTGTGCTATGCCGTGTGCATGCCAGCCCTGCGCCACGGAGGACCTCCACACCAAAGGCCAGTGGCGCCCTCCTCCATAATCCCTGGGTCGAAGGAAGCAAAGATGGGCAAAGCTGACCTCTTTTCTCTGCTCTAGTCGCAGAAAAGCTTGAATGTGGTTCTTACTTGCACATCACCACAGTCAGTCACGTTGATGTCCAAAATTTAGGAGGAGCCCCTGGTAATCGGAGAAGTCTGTGGAGCTGAAATCTCTCGCCCACACAGATGCACCTAGTTGCATGCTGATGATTTCTTTGTTTTGTAAATTAGATACAGTCTTTTAAAGCTGTGCGTTTTCATACCAAATGCAGATAAGGCTTCTTCCAGGGAAGAGAGGGATACCTGGAAATGAGCCCGTATGGCTGGGTCAGGCGGCCTCCGTCCTCCCACGCCCTGCTTTGCCTGACTCCAAGGCCAAGGCCAGAGCCCTTCATCACTGGGCTTGCACGGGGGTTTTCCTGGTAGTAGAGAAATGTTCCTCTCCACCATGTCGTCATTTCTCCTTCGTTTCTCATTGAGAGGGAGAAAACAAAAGAGAGATCCAAAGGTGGGGTGTTAGAACGAGAGAGCCTGTTTCTCTGGGGAAATGAAGACTAACCCCCTCTCTGGAAGCCGCAGACACCACCTTTACACATTCAGTGCGCCCGCCCACCCTCACAGCCATTTGAGCCCCCCGCCCCCTTGGAGACCAGCGGTGAGGGGAATAGGAGAAGCCACATCCTCCACAAGCTCAAGTGTGTGCGTGAAACGTGTGGTGGCAGACACCCCAAAAACCCCAGATGCTTGTCGCTCTGCCCAGAACCAATCAAGCAGGCATAGTAAGCTCTTCCCCTGTTCAATATCACGTCACTTCAGTTCTTAAAATCTGGCAGGTGTCTTCCTACGGCTATTACGTAAGTGACTGGCGGGCATTATCGGTGAACTGAGGAATTCCTGCTCACTGAGGTCAGCAAACCTGGCTGGCCCACAAGGGCGTGCCTTCCTTTAAGTTCGTCTCTTTCCGAGTATGTCATGCTCTGTGGTAGCAGTGTATACATAAGCCAATCTCTGTGGAACCTGACGACTATTAGGAATCAAAATTTTCCACGATAAGTCTAATGGAGAGTCACTGCTCCTTATGCGTAATACTCTCTCACGCTCACTTTTTGGAAAAAAATAAAAGTATTCACAGTTGACAGAAGGCAGGTCTGGCTTTACTTTCTAAGAATCCTAAACCCCCTGGGTACCTCTGCCTGGTGGGGCCCAGGTGGATCATGGGATTTCAATCCCCTGATTATTTGACATCCGTGGTTTATTCCAGTGTGATGATGAAGTTACAAAGTCACAGGGCTCAGTCTAGTTACTTTGAAAGAAGAGATTAAAATCAGCTACAAATTTCTTTGTCATACACTTTCTAAATGTGTAAAATATTTACTCACATGAAATGGTTTTAGTAGATGATCATAAACAGAGAGGCGAGTATTGACCGTGACTCCCTGGGGCCTGGTGACGAGAGGTGGGTGGTCTCTTTATAACTGTCTGGGCCCCTTGTCCTCGGGAGCTGGGGCAGGGGCTGCCACTTTCCTGCCAGGTGCCATCGTGGGAAAAAAGCAATGGGTGGAGGAGCTCTGGGGCCCTTCCAGTTCTTAGTAAAGCTCGCTCTCTTTTTGGTTCTCTGACTGTATAGCTGAGGAGACTTATAACTATGTTGCAGGTTGTTTCACTCTAAGTTCCGAGTGGAAGGTGGACTGAAGATTTCTGAGGACGCAAGACTGACAAGGACTGGATTGAGCTGGTTTTTCAGTTCATTCTAATCAGATAATCTGTTTAATCTTTTTTCTTCCCTGAGTCACCTGCTCATTTTCAAAGGTCGATTGATTGTTGTGCGGTTGGCACATTTGGTGAGCGAAGGTCAGCATCCTGCAGACTGTGTGGGGTGGGTCGTCCTCCCACCCCTTCCAGTCACCTCACACGGGTTGGGGACCTCGAAGCTGAGGATACCTCAGTGTGTGGTCCTTAGAACCACAGAGACATCTCTGGAACGTGCAGGGCAGTTCCCCAGGGGACTCAGTCACATTGGCTGTTGGTCCTCTCAAGGACGGAACACAGTCAGCATCTCTGTATCTGCAGAGAGTCGAGAAGACAGACCCAAGCTGGCCCTCTGTTCCGGGATTTCCAAAACTCGCGGTCTCCTACATGGAATCTGCACCATTTCTGTTTTCTGGGGAGCAGAAAATAGAGGGAAGGAGGGAGCAGTGGGGCCCAGGCAATGGGACAAGTGACCCTCCCAGCCTGGCCTCTCATTCCTGGCTGGGGACATCTGGCCAGGCACGCAGACTTCTTGGGCTCCCCTGGAAAGAGGGGGTAATGACACCCTTAAAAAACAAAACCAACGAAAAGGTCAGGCATTGTTAGCTTGTGTCTCCTCGCTGAGGGGGAGTCCTGGGGGGATGAGGCGTTGCTACAGTGCACTGTGGCTCTGGGAAGTGCCCTGTGGTCTGCTGCTCCATCAGGAATACAGATCCAGGGGGCAGTATGAGTGAGGACGGGGTCAGGGGTCTCCTGGGAAGGGGCAGCCCTGGAAGGCTCTTGGTATAGAAGGAAGGCTAATGTCCCAGGAGTGGCGGGAGGGGAGACTATTAAAGAGCAAAGTAACCAGAATGAAGGAAATGATAGCTTGTCCCACTTTAAGAAAATAAAGTTGTCTCAGCATCCAAAGACATGAAGTTTGCCCCGGCCCTTGGTCCTCCCAGCATCGTGGCAAAGAGGAGAGGATGCTGCCCCATCTCAGAAGGACATGTACTGTTCCACGTCCTCCTCATTTTTCCCATTCTACAGATGAACTGTATTTTCTTCTCCAACATGTCCAGGATCTTCTCCTCGAGGAAGTTGTGGTTGGTTCATTCAGCCAGTGTTTATTGAATACCTAGAATGTTCTAGGCATAAGGCTACAGCGGTGAGCGAACAGACCTGTGCCAGCCCTCATGGACGCACAGACTCGGGGAGACAGACACTCATCAAGCAGGCACACATACATGCAATATAAAACTCAGCAGGATGGGCTCCAAGGGGGAGACGCAGGAAGCTTCCAGAAAATTGGAACTGGGAGGTTTGAAATCCAGGCCTGAAGCACGCCCAAGCAGTGGGCCCCACCTGGTGAGGCCTCAGAACCCCGCTGGGAGTCCAGTAAAGCTGCCTCATTCTGAAACATCCATCAGGAATGTCCTCCGTGGAGCCCGGGCTCACGTTCCCTGAGTGTATTCAGACAAACATGAGCAATGAATTGGTACGTCTGGCCCATTTGAGCTAGAAAAACAAAAGACTGTAGAGACTCGTGTTTATGGGATATGAAAAGGGGCCAGATGGAAAAACGGGTCTTGAGTTATGAATGCAAGAGTTCAAGGGCAAGTCATTCAGGATAACGTCAGTATTATTGGATTTAAAACCAAAAATTTCCACTCTACTGGTAGACTCCGCTGCTGTTTATATGTGAAGGGAAATTCCCCTTAAAATGGGTGTTCCCTGAGCAATGTTCGCTCCTGTCAGTTTGTTTCTTGAAAGGGACCATGCGATGGCATTGCGTCTGTGATCCCCTTTCTCATCTGGGAGCTGGGATTTCCTGCCTGGAGGTTGGGGACACCATGAGGAAAACCTTTCTTTGTCCCTGGTCCTTCTGCTAGGGTATCTTAGTACCCCCATACTGTATTCTTCCCCAGGAAGGTGGGCAAGCCAGATGGTGATATGGAAAACCTGGAATTTTAAACCTTACCTGACATTATGTTTAAGCGAGGCTACGTAGTAAATTCATTTTGACACGACGTTAGAAGGTTGGAATTAATAAAATATTTCATGGGCTACTTTAAGCATCTGCTTTTGAAAGGAAGAGCTGCCGTCATTTACAGTTTCACAGAAATTTTTTAGAAGGGGCTATTTCCAGTCGATTTTAAAAGATGTCTTTGTATACATTCACTTGTGGCCACGAAATACTGGTGGACATATTTCATAGTATGAAGTTTTCACATTGACCCAAAATGTTGACTATTGCTCAGAAACTGAGAGTAATAAAGCTAATAGGCTGCAAGATATGTGGGGCTGTGGACCTTTCACAGATGAAGAGACCGATGTTCACAGAGGTCATGTGGCTTGTCCCAGCTCCCATGCTAGTGTGGGCTGGAGCGACTTGGAGCACGGGCAGCCGACGGCACCCCTGCGTCTCGCTCTGCTCCCTGTCTACCCCGTGCAGCAGCCGCGACAGTGTTTAAAAATCCTTTCGTCTACTCAGTTTCTTTGTATCTTATTTTCGGAGACAAAGTGCTGTTCTTTATGTCAAAATTAAACACCCTGTCTGTTTTACTTATCTTTTCCTTTGTTTAGGGGATGTCAGGGGTGCTTTACTAAAGTGGGTGCGGCTGCCTGGCCATGGAGCTCTGGGCCTGCCCCACTCAGCTCCACTCAGGCTGCCATCTAGTGGGAGCCAGGGGGACCTCAACACCATCCTGCTGCTGTGTCACTTCCAAGGGGCTCCAAGTACACATTTCAGGAAGGCTGACAAAGTCAGGAGTCCCTTGTAATTCAGAAAATTGACAAAGCGGCATTTACCCTCATAGGGGAAAACAGAGATTGGAAACGATAGTTAAGCGTAGATTGGCCAAAACTTTCCTTGAGAACTTAATTTTTTCTTGGGCCCACTGTGGGCCCAAGACAGGAAATGGTCATCTTTACAGGAGATCACTGCCTTTACGGTGTCCTGACCAGGTGCTTAGCACCTGCACCGTGGTGCTGTCCCATGCGCTGACGTCACTGTGGGCAGTTAACACATTCGCGAGCCGCTCTGCCGTGGCCTGGGACGCAGCTCCATCAGGATTCCCCAACCTGCAGTCGGGACCGTCTGTGGCATAAGCACAGAAGGGGAACTGCAGAGTCCCAGGTCCCCGATTAGGTCTGCTGAGTCAAAGATGGGATCTGTACTAATCACGTGCATCTGCAGTGGGCTCCCTGGTGATCAAATCTAAGAACTTCTGAGCTACAGGCAGTAGGACTGGACACGTGATGGAGTCGTCAGCTTCCCCCAGAGAGTTTGGAGACACAGCTGAGCACAAGGTTTGCTCATCCTCTGTGACCTTCCCAGTGGGCTTGTGGAAGGGAGCTCTCAATGTGCCAAAAAAAAGGAAAAAGAAAAAAAAAGAAAAAGAAAGTTGGCATTTGTTGGATGCTGAGCGAAGAAAGAAGTATAACCAATGCCAGCCGTGGCCTGTTGACCCGAGACACCCTCACAGTGCAGGAATCTCCCTTGGAGTCAACACTTATGCACCCTCTTGGGGCTCCACATACTGCTGTGGGTCCCCTCGAGGCTCCTACCTGAGGGCAGGAGAGGAGGGCATCTCAGAGGCACGTCCTAATAGGAAAGATGTGAAAAGCCAAATTCTTGGGGTCCCACTTTCCACCTGGCAAATTCTTTTGTATCTTCCCCTGCCGACCAGCTCCCAGGATGTCTGGGCATCTCTCCCAAGATGTTTCGACCAGAATTTTCACATTGACTCAGTTACTCGGGAGAAATGGGAGAAGTTGTCATCGGCTCCGCTGCTTTCTCTTGCTCTGGAGAACAAGTTGAGTGACAGTCGAAATTAAAACTCTCTGTGGTTGCATTTTGCAGCCTCCAGAAGGCTGAGCATAGTCTCACTCTCTAATCCTAGTAATTGCAGTGGGTAAACAAATTTGGGGCTTGTCGTCCGCTCCCACACTGAGACCTACACAAAGAACTGTAAAAATCTCTAAAGTAAACCTATTCGAGTTTGATTCATTGACAAATCCCTCATTATGGATCTTTCTGTGATCAGTGTGTGCTTTGTTTAGATGTCATCGTGTTCCCATGGAAACTGTAAAAGTTGAAAAACCAGCAAAGTTCAGCCTGGCACCCTGAGCTACCCGCGGCTGTTTCTGTGTCTGCACTGCCTGGCAGAACATATCAGAGATTCTCCTTGGCAAAGTAGTTCTTAAATTACAAAGGAAGACAAAGTTTTATTTTATTATTGTCTACCCCCTAAATCCAGATTATCCATTTAATGCTTTTAAGTATTTAACATTTGTCCATTTTCCTCTCCAGGTTGAAGAGAGAGGAGAAAAGGATTTCACCGAGAAGGTAAGAAATTTTTCTAAGGCTTTATATTGTGTCATTTATAAACCACAAGGGTCCCAAAATGTATGGATGAAACTGACAAGAAAATATGTTGCTTGATCTTTAAAAAAAATGTTCACCAGTGAGTGAACAGGACTAGTGTGTGGCCCACCAGCAGGCGTCACATCCTTCGGGGGGTCCCCAGGAGTCACTCTCAGTTTGTTACGTACTGCAGCAGTGAAGGAATTTATGATGGGCTTGACATGGAGCTTAAGGTTGATCCAGACAAGTTCCCAAGCATCCATGAGGCCCCTCAAGGTGAGCCTCTCTTTACTGCTTTCTGTAAGCCCACTGAAAATTTTCTAATTTGGAAACTGAATTCAAGTAAAGGCACCATAATCGTAGACTTACAAGTACTTTGGGTTTTGTCTGAAATCTCTTTTGATCTTTCCAACATTCTAGGGGTCTCGTAGCCTGCCCAGCCTGTCTGCAGCCACACTGGCCTCCCTGGGTGGGACTTCCTCCCGGCGGGGAAGTGGGGACACTTCCATCTCCATAGACACGGAGGCATCCATTAGGGAAATCAAGGTAAGACTCACTTACGACTTAGAGGAAGCTTTAGGAAAATCAATCTTCAAGTAAAACAAGATTTAATTTGTAAAATTCCAGATCTTTCTTCTTGGTCCCAATCTCTCCTACCTCCCACGCATGTGATGTTCTAATAACACCAATACCCAACTCAGTTATGGTCTCCTGCAGGAAGCCATCCCTGACTGCCCCACCCCAGCAGGGCAGACCTCTGCGCCCATGCGCCCTCTGCGCTCCCTCACTCTGCAGGCACACCTTGATGAGAGCCTCGCCATGCCATGCCACACGAGGTGCCAGCCCTCTGCACATCCAGCGTGCATAGGCATTCAGTCTAGATTTTTTGGAAACTGTTGGACCCCGGATTACTCTCTGCTCCCAATGACACTGAGTATTTTCCCACCACCTTACCCTGGGAGCTCCCTGCTCTCTGCCTAGAATGCACCGTTCCTCTCTATTTGTGGTATGCAGAAGGTGCCTTTAGTAGATAAACCATCATTGTGTTTTAGTTCTTCTCCTACTGGAACGTAGGCTTTATTCTCTGTTACATCCTTAACACTCAGCGTGGGGCCGGGCGCTTGGGAGCACTCTCTGCGTGTGAGAGAGAAATGCAGTAGAGTTTGTTAAAAGTCACCGGGCACGTTGCATCGATGCGAAGGGAAGTTCAGTTCCTAGAATTTGTGTCCTGGAGAGCAGAGCCAAGGCCAGAGGGAGGAACTTGAAGATCAGATCTGGCTTCCTCTAGGGAAGAGCTTTCTAGTAAATAAAACTGGTTAAGAGGGGAACCGGCTGCCAGTGGTGTCTGGACAGCTGGATGACCATTTGCCAGGGGGGTCAGAGAAGGGATGTAAGCGTGAGCCGGGGGTTGGACTGGGTTCCCTTGAGGGTGCCTTCTGACTCCTGTGCTTTAGAAGAACAATTTTTTGGCCGCTCTTTGTTTATTCCTTTACTACATCGAAGCAGAGTTTGCTGCAGTCAAAGTTCATCTCTGCTCTTAGGTTGTGAGCGCCATCATTTGTTCGACGAGCATTTACTAAGAGTCTAGCTCACGCCAGGCACCAGGCACCAGGAATGTGGTGGTGAACAAGACAGGCAAAGCAGAGACCTGGAGCCCCGTAAACGCAGGGACAACTCTTGGCTGATTTCATCTTTAGTATCCTCTGCATCTTGCACAGAGTTGGAACTCACAGAGCTTGGACGATCTATTAAATAGGAGTCAAAGAACTTGTCCCATTTTCGGAAGCTCTTTGGCCTTGTTTTATAAAATTGTGCAAAAATATCATAGGAGGTGCACCTGCATTTTATTAAAATTGTGTGAAAATATCACGAGATACGCCTAAAGTTTAATCTTTGTAATATTGAAATTTATTTTAATTTCTTTTAACACTTAAAAAAAGAAAAGGAAAATTTCTGCTCGGACTACCCAAATTAGGGGAACTACCCAGAATTAGAAACGATTGAGAGCCTCGCCTCCCTTTCTTTGTGGTCTCGGTCAGGTTTTCCTCCCTTGATGTCATTTGCCTTTTTTGCCGTTTCTCCCAGGAACTGAATGAGTTAAAGGACCAGATTCAGGATGTAGAAGGCAAATACATGCAGGGATTGAAAGAGATGAAGGTACCAGTTTGCAGAAGTGTGGGTTTGTGATATTAACCCAACTTAACTTTAAAAATTCCAAAAGAAGAGCTTAAAACTGCATGCTTACTCAAAAGAGGCTCCAGCCTGTAGAAGAACTCACAATGGCAGGAACACTAACTAGCATCGGCGTGTGTGGTGTGTGTGCATCGTTTTCCCAAACACAGCTTTTGAACCAAGACTTGAAAACTTTAATTCCTCCATAGAAAAGATACTAACATATTTCCTGGTGCACGTCTTGTACTTGCCATCCCTCCCCCGGCTGAAAACCAGTTTCCCATTTCACACAGAAGCTTACCATCCACTTGCAGAAGGATTTTTCGTTTTCTTCACTTTCCGTAGTAGTTACGTACAAACGATGCCACGCTTAATTTGCTTCTCAAAATATCTGACGCCTACCAATAAGGCAGTCCTTATTGCTATGCTTTTGAAACATCCAAACTATTTGCATCCTGTAAAATTTTACTAGTTGAAGCAACGTCTGAATGTGCTTCGTCTCGGATTTATTTGAGTAACTACACGCTACTTTTAGAATGTGGAATTACCGCGTTGTGCCAGCCAGGAAATTTAGTTGTCACATTCCTTGAAGGTAAGGTGAATAGTCAGAGACTGTGTTCTCTGTCTTCATTAGGCAGCTTATGGCAGATTGTGGATCTAGCAATAGATGGTAAAGCTGGTACTTCCTTTTCAGCTCTCCGGAAAGTACCTGAACAGTGGTCTGAGCTCAGTGTCACAGGGGCACTAAATAGGGGATATTTTTGTTCTAACATGACTACTTAATCACTTTCGTATTTGTCACCTCTCTTTAAAAAGGGGGAAAATTGGGGCCGGCCCCATGGCAGAGTGGTTGAGTTCGCATGCTCTGCTTCAGTGGCCCAGGGTTTCACTGGTTCGGATCCTGAGTGCAGACACGGCACCACTCATCAGGCCATGCTGAGGCGTGGTCCCACATAGCACAACCAGAGGCACTCACAACTAGAATATACAACTACGTACTGGGGGGCTTTGCGGGGGAGAAGAAGAAGGAAAAAAAAAGAAGATTGGCAACAGATGTTAGCTCAGGCACCAATCTTTAAAAAAAAGGGAGGGGGGACTTATGACTCTGGCCTTCAACTCATGTGAAAAGGGAGCCAGTGAACAGCCCAGGAATCACTGGTTCCACCTAACGTTGTTACCCTGTTTGCAGGTGTGGGCGAGACCAGCACTGGTCTCTGTGAAGCCTCCCCATGACACCTGCCACACCTAACCAAGCAGTGGGGTGGTTTCTTTAGCTGGGAGTAGTTTACCCCCAGGATTCTGCTCTCTGTTCTCCTGGAGACGCCCGCCCCTGATGTCTATTTTGGGATCTAAATGCTACTGTGCTCTGTTGCCTGGCCTGCGAGGCTGTGTGCCCCAGAGGGTCGTGTTTATTTTGCAGGCCTCTTTCCCCCAGCTGTCCTTTCAGAGGAATGACCTTTGTCTTCCCAGGACCTACCCAGTGAGGCCTGTGTACCTTGTTGGGTTGCCCTATGAGTCGTAAATCTGAAATTCCACTTCATCCTTTCCTGGTTCATAAGCCCAGATGGGGGTAGTCGGCGGCTTGTGGCAGGCGTTTCTGTTCTTTGAGCCACCACGCGCTGGCACTTTCCCAGGTCTGGCCACATATCTTGAGTGACTACTTCAGAAACTTGTTGAACAGCCCAGCCCACTCCAGTGGGCCACTGAATCATGCGGCGAGGACTCCACGGCCTCTGTGACAGAACCCTTTCCGTCCGTGTGTCTCCCTTGTCCTGGTGACCACATGAATCGTTTTCATCCCCAGACACAGTTATTAACTAATTTTCTGAGGGATGAGAATTTGATCAAATCGAAAAGGGGATATTTCTCTGCATTTGAAATTGCTGTCTGTTTCCAGTTCTCATTCATTTGCTCTAAGAAATAAAGTCTAAATTTAGGGCTGAATTTTGTCTGTTTAAGAGTACCAAGCTAATCTTTGTTTTTGTTTTCTTCCTACTGTTTCAAAATTCTGACCTTGTTCCTGCAGGACTCGCTAGCGGAAGTGGAAGAGAAGTATAAGAAGGCCATGGTGTCTAATGCTCAGCTAGACAACGAGAAGACAAACTTCATGTACCAGGTTGACACCCTGAAAGATATGATGCTGGAGCTCGAAGAACAGCTGGCTGAATCTAGGCGACAGTATGAAGAGAAAAACAAAGTAAGCTTTAGGATGAGAAAGAATGGTAGAATATACAGGTAAATGGTATATATAAGAATGGTAGGACATATATAAATAGTATACATGAGAATGTTAGCATATATAGTCGTGCACTGCATAACGATGGGGTCACGTTCTGAGAAATGTGTCATTAGGTGATTTCATCCTTGTGTGGAAATCACGGAGTGCACTTACACACACCTACATGGTATAGCCTGCTACCTACCTGGGCTATATGGTACTAATCTTATGGGGCCACTGTTGTATGTGTGGTCCATCATTGACCAAAATGTTGTTATACAGCACATGACTGTATGTAAATAGATATATTTGGTATATGGTATATACATATATGATGAAGATGGGGGGTGTGTGTGTGTGTGTGTATATGTATATGCATATAATGGGTTTTTTTTTAAACAATGGTTCTCCACTTGTCCAGGAAGCTGAAACATCTGAAAATAAGAACCCCATGCTCTTTGCTGAGGGACTTGAAATATTGATATGCACAATTTCCATACATAAACTAGAGACTGTTTTTCGGAGAACATTTATGTTTTGCATGTAAAGTCAAGTCATGACCCTGAAAACACATGCCTGCGAAAGAGCTGGCGTGCTTAAAGAAGGCAGGATTGCATGCTCCAAGATTTTCCCGTTAATCTACATTTCCTGATTTTTATTTTCCTATCTCTTAATACCATAAAGAAACAGTCAATTGCACATATCAAAGATTTTAAGAAACGTATATTCATTTATTTTATGCTTCTTGGGAGAAGACACAATTACTCCATTTAAGAATTAAACACCTTCATGAAGCTCAGAGGGGGGAGAGTCATATTTGGGCTTTCGTTAAGAAGCACTGGAATTAATGTGTTAAGTTATGGTATCAGCAAAAAGCATGAGCGTGCGTTGAAATGAATGACAGTAGCCTGATTAGGTGAACCCTGGGCTTAGATCTTCATTGTGAGATCCAGAGCAAGGAGTACTTGGTTTTCATAGTTTTAGGAATTAGTTGGTTTACCAAACCCTAGAGTATTGTCCAACTTTTCAGAGTTGCTGAGATAAATAGAAAATTTAATTTGTGAGTGTCATTATCTTTAAAAAAACAAACAAACTGGCTCTATCCTCTAAATCCCGAGGGTTAAAACCAAGGTACCATGAACACTCAAAAGCCTCCTTCTTTGACTGCTGTAGAATTAAGTGAGAAGCTAAAGAATTTTATCCATGAAGTTCCTGATAGCTGAACTCTGAAACAAAGGAGAAGGTTTTCATGAGACCCGATGTCCTGTTGGGATATAGGAGCAGAGAGCATATCCTGAACTGCGCTTGGGTGGGAGGGCGCTGTAATGCATTCTACATACTCCTAGAATGTCCTCATTTGGGCATCAGTAAGTAGACCAAGGACCTCCAAATCTAATTCCAGAGAGGTTAAATGATGCTGGAATGTTGTCCCAAGCTGGGGCCATGGGCCAAGCAAAACCCAACAGGGAGGTCCTTGTCACAGCTAGGAGAATACCAGTCACCCCCAAACTTCAGAAAGTGGGTGAGCAGACGGTGGATGCTAGGGTGAGGAGCTAAGGTCAAATCTCTTCTAAAATAAGTCAGCTAACGGATCTAGGGAAGGTGTACCTTGCTGTCTCCTACACTGCTGGCAGTTAGTTGGGTACCAAACCATCATTAGGGACTGCGCTGCTGGGACAGAGCTGAGCGGGAGACCAGAAGAGCTGTGGTGATGGGTGGCTGGAGTGAGTCTCACAGAGGGGAGGGACGGCCTAGGGGAGCAGCTTTGTGTTGGCAAGTGCTTTACTTCCCCCACCTTTTCTGTGTTGTCCCTGGAGTATAGAGTTGGCCATCCACTGTTCATGAAATAAGCTTGCCAAAGGAGACCATATTTATCCCCCTTGTCATCCCAAAGGATAAATCCTTCGCAAAGCTGCCTCCTTCAGACCCTGAGAACAGACAGCCCTCTTTACTACCCCAGGCATCCTGGAGAGGGACCCTTCCTTGCTTGCTTAGAGAGAAATCAAGAAACACTTGTTGGTTGTATCAACTCCTCGGGTTAAATTTATAGTAAATCATAGGGGCATCTTCTAGAAAGTCCAGAGAAATGGGTTTGTGCTGTTAAAAAGGCCTTGAAAATTGTAATGATATGGTAAAAGGTAATTTGTTACAAGGCAAATGTAAATCATGGGAACAGTTACAAGAATGACAGAAAAATGTGATTCTGCTACAACCTTAGTACTCTTTTCCTTTTATAGGAATTTGAAAGGGAGAAGCATGCCCACAGTATACTGCAATTTCAGTTTGCTGAAGTGAAAGAGGCCCTGAAACAAAGAGAAGAAATGCTGGAGGTAGATTGCTTTTTCCTCTTTTTCTTTGTCTTTTGTGATTTAGGAGCATTTGGTTGGTTCCTTACTGAAGTCACCAGTTTTCTTGAAAATTGAGAATTTAGGCTAATTCTCCATGCCTCGCTTAAGAAAACAGTCCCTTCCGTTAGTGAAGATCCTCATTCATTGATGCTTTTGTGTTTGTTTAGGGAGATGTGGTAGACAGAATAATAGCCACTGAAGACGCCCCTGTCCTGATCCCAGAACCTGTGACTGTGTTACCTTACACAGCAGAAGGGACTTTGCAGATGTGATTAAGGACCTTGTGATGGGGAATCATCCTAGATTATCCGAGTGGGCCCATTGTGATCACAAAGGTCCTTATAAGAGGGAAGCAGGAAAGTCAAAGGCAGAAGTAGATGTGACCACGGAAGCAGAGGCCATGGAGGAAGGGGCCATAAGCCGAGGAATGTGGGCGGCCTCTAGAAGCTAAAAAAGGGAAGGAAATAGATTCTCCCCCACAGCTTCCCGAAGGGAACACAGGCCTGCCTACACCTTGATCTTAGTGCCTAAGACTGGACTTCTAAGCTCCAGAACTGTGAGAGGAGAATTTGTGTTGTTTTAGGCCACTGAATTTGTGGTAATTAGTTGCAGTGGCAATAGGAAACTAATTCAGGGTTGATTTTTAAACTTTTTAACTTAATCAGAACGTTAGTACCTCCAAGTAAGAATTTCACTCAAGCAAGTTTTCTTCGAACGTTTCTTGAAGCTGGGGAGGAAGGACAAGGAAAGAGTCCTAACACGCCAAGAGAGGACTCAGGATCAAGGAGATGCAGTCGTGCTGGTTCCCGCACATGTGTTTGTTGGCTCACTGACTGTCAGAGCTCCCAGACTATCTAGAGTTTCTTCCTGTTTAACCCTTTATCTGCTTGCTTTCTATCTGTTCCTATTCTTCAGGAAATCCGACAGCTACAGCAGAAACAGGCAAGTTATATCAGGGAGATTTCTGATCTTCAGGAAACAATAGAGTGGAAAGACAAAAAGATAGGGGTAGGCCTTCCAAGTCTTTGAAAATCTGTTCAAACGGGCAGTCTGCTTAGCGGATTGAGTGCTTTCAGCATCTTGAATTTGCAGAAACGCTTGTGTGAGCATGCATGCAACCCCCATGTGACACAAAACTAATCACACTGTGAAGACGCCCACTTACCCAAGTGAATATTAACTCTGAATTGGAAGTTGACTTTCAATGTGCAGATTCGCATTTTGTCAGCATTGACGGGCTCTCTGCCCGCTGTGAGTGGGCCGGCGGCACACTGAGATATGAGGAGTGAGGAAGGGAGGTACTGGGGTGGGTGTGGTGTGTGGAGACCCAAACCTCTTGGAATTCCTGCCTGGTGTTGCCTTAGTCTTCTTCTCAAAGAGGTTTGAGGAAGCTACAAAGTGGCGGGTGCTATGTCCCCCGTATCCCCACCTTGAAATCTCCCAGGGGAGGCCTCAGACCCTCTCCCTCCACAGGAAGAGGCAGCCCACCTGTATTTAGGGGTGAGGAGGAGGAAGAAAGGAACCCACGTAAAGGAACTGCTATGCTCCGTAATGACCAGTGGCTTCCAAGACATTGTGACTTGTACTGCATGGCTCTGATAAAGATCTCCAGATGTTCTTGCCCATCATTGTCCATTTACATCTCGAAGCTGCACCTTGTTTTCACGTTGATATGCTCATCCACACTTATTTAGGATTTTGTGAGCGTGTGCGTGTGTGCTTTAGGACCACTTTATGTTTATCTGTGACAACAAACACTGAGAATCAATATAGAAAAGTAGTCTAAATTGCTAAAATAGTTGTCACTTGGGGGTTCTCAAGCATTTCCTCTTATTCTTTATTTATCCCACATCTCAGTGGGCGTGTCGCTTCTGTTACTTTTTTAACACAGTGCTGTGAAACCACCAACTAAGCTAGAAAATGATGCAAGCCACGTGGCCTCCGGTGCCTTCAAAATGTGACCGTCTTGCAGGGAGCATGAAGAGTCATGTTTCTTGGCTGGCATAAACTTAGTGAAAAGCTTGTTACTTGCATTTTGTTTGTATCTTTAAGCAGATTCTATCTAATGCCTTAAGCCTGTCTGTGTTTTATGTGTAGAAGGTCCTCCTTATTCCTGCTTCTTAAGTCACCTGCTTACCCGTGCGAATCTCCTCTCTCTCTTTGCTCTGCCACACACTCAGGCATTAGAGAGGCAGAAAGAGTTCTTTGATTCCATAAGGAGTGAACGAGATGATCTTAGAGAAGAAATAGTCACGCTGAAAGAGGAATTCAAGGTAGGAAGCCAAAATATAGTTTAAAAATAAAATCCAGTTGACAACAGCAAATTCTGGGATTCCCAAGAATGGATATGTGTGTATGCTCGCGTTAATTAATTTTACGTCACTGATTTTAGTTCTGTCAATAAATTCGAATCTTAGGTTAACTGACACCAATGGGACATATGAAGTAAATATAGATTCAATGGGGTATATGCCCATCGCCTTTAGATCTTTACAAGCATATCTGACCTTGAAATCAACTCTGATTTCCAAGAATTTTTTGATATACTGTTTAAATTTTTTCTCATATTCATTAATAAATTCTCTAGGACATTGCTCAAATTTAAGGACTTCTCTGGCTGAACATGGGTGAGGCTCATAGTAATTAGACTTTGAGATCCACTGGATTGTAGGAAAGTTCCATGTCCTGTCTGGGCCATGTCAAGGGATGTTCAGCTGCTTGCTGGACACTGAGTAAAAAAAAAAAACCAACGGGCAGCAGTGGGAGCCAGAGCTGTGGGTAGGCTGTCAGCACTGTAGGAGGCAGTGTTGAGAGAGGGTATGGCCATGGCAAATTCCTGCATTGTGAATGGAAACATATCAAGTTCGGCCACCTCTTCTGTTCAGGGGTCAAGGCCAGAGCAGTAAACCAGAGGGAACAGGCTTAGGGCTCAGGTTCCTAAAGCTGCTCCTCACTGAGGCCGTGCATCCAGCATTGGAGAAGTCTCCAAGCACAAGAGAAAGACCTGTGAGCGGCCGGGGGCAGTGAGTGAGTGACCGATGATAAGGTAGGGATCCTGGAGTCGTGAAATGTAGCTGTTTTAAAATGTTTCACTATGTAGTGAGTGTGAATTATATTTCTTTTGAATATGCCAAACATTCTAGCCACTTCTTTATTCCTTCTGTAACATAAGTTTCCTTCATTCCTTTCAGGACACATACATACTTCTTTCTCTATATGGGTCTCTCTTTTTAAAGAATACAACCAGGGTTTGAAAAGTAAAGGTCACTTTACAGTGATTTACTTGATGTTCCACTTTGGGGCAGCCCACAGGCCATTACCTCCAGTTAGAAAGGATGCCTGTTGAAAGCGTCTTGTCACCAGTACATTAAGACATGGATTGGAACATGTAAGAAAGAAGTAACCCATGGAGGAAGTCATCTTAGATTTGTGTGTTTTGATGGAATACTGACCAGTGTGGTGCCTGACACTTCTTTGACTCTGTAGGATTTTCCTCTACTTCAGGAGAAATAGTTTTTTTATTGCTATTATTATTATTATTATTATTATTATTATTATTAATAAAATAGAGTCTAACCTGATATCACTCAGTGAGTATTACGATGAGCCTGTTTTTATTCCCAGAAACATGGAATAATCCTAAATTCAGAAATAGCTACCAATGGAGAGACTTCAGACACTCTCAATAATGTTGGAGCCCAAGGTCCCACCAAGATGACAAAAGAAGAGTTGAACGCCCTCAAGGCGACAGGGGATGGGACCCTAGGTAAGTCCTTGTTTTCCTCTTCCAGTCTTGTTTTCCTCTTTCCGTCTTCCAGTCAGCACTGGGTCACCTTCCATGCATTATTAGAATTGGAGTACTCATCACTGATCAATTAACAATCACACAGCATGCCATTTGTTCTGTCACTTCATGGGAATCTCCTTCCCAAACGATGTGATCACCCATGTGTGTTGTCTGGCCTGCATCTCTGTTCAGTGCTCACCACCGATGGCTTAAGAACACGTTTCTTTTGCTTCTCAAAGCTACTAAGTGAGACTGTGAATGCAAGGAAAATAGTCTCAAATTAAGTGACAGTTTCGACAGTGCTGTTTAGTTTTGCTCAGATATGTGCCACGTACGGCTTTTTAACTTATTCCATTACAGAATTGTCAAAAAAGATCAGAATGACAGGGGCTGTAAAGTAGGTTAGTTGACCATGTTTACAAGCCAACATTGCACATCCTACACACCGTTAAGAGTTTTGAGGGTATGAGGTGTCTGTGGACAGCAGATTGGGGCCTGTGACAGAGTATGTCTTGGCAGGTAGCCGTGGGTGGGGAGCGTGGTGCGGGTGGAGGGTGTTCCTTACCAAGGAGAGTCTGTGCCTGTCCTTTTGACAGGGGGATGTTCCTTTGTATGTCAAACTTTTGCTTCTGAAAGAATATAAATTGGAAAATCCAAAAGATTGTAGGAGTCTTTGGCGCAATTTGCAAATATCTGAAAAGATTCACTCATTAATATTTGTCATAATATTTGGCTTTGGGATAAACCTTCAGAATGTGTTGTGCAGCCTGAAGTTGCAGCCTGCGAATAAGAGCTCACTTGCCCCTGGTTCCAGTCATCTTCCAGCTCTTCACAGTGAGGCTGGAATACGGTCAGGGCCCATGACTTTGATGTCCATTTGGAAACTTTCTTTTTATTTCTTTTTATTTATGCAAATGTGGAAACCTGTAGGCCCTAGCTTCTCAGGACTTGCTTCCTAGGGAGGCGCTTCCCTATCTTTATGACCATTAAAGGAAGACAGGTCTTTTAATTGTGTAAAAGTTGCTGAAAGAAGATAAACGAATTTCCACCATACCTTTATATTAGCTACCTGGGCAGCTAAGAATTTGATCGTGCTGCTTTTGTTCAAATATACATTTTCTAAATCTTCAGTAACTGTTGTGAAATGAATGCTTAAAGAACCAGAAATATCATTTTGTAAGTGGTCTCCTAATGTTTTGGATCACATATCCTTATCTGTAAAGGATTGTGGTAACTTCTCAATATATATGTTTATTTTTAATTTACATACATATACTATCTCGTTACTATAAAATGTACATTATAAAACATATGCACTAATAAAATTTTTAAAAGGTGAAGTAAAGTTAGCTTTAAATAGACATGCTGCTAGTTTCTCCATTTTCCCTGGGGTAAGTGCACCCCACTATGGAGACCATTGAGTTCTAGAACTATCAAGCTTTGACTTTTTTGTTTGGAGAATCTAAAATATGACTGTTCATTCCAAAGCAGTAACATGTTCTTTAATTCATAATTCTTTAACTGATGAATAACTTATTATTAATTAGGTGGTCATCTTGATCTTAAGCATGTGCCTCCTGCTGGAACTCTCCACATTACCTTAGGGAATGGAGCCCAGGTCTTTAGGGCACAGGCTGTTTTCTCAGGAAGACTGATTAGGTGGTGGAGAGTAAGTTTCTTTTTTCCTTAGATGAGCTATTTCAGAAGTATCATCCTTGAGGTTGACCTTGAGGCTAAGTTTCTTAAGATGAACTGGATGTTCCTTTAAACAATTACTTGAAAGCACCTTTTGGGGCTGGGTGATACGCAGTGCAGCTTGACGACTGAAAAAGTATGAGTTGTCGAGATATGCGTTGGGAAATGAGAATGGGGAACAGGAACCTCAAGTCCTTCTTAAACCCATCATTTTTGATTGTTTGGCTGCCTGGTCCAGAGCTCTTTCTATTTGTTAAAACTTAACTTCACCTTTGAAAATCATTTCACACAAAATGGCACCAGCAGCCGCTCTTGCCTTTGCGATGGTGGCGGCGGCCTCCGCTGATCAAACGTTTGCTAATGCAGTGGCTGCTTTGCCGCACAGAACTGAGAAAGGCTTCTGTTCCGTGTGATTCTTTGATGACTCTCTCTGTCTTTAGGAATGGGGTCGGGTGGGAGTGAGGACATGTGTTTACATTGTAATTATATGTTAACTGGTCACCACATCATGGGGTCCCTTCAATTTTCTCAATGGTCTTTTAGGAAGAGCCAATGAAGTGGAGGTGAAAAATGAAATTGTGGAGAATGTGGGGAAAAGAGAAATCTTGCAGAATACTGAGCAAGAACAGCACAAAGAGGACCCAATAAAGGATTATGTGGACACAGAGGTGTTACATCCTGGTGAAAATGCTGAGGACCAGAAACCCTCTGAAGACAGTGCCCCCTCCCTAGGAACGTTAGCAAATGCTACCGATGAGGAACAGGTTCAAAGCCAAATTCTAGAGAATGCTTCCTTCCTTGAAAATACAGAGCAGGTAGAGTCAAACGAGGTCCTAAACAGGCCAGATGATAGGACGGAAGCATCCGTTGAGGAGTCCAAATGTTGGAGTGATTTAGATAGTGAAATCCCAGGGCCTGTGATTGGGCAGGATGGCTGTAATACCTTGGATATCGAAAACCAAAGTAAAGAATCTGCAGAAAAACAGGAAGAAGAAAAACAAGAAGACTTTAAAACCAACTTGGGAGATGTTAGCGTAAAACCATCTCAGGAATCTGCTCCTTTGCAAATATCTGAAGTTGAAAGGGTGAGCGGTACAGACACTGGGGAGCAGAATGGGAGCCCCACAGAGGGTGTGATAGAGGCAGGGCTAACTGGATTTGAGGAGCGAGTGGGCACAGTAGCCTCGAGTCCTCCAAGGGACAGCAATGACACCGAGAGTCATGATGAAAAATGTGTGGTAGATGCCCCCAAAGAGTTGGACCCAAGCACAGGGCATGATTTAGAGAAAGAACTCACCAACCAGGAAGTGGCTGAGCCCAAGGAAATCCCAAGTCAGTACGCAGAAGTAGGTGGGGAGAACAATGAAGAAGAAGATGACGGAAGGGAATTGAGGGGTGAGAAACCAATCCAGATGGAAGTCCAAACCATCCCGTCTTCTCCAGCAGCCGAAGACAGTGCTCAGCAAGCAACAGGTCCACGTATGGTAGATGCCGAAAGAGAACCCCTAGATATGAAAGAAGCCGATGAAGAAAAGAGTGACCAACAGGGGGAAGCATTGGATTCATCACAGAAGAAGACAAAGAACAAGAAAAAGAAAAATAAGAAGAAAAAATCACCAGCCCCTGTAGAAACCCTTAAAGACGTTAAGAAAGAGTTAACATTTCAGAATCCAGATTTACGTGAAGTTAAGGAAGAAGAGCAGGTCAAATTTACTGACGAAAAACCAGTTGTAGAAGCACAAAATGAGGTCAGTAAAAATCCAGAACAGAAAACTGTAGCAGGAAACAGTGAAAATGTGGATTGTCCAGAAAATCCTAAAATTGAGTCGGATGGAAACCTTAACCAAGAAGATTACGATGTAAACACTAAAGCAGGGAAAGTAATAGCTGATGGAGACACATTAAATTTTGAAGATGATACAATTCAATCACCAGACACTAGTGATAAAGAATTAGATGAAAGTGTTATAAAAGATGATGCTAAAGCAGATGGCGCCACTCAAAGCCATCCTCCAGAACCAGAGAAGGAAGAAGCGTCCGACAGCGCCCTGCTCGAAAATGAAAGTCCCTCAAATGACATTAATGATGCCTCTCAAACAGAAAGTACAGAGGGGCATGTAATGTCAGAATATCCAAGTCAGATAGTCGGGAAGATTTCAGATAGCAATAGTCTAGAAAACGATGAGTTGGCACTGGCAGGAGAGTTGCCAGATTCAGAAATCGGAGAAGAGATAAGAGGCAGAAATGAGAAGGGCAAAAGCAAAGAAGACTGCTCCTTGTCATAAGTTGAGGCTTGCTTGTAAGGCAAAGTTCTAGAGAGGGGCCAAGCCTGCACAGTAAGTCCAACTGTAAAGACCCTTGTCTGTTATCTCCACTGGTGAGATGCAGAAAATGTTCTAGATGGATATAGATGCACCATATGACAATCAACCACCGAATTAGATACCTACTTTAAGTTATAGCCTGTTACTTGTAGATTTATATTTCATCAGTAAGTTATCACCCAGATTAGGAAGACACATTTGTTATCAGTGTAAGTTCTAATCGAGAGCATTCCAGTAGTATCAAACAATAATGTACACTGTTTAGATTCCTGCCTGAAATCAAAGAAAAATATTTAGCCTTTGCCTTTAACTGATATGAATGCGGATGTTCCTGAGCAAATACGTCGCATCTACTTAAAATGACCAAATAGCATTCTATTTCCACATGATGAGCATAATTTAATTTGTCTCAGTCAAATTTATGTACTTTCATATTTGATTTTGATATGTACTTTATAACTCGTATGGTATTTTATTTTAAAAGGAGATAAATGACCAACTAGCATATAGGGTGCTGAGTGATAAGATTTGCACCTTAGGACAATAATGAATCATATTAGCGAGGTCTTACGTGCCTTTACCTCATGGAAGTATTCTGTCTTAAACCAATATTTTTGGATCTCATTGTTGACAGTTCCTCAACTTATTTTGTAGATTTTGACTTCACTTCATGGTGGTTATGCACCAAAGTCATTTTATACAAAGATTTTAATTTTTTCCTGGAAGAGACATACATTGAAATGGCATTTCCCACTGGAGTATTTGGGTGGGGAGAATCATACCTAAAATTCATTTTTTTAACCTTAAAATGATTTCTTTATTTGTCTACTCCTTGTTCAGAAGAGCAATTCAAAAGGTTCATGTTCTTATGCAAACGGCTAATTAGACTGTAACAGGATATTTTAAATAGTTGACTCCCTTTGGGTATTTTGGTATAAATATTTTTGTTTGTTGTTTCTCCATATATTCTTATCGGAAAATTCTTGTTTTGATCTTTCTGAAGGAAATATATATTCTTTATATAAAGAAGCAATTAAAAAGTAATTGTGAAGTTAAATCAAAAAAATAATTGTCAAAGACTAAAATGACAAGGAAATGTACGTTATGAATGCTGTTGACAATTTATGAGAGTACATGAATTCATATTACTGTTACAAGATATCATTGAGTGCAAAAAAGACCAAAACCTCAATAAAATTTGAGGCAAACATAATAAGTGTTATTATGTAATTGAAATAAAAACATTTTGTAATTTCACAGCCTGTGATTCCACTCTTTGGGCCAGTTGAATTCTGACTGTGGCTACTGCTATACCTAATATCATCTTTAAAGTGCTGCCTGCTTCTGGGTTGCTCATTCCCATTTGGGGTTCTGAGAAGGACTCACACCTTATGCCCTTTGCCAGTAATGAGTGAACTTCTCTCCCGGCGTCTAGACCCAGGCTAGTGTTGGACCACCCTTGGAAGAATTGAGAACATCTTCCCTCACAGCATCTCCTGTGATCGGTGGTTCTCATGAGGAGCCCATTAAGAAGGATCTCCATGCTGTTGCTCTGTTCCACATGCCAATACTTAGAGGGTTTTGGAGAGTATAATGAAAATGGCAAATAAACATGACTATTTCTGTGTAAGTGTCCTAAAATAGAGGATAATGAGACTGACAAATCCTCTCCATTCTTGCCCTATAAATAGAGAAATATGAGGCTTGCTAGAGATTCAAATTCAAGGGCTGCAGAGGACTTGCACAGGTTTTAGTTGACGTCTCTAACTTTAGCAAAGCTGCATTCACACTGGAATGCACATGGGGAAACAGCCCTCTTTCCTACTTCTAAAGGCCTCTGGGGAAGTGATTCAGCAACCAAACTCACTAAATGGTGAAATCATCAAACCATTTTAAGTTCTTTCCTTTCCCATGTTATTCAACAGCACATTTTAGGACATTATGGTCTACTTCTCATCCCTCAAGTCAGCCATCCAGAATCTCAATTATTCACTCATTTGTGTAATTAATAAACATTTTTGATCACTTTGTATATGGAAGGCACTGTACTAGGGAACAAGCAGACAGGGCTCAGCTTGTAGTGGGAGTGGACAGCTGAGAATCAGGAAGTGAGCAAAAAATGTAGAAGAAAATGAGGATTCTGAAGAGCCAAACCATTCCTTGATAATCTAAGCGCCTTCATTGGGAACAATTACTCTGCTCCAAGGGCAAAATGACATTACAGCTCAGCACAGTAATTGTTGCTCACATGAAGGGCCTTAAATTATCAAGAAATGGTTGCCGTAGGCATATTCAGTTTAAGAAGGCATGGAAGTGTATAAGGCAATTTGGAAGGTTCAATGTCAAAAGATTCAGACTCAGAAAACAATTGAAAGATTACCTGTCAGCCACATCCCCAGAGGCACCTGGACCACTGAGGTTTCACCATAATATAGAACAGAGAGAAACACTGACTACTGACACCTTAAATCAAAAAGCTGGGATGGTTTTCAGCCACAAACCAGAACATGCTTACTGTATGTAAAACGTAAATCTTCCTTCAAAAGTATAATGAAGTATAATAATGCATGTATGTAGAAAATAGGGAAAGTTAGAATTTTGAATGATGTTATTTGATAAACATATAAAGGTTAGGAAGCAGTTAAGTGTTTGAAAGAGATTTTAAGAATGAGATGCGTTGACCACTTGCTATAATGTTTAGTATTTCCATTTAACGGAAAACCTAATGACCTGAATATTTAAGTTTCCACTGTCACTAGGAGCCTGGAATGCTCCTTTTGTGGATTTACAGTTTGGGTTTGCTGTCTTCTGTTAATAGTCTCCTTGTACAGCATGCCACCACGGCCATCGAAACAACAGTAAGATTCGTTCTAAGTGTCCAGGCTCCAAGAGGAGAGGAAGGAGTGTTTGTGTGTGTGTTGCGTTCAGAATATGTACTTATTCAGCGTTATGGTCATAGAGAGAGAAAACTTCGTCTTTCAGAAGAAAACCCCTTTCGCTCTTGCCCTTACACCCTATCCACTGCCCCTCTCACATCAAAGACTCACAGAGTTTTCGAGATTGAATGGCTTCAGCTGTTCAGCTGAACTGAAGCCGGCGGCGGCTGATGTCGGGAAAGAGTTCCCATCTGTACAGACCTCTTGGGCCGTGTAATTGGAGAAAAAGAATCGCCTTTAGCAACCCGTCCCTGTTCTACCTTTTGCAGGAAGGAGCTGCTATCCTGTGATGGGAGGCTGGTCCCAGCGAGGGTCGAAACTGTCCACGTGAATTATAATCGAACTTACTTAGAGGAGGGAGTAAAGAACTGTACTTAGTGAGAGACCTCAGTGTCCCCCTCTTTGTCTTTGCCAATACGCGGGGGATGGTGACTTTGCTCTGCAATAGGGAGAAGAGACCGGAGGCCCATGATGGCTGACATTAACTCACAGGAGGAAAATTATACTCTTGATAGTTTGTTATTATGAGCAAGCTACTTACCCTCACTGCACCTCATTTTGCTCTCTGAAAAAAATGGGGTTAGAACCTGCCTTTTAGAGTTGTGGCGAGGATCAGACCCAGGTAAAGCACTAAAAAGATGTGCTTAATGACTGTGGCTGATGCTGGTGGCTGACCTTGCTGTCATCCCGGTGACAACGTGCAGACCGAGGAGACCAGGAGCTCAGAGAATTCCCATGCTTCTTTCCAGTGCTGCCCCAGGGACGGTCTGTAAGGCCTTACCTCTTTCTGCTCGCCTCACTCTCTCTAAAATGCAGACCAGAAAATTTGTTGGAATTTAATATAGAAAAACCAGATTTTAAACAATGTAATTCTTTAACAATATTACTAAAATAACTTTAGTCACTGACTCATTTTAACTTCCCAGTATAAAGGAAAATTCTAAATTTGAGACATTGTGGCTTCATTTTCTTTGAGGCCTTCTTTGTAAAAACTGCAACTATGGTCTTTAAATGAATAGTTTGTCTATTTATAAATTGAGTGTTATAGACCAATGAAGAGCAGTGCTGCTTAGGAAATATGGGAGTTTGTGATGCTCTTGTTAAGTATTTTAATAAGTATATCAATGATGTATCACTATTCACTCGACAAGTTAGACTTGATTTTTAAAGCTATAAAAAAGGAGTACTCATTTTCTTCATATCAAATAAATTTGCTTCTTTCTTTTTTCCATTGGCACCTGAGTTAGCATCTGTTGCCAATCTTTTTTTTTCTTCTTCTTCTTCTCCCTAAACCCCCCAGTACATAGTTGTATATTCTAGTTGGAGGTCCTTCTGGTTGTGCTGTGTGGGACGCGCTCTCAGCATGGCCTGATGAGTGGTGCTAGGTCCGCACCCCGGATCCAAACCAGAGAAACCCTGGGCTGCCGAAGCGGAGCGTGTGAACTCAACCACTCGGCCATGGGGCTCGCCCCTCTTTTTTCCATTTTCTTAAAACTATTCAGTTTTAACTTTCTTCTCCAATTCTGCTTTAAAATTTACCTTCCTTAAAAGTTCCACTTCTCTCTTGATTTTTCTTGTTCTCACCTAAGACTAAAGGTCAGATTACCCTTATTTTTTTTTGGCTAGCCCTATTATTACTTTTTAACATTTTTTTTTTTTACTTGCTATCTAGACTATTTGAAGTCTTTTAATAGAAAAAGTATATGATAAAATTGTGCAATAGATATATGAGCTTCAAGTTCACTTTCTGGGAAACTCGATGTTTCTTATGATGCCTGTCGTTTTTGTATATAGGAATATAAAATATATAAAATAAAGTGAAAAGCCATATTGAATAAAAGAGCTGGGTTTATAACTACAAAAAAGTTTTGTTTCAGTGTTGGGTGGGTTTATGGAAGAGAAAGAGTAAAGCATCTGTCAGAAGCAATTTGTATGTAAATTAAAATGTAACTCATAAATATCATAAATTTATATTATGCTTAACATTTTCTGGTTTCATTTATTTTGTTATTGTGCTTTTCAAAATAACAATTTAGGGTGTTTGGAAAAACAATTAGAGAAACCGTGTAACCTGGATTAGAATGGGGAGAGATGATTTTTTTAAAGGAAAACAAAGGTGCGTTTTATATGAATTATTTCCGTTTCCCATGGCGAATCAAAACCTGGGCAGTGTGAGAGCACTGTCCCCTCAGGAATGAGAGCCTCGGGCCAGGAGTCCGGGTCCAACTCAGAGGTCTGAGTTTAGATCTGGAAAAAGAGTGGAGTGCAGTGGTTAGGGATGTAGCTACTTAATCATGCTGGGCCTCGGGTCCTTATCTGTAGAAGAGGAATGTAGTCACAGTGCCACCCATGGGGCTTTGTGGGTGATGGCACAAGCTGCTAGGACAGGGCTGCAACAGAGAGGGGGCACAGTACACATTAGCATCTCTGTCACCATCACGTCATCCTGGTTTTGCCTTAAAACTGGTGTCGAGTTTTGCCCAAACCTCTAACCCCTCTCTGTACTCTGAAGATTGTTATTAGTCAACACCCTTTCAGAGCGAAGGGGTGCAAACTTATATATCTGGGGTGGGAGGAATGACAGAAACCTAAGTAAGCTATTGACCGTATTCTTCCTCGAACGAATAACCACTCTTGATAAGTGAGTTAGCGATGTGTTGTTAGCAGACTTATGATTTGTAAAAATATAGTCAAAACTCTGACACTGGTGAGTCTAGGAGAGAAATGAGAAAGAGAAATACTTCTGGCATGTGAACTTGGAAAGTCAAGGCTAGTGCAAATACTGGTGATATTTAATCATGATGCTCAGCGTGTCTGTACCTTGCTAATGATGTTAAACCATGAAGCCTGTGAGATCTTGTGTTGCAGTGTGGTTTGGCCCTAGAACTCTTGCATGCTAACCCAAAGTAGAAGATTAGCCTGTTGCATGCAGCCGGATGCTGCCCCTGACGAGACAAGCATGTTGTGGAGGTTGACGCAACTCAACCTCCATTGGCTGAGTTCCTCCCCAGTCCTGTGTGTGGCCTCATTCACTGTGGTACGTGTATAATACCTCCATCTTCAGATTCACTAACCTGAATGCTCATCCTTCACTTAAGCAATTTGCTGAAAGGTGCGGTCCACGGATTCACCTCAACCTGTATCTTTCTGATTTCTTTAGATATTAGGTTGAAAAAGCTTGTTGATGAACGGGAATGCTTATTGGAACAGGTAACAATCTTTTTATTACTTTTATGAGTTCCCTAACTGGGCACCAGAAACCATGAACTTTCCCTTCCTTACTTCTTGCTTCATCGAGACACCCCTAACACATCATGCCTGTAAAGGACTATCAAGCCAACTGGCACTCTTAATATTTTTATCGAAGTAGAAAATCAGAAGTCACATGACGTTTGGAGAGGATGTCTCAAAGACTCAAGGCCATGGAACTGAATTTGCTACACTCTCCATGATTTGCTACTTAAATATTTATGTAGAAGGCCTGGATTAACCATTGAGAGGCAAGGAAGTTGGAGTCATTCCAGACATCACTCCTCTTGCTTCTACTGGCCTGTCAAAGTCAGCTTTGTAATCTCTCAGTGATCAGCACCCGTTTCCGGAAGATAATTTCTTCGTTTTAGCTGATCAAAGTCGTTTCAACTGTGGTCCCTCACACTTTTCTACCTCAAGAAATACTAAACAGTTGTCCTATTTGGTCTTTCTTGCATGCAGGGCTGTTATTAAATCATTCCACAGTCACTTTGGAAGGGAAATCAATTCTTCCCATTTTCCCTCACAAGTCCTAATCAAAGGTATTTGCCTTACTTTTTACAATTCCATTGAAGATTTCTCTCAAAATGGGGGAAGGTACCAAATTGTGGTGGGAGGATTCTTTTGAAGTTCCTGCGACCTTTTACAAACAGTATCCATGGCAATTCTGTGCTTATTTTCTTAAAGCAGCATGCACCAATGGTTGTATGTGCTTGGGGGCCTGCTCTGCTTGTCTCAGTGTGTGTCGGGACTTCCAACGAGTCCACAGAGATTGAAGGTTAACAGGAAAAGGGCTGGGAGACTCCCCGTTATACACCAAAAAATTCTACAGTCGTGGCTGTTGACTGCAGTTCCAACTACACGTGTCTCTCTCCCATGGAGAGAGGAAAGCTGCGTCAAGGCCAGCTCCCTGCACTGGCAAACCTGGACTTGATCGGGTTCTCTGAGGGAGCACAGGGCTCTGCTGGGAACCCCATTACAGTCCTTTTGTGTCTGGAAGGCTCCAAATGGCCCTTCCTGGCTCCTTAGTAAAGAAAGCAAGGTTCATAACACACTGACTTGCTAACTCTTAAACATTCAAACTATTTTATGCACAATCTCCTCCTGAATACAAGAGGAATTTCAACCTTAGCGATAACTTTTCAGCCAGACTTACAAAATAATTCATGCCTGATATGGTAAATATAATTCCATTTTTGTCCATTATACTGTTACTTTCAGAGAAGAGTAAGTACTAATGGTGGGAAGGTTTGTCATTTACTTGGGTGGGTTTCTTTGTTAAAGGAGAGAGGCTCCCTATCTTCCTGGTGGATTGTAGAGTAGATTGTAACCTTCTACAACATTTTTCTTGTGGTTTATTATGTAACCCCTGTCTCTGGCACTCTAGAGACACGCGAAATAATTGCAAGCAACATCCCATTGTAATGACAGGAGCTTGGTTTTATCCTTTACACGCTGCTCCCTTTCTGATGGGCTCTAAGCTCAGCTTTTCAAACTCATTTAGAACAGAGAAATTAACATACTTTGTTGGTGGGTGTTTCCAGATTAAGAAACTCAAAAGGCAGCTGGAAGAGAGGCAGAAGAATGACAAGCTGGACCATCTGCGCCCCGAAGATGGTGTCTTAGAAAACGGAACAGATATGCATGTGATGGATCTACAGAGTAAATGTCAATCTTTGTGCATAAGTAAACTCCTTCCCATGTGCTGTTTTTATTGTACTTGTGCGGGAGGAGGAAACCAATCGTGGCAAAGAATGCCCAGTGTTCCCCATGTCCCCCCAAAAGCCCTTGAGTACAAAAGCGCAAAGAGGTTTCTTTGTGGTATAGAACAAGGATGGGCAGGTGGGCAGAGCAAGGGTGTTTCTGTCTGAGCCTAAGAAAGAGAACGGGTGCCACAGAATGGGCACCAAGGTACCACCACATGACGCCCTGCGAGAAACCACATCTGCTATGCTGGATATAGCCATCTTTTGATCTGCTGATTGTATGGGAAAATTGGAAGGTATTTTTATATGCTAGAAAACTAGAAAAAGGTTTAGGGAAATAAAATTATGCCCAGTCTCTCTCCTCCCTTTCCCCTAACCCCACCACTTCTTTGTCTTCTCTGCTCATAGGCACTCTCTCCCCTGGGTGCTTTGCCAGCCTGGGTCCATGGGGAGAGAGCGCCTTCTCCTATGCTAGCCTGGGTGAGTTGTGGGTCGACAGGCCAGGACGTACAGATTTCCGAGAGGATTACAAAGTAAGGGCTTGGTTCCCAGGAACTATTGTTTTAACATTTTAAAAGCCCACAAGCTTAACAAATTTTCCTTCTCTTTCAACCTTTAGGGGATGCCAACAGACAGATCAGCGACCTCAAATTTAAACTTGCAAAATCTGAGCAAGAGATAACTGCATTAGAACAAAATGTACGTGCACACTTGTAAACAACAATGGGTAGCTGAACTGATGATTAACTGAAGTTTTCTTTGCTAGAACTCACCCCTGTAAGGCTGAGGATAAAAAGCAGCAGAGATTTTTTTAGAACCAGAAAGGTCCTCAGTGTGTGTCCTACAAAGAGAGAAAATACGGAAGGAAAGGTCATTATTAGGATTTGGGCTGTTATCATCGATACTAATCCTTTATAAACAATGGTTCGTTGTAGAAAGTAGCTAATGTGGCTAGGCAGTTTTTAAAAATTTTGTTTCTTAAAAATAATAGTTTAGTTAATTAAAAATAGTTTGTCTAAGGATGTCCCTCTTGCCTGCATTTTCCCTCTCTCTCTTCTTGCCAGGTTGGCTCTCTCTGGTTCCTAAATTTGGGGTGCTTGTGCCTCTAGCATGCGAGGCAAATTCGGGGCAAATTGTGTCCTAATCAAAGGGAGAGATAAAACAGGTACTTTCCCCTTCAGCTGTGGGTAAACATGGCTGGGACTTTTTGGAATTTTTACAAAATAAAAAATGAGAACCGCACAACTAGAAAGTGATGAGTTATGAAGCGTGCCGTTGATTGCGGCAGAGTGACAGTCTCGGGCAGGCCTTGGCTGCTCCTGTCCATGACTGCAGGCCCTGGCTGTGGATGCCATCCCAAAGCCTCCTCCTTTCACTCCTCTCTGTGAGTTCCTTGCCTCTCCCCCTCCCTCTCCTGCTCCCTCTCCCTGTCCCACCGACCCGGGGAGAGATTAGACTGGAGCTGAGGTCCTGGTGGGACATTTGCCTTACCAGCATCGCTCTGCTTTGACCTACCTCCTTGCCAGCAGAATAGTCCCACAGAGGGGAGAGGTGGCAGCAAGGGCATCAGCACCATGGGAACTAGGGTCCGAGAGGAAATAAGTCTCCACTAGGTATCAGTATCGCATTGCTCAAAAATATTGAACAAATAGCTGCTTGGCTGGCCCCTGTATACTAGTCAAAAATGCTAGGTTATCATTATTTGCATGGTGTAGTCTCCCATTTTACTAAATCATACCCTTTGGTCTCAAATATGATAAAGCCATTGGAGAAAGAAAACAGGCCTATCCGTTTATACGTATGGTTTTCCCTTCCTTTTAGGTAATAAGGTTAGAGAGTCAGGTATCCCGTTATAAATCGGCTGCTGAAAATGCAGAAAAAATAGAAGATGAACTTAAGGCTGAAAAAAGGAAACTCCAAAGAGAGGTAAACGTTCTAGGCTATTTCTAGGAGAAGAACGGGTAATGATATTCTAGCTGGGAGAGAAGAGGGAGGATTTACCACCAGGAGATCCGCCCTGGATTGTTCATTGTGAGATCATCCCAACCACCCTGAAGGGCCGTGCTCAGACCACGGAGGACATCCTAGTTTGGCCACTTAAGAGCTTAGGGCACAATCCCTGTTGGTCGTTCCTCTTGGTGATTGTAGCAATTCTGCCTCCATCTTCTGGCTTCCCCCATGAAGTCTGTCCCTCTGACTATGGGCCCTTTGTTGGGGATCTTATTTTCCTCTCTAGCTTCTCTCAAGTTCTCTTTCTCTCTGTTTCTATACAGTTTCACTCCACTGTGTTATATGTGGCTCTCTTGCTATTTATTCTGCTTGGGATGTGTTGTGTTTCTTGGATCTGGGAAGTCTTTTTTCTAAATCAGTTTTGGAAAATTTTCAGCCATGATCTCCTTGAGTAAGTCCTCTTCTCAGTCTCTCCACTTTCCCTCTGGGACTCTAATCAGAGGGTGTCAGACCTTCTCCGGGCAGCCTCCACATTTCCTAACCACCTGTCTTTTCTATTTCCCATCTTCTTACCTCTCTCAGTTGCATAATGTACAGTTTTTGCACAGATCTTCCAGTTCACCTCCTTTTTTTTTTTTAAAGTCTATTCGTTCCTGGTAGTTTCTTGTTGTGTGGTCCTGCATGCCTCTCTGTTAATTGTATCCCTATTTCTTTAAAGATTTCATACACTGCTGTTCTATTTTCCACATCTGAAAACTGAAACATATTCGGGTCTAATTCTGTGGTTTATTGCTTCCCTTGACTTAAATGGTTTCATGTGTTCAGTGTTTTGCAAGGTTATGCTTGATTTGAATTTGTAGGAATACTCCAGGCCTGATTTGGGGAAATTTCTTGCAAAGAGGGTTTGCATTTGCTTCGGCCTCTGCTGGGGAGAAGCAGGGCAGGGGCGTTCACCTGGTCCCAGGACCCCAACCACCCTCCTTGAGGGTTTTGGATTGGAAGCAGAGCTGCAGACTCTCTTCTAGTGATGCATGTCTCCACACTCACCTGGCTGTTGTATCCCTACCTTCGGGCACCTGTGCTCTGCCTGACTGCCTGCTGGTCCAGGCAGCTCCCTGCTGATGTGGCTTCAGCCCTGACTCCCAGGCTCTGTGGCCCTGGCCCCCAGGTGTGACCATCTTGGCCTCAGGCATTCCTGCTTTGGTTTCTGGCTGCAGAAACCTTGCTCCCAGCTTCCCAGGGCTATGGGGACCACCTCCTGCAGCTGTTCCCTGCTCAGCTTTTGTTTCTTTCTTTGCTTGCCTCACTTACCTTTTGGGACCATCAGGATCCCCAAGATTGCACCATGTCCAGGGTCTAGTTGTTTCAGAAGAGGAAGGTTCCCTTGTTACTCATGAGGCTGGAATCTCCCACCTTGGGTTACTTTTTAAATTAAGCACTATCTGTATACACACACAGATATGGGTGTATTCTTAGGATCTCAGTGGGGGTCCAGGTTCTAATTGCAATTTTCAGTAAGGTTGGAATCTTGGCGATCCTGTGACGTTTGGAGGGAACAACTTCCTCAAAGCTGCCTTTCCTCTTTGTTTCCAGCTTCGCTCTGCACTGGACAAAACAGAAGAGCTTGAAGTAAGCAACGGCCACTTAGTGAAGCGTCTGGAAAAAATGAAAGCAAACCGGAGTGCGCTTATGTCCCAGCAGTGAACACCAGCTCTGAGCGGGAACCCGACTGGTGAATGGGGAGCATTGTTTCCTAGGCTTTTCTCTGTTCCTGTTCTGGAAGCTGCTGCTTCCCCTGCTTCTGCGAGAACATCCCAGTGAGCACTCGGCTCCCTCGTGCTCCCGAGCTGGCTCAACCATGGGAGCCCCAGCAGCCACCAGATGCCTCTGTCTGCAGACCCCGACCCCAGGCTGGGGCCATCTCTCCAAACCTGCAGGTGATTTAATAAGCACACTGGGCCCGTGGGAGCCCTGTCTCCAATGGCACAGCAGCCTCTTAATGCCATTTAAAATGGTGATCAAAGTAAAGATTAAAGTGGGACTTGAGTTTTCTTTTCATGTGTCTTGCTGAAAATTAAGGGGAAATGTTACAGCGTTGGGACTTCCTTTCCTGGCAGAATCTACAATTTGAGCGACTTCAGTAGTATCTCTTAGTCCATGCTTTTCACACACAAAACACTGTGGAACCACAAGCCATTACCAAGCAAAACTCTCTCACTAGAAACAAGAGGATGGTCTGGAAGTAAAAGTGACCTTAAGAAGACTCTTTCCAGGCAACAAATGAAGCTTTTCTAAGGGATTTTTGCATCAGTTCAATCATAAGAATACTTTTTTTCCAGGATAATTAGGCAACAGCTTCACTGAAAATGACAGCTTTTCATTTGCATTATTTAATCCTTATATTTGGAATTGAAGTTGTTAACTTCTTTTAAAGAATGTACTATTAGAAAAATTAAAAAAATGAAATGTTAAAAGACTTTAGCAATGTGGTTTTTATTTTTTTTTCCCACTGAGAAAGAAGGTCTTTATTTAACTGACTTCATATTAATTGCTCTGTATCTTTTGGGTTATCTTTTTATTTTTTAAACATATCAAATCAATTCATTTTTCTCTCCTTGTTTAAAAAAAAGGTGCATTTACAGTGGATAAGAACAGTGTACTTAGAAGAATCAGCACTCTTAGAATAAAAAGTAAACTGGAGAAGTTACAGACCAGAGCAGAGACAACTATGAGATCTTCAAGGACAAAAGTAGAAAAAATTTAGGGCCAGCCCAGTGGCACAGCAGTTAAGTTTGCATGTTCCACTTCAGTAGCCCAGTTCACTGGTTCAGATCCTGGGTGCAGACCTACACACCACTTGTCAAGCCATGCTGTGGCAGGCATCCCACATAGAAAGTAGAAGAAGATGGGCACGGATGTTAGCTCAGGGCCAGTCTTCCTTAGCAAAAAGAAGAGGCTTGCTGTCAGATGTTAGCTCAGGGCTAATCTTCCTAAAAAAAAATGTTTTTAAAAAGTTTGGCTTCTTGCTGACTTTTAGTTACTCCTTGTATATGTTGTGTCTCTATTAAGGCTGGTTAAGCAGGCCAGCTGTTCAGAATATTAGCAAGTGCAAAGCAAGACAGTATCATCCAAGACTATACCTCATGCTGGCACTTGGGGAATGCTCGTTTAGGGGACTTGAGTTGCATGTATATAATTAAGAAAGTGCTCCCAACATAATGCTACAGGTCACAAGGGTTCATCCCCCGGCACTGTCGGGATCCAGGATACGCAAGGCAACGTTTCCTTAGGTAGTTCACGTCTCCTCGTGCCGGGAACAGTTTGTGGTTCAGATCTTCTTGAGTACTCCACAGACAGAATCATCCACCACTAACCACACGCCAGTGCCCACAGACCCACAATAGCTGTTGCATATTCAAGACCCGTGTTTTTATACAGAAACCCACTCTGTATTGAGCCCATAAAAGCTCCAACTCTCCACAGCAGTGTGGTTTGTATATTTACCTAAGAGCTGTAGGAGGATTGGTTTCAAAAGATTCTACTTAGTGAGCATTGTGTTCCGAGTTCTTTCAAGAATGCCATGTATCAGTCAGGGTCCAGTCTGAAAACAGAAACCACCCCGTGATTTGAACAGGGAAAACGTAATACAGAGGACAATTAACCTGTAACGGGATTAGCTGCTAAGAAAGGATGAAAGAGAACTGTAAAGAATGTCCTGGAGCTGGGGAGAGTGCCCAAGGAAGGGACCTCATTGGAGGGCTTGGGGCCACCGCCCACTGTGGGGGGCAGACGGGGGCTGACACCAGCAGGCAGGAAACATGGGCCAGGACCCGGAGCAAACTTTGCTGGAGCGTGGACACCACTAGGTGACCCAAGTTGCACATCACGGGCGCCATGTGAACAAGGAGGACTAAAGAACAGCTGAAGGACCCAGCACCACCTTCTGACCACACTGGGCAAGCCGGCCAAGGAGAGATGTTCGCTTCCTTGTCTTATCCTTAAGGTTTCTTCCAAGACATCTTAATACAAGCATGTTTAACAAGTAAAACATCCGTACGTATAGCTCTTAAATAATATTACGAATGGCAAACGCTTATATGGCACTTAGACATGCCTGGCAATTAGGTGCTTTTATGTATTTTCACTCATTTAATTTTCTTGAAAATTCTATGAGGTTATAGATGAGAAAACCGGAGCCCAGGGAAGTTAACTGGCCCCCGAGTGTCAGAGCTGGTGGGTGGAGGCTGCAAAGACGATTCACGCTTGTCTTCCAGCCCTGGGAAGATGCTGTTTCCCAAATAGGTGGCTCTGAATAAACCAAACCCTTAGTCCTACCTCTCACGCTAATCCTTATAGACACAGCAAATCCATGTTACACGCACGTAGGAATCAGAGGAAGATGAAACACGATTTTTAAATTTATTTCATAGAATAAACCTTTCCTGTGGATGTAGCTATTAGAATTTGTTTTGGGTGTTTTTCATCCCTGTAACCCAGCATTGCTCAACCTCACGCTACCGACATCCTGGGCCCCTCCTTCTGGGTAGCTAGGTGGCTGTCCTGTGTGTCACTGAGCGGCGTACCAGGCCTTTACCCGTAGATGCCAGTAGACCCCACCCTGAGTCATGACAACCAAAAATGTCTCCAGACATTGTCAAATGTCCATGGGGGTGAGTTGGTGGGGGGGGGGGGGGTGCAAAAGCTTCCACCCTACCCCATTGAGAACCACTGCTCTAACCTGAATCAGAAGATTGGAAGAATAAAAGAGGTGGTGGTTGAAACTTCAACCTGGACCAGCATTCCTACTGTATGTTTCCCACTAATTGTTTTTAATTTTACAAATGAAATAGCATTTAGGACACAGAGCAACCCACTCAAAAGACATCTTAAATGGGTAATATAAATAGGTAACAAAAATCAAATGCAGTTCAGAATTGCAAGGAGATATTATTCTCCATTGTGTTTTAGATTTCCTAGTTTAATGATCCAAAATGTAAGCTAAAGGATTGAAAGTTACTGTTCATATGTTTTTAAATTTATGTTATTATTTAGTAAATGCAGATTTCTGCTTTGTGCAGCATTGAGCTCTCGGGAAATATAAGATGAATGCCCACCTTAAGGAGGCTGTGTTCCTAAGGAAGAGAAAGACCACACGCTCAGCCACAGAAGGCAGTGCGGAACATGGGGTAGAGAAGTGCCGGGTGGAGCCGGCCAGTTTCAAATTTTCAAACTTGGGCACAAGCATTGGGTGTGTTTCTCCAAGTGGCCCAGATGGGAGGAGGCACATATGTGCATGTGCCTATCTGGGTTTCTGAAGGTGACAGAGCTGCTGTCTACTGACCTGCCTGGCTCCCTACACCTGCAGCCACAGGTCGGGAACACCTGATCCCCTCTGGCATGGAGGATACTTGGGGACTTAGAGGAGCCCAGCTCAGTGGTTGGGAGCTCTGCCCTGTGCCCAGGAGCCTCCAGGACTCCATCCCCACCCAGCTCCCAGGCTCTCAGCGACTAGACAGTTGTCCCAAGCCCCAGCCCCACACTTGCTGCCACACCCCTAGGTGCCACTTCCTGTCCACAAACTGGTGTGTATCTCTGTGCATGGCCGGTCCCCACCTCCCCTCGCTTGCTCCTTTCACCTCTCTGCTGGAATATATAGCCCCCATCACCACTTGCCAGATGGCTCCTACCCGGTCCTCAAGCACAATGAATACTAAGCAGGCTCTGCTCGTCCTGAGTGGAGTGGCACTGCCCGTGGCTGGGTTTGTCTCCCTATGCAATTGCCTGTCCCTTTGGGTGGCATAATAACAAGAACACCACAGACTTGGGTCAAAGTTTTATCTTAACATTCTCTAAATCCCCAGAGGTTCCTCGCCCGGATTTAGATGTGGGCAGCCAGGAGAATGAAGGAGGAGTGTTCTTTGGGTTTGTGTTTATTCCTCTCCACTAGCCTCTGTCCCACCTCTGCCACCATGGGCACTTGCGGAGGCCCACTGAGCTCTGCCTTCTGCAGACAGCACCCATGTCTGGCTCTCTGCGGCTCTGAACAAATCATAGCCCTACTCCCAATTCGGGTGCCCTGAAACTTTCCGCAGCTTGAGCTTCTCCCGTGTGGTCACCCCCAACTACGGGCATGCGGCCCAAGGGCAAGGCCGCCTCTGCTTCACTGCTCTGGCCTGCTTGGATCTTCCTACTTGGATATTCTCAGCCTGCCTCAGCCAGCCTGGAATTTTGTAGCTACTAAGAGCAATCGTTATTCACCCACCATGATTTTACTAAGTGTGGGTTTTTTTTTTTCTTTTGAGGAAGATTAGCCCTGAGCTAACATCTGCTACCAATTCTCCTCTTTTTGCTGAGGAAGACTGGCCTTGAGCTAACATCCATGCCCATCTTCCTCTACTTTATGTGTGGGACGCCTACCACAGCATGGCTTGCCAAGCGGTGCCATGTCCGCACCCGGGATCCGAACCAGTGAACCCTGGGCCGCTGAAGAACGTGCGCACTTAACCACTGCACCATGGGGCCAGCCCCTCAACCACATTATCTTAAAACCATGCTTAGTGGGGCCAACCCGGTCAGAAGCCCAGGTGTTATTGTTGACCCTTTCCTCTTCCTCACCCCCCTCTACACTCATCTCAAGCACATGGCTCTATCAATTCTACTTATGAAAGATCTCAGAAGTCCATCCTTTTCCCCATCACCATCGCTATCCCTCTGGGCCAGCCCATCATCACTGGCAACCTACGCTTCCCCGGTCTCCTCTGTTCCAGTCTTCTTCACTCCTCCGATCCATTAGACTGAACTTTTTTAAAAAACATAATTATGCCACTACCTCCTCCACATCTATAATTATATTTAATCTTTGCAATAACCCATGGAGGTGGGTTCCTTTACCACCTCCATTTAATAGGTAAGGAAACTGAGGCAGAGAAAAATTAGGCAACTTGCCTAAAGGGACACAACTATGGAATGGAGGGCCCTGTTTTAGAACCAGAGCAACATGATTCTGGCTCTCCTCATGCGCACTCTGCTCTGCTGTGAGGTCAGGGGGCAGCTCTGTCTAGTCCAGCACCGGCGGCGTGATGCTTCTCACAGTGTCTGCTGTATAGCACTCAAGAAACGGTGGCTCGTGTTGCTTCTTCATTATTGTAACCACCGCTATTACTATGACTCCCAGAGTGTGTTTTCATGAACCACTAATTCCTAGGAAGGTTAGTAAGGACTCTGAGCAAGAAGAATTCTATAAACAAATATTCTTTGGTAACACTTAGCTAAACAGTCACTGGGTTTGCTTGTTGAGAAGCATTTACATGTGAATGTCATTGGGATTTCTTAAGAGAGAAAAGGACTAGGTGCCGTTTTCCCAAACTCTTTGATTGTGGACTCTGTTTTTTCATAGAGCCTTCTGGCATCAGGGCTCTTTAGAGCATAATTTAGGAAATACTGTTCTAGCCACAAGGCGAGGCACAGCATGTGGGTTCCTAGCCTGAGTCCCCTGCTCCCAAACCTGCCTCCAGATGCACCCCAGCATCCCTCCCCACTACGCTCTTCAATATCTTGACCCTTCACAGTCCAGAGAGTGAGATTCCATTCTTCTCCCACCATAGAAGCTTCTGGGAGTTGCAGATTTGGGTGTTCAAGGCTCGACTATGGGTCTTCAGGTGTGGTCACCACATTACAAGCCCATTAGCAAAACCACAGTTTAATTCATTGAACTACTCTCTCCTCATCCTCTTCTTCATCAAAATTTCCTTGTTCCACCATTTTCCTTTCTTTCAGAGCCCTACAGTCTACTCTCCCAGGGGCTGGTTATCCAAATTTATGAAGATAGTTAATTTTCCCCATTTTCAAAAGGAGACTAACAGGACTGATTCTCAATTTCTGTAAATGAGAATAATATACTTGTTGTGTTACTGACTTTGATCACAGCCTTCCAGATGTTTTTGACCAAACTCATCAAAGTGTTTATGAGAACCGGGGCAGAGCGCAGAATACAGTTTCCATAGTCCACCGTCTGCTGCAGCTCTATCTTATTTATCAACACAGATGGAAAATCACAAATAAAATCAAAAAGTCAGATTCTACAACATAGTGAAAGACTAATTCAACACAATAATGTAGGGTATGTAGATTGCTTCCTATTAGAGAAGCTATTAATAGGTCAATTAAGAAAAACCATTTGATCCTCTCATTGGGACCCAAGAAGATTTCCTAAGGATAAAACTCAGACTGAGGAATAGAAGGATAGCTCCTAAAGATCATTAAAAATACTATCTCAAACAGGTAACATCACATTCTATAGTAAAACAGCAAATAGAAGCATTTTCGTTTAAATCAAGAAGAAAACAAAGATGCCTAGTTAGTACTGTTTAGACAGTACAATAAAACACGGAATAGTAATAAGCTATAAATATTGGAAAAGAGGCGTAATAAGTATTATTTGTCCTCAATTGCAAAACTATAGAATTTAATGAGAGTATAAGTTCCTTAAAATATTAGGATGTTATCAATGTACAGAAATCAATAGCTTTCCTGTATATCAACACTGACTAGTTAGATTTAGATCATATTATGGGGGAATCTCATTCATAATAGTGAAGAAACTCCCTCTGAAACCAAAACAATAGTAATAACCCTAAGAAATAGAAGACTGTGTTAGGGAATCTATACATTCTGCTAAGAGATGTAAGACATGAAAAACCACACACAGGTAAAGTAAGAATAAACATCATAAAGGTGTAACTTTCTTCTGAATTTATAGATTTAATAATTTCTTACGAAAGTCACTTTGAGTTTTTTGGGGGGTAATCTCACAAAAATTTTTCTAACAGTCATCTGGAAGTTAAAAAAAACATTACAACTAGTTTAGATAATTTTGATAAAAGTGTGGGGGGCAGTGAGTAAGGTGTTACAGATATTTACAAAGGTATAAGGACAGGGTTCTAGGTAATTTTGCTGCAAGTGCCTTTGCTGTAGACATCTTTACTATAAACATTTTTGCTGCACAACTAATTAGCCATAAGGCAATTTTGCCATAAGAGATAAAATAATAAAAAAATTGAAGAGGGATATTAATTTAAAAGGACATAGGAAACATGAAAAAGTGAATCACAAAATTAAAAAGACTTGGTTGGAAAATACATTTCTAATACATTTAAAATGTGTGTATGTAGTTCGTGGCAATACTGCACACGTAACTTTTTTTAATCTTTTACGGCAAAAGTGCCTTACGGCCAATTAGTCACACAGCGAAAATGCATGCAAGAAAGATGTTTACAGCGAAAACACCAGACACGCAAGGACAGACAGGTCCCTGGGAGGCGACGGGCAGCCTCCCTCACAAGGGGGGCCCGCCCCTATGCTCTGCCATGTCCTCCCGCTGCGTTCCCCGAGGATTCCCAGGGTATGGCTTCCACGCCCTCCGGGCGGCTCTACAACTGTGCCCCACTCCTGCCAACCTCAGTCGATTCCGCACATTTCAGCCCCTAATGAGGACGTTCATTAACTCCCCAAGCATCCGCTGGACTGTACGTTCCCGGAGAGGAGCTGCTTTCAGCTTTGTACTCCATCGCCTGCCTGATGCACAGCAGGACCTCAGCAGGAGTTTGCGGAATAAAAAATGTTCACAATTCCTGAACAGAGAGGTAAACAACGCCTAAGGGCATCAAAGACCACCGGGGACAACATCTCAAGTATATCTCTGTCTATGCAGCTCCCCCAAAATATGCAAAGGGAGGCTCTGCGAGAAGCAGGATTATAGGGGATTTCTATTTTCTTCTTTACGTTTTTCTGCACTTTCTACATGAAACACATGTAACTTTAATAATGTGAAAATATTTAAAAGTTAGAAGCAATAAATTAAGTGTAAAAAGTCTGATCATAAAATGCAAGTAAAAATTAGTGTGTAAATACCATTATTCTAAACTCGGAATGGGGTAAAATCACGGTGATAAATCACAAAGAGATCGACAGATTTCACAAAAAGGTAAAACTTCACATCGAAACAACATAAACCCCAAATCAATTTAAGTCCAGACAAGGCCGGGCAGAGAAGGTACACACACGCACACACAGAGTGAACCCTGACCAGGAGAAGTGAGGATCCCACTGCCTCAGGGCTGGTGGGATGTCAGGAGGCGGTGACAAAAAACTAAGATTTTAGTGCAATCTTAGACGATTTTAAACAACAACAATTTTAACAAAATGCTTTTTAAAAAGTCAAAATTAATGCAAAAAAATCAAGATTTTAAAGACAGGATAACAGTGCCTAGTGGAGCCATAACAGAGCTGAGGCAAAAGGGAAAATGCGGAGTACTGATTGAGATATTTTGTTCATTTTGGATTTTTCGTTACTTTTGATGCTCTTAAACGACTGCATGAAATATGATTTATCTTGACTGAGTTTTTGGGGACTCCCTTAAATTTTGCACCCGGAGCAAATAAATGCCTCACCCTCTCCCCCAAGCCTCGGCCCTGCTAACGCTATGTTAAAGGACTGTCCCAAGGAGGACACGTGGTGGCAGCCACGAAGAGGGGACACTTGGGGGTGGAAACGGCCTGCGCAGGATGGCCAGGCATGGTTGTCCGGCCGCTGCGCCCAGACCAGGGGGCACTCTGGCCTCTGCCCGCAGGGGCAGCGCCACCCACCTTTTCCTCCGCTGGCTGTGCATGGCCGCGCCGTTGGGAAAGGCTCCCCGGGACGGCGCTGCGCACCCCGCCCCAGCCCGGAGCTCCTCTCCCGCCCCCGGCGGGTGCAAACCACAGCCAGCGACCTCGTTCCCGCTTTCGCGCCCGCAAGCCGGGCCAATCACGGCGTCGCCCCTGTTGGCGCCGACCAATGGGAGCGCCCCGCCAGGAAGGGGGCGGGCCGCGGGTGGCCGTTACCCGACAGGCCCCGCGGCTGCACGCGGAGCGCTGCTGGCTCAGAGGCGGCGGCCGCATCCGGAGCGTCGCGCGTGGTGGCGGCGGTGACAGTGCGGCTCCAAGGTGCGACGGGCGTGGCTGCGGGCCGGCGGGGCGCAGGCCAGGGCTTGAGGGGACGCGGCAGCGAAGCCTGGCTGTGGTGAGTCCCGGTGGCGAGGGCCGTCCGGAGGGCCGCGTGGGTGGAGGAGGCCCGCGAGGGTTCGGCCGGCGAGTCCGGGGTGGAGGCTGTGGGGTTGGGGTGGGGAGGGCTGCCGTGGCCCCGGGGCTTGCGCATCCGTCAGGTCGCCTTGGGGTTCCAGAACCCCCCCAATTTGGCGCCTTTACGTTCGGGTCACCGGGGCTGAGGCGGACTTGCACCCCCAAAGCTCGTCCGGTGCAAAGTGGACGTCACTCGTGTTTGTCGTTGTGACAGGTGTTTATGGGGCCTCCACCGCGGGCGGGCATGGGATCCAGGCAGCCGGGACAGCCTAGAGCGACAAATGGACAATGGACGTTAATCACTGACCCAAACACGCGTGACGGGTGGCGGAAGTGTGGGCTGGTTTCCAGACCGACAGAGGTTCCAGATCTAGTGCGAAGGGCCGGGGAGGTTTCCCTAAAAACGGGTATTAAGGGTGAGATCTGAAGGTCTGGAAGAAGTTCGAGGTGGTTGGGGGCGGGGAGGGCGGCAGGCAGCGAGAACGCACGTGGCCCGGCTCGTTTGATCCGGAAGACGCGTGGTGCCAAGGGTAACGCAGAGTCCGGGCCCTTGGGGGGTCTTATAGGGCGTCCTAAGGTTTTGATCTTTATCCAGAGAATAAGGACAGTGTTGCTGAGTTTTAAGCGCTGGGGTGAACTGATATTTGCATTTCGGGAAGATGATTCTGCCCAGCTAGGAAGTTACTGCCTGATCCGTGTGGGAGTCAGTGCTCTCTGATCAAGATGACTCGGGGGTTAAAATGGACGAGACCTGGTGGGGATGAGGGAGGTGTGGAGGGAGAGTTCTGTGGTTTCTGGCTTGGTTCTGGGATCGAAAACCCAGGAGGGAATCGTTTGGTAACTGAAAACTGGGAGGACGGAATAACGATGGGTATATACCTAAGAGTGGAATTGCTGGATCACGTGGTCATTTTCTAAATTTGTGGGGAACTGCCAGGCTGCACCATTTTACATTCCCACCAGCAGTGTATGAGGGTTCCGATTTCTCCATATCCTTGCCAACGCATTTTCTGTTTCTGTTTGTTTTTTGTTTTTTATAGCCATCCTAGTGGGTGTAAAGTGGTATCTCATTGTGGTATTGATTTCATTTCCCTAATGAATAAGGCCATATTAAGAGTCTTTTCATGTGTTTATCGGCCATTTGCATATCTTCTTTGGAGAAATGGTTGTTCAAGTCCTTTGCTCTTTGTTTTTTTCTGAGGAAGATTGTCCCTAAGCTAGCATCTGTGCCAGTCTTCCTCTATTTTGTATGTGGGACGCTGCCACAGCATGGCCAATGAGTGGAGTAGGTCCGCACAGGAGATCTGAACCTGTGAACCTGGGCCACACAAGTGGAGAGCACAGAACATTAACCCCTCTGCCACAGGGCCGGCCCCCCTTTGCTCATTTTTAAAATTGGGTTGTTTGTCTTTTTGTTGTTGAATTGTAAGAGTTCTTTGTATATTCTGAGTAATAGACCCTTATCAGATATATGATTTGCAAGTGTTTTTGTTACACTAAAATTTTTCCTCTTGCCAAAGTCTTGGACCTTGAGCGTCTGTTCATATTTAAGAACGAAGCTTGCAACACATTGAATGCAGGTTTGAATGCAGAATCAGATAAGAGTGAGAATCCAGCTTACTAAGACAGATATTAAAGAGATTTGCAAATTACGAATGTTCTTCTTACTAATTTTTTTGAAAATATACGTTTTAAATTTAAAATGTTACTTAGGTAATGGGTTTATTATTATTTATGAATAAATTAATAAATATTTTTAAATTTTGTTTTCTTTTTTCTTTTTTTTTGAGGAAGACTGGCCCAGAGCTAACATCTGTGCCCATCTTCCTCTACTTTATATGTGAGACGCCTACCACAGTATGGCGTGCCAAACGGTGCCATGTCCGCACCTGGGATCCTAACCGGTGAACCCTGGGCTGCCGAAGTGGAACATGCGAACTCAACCACTGTGCCACTAGGCTGGCCCTAAATTTTCTATTTTAGTCTAATATGATAGGTCTTAATAGATATCACCCACATAAACAAATGCTCCTTGGGGTTCTCACTGTTTTCTAAGACTCTGGAGAGTTCCTGAGTCCAAAAAGTAGGAAAACCACTGAGTCCAAAAAGTAGGAAAGCCACAATAGAATTGAGTATTCTAATGTCAATTATTTTGATAAACTAGCTTTCTTTTCATCTTCCTCTTTATTTTAAACATTTACCTGGTATTCCTAGGGTAGGATCTTTACTGCCTTAAATAAAATCACTTAAGCTGGGAGTTATTAACTTACAGTTTTTCAATGTGGTAAAGAAGTCCATAAATCCTTTAAATTATATGTGTGTGTATGTGCATTTTCTCAGGGAAGTGAGTCTGTGACTATTATCTAATCTTCAGAAAGTCCATAACGACAGAGGTTAACAACCACTAGCCGGCTATCGAGCTGTTGGTATTTGGCCAAATTTTTTCTGTCATTAGCTAAAAAAAAAAAGTATGAAACATTACATTGGAGGTTGAGTATTTCAAGTCCAGAAAATGTCTAAGCTGCACATCTGTGTATCAATTTCAATTTGTGTGTGTTATAGGCACTTAGAACTTATATATAAAAATGAACTCATCAGCTCCATTGCTTCCTACCCAAAAGTAAAATAATATAAAAGACAGAAAAGTATTCCTCCTCCTAGAACCTTGTTCAGTGAGTGTGCCACCAATGATAGTGAGCTCACCTTTAGATGCAACAAGTCTAGTACCCTGTCTCCTCTCCTTACCCTTCACTTGCTTGGTGGCCATCCCGTATTTGTCATCTTAACTTAAGATGCTCTTTCTCCTTCCCTGCTCCTTAGTCTGGTTAGCCCCTATGTGAGCATCATGATTTAATTTAGATGTCACTTTTTTATAAGCTTTCCCTTACCTTTTTCAGTGCAGCTCTGCTATATTATTGTCTACTTAATTATCTGTGCAACTCGAAGTAGATATAGGTTATGTTTCTCTTACTCAGTTAGAATTTTGCTTTTTAAATACAACTCTCAGTTTTAAAAACTCCAAATGCAGGGGCCAGCCGGTGGCGTAGTGGTTAAGTTTGCACGCTCCATTTTGGCGGCCTGGGTTTGCAGTTTTAGATCCCAGGCATGGACCTACACATCACTCATCAAGCCACGCTGTGGCAGCATCCCATATACAAAATAGAGGAAGATGGGCACCAACGTTAGCTCAGGGACAGTCTTCCTCACAAAGAAAATAAAATAAAAACTCCAAATGAATTTTGTGTGTATGACATTATATCCTTTATGTCAAAATCAATACTAAATTGATAGAATAATCAATAGTATACCTAATTCCTACTTGCTTATCTTTCATATCTCAGGTTAAATGACACTTCTTTAGGAAGGCCTTCCCTAACCCTTAGATTAGATTAGGTCCTTTCATATTTCCCATAGCACCTTGTCTTTCCCCAAAGCTCTGAATTATAGAAATTTCCTAGGCTCTTGTTGCTGAGCCCCAAATTGGGCTGTAGAATGTATTTTTAAGGAGTGTCCCAAGTGACCCTTATATCAGGCAAGTTTGAGAAAAGGTACTCTAATAAGATGTATGTGTTCCCTCCCCATCGTCCTACCCCACTTTTGGAAATTGCTTAGTTGTTGTGTGTCTTTGATCATTCCTATGTCCTGAACCCTTAGTATATGACTTAACAAATAGAGGTTCAATCATTATTGAATAAAATACTAAAGAATGTTTCTCTAGAGAAAGGAGTTCTTTCCTGAAACTGGAATGTAATTTCTTGGTAATAGGGTAGGTATATGTTTAACATCATTAGAAGCTGCCAGTTTTCCAAAATAAACAATCTGTATTTTCTCTAGCAATGTATGACTTCCTGTTTGTCCACATCCTCACCAATATTTGGTGTTATCAGTCTTTTTTTTGGAAGGGGGGCATTCTAGTGAGCATGAAGTGGTGTCTTGGTAGTTTAAGCGTTCATCTCCCTGACCACTAGTGATGTTGAACACTTTCTCATACACTTAAGAGCAGTTCACGTGCCTGTGTTCTGTGTATGTGAAGCAAATGTCCAAGTGTTTTCTTCCTTTTTGATTAGATTGTCTTTAAAAAAGAATTCTATGTGTGAGTTCTTTACATAATGTAGATAAGAGTGCTCTGTTGGATATATAAGTTGTGAATATTTTCTCCTAGTGTTTGGCATGTCTTTTCATTTTTTAATACCCTTTTGATGACCAGAAGTTTTAAAATTTTGCTGAAGTTCAAATTAACAACTTTTTTATTAACACCTTTTGTGTTCTGTTTAAGAAATCTTTGCCTACCCCAAAGTCATGAATTTATTCTCCTGTTTTCTTTGAGAAACTTATAAGTTTGTTTTTCACATTCAGAAATATGAGCCATCTCACGTTTGTTATTGTGTATTATGTGAGGTAGGGGTCCGGGCATTTTTTTTCCTCGTTGCAAAAATCTACTGCCAGCACCATTTGTTGAATATGCCTTAGACCTTCCTTTCCATGTTGAGTTGAATTAGTGCCTTTCTCTAAAATCAAGTGACTCTCTTTCTGACTCTCAGAATTTGTTCCTTAATCTATTAGTCTAACATACTAAACTGCCAATACCGTAGCTTTATAATAAGTCTTGAAATATATGTCATCCAACTTTGTTCTAGATTGTTTTGGCTATTTTAGGTTCATTGCATTTCCATATAAATTTACTATTAGCTTGTCAACTTCTACCAAAAATTCCTCTGCAATTTTGATTGAAATTGTGTTGAATCTATAGCTTAATTTGTAGAGAACAGATCTTAACAATATTGTCTCAATTCATGAACATAGTATATCTCTCCGCTTATTTAGTTTCTCTTCAATTTCTCTTATCGATGTTTTGTAGTCTTCAATATAAAAGTCTCTTACATCTCCCATTACATTTAATTACATTTATTACATTACATTTCAGTGATATTTATAACTACCTTCTTCTCCTGCCCATTGTGTACTCCCTTTGCCTTCAGTAAGCACTTTGGCTGGTAATGGCTCTTTACCTGATGGAGTGACCCAGACCTTTGTTCCTGAAGGGTCTGGTCCGTTAGTGTAGTGCTGACTGGATTGGGTTTTTGTAGTTTCCCATTTGCCTAAACCACAGGGCATGGTAATACTGAAAGACTCCCTAAGGAATCTCCTGTATGCCAAAGACGCTCTTTCTTACCCCCACTGCAGAGTAGTAGTATAGTTTCCCCTTGGTAGTCAGGATCAGTAACCCCAGCTGACACTGTAATTCCCTTCTTTGCCTGTTGATTCAGAGACATGAGGAGCCAAAGTGACCATGTGGCAGTCTGAACTTCTAGTTCAGTGGCGTCATGTCTCCTGGTGGAAGCATTTCTCCCTCAGGAACTAAGACCTTGAGGCCAGCAGAGCACAATATTGTGGGAACAGGAAGCAAAAATTTTGCTAGTAGATTACTGGGGGTGATATTGAGTGGTGTGACTCCCATTTCTCCACCTTGATTCCTGGACCCATGAAGTTTGGCTCTCGGAACAGCTCTATATGTTGGATGCTGATTTAGAGCATATGCAGCCTTCTGGAGAACCTTGCCCCAGCCCTGGCAGGTATTGTCACCTAGCTGGCATTGTAACTGAGTCTTCGAAAGGCCATCTACTGTTCTATCAAACCAACTGCTTCAGGATGTGGGGAACATGGTAAGACAATGAACTCCTTGAGTATGGGCCCATTGTCCCACTTTTTTTGCTGTGAAGTGAGTTCCTTCATCAGAAATAACACTGTGCTGAATACCATGACAGTGGATAAAGCATTCCCTAGTGGCTTGGGCAGAAGCATTGCATGCAATGAAGGCAAATTTGTATCCAGAGTGAGAATCTATTCCACTGAGGAAAAAACACTGCCCTTTCCATGATGGAAGTGGTACAATGTAATCAACCTGCCACCAGGTAATTGTCTGATCACCCTGGGGAATGGTGCCATATCGGGGACTCAACGTTAGTCTCTGCTGCTGGCAGTTTGCCAGACTGGCCTTGGTGAGTGGAAGTCCATGCTGCTGAGTGCATGCGTAACTTCCGTACCTGCCACCATGGAACCTTTGTGCAGGAGTCCATTGGGCGATGACAGGGTGGCTGGGGAAAGAAGAAGCTGATAGGTATCGACAGAATGGATCATCCTATCCACTTGATTATTAAAATCCTCCTCTGCTGACAGCTTTTGGTGAAGGTTCACATTAGGACACAAATATTTTCACATGTTATGCCCATTTGGAGAGGTCTACCCACATACTCCTTGCCCAAATTTCTTTGTTACCAATTTTCCAATCCCATTCCTTCCAAGTTCCTAACCGTCCAGCCAAACACTGGCTACAGCCCATTAACTGGTGTATAATCACACGTCTGACCATTTCTTCTTCCAAGCAAAGTCAACAACCAGGTGCACTGCCCGAAGTTCTGCCCACTGGAGGATTTCTCTTCACCACTGTCCTTCAGGGATGGCCCAGAGAGGGGCAGGTAATGCTGCAGCTGTCCACTTTCACATAGTGCCTGCATATCACACAGAACCATCTGTAAACCAGGCCCGAGACTTCTCCTCCTCTGTCAACTGATCATAAGGAACTCCCCATGAGTCCAGAGGTGCAGTGTGGGAGAGAGAAGGCAGAGTAACAGGAACGGGGACCACTTCTTCATGTAACTTATTTGTGCCTTCAGGGCCCAAATACGAGATCCATTTGATGATGGAATGTTGTTGTGCATGCCTAACTTGATGGCTTTATGAGTCAGATAACATCCGGTTCATAATGGGCAGCTCAGGTTGCATGATAACTTGGTGGTCCATGGTCAAGCATTCAGTCTCTGCTAAGGCCCAGTAGCAGGCCAAGATCTGTTTCTCAAAAGGAGAGTAGTTATCTTCAGACAATGGCAGGGCTTTGTGCCAGAATCCTAAAGGCCTGCACTGCGATTTGCCTATAGGGGCCTGCCAAAGACTCCAAACAGCGTCCCTTTCTGCCACAGACACTTCAAACGCTTGGATCTGCTGGGTCACGTGGACCAAGTGGCAGAGCAGCTTGCATAGCAGCCTGGACCTGCTGCAGAGCCTTCCCTTGTTCTGGGCCCCGCTCTCAACCATCGCTTTTTGGGTTAAATGGGCCAAAGTAACACAACCAGATGAAGAGTGTGTTGCCTCCAAAATCCAAAGAGGCCCACTAGGCTTTGTGCTTCTTTCTTGGTTGTAGGAAGGGCCAGATTCAACAACTTATTTTTTACCTTAGAAGGGATGTCTCACCATGCTCCACACCATGGACTCCTAGAAATTTCACTGAGGTACAAGAACCCTGAATTTTAGTCGGACTTATTTCCCACCCTCTAACACACAAATGTCTTACCAATAAGTCTAGAGTAGTTGCTGCTTCTCACTCTAGGTCCAATCAGCGTGACGTCATCGATGTAATTGACCAGTGTGATATCTTATGGAAGCAAAAGGTGATCAAGATCCCTGCAAACTAAATTATGACGTAGGACTGGAGAGTTGATATACCCGAGGTAGGACAGTGAAGGTGTATTGCTGACCTTGCCAGCTGAAAGCCATCTGCCTCTGGTGGGCCTTATGGACAGGTATGGAGAAAAGGGCGTTTGCCAGATCAAAAGCTGCCTGCCAGGTACCAGGGGATGTGTTAATTTGCTCAAGCAGTGAAACCACACCTGATAGAGCAGCTGCAGTTGGAGTCACCACCTCGTTACACTTATTATAATCCACTGTCATTCTCCCAGATCCATCTGTCTTCTGCACAAGCCAGTAGGTGAGCTGAATGGGGATGTGGTGGGAATCACCACCCCTGCATCTTTCAGGTCCTTGGTGGTGGCACCAATCTCTGCATTCCCTCCAGGGGTGTGATATTGCTTTTCACTTACCATTTTTCTATATAGAGGCAATTCTGATGGCTTCCGCTTGGCCTTTCCCACCATAATAGCCCTTACTCACCAGGTCAGGGGACCAATGTGGATTCTGCCACCTGCTAAGTATGTCTTTCCAATTATGCATTCTGGAACTGGGGGCATAACCACAGGATGGGTTCAGGGACCCACTGGACCCACTGTGAGATGGATCTGAGCTGAAATTCCATCGATCACCTGACCTCCATAAGCCCCTATGCTGACTGGAGGGCCACAGTGACGTTTTAGGTCTCCTAAAATCATTCAGAGTTCAGAGTCATTGTGCAGTAGTCCCTGAAAGGTCTGATTATTTCCTTTTCCCAAGTGTACTGTTACCCTGGTAAAAGGCTGTGGGTCCCTTGGGGGAAGGATAGACAAAAGATTAACATAAATTTCCATTAGTGCATTTGGGGCCCTTCCTCAAGAGGACTCAGCCTCCCCTTCATTCAAGGCGTTCTGGGTCTGTAAACTAGTATAACACCAGTCTGGGAATTGATTGAGGGGCCATGACTCCATGATTCAGGCTAGAGTTCTGTTCACTTGATCTATAATTTTTCTGCTTATATGGATCAAGTAAGAATTTAGTAGGCTTGATAGGGTAGATCTTTGATGACCTTTTCAATTTTTTCTTTGGTTGGTTCTCCGTTCAGCTTTATCTATATGGGTTTTTTTTTAAACTATTTTCCTAGAAAATTGCCTATTTTGGTTAAATTTTCAAATTACCCATCAGAAGTGTACATAGCAATCTAAATTTTTTAAGTAGCTTTTTATCTCTTGTTAAACTTCTCCTTTTATCATTACTAACTTTTGTTTCAGTACTGTCTTTCTTAGTGAGATTTGTCTGATATTTATCTACTTTAACTCATTTTTTCAGAGACTAGCTCTGGTTTTAGTTATCATTTTTACTGTTTTTTAAATTGGTCATTTCTGCTTTTGTTTTAACTAATTTTACTCTCAACTTTTTTGATTTAAAGACTCTAGTTTTTTCCTAGATTCTTGAATTGGCTGCTTATTAATTCATTTATTTTAGTTTTACTTAATAATAAGCATCTAAAGCTATGACTTCTTTTGGTTATAAATTTGGCCAGGTCCCATAGATTTTAAAAGTCCATGTTCCTATTGTCATTAATTGTTTTCAGTTGTCGAAGTTCACACTGTTTACTGAGCGTCTAAGTCAGGATTCAGAACTAGACAGGCCATCTCTAGGGAGTGAGCTCTGACTTCTGCTTTGTAATGTCTTTTCATCGCAGAACAGGGTGAGTGAATTTAGATGATTCCTTCAGGATCATTGACTGTAATAGTTCATTAAGAATTAGAAAAAAATCTCTTGGTTTTTTTCAAACTCATCAGGAACATTTGTAATACCTGGTCACCAGAATTCCACTGAAGATGCCCAGGTTTTTAGGGCTATGGACAGTGAGGATAACTAGGGCCAGAAGACTGAAGATGATGTTGTGGGTTAGCTGGACATTGCTTCTGCTGGTCTCCTCTGGGGTCACTCATGTGTCCTTTAGGGTGCCTTGGTTTTCCTACAAGCGACTAACTTGGGCTTCCTCATGTAGCAACTGGGGTGAAAGAGCCATTGCCAGTAAGTTTTTTTAACCAGCTTTATTGAGGTATATTTTACTCATTTCAAATGTACAATTCAGTAATTTTAGTAACTTTGTCAAGTGGTGCAACCATCACATCATAAAACAGTTTCAGGACATTTTAATCCCTCCAGTAAGATCCCTTAGGCCCGTTTACAGTTAACCCCTCTTCACGTCCCCCACCCCAGGCAGCCACTTCTGTACCTTCTGTCTCTATAAATTTGCTTTTTCTGTATATTTCATTTAAATGGAATCATACAATATGTGATCTCTCGTCTGGCTTCTTTCATTCAGCATAATGTTTTTGAGATTAATCCACAAGGTTACATGTGTCAGTAGATTGTTCCTTTTTATTGCTGAAAGATATTCCATCGTATAGATACACCCTGTCATTGGTTTTTAATATGTCTGCAGTTTGTTTTGGAAACATTTTTGATTCAGGTTTGACATAAATAGGGTCACAGTGTAGCCCTTAGTACTCTATTCTTTATGTTAAGACTTTTTTGTTGTCCTAATACGTTTTTTTTTTTAAATGTTCCTTGGAAATTTTAAAAGAATAGGTCTTGCCTGTTTAAATAGTACAGTCTTTTATGTAGCTGTCAATTCATGCTTTTAAAAAAGTTACTTAAATGTTTATCAGTTTTGTTTATTAGCCTTCTTATATTAGAATCTTTGAGTATAGTTGTCACTTTGTCAAATTCTTGTTTTTCTGATAGTTTTTTAAATATAATGCTGAGTATAATAATAGTTGAATCTTTATACCTCTTGTAGAATATAGATCTTTGAGGATGCAGACCACTGCAGTGATGGAGACAGCTTCTGGTACAGGCTACCGCAATGATGGACGATACATGCAGGAAGGTGAGGGCCAGGCCAGTTGGTTTTCTTCTGGGTGGAGAGAGACACTAACATAATTGGGCTAGCTACTTCCCCTCCAGTGCTGCTACTCCTTAGGTTCTCCTCCCCGTAAGGTTGTAGGAGTCAGCATGTTTGTAACTTGGCAGACTCACTCAGGTGATTTTTGGTGAGAATGGGCAGCCTGCACAGGACGTCTCAGGGAAATGAAAGATAGGGAAGAGGAGGTGGACTGGAAAAGGGGTTTCTGTCCAGCCGGGCTTTCAGGACTGCTGACAGGCACACTTGCCTTTGGGGTAATAAGTGGAAAGTGGGCAGGTTGACCTCTGCTACCCAAATTGTATATGTTTTGTCTTAACACAAATCTGAGATTTGTTTTCTGTGGTGGTAGAAAATAAGAAATAACAAGAGCATATAAAGCAAAATGACTAAACTTTTATGTGCTTATGAATATATGTGGTTTTAACTATTAAGAGGAATTTAGGATATGATAAAAAATGCTATTTCAAGTCAGAAGGGAAACTGGATTATTCAGCAAATGGTATTAGGACAATTGACCATCCATTTTGGAAAAAAATTGTTAGATTCCTACCTCATGTTAGAAAAATTAATTCTGCATAGTGTACAAAGGCTAAGTATTACGCACATGCACACACAGAATTAGAATACATTATAGTAGAATACCTTTATAATCATGTGGTAGGGAAGGCCAGAGAGACAAAACCCAGTCATAAGAAAAGACTGATCCATTTAAATAAATAATCTTAACTGTGGTATGACAAGATATTATAAAAAATTAAGGGTCCAGCCTCGTCGCCAGGTGGTTAAGTTTGCCTGCTCCGCTTCAGCAGCCTGGGGTTCGCTGGTCCAGATCCTGGGTAGGGACCTAGGCACTGCTCATCAAGCCGTGCTGTGGCAGCATCCCACACAGAAGAACTAGAAGGTTGTACAACTAGGATATACGACTATACTTTGGCGGGGGGGTGGGGGCGGAGAGGAAGATTGGCAACAGATTGTAGCTCAGGGCCAATCTTCCTCACCAAAAAGCATACCTGGAAAAAAAAGAAAACATGATGTGATGAATTTCAGAATGATGGGCATCAGTTTAAAAAAAAAGTTAAAAGATAAGCAACAAACTAGGAAAAAGTCACTTATAAATACAGAAAACAAAGAATTAATATCTGGAATATATAATGAACTCCTATACAAATCTCTAAGAGAAACACAGTCAACCCATGAATTTGTAATTGAAGTGAACACTGCTCTCCTTAGCTGCAATCTCATATTTATAACAGCTTATTAGACGCTCGAATCTGAGTGTATTATCGCTAACCTCCCACTCCACTTGCCTGGAACTGAACTCGTTATTTTCTCCCTCCTCCGCTGCTTTTCTTCTTCATCTTCTAAATCAACTCTTCTTCATGAAGTCCGTCTCTCTGCAGCTCTGAATATTCCCATTCAACTGCGCTACCCAGTGTAGACCTTAGCATTATCTTAGAGCGATGTTTAAGGAGGTGGTGGCCAATTGGTGAGTCAGGAAATCAGTTCAGCTGATTGTGATCAGCTTTTTTTTTAAATAAAATAAAATAGACTAGAAAATACCAAAATACATTGGACATAGTTGGAGTAGCTGCTGTTTTGTAAAATTTTTGTTTCACTTATACGCACACATGTATGTATGTGAACTGTATCTTGATATAAAATGTGTTCTTAGTCAAAAAATATTTGAAAGCCACTATTCTTCCTCTCCATCTACCACTCGTCATTGACCACCAAGTCTTGTCAGTTGTGGAACTTTTGTACTGATGTCTTCCTCTCCACTCCACTCCTGCACTCTTGGTCTGTCTGCGTTCTCACTGGGCCAGAGGCGTCTGAACTCGACCTCGTTCCTTGACCGCCCTTTTAAGAGCTTTCAGTCGTCGTCTGTTGCCTTAGAGTAAGAACCACACTCCTTAGCTCACCCTGGAAGGCCTCTTTCTGCTCACAGCTTCTGTCATTCACATGGAACTATTTCACTCCACAACTTGGTTTACAATTTCCTGAAAATGCCACCTTCTTTCACACGGCTAACTTTGTTCGTGCTGTTTGATTTGCCTAAGATAACTATCTATGTTGTTTCAAAATATTTTTTAAATGTAAAGCTTCCTCTGAAGTCTACTTCTCCTTTCTTCTCAAGCATTTGCCTGCTCATCAACACAACTCTGTCAGCACTCTGTAACTGTGTCACATTTATGTGTGCTTTTCTCATCTGTGACCCTTAGGAAAGCCACAAGTATTTGGGTGCAGCACCCATGTCTTCTTTCCTTTGTTTCTCTGATGCCTAAGGCTGGGATAGGAGGCACTCAAACACTACACATGGAGTGGCTGCCTTATAAACAGTAAACTCCTTGCTGTTGAAAGACTTCAAGAAGAATCTTGGCTACTATCTTAGTCAGCTGGGGCTACTATAACAAAATACCATAGCTTAAATAACCGATACTTATTTTTTCATAGTTCTGGAGGCTGGAAGTCCAAGTCAGGGTACTAGCATAGTTGGGTTTTGTTAAGGGCTCTCTTCCTGGCGTATAAATGGCTGCCTTCTTGCAGTATCCTCACATAGTAGAGAGAAAGAGAGAGCAAGCTCTCTGTCACTTACCCCGTCTTGAGGCCCTTAATCCCGTCTTAAGGGCCCCACCCTCATGACCTCATCCAGCCCTGATTACCTCCCAAAGGCCCCATATCTAATTACATTGGGAGTTAGGGCTTGAACATATGGGTTTTGAGGGGGACAAAATTCACTCCATAGCAGCAACCATGAGGGATATTTGTCATGGATAATGTGAAAAGTATTCCTACATTGGGAAGAACTTGGACCAGATCACATCTAAGGTCTTTTCTAGTGTTTAGATTCTGTAATGTTGCTGCTGTTAACATTTTATCCTTTATTTTTTTTTAATCAGATGAGCCTTCTAATCCTAAGAGAGAAAATTTGTTACTATCTTCCAAGGGTTATAATGAAGCCAACTTGACTATTCTTGATGAGAACTGGGATTCCTTGGTGCTAGAACAAAGAGCTAATGACAAAGAAATCAGCGATCTTGACAAAATAGATTTATTGGCACCATCTTGTACTGCAAGTCCCGATTCTGACAGAGAGAGTACTCACTCTCAGTCGAGTGAGTCTGAAGACAGTGCTGATTATGCTTTCTTGAATGAAACCTACTCTATACATTATTCAGAGTCAAAACTGAAGAATGAATGTCGTATTCGTTTAAAATCAGAATTAGATTCTGAAATTCAGAAAGGAGAGGAGGTGTTTTTTGATATCTTGGAATATCAAGGTAATAAAATTATTGGCTTGGAAAGAATCTACACGATTTCAGATGATGATTCTAAAGAGACTGCTGAAGATGTGCAAACATACCGTACAGATGAAGATTCACAGCAGGAGTATCTCAGTGCGGATGAACGAGAATGTGCGAGTGACCATTTATCTCCTGGCCAAGCAGAAACGTTACACAGGTCCGACCTCGGAGATGTGAGGTTGAGAAATCCAGGTTGTGAAGCGAAATGTGCCAGCAGTCTGGAAGAGAATCATGTTACGTTAGAAAGTAGTTCTAGCATCTCTGTAGATTCAGTTGATGTCTATGGACAAGAAGATTCACCTCCTGTCTCCAAGTTTCTGACTTCTGTTATGTTAGGAGAATATCATAAACCAAAGCATGGAAAGTGTCAGGAGGAAGAGACCAGCTTAATGTACCGCACAGTATCTGAGGAAATTGCACGAAGGAGGAGTCCTCTTGAAAACCGGGAACCTCAGTCGGAGAGTGGTTTCTTGAACCCTCAGAAAGCATTAAAAACTAAAATTTATGGTGGCAAAATGAAATCTCAAATGACTGAAAGTAAAGATTTTTGTGGAAATGCAATTGTTGAGAACAAAATGTTACAACACATTGAAAATCCTAGCACATTACCACAGGACAAAGCCTTAGACACATTACTGCAACCTTGGAAAGATTGTCAAACTTCCTGGGCCTCTGTTTTTGATGATTCTGTAATTTCTGCCTCTGGATACTCACTTTATAAAAGCCTACAAAACACTCCTAACGCAGCCTCAGGTTGTTCTGTGCCTCTCCCCAGGATCGCAGTCAGAAATAACCATGCAACAGAAGACAGTAGCTCCCTGCAAGGTGCTAGTGGCAGTACCACGAATGAAACATGCTTTCACGATGTGGAAGGAACATGTCCTGAGTCGGTGACAGGTGCAGCGAGTTGCATGATGACAGTTAATCAGACAGTGGACGTTAGCACCGATTTCAGGGCTTGCTTCACCACCAGCAGGGCGACGAGTGCAAGGTCTTCTGTAGTGTCTACATCAAGCAACACAGAGATAACAATGATGAATAAAACACGGCCTGGTGAATGGCAACGGGAGAAGCAAAGAAGTGTGGCTTGTAATACCGACTGGTCATACAGTCAAGATAATGAAGATACGGGGATGGCAGTGACAAAAGGACCATTGGGAAAATCTCTCTTGGTTGACAGTTTAAAACCTAATGGAAATTTCCTAAATAAGGTAAAACCAATATGATTAGTAAGAAAATCTTGTTTGACTTTATAAAGAGACAGTGTATGCTAATGTAAGTGTTTTGGTTCATTGAGTTCTGGCAGCGGTTCTTGAGGCTTTCATGAGGAAGTGCCAGGTGAAGGGAAGAGGTGGATCGAGCGTTACCAGCTCTGTCCTTCAGCTCTTGCCACAAAGTCAATTCGAAATTGGGTTTTACATTTTACTAGTTTGGATCTCCAGATACAATGTGTATTGTTTGTCATATATTTCTAATCTGATTTTAAATCATATTTTCAGGATTCCCTGGAATTAAGAAAAACATTTGATATCATAGACTTAAAGAAACATCCTGAGAGGTAAGTCAGATGTACAAGCTTGCAGATACAAATGGGGAAAAAATGAAAATAGTAATTTACTGTGGGTTTTTTTGGTGAGGAAGATTGGCCCCATTGCCAATCTTCCTCTTTTTGCTGAGGAAGATTGTCCCTGAGTGACCATCTGTGGCAATCTTCCTCTATTTTGTATGTGAGTCATGGCCACACAATGGCTTGATGAGCAGTGTGTAGGTCCACGCCTAAGCTCACGAACTCTGGACTGCCCAAGTTAACCACTATGCCATCGGACCTGCCCCAGGAATTTGCTTTTTTGTAGGGTCCTTAACCATATGGAATAATAGCTAAAAGCTACTTTTAAGAGATCGTCTGCTTCAGCCATTTGCCTTCAAACAGATAAATATTAGGATAACAAAATATTAAAGCTTTCTGCTTACTGAGCTTTCAGTGTCAATAATTCCTTCAGAAACTCACGGCATCTTTATTTATCCAACCCAAATCCACACGGATTTAATTACTCCGTTTTCTTTCATCTGATCCCTGGTAGGCCAAAACAAAATGGCACCTTTGGAAAATGTCAAATATTTGAAGAAGTAAATAGCTACTTTCACTGGGGTATTTCAATCTTGGTTTGAATTCATTGTGTAATTTACTTTGCATTTATTAGATACCCTTATAATTCAGAACCCAATGGAGAACCAGGAGGGGGGGAGAGGGGAGTAAAAGGGAAGCCTCTGAGAAGCCGACTTAGTTCTCATGTTCTGAGGTCGTTTACTTTTTCCTCCGTTCGTTCTTCGTTTCCTAATGTGTTTGACCCAGTATCCAGTCTCAGGAAAGTGAGTAGGAAGTGGGTTTCCAGAGGCAGAAGTGTTGAGAGCAGCTAGCAGTAGCAACTGGCAGCCAGGGGAGAACTTCTGGGACTATTATCATTCGAAAAATGTGGTGATTTGGGGCTGTTTGATGTAATAACACAGCAAAATATTGACTTACAATAATGACCCTTAATTACCAAGAAAAACGTAAATTATGTCTATTGTTTATTAAAAAGATAGCACATTTAAGAACAGTTTCCATCCAGAATGCTTATAACTGGAAAAAATATTAAGCAAGCTTGATTTAGGTTGAAAATGTGTTGATTATGGATCAATAAAGTCGGTACTTTACTTTGGAATCCTTTTGTGGTAAAAGAACATATGAATTTGAGAATTGTTTGCTTCCTTGACTTCTGGGAAGAGGACATCTAGCCTTGGCTCTTGACATCCTTGTTTTCTGCAGCTGTAGTGTGTTCCTACAGCCTTTCTTTAGTAAAAATTGACTTGAACTTGACAGAGAAATGTAAGAAATTTAAAATCTGTTTCTAGAGGCACGCCATTAACACAGAAAAATATTTGAAATCTTACCTAATGCAATCTTTTATTTTAAAGGGAAACTCAACTTCCTGAAGAAATGGAGAAGAATTTTCCATCAAAGTGCTGTCAGAAAATAATGCAGAGAGCCGTCAAAGCAGAGTTGCACCTTTTAAATGTTCACTATCAAATGTGTCACCGCCACTGCAGAGATATTTACAAACTCGTAACGGAAAATAGGGAAGGATTAAATAGTGATTGTTAATTTTAAATCTGTATCTTCTTAGAAATTTATCACTAGCTTTAAATTTGTTCTAGAAAAGTTCTCTCATTTTCATTTGTGAAGGGCAAAATGAGGGGTAGACGTAACTGGGCGTGTTGGCTGGCCTCGGGGTGATGGGCTCTTGAGAAGCGGTGCGTTTGAATTTCATGCAGAGGCAACAGTGCGTGGTAGGATGACGAGTCCAGAGAACAGGTAGATTTGATATTTCTTATAAAGTCCAAGTATGGCTGAAGTCAGAGGTTTTGTATGACATTCTACCACATTCTCTCTGGCTTATATAGTGAGGGTTGCTCATATTGCCCCTAGAAAAATACATCTTCTGTGGTTCATTTTCTTTGACTAAACATTTGAAAGAAAAATTTTAAAGATCTGGTAGTTAGAACTAAGGATGTAATATGGTATTAGTGTTAAATGGATGACTTGGGCCTAAATAATTTAGTTTTGTGAACTTAACTTTTGAACAGGAATTTATCAAGCAATTCTACTCAGACGGAATTAGGATCAGCACTGCTGTCTGTTCTGGGAGAGTTAAAAGTTAGATACGTGAGTTTAAAAGAAAAACTAAACAAGGGTGTCCCACTGGAAGAGCTGCCCCCACTGTCATTAGAATCAAAATTATTATCTACCTTCTCTACTTTTATTTCCAGGGTATGTATTTATGTTTTAGGAATAAATTTTTTACTTCATTTAGACAGAAAGCATTTTAAACAAAAGATTTTTCTTCCCTTATCTCTCTTTCCAGCTAAAGACAGAAGAATCACATGTGTAAGTTATGGTTTCATCTAATTTAGAATTCATTAGATCTTAAAAATTGCATATTCAATTAACTTTGTTTTCTGTTTTTGTTTCTTATTCAGAACATTGATAAATTCTTTAATGAAATGTTTTATCTGTTTAGTCTTTTAGGAGCAGATTCTGAATTAGACAATCAAAGTACACATGATGTTGATGTTTCTTCGAGCCTAAAAAAGACACTCCCTCAAGTGAGATTTTTTAAAAGTAGTTCATTAGTGTAAATCTTTGATTTTATGGCTTAAGCAAAGTAAACTATAATTTCCAGAAGCTCTCACGTCCTACTTTTCACTCAACTGGCTTGCTTTGTGTTCTACCATTTGAGGGATGTAACTGACTAGAAGGGACACAATGTCCTGATCAAACAGCTGTCATATGTTGAGTAGGGTGCCCATATAGTTTATCATCAAATCAGGAGATTTTTGAGAATGAAAGGTAGTGATGTTGATAATTTACCATGACAGTAGGTGTGTAAACCTGAATGTCTCAGGCAAACTGTGACTTAACGGCCACCATCGTGTTGATCCAGTGTGGTTAAAACTAATATGTTATATCTTTGTCTCAAAAGATAGAGTAAAGTGATAGCCCATTCGTTTTAGATGGGGCAAAGTTTTAATTCCTCCTTTACTGAACAGATGAAAATAGTTTTTAAATGCCGGTCGTAGGTTTTCTTGATCTCTCCTGTTCCCCCAAGTACATGCTTCTCAGGTGACGGTCTATGTAACAGCACCCTGCAAATTGTGAACTGATATAGAAACATAGATTATATTCCATTATCAAGGGAGGCAATGGAGTAGGAGAGCCAAAGTTTATTTCTACTTTCTGACTTAGGTCTTAACCCCCAAGTTATGTTATTTGGGTTGTCTTAAATAATAAGATGCAATCCAAAGCTGAAAGTGAAATGCTGGATTGATTTATGTTCCTTTCTGTTAACATAAATGATTAAAAGTAATTAGCAACTTATTTATTCCATTGTTCTGCTCTTTAAAAAAAACCTCAATTATCCGCAAAGAATTAACAGATCTAAAACTGTATTTTTATATCCTCAAATTTGTTACATAGTTTGCTTAAACAGCTTGTCCATTTAATGATATATAATATTCTGGAGGGATTTTTTTCATCATTGTAATTGTAGCAACGGTACAACCTGTTTATTTGGGGAGAACAATAAATTATTTTTTAAAGTACAATATGCAGCTATAACATAATTTTTATAGTCTTAGTTTTGGTTCTAAAACACTATCTATTTTAATTTGGGATTGCATTTTAATCCCTATCTCATCAAATTAGCAGGTTATGCTTGAAAGCCAGTATAGTGTAGTGTATCTAAATTTCAGCTACTTATATACTATCTTCACAATTTTCCATAGCCATATAGTACCTATGTTATTTGCTCTGTACTTTTCTTTAAATGACTCTCCTTTTTAAATAAATTTATGTGCAAAGAGTAACGTGGGAAACAGATGTTACTTCCCATAAATAAAAGGTATACATAAGCACCTGTTAAATTAAATATATAACTGTTAAATGTTAATAGGAGAAATTATAATATGTATACCTCCAGAAATCATCCCAAATACTTCTAGTATGTGTATGCTAAATAATGGTAGTGTTATCATATAGTCACTATACACAGGCTGGGTCCATGTCCTCATTCTTATTAACTGTGTGACAGACATAAAATAAGTTGCTTAGATTCAGTTTGCTTGCCTGTAAATCCGGGTTGATGATGATTTTGCTCTGATAGCCTTCATTGTTGTGGGGTCTAAATAATGCCAGTAGAGAGCCCACCACATCATCAGAGTGCATTATCCATTGGTCCTGATTATTGTTGTTGTTTTTATTAATCTTCAGATGTCTTTATTATCTGACAATAGTCATCCTAAACAAGATACATCACCCAAAGAAGATGGTTTAAAAAGCAGTGATGTAAACGTAGACTTTAGTCACCTGAAACTTGACGATAAAGGTCAGTATAAAATGTACTGTTGGAGCTGGCCCAGTGGCATAGTGGGTAAGTTTGCACACTCCGCTTTGGTGGCCCAGGGTTTGCAGGTTTGGATCCCGGGCACAGACCTATGCACTACTCATCAACCCATGCTGTGGTGGCGTCCCACATACGAAAAATAGAGGAGGGGGGCCAGCCCCGTGGCCGAGTGGTTAAGTTTGCATGCTCCACTTAGGTGGCCCAGGGTTTTACTGGTTCAGATCCTGGGCACAGACCTGGTACCATTCATTAAGCCACACTGAGATGGGGTCCCACATAGCAGAACCAGAAGGCCCTACAACTAGAATATGCAACTATGTACTGAGTAGTTTTGGGGAGAGGAAAAGAAAAAAAGGAAGATTGGCAACAGATGTTAGTTCAGGTGCCAATCTTTTAAAAAAAAAAAAAAAAATGGCCTGGCCCAGTGGTGCAGCAGTTAGGTTTGCATGTTCTGCTTCTTGGTGGTCCAGGGTTTGCTGGTTTGGATGCCGGGTGCAGACATGGCACCACTTGGCAAGAGCCATGCTGTGGTAGGTGTCCCACGTATAAAGTAGAGGAAGATGGGCATGGATGTTAGCTCAGGACCAGTCTTCCTCAGCAAAAAGAGGAGGATTGGCAGTAGTTAGCTCAGGGCTAATCTTCCTCAAAAAAAAAAAGAAAACAAAAACACAAAGGATGATTAGCACAGATGTTAGCTCACGGACAATGTTTCTCACCAAAAAAAAAAAAGGAATTGTCCTGTGTCATTGCCAGAAAACAAATAATGTGGTTTAAATATCCTTAGTTCCCACTCATTAAATGAAAATAAATATTTTTAATTGACTGAAGGACATCATTCTGATTATGAATGTTAAGTACATTCTTATTACACCTACTGACATCTTTATTTATTTATTTATTTTGAGGAAGATTAGCCCTGAGCTAACTACTGCCAATCCTCCTCTTTTCGCTGAGGAAGCCTGGCCCTGAGCTAACATCCATGCCCATCTTTCTCTACTTCATACGTGGGACGCCTACCACAGCATGGCTTGTCAAGCAGTGCCATGTCTGCACCTGGGATCCGAACCGGCGAACCCCGGGCCACTGAGAAGCTGAACGTGCGAACTTAACCGCTGCGCCACCGGGCCAGCCCCTGACATCTTTAAAGTTACTTCATATATCTGATGATGCCAAATAATAATACAGAATTTTATTCTTCAAATTCCTGTTTTCCAATCTGAAAATTCTTTCTTCTGTCCAGTTCTTCTCTCTATAAATTGTGTGTAATTTTGGTTTGTTTTATTTGTTTTGTCTCTATGAAAAGAGATTATCCTCATTCCAGATCCATATAGTCTGCCTGTTTGGTGATGGGGAGTGTGTCTCCTGGCTCTGAAGCAGTGATTCCATTTTTAGTGAAGTAAAGAGCTGCGGCACTGCTTAAAGCCCTTTGTAAAGATTTTTACTGTTAGTCTCTGTATAAAAGTAACACGTCTCTCTTTCAATAGAGTATAATTTAAAAATCAGAGATGTAAGGCTTTGAGTAAACCAGGAATCAGTGTTAATTAAAGGAAAACTGGGAGGCAGACCACTCAGACGGAAAAGTACTTGTTTTTCAGGAACTGCTGAAAATTGCTTGTCAGAATCTTTATGCTTGGTTCTCTGATTTTGCTAATATTTATTTTTATATTTATATACAAAACTAGTAATTGTCATCATGCTGATTCGTTCTGAGAAGCTTTTTAGATAATTTCTCAGAGGGTTAACATAATACATGACTCATAGCAACTTGTGTTCAATTTCTCAGATTGCAAAAATTGTCGAGAAGTAAGTGAAGACTGGTTTGACGCCAAGGAGAACCTGACTGGAGCTGACTTCTCAGGAACACAAGAAAATCAAGCAGAGCAAGACAGAGGCGATCCGAAGTTTACACTAGGTTGGTTCTTAACAGTTTGCTAAGAAATCCTAACCCAGCTCACGTGTAAAATAGTGCTTACTGTCGTCTGTGTTCTTTTGGAGAACTGAATATTTTATTCCTCTTTGTGATTTTTCTTTATAAATATAAAAAATGAGAAAATGAGCCATTTGGAGGTCAATTTTTTAAAGAGTGAAGCGAGAAAAAAATGTATCTGTAATCCTAATATTTGTGGTTTCCAAAATAGTGCTATCTAAATCAAGATATTTATCCCCTACTTTTTTCTTACGTGCCGTTACCATCGCCACAGCTATACACCTGCTACTGATATCTGTCTGATTGAAAGGCTTTCTGGTGTGACGTTTCCCCAGCAAAGGGAATTGTGTGAGGAGAGCCCTAGCCAGCGTGGACTGGCGGGGTTAGGACCCTGCGTGAAGCAGCGTCTTAGGGAGCGCTTCTCAGAGCCAGAGATAAATGGAAGACACTTTGCTTAGTTATGATGTAATTGATTGCTCTGGTTAGAAGTTATCGATCTGTTTTTGAGCTACAAGAGACCTAACAACAACCAATCCAACCTCTTTATTTTTAAGATATATGATTAAGGTGCAGGAATATGAAAACTATCCGCCAGACTCTTGGTCTTCAGTCTAGTGCTGATATTTGCTGATTACTTTATAATAAACTTTGTGATAATGAAAGAATGAAATATTTAACAATTTTCTCTTAAAAATATCGATAGAAAAATGGTCATCTTCTGTTGTACGTTATTTTTCTCCACAAGCAGACATGAAGAATAGTGAGCCCTTACGAAGAGATAAGGGTTATTTGATACACGTTGGTGGTCTCTGTCCTTCGGTATCTGAGGTATGCCAGGATCTATTTTTGAGCTTCATTTTCATATCTATTAAATGTTCATATTTTGATTCTTTGTTGTTTTTTCTACCTTTAATAAACTTTTATTTCTCTCCTTTTAGGCTGATTTAAGGTCTCATTTCCAGAAATACCAAGTCTCTGAAATATCAATTTATGATTCTTCTACTAATTACAGGTATGTTTCCCAAATTCAATAAATTTGTATTTACTGGGTGTCTGCTCTGTGCCAGAGCTTCTGTACTGGACGTCAGCCACGGTGGGGACAGAGGCAGGGCCATCCCCACAGGAGTTTTCCAGCCTGGGAGAGGGACACACGTCGACACATAGCTGCAGTCATTCATCGGTGCTGTTCTCGAGCAGATCTTTCTTTCATTAGACTTTTTAACTTGCTGTTAATGGTGTAGAGCAGAGTTATTGGGTTTGTGCACTTTATCTTGTTTCATACCGTTTCATGGGGGCAGTAGAGTGCTTTAGTTAAGAGAATGTGTTCAACAGCTAGACGGCCTGGGTTCACTTCCCAGCTCCCTCAGTAACTTGATGAATAAATCTGGACACGTTACTTAACCTTTCTGCAGCTCGGGCTCTTCCTCTGTGACGTGAGGGTACTAATAGCACCTTCGCAGCATTGCCATGGAGCTATTATTAGTTAATTAAAGCAGCAGGAATAAGGTCTGGCACGCAATAGGGCTCAGAAAATCGTATTTAATTTTATTATTTTTTATTTTAAGAACTCTTTGGTGGATGCTTTCATATGTTTTAGGTAGATAGCTATGTCATCTACAAATAGTCATTCCAATATATATGTTGCTACTTTCTGTTTTGTGACATTGTCAGAACATTCAAAAGTATCAAATAATAATGGTGATAGCTTAATGGAAATGCCTTTACTGTTTTATCACTAAAAATGATAAGTGTTTATTTCAGATTTGAAAATCTTTATCAATTAAGAAAGGATCTTATTTGTAGTTGGGGTTGAAATTTATTAAAAGTAAGTGTTTAATTTTGCCCTAAGTGGAGTCACTTATGATCATATGCTTTTTTTATTTGATGTATTGATATGTTGCCAATAAATTTCATTATATTGAAGTAGTGTTGTAATCCTAACAGTATTACTTGATGTAAAAACTCTTTTAGTGTCTTGTCGAATCCTTTAAAAAAAAAACTTTGTGGGTTTTTTTTGTATAATACTTGATGTATTATACATTCTGTATGGAAATTTAGAAAATACAATTAAGTACAAAAATACAAGGAGGTTATAAAAATTTATCTGTAATCCCCTCCTTTGAAAACAGCTGCTCTTCAGATTTGGTATGCATATACCCTTTCTAGGATAGGGCTGGCACCTTCGGAAGGCTCGCTCTTGCCCAACTTTCTCAATTATATGGTTCAAATTCTGGTTAGCTTTTCCAGCTCTTTTTTTGGTCTACATATTTTTTCCTCTACAAAGTCGTGAGGATATTCTCTTATATATTCTGCTAAATGTTTTTAAATTTTGCCTTTCACGTTTAAGCCTTTGATCCACCTGGAGGTTATGTTTGTATGTAGGGATTAATTTTAATTTTTTAGTATGGATAGCTCTTTGTCCCAAGGCCGCTAATCTGTGCGACTCTGTTGTATGTCAGCTTTGCAAATGCTCTACATTGTTTTAATATAAAGTTAATTAGGAGATAATTCATAAGAAATGCTTACTGTCTTTTATGTCCTATGTTTGATTTGCTTTTTATTTAGTTATCTTAGATAAATATTCTTCCTAATCCTAAGGTAAGTATAATAGCTTTTTATTTTTAAGAGTAGTTATTCTTAGGAAAGATATTTTTCAGCCACTAATTACAAAATGAAGTTTGAGACAATTTAAAGTCGTTAACAAAGAACCTGTTGGTTTTCTGTTTTTATATTTTAGATATGCATCTCTTGCTTTTAAAAAAAACAGTGATGCAAAGATGGCTGTGAAAGAAATGAATGGGGTAGAAATAAATGGAAAAGCAGTAAATGTGCGGCTTGTTAAAACTCCTGGAGAATATACATCACCACTGTCCTCCCAAAATGGAAATAGAGTTAGCTTGAATAATTTGGAGAAAAGCACCAGCAAAGAAATCACCTCAGCTTCCTGCATTTCTAGATTGCACAGAACTAGGCCAAGGCAGTTGGGATCTGAGCACGACAGTGAGTTTTTCCCTTTTGACCAAAAGGTTAGTTTTCTTGATTGATCCTTTAAATGGTCTTTGTGTATGCCATGTTGCAATAAGTAGCTTGGTGTAACAAATAACTCTGGAATCAGCAATCCTGAAGTGGGAATAAGAACGTTAATCAGAATCGTTTTTAACCTTGGGTCCACCTTAACGTGCTTTTGTACAACTCCAGTTGCTCCTGGAGGAAAACGCACATCTTTGTAGACCTGGCTGCGGAGGAACTCACTTCTCTTTAACGGGCCTCTTTGCCGAAGCTTTGCAGTCTTTTTGTCTCTTTATTTTTGCACAGCACTACTCTATAAGCAGCTAATTACACTTGCATCATTCTATTTTTCACAGCTAACCTTATCTCATAATTGTTAAAACCATAAAATGTCGTCATTTTATCATCTATGCTCTCATTTTACCCCCTTGATATTTTAAGCACCGTGTGGAAAGTGATGAAGTTGCCTTGTTCACTCTTATCTCTCCACTGTATGGCATCCTGTAGGCATTCCACAGATTTTTTAATATTTACATACAGTAAAATTCACTCTTTTTGGCGTCCTTGAGTTTAGACAAATGCATATTGGCATGTAACCCCCACCACAGTCAAGATACAAAGCAGTTCCATCATTCCTGTGGAAACATTCTCTTGTGCTCTGCTCTGTTTCCTGTTCTCTTTTCCAGAATGTCATATAAATGGAATAGTATGCAGCCTTATTAGTCTGGTTTCTTTCACTTAGCTTAATGCATTTGAGATTGAACCATGTTGTGGCATGTATCAGCAGTTCATTTCTGTTCATATTTTGACCATTTTTATTGGGTTGTTTGTTTTATTATTGAGACTTGAGTTTTTCATAGTATCACGCATCACTTAATGACAGAGATGTGTTCTGAGAAACGTGTTGTTAGGTGATTTCATCGTTGTGCACACATCATAGAGTGTGCTTACACAAACCTATATGGTAGAGCCTGCTACATACGTGGGCTATGTGATGCTGATCTTATGGGAGCAGCGTCGTCTATGCAGTCCATCGTAGAGCAAAACATCATTATGTGGTAGATAACTGTATTCTGAATATAAGTCCTTTTATCAGATAGATAGGTGATTTGCAAATACTTTTTTCTAGCCTGTAATTTGTCTTTTCATTCTTGTAGTAGTGTCCTTCTCAGAGCAGGAGTTTTTATTTTGATCAAGTACAATTTATCAGTTTTTTTTTAACTTGTGCTTTTAGTGTCATATCTAAGATATCTTTGCGTGGGGTCAGCCCCATGGCTGAGTGGTTGAAGTTCCCTGCGCTCTGCTTTGGCGGCCCATGTTCGTGGGTTCAGATCCCGGGCATGGACCTTCTCCACTCATCAGCTATGCTGTGGAGGCATCCCACATACAAAGTAGAGGACGATTGGCATGGATGTTAGTTCAAGGTTAATTTTCCTCAAGCAAAAATAAGAAGAGGATTGGCAACAGATGTTAGCTCAGGGTGAATCTTCCTCACCAAAACAAAAAAAAGAAATCTTTGCATAACCCATGGTCACAAAGATTTTCTTTTCTTTTTCTTTTTTACTTTTGTGTGTGTGTGTGAGGAAGATTGGTCCTGAGCTAACGTCTGTTGCCAATCTTCTTTTTGCTTGAGGAAAATTGTTGCTGAGCTCACATCTGTGGCAATCTTCCTCTACTTTATGTGGGATGCTGCCACAGCGTGGCTTAATGAGCAGTGCTAGGTCTGTGCCTGGGATCTGAATTTGCGAACCTCAGGCTGCTGAAGCGGAGTGCACGAACTTAACCACTGCACCACCCGGCCTGCCCCGGTCATAGAGATTTTGAGTTAATTTTTATCTAATGTGTGAGGTATGAATTGAGGTGAGTTTTTTTGTTGTTGGTGTTTCATTTTGCATATGGAATTGTTCCAGCACCATTATTGAAAAGACTGTCCTATCTCCATTGAATTTTTGCACCTTCATCAAAAATCAATCAACTTTATTTGTGTGGGTCTATTTCTAGACTGTCTATTCTCTTCCATTGATCTGTTTGTCTATCTTTCCACCAATACGACACTATCTTCATTGTTGTAGCTTTATAGTAAGTCTTGAAATCTGGTAGAATAAGTCCTCCAACTTTATTCTTTTTCAAAATTGTTTTGGCTATACTAGTCTCTTTGCCTTTCTGTATAAATTTTATAATTCAGCTTGTCAATATCTGCAAAAATATCCTACTTGGATTTTTACTGGGATTATTTTGAATCCACAGATAAGAGAAAGTCCTTTTTTAATAAATGGATGAAAGAATGCATACTTGTTGGATAAGATAAAGAGTTCTCTTCTGCCTGCGTCCTTTGTCCCATCCTTTCCTAATTCCTGGAATTACCCATCCCTCTTCTGCACCGTTAGTGACACCATCACTCGCAGACCTTTCTCTCTACTCATGGTCTCACAACTCTTCCTAATCCTGACAAGATTTTCACTTGACTTCTCATTCTTTTGAAGTTATGATCCTTATTTGTTCTCTGTTTTTACTGCCAAACTTCCCAAACAGGTCGTTTATATCCCATCTCTTGATTTCTTTGTTTTCTTCTTCCTCCTAATAATCTGACTTCAATCTCTAAAACTTTACTTAAACTGCTCTTTCTGTTGTCACTAGTGACTTTTTGTGGTCTTTCCCCATCTACCTTCTTTTTGACCACTTGGCCTATTTGAAGCTGGTCATCCCTTTCTTGAAACTCTATCCCTTTCAGCTCAGTGACACTTCATGTTTAGGGTGGGTTTTTGGTACCTAACGTCAATCCAGAGTAGGAAGGAAGGAAGCAAGTACACTTGGGCTACGTGGAGGCATGAACTGGAGTTTAGCAACTGTGGCTCCTTCCCTCCTCTCTCATGGGGTACATGGGGTTTCTTGCCTCTGCATCCCTGTATGCTCTGTTCTGCTTCTCTCTCCACACTGACTTTGTCTGTCTGCTCATGATTTCTCTCTTCCTCCATTTGGCTTTATTTTGCTTAATTCTTACACTACAGTATTTTTCAGTTCATGCTCTTGTCATCATTTGACTAACTCATTTTCTCCCTGTTCCAATTCCTCGTTCTTTAGACATGGAATCTGACTGATCCAGCCTCTTTTTTATTTTATTTTATTTTATTTTTTGCTGAGGAAGATTAGCCCTGAATTAACATCTGTGCCAGTCTTCCTCCACTTTATATGTGGGTCACCGCCACAGCATGGCAGACAAGTGGTATAGGTCCGCACCCAGGATCCAAACCCCCAAGTCAGGGCCACTGAAGTGGAGTGTGCTGAACTTAACCATTACGCCATGGGGCCAACCCCCTAACCTGTGATACTGACGTTCGTTAGTTCAGGTGACAGCGCTCTTGGTCCAGTGAGTGGGGACAGGGGGCCATGGAGTTGGCAGAGGGAAGGTTATGTGGTGTAAACAGGGCGCCGTGGGCTAGGGTAGGAGTACGCTGTCTTAGCATGTGGGGACAGGGAGGCCCCTGTTACCATCTTGGTTACACTGTACTCTCGAGGGCTCCTACCTTTACAGCAATTTCCTGCCACCTTTCTTTTTCTCAGATTCTCAACATTTATTCATTCATTTAGAAAATACTTACTGGCTACGATGAGAGGCAGAATAGTGAAGACTCAGAGCAGCACATTCCTAACGTGCTCTGCCACCTGCTCCCCGTGATAGGCGAGGGACCTAAGCTCTGTCTGAGCTCCCATTCTTACCGTGGGAGTAACATTTCCCACCTGCAAATGTTGTCAGGTTTAAAGGAGTTTACTGCAGAAAAATTCTTAGGACAGTGCCTGGCACAGCAAGTGTACTCAATGAATAGTAGCTATTATCGTTGTTTACCAGTAATTTGGCTCTTTCTTGGAAATCTCATCCTCTCTGTGGTTTCAACTATCACTGAAACTATTGTATCCCAAACTTTTATTTATTCAACAAACAGTTATTGCTTACCAACTGTGTACACTATTCTAGGCACTGGGATAGCAGCAAGGAACAAAACAGACAAAAATCTGTGCTCTTGTAGGGTTTAAATCTAGTGAAGGAGAAAAGGCAATAAGCAAATAAGTACAACGTGTAATATTGTGGTGTGGCAGACCTGCTGGACCCTTGGTCTAGGCTCTGCAGTCTCAGCGCTCCCTTGCTGCGCTTCGGCGGACCTGACAGTGGTTTCATACACCGTATAGCCTCCTTGCCTCGCTCACAGTAATTTGCCCTGTTAGTTGATCATTTTAATTTGTCTCTTCATTTGGATCATAAGACCCCTAAGTGGGGGGGTTCTATTTGATATCACTAGTTTCCCCCTCCCCCCACAGCATGTGGTACAGGTCTGGACATAGAGTTTGTGTTCATTACATATTTAGTAAATAAGATGTGCAATATTTATAATTACCACGTAGACCAGCCTTTCTCTGTCAGGTTGGACAAGAGAATTAATTAAGTCTTCTTGCCCTAAGCCTAGCAGATTTATTGTGTGTAATGAATTACTGACATCTCTCCTGTGCGTCTAGATTGGGACAAGTTGTGTCCTATCTTGGGGAAATTGAGAAAAGGGTTAACATCATTTTCTGTGTTCTGTGGTTAAGATGAGGAATCCCGGTTGAGAAAGGCTGATTTAGACATAGCCTCATGTAGTTTATCACTACGATAAGAAAACATGTTTGTCATTCTTTTAATATATGGCCCTGAACACAGCTCAAGTAAATCTACTTGATAGAAATAATCCCCAATCAAAATAAATTTCTTAGGAATTTTGATTTTACGACTTGTAATATTAAAATTTATTTTAATTGAATAAGCTGAATTGTCTGTATGTAACGGTTACTGATTTTAAGAAGATTTTTTAAATGCTTATTTAGGGTGTTAAGAAGAATTGTACACAGGTTGAATCTACTAAATTATTACCTGATACACCTATTCGATTCATACCTCCAAATACATTGAACCTGAGTAGCTTTACCAAGATCATGAAGAGACTGGCTGAACTCCATCCAGAAATTAGCAGGTAATGATTACAACTGGTTGTAAATTTTTTTTATTGAGTTCATATTAGTTTACATCGATGTGAGATTTCAGTTGTATATTATTTCTTGACTGTCACCACATAAGTGCTCCCCTTCACCCCCTGTGCCCACCCCCAAGCCCCCTTCCCCTGATAATCACTGAACTGTTTTGTCCATGTACTTATTTATATTCCACATAGGAGTGAAATCATCTGGTGTGTCTTTCTCAGACTGGCTTATTTCACTTAGCATAATTCCCTCCAGGTCCTTCCATGTTATTGCAAGTGGGATGAATTTGTCTTTTTATGGCTGAGCAGTATTCCATTGTATATATATATATACCACATCTTCTTTATCTTTATTGGTTAATGGGCACTTGGGTTGCTTCCATATCTTGGCTATTGTGAATAGTGCTGCAGTGAACATAGGGATGCATATGTTACTTTGGATTGTTGATTTCAAATTGTTTGGGTAGATACCCAGTAGTGAGATAGCTGGGTCATATGGTAGTTCCATTTTTAGTTTTTTGAGGAATCTCCATACTGTTTTCCATAATGGCTGCACCAGTTTGCATTCCCACCAGCAGGGTATGAGGGTTCCCTTCTCTCCACACCCTCTCCAACATTTGTTATTTTTCGTCTTAGTGATTATAGCCATTTTAACAGGTGTAAGGTTGTACTTAGTGTAGTTTTCATTTGCATTTCCCTGATGATCAGTGATGTTGAACATCTTTCCATGTGTTTGTTGGCCATCTGTATATCTTCTTTGGAAAAAATGTCTGTTCATTTCTGCCCATTTTTTGATCGGGTTGTTTGTTTTTTTATTGTTCAGTTGTGTGAGTTCCATATATATTATGGAGATTAACCCCTTGTCAGATATATTATTTGCAAATATTTTCTCCCAATTGGTGGGTTGTCTCTTTGTTTTGATTCTAGTTTCTTTTGCCTCATAGAAGCTCTTTAGTTGATGAATTCCCACTGGTTTATTTTTTCTTTTGTTTCACTTGTCTGAGAGGACATGGTATTTGAAAAGATCCTTTTTAAAAAGGTTCTATGTCAAAGAGTGTATTACCGATATTATCTTATTATCTTCCAGGAGTTTTATAGTTTCAGGACGTATCTTCAAGTCTTTGATCCGTTTTGAGTTTATTTTGTGTACGGCGTGAGATAGTGGTCCACCTTCATTCTTTTGCATGCGGCTGTCCAGTTTTCCCGACACCATTTATTGAAGAGACTGCCTTTTCTCTGTTGTATGTTCTTGGCACCTTTGTTGAAGATTAACTGTCCGTAGATGTGCAGTTTTATTTCTGGGCTTTCAGCTCTGTTCCATTGATCTGTCTGCGTGTTTTTGTAACAGTACCATGTCGTTTGGTCACTATGGCTTTGTAGTACATTTTGCAGTCAGGGATTGTGATGCCTCCAGCTTTGTTCTTTGTTCTCAGGATTGCCTTAGCAATTCGGGGTCTTTGGTTTCCCCAAATGAATTTTAGGATTCTTTGCTCTATTTCGCTGAAGAGTGTCACTGGGATTCTGATAGGGATTGCATTGAATCTGTAGATTGCTTTGGGGAGTATGGACATTTTAACTATGTTTGTTCTTCTAATCCATGAGCAAGGAATCTCTTTCCATCTCTATGTCATTATCAATTTCTCTCAGTAATGTCTTACAGTTTTCATCATATAAGTCCTTCACCTCCTTGGTTAAATTTATTCCTAGGTACTTTATTCTTTTAGTTGTGATTGCAAACGGAATTGTATTCTTGAGTCCTCTTTCTGTAAGTTCGTTATTGGAGTATAGAAAAGCAACTGATTTTTGTAAGTTGATTCTGTACCCTGCAACTTTACTGTAGTTGTTAATTATTTCTATTAGTTTTCCGATGGATTATTTAGGGTTTTCTATATATAAGATCATGTTGCCTGAACACAGCAAGAGTTTCACTTCTTCACTCCCTATTTGGATTTCTTTTATTCCTTCCTCTTGCCTAATTGCTCTGGCCAAAACCTCCAGTACTATGTTGCATAAGAGTAGTGATGGTGGGGATCCTTGTCTTGTTCCTGTTCTCAGGGGAATGGGGTTATAAAATTTCTATGTAAAAACACGTAAAAAGTGGAAAAAGTTCAATTCCGTAACTTAGCCATATTTGGAATGCATTACTCTGGAAGGGACAAATGCTCATGTGTGTTTTCCTTTTGCATAGAGACCATATTATAGATGCTCTTCAGGAAGTAAGAATAAATCATAAAGGTTTTCTGAATGGCTTATCTATTAATACTATTGTGGAAATGACTTCATCTGTTTTGAAAAGGTCTGCTTCCAGTTACGAATAAAAGAAGCAATAAGAGGTAAGTCAGTCATATCTTTTATATTTAAATGTTACTTAAAAATTTTAAGCTATAGATTTCATTTTCTTTTCAAATAAAAAGAATATTAAATTTAAAATGATATAAAATTAAATAAACATTCTGTATTTAGTTCACTATTAATAATGAAATAAATATAAAATAAAATAAATAAGAAATACAAACTTCATTATCCCTAGGTAATCTAATTTTGTACATTGAAAATTCTGAGGATTCTACACATAAACTATTAGAATTAAAATGGTTGCTTATCAGCAAAGACAGTACACAAAAATCAATTACTGTTCTACATGCTGTCCATAATGTTAGAAAAATTATTTTTTAAAGATATTTTTAGTAGCATTAAAAATATCAAATACTTAGGAGTATGTCTAAAAAAAGATATTTAAGACCTCTATCTGAAAACTACAAAACATGGAGAGAAATTAAAGAAATCCTAAATGATGAGGGATTCTAATTCTCAATTTGAGGGATATGGCCTCTGTAGATTAAAGACTCAATAGTGTAAAGAGGTTTTTTCCCCGTGCTATCCAAGCACTCAGTGCCGTCTTAGGAAAATCCCAACAGGATATTTCTATGGAACTTGGCAAGCAGATTCTCAAAGTTATGTGGAAATATAAAAGATCAAGAATAGGGGCTGGCCCCGTGGCCGAGTGGTTAAGTTTGCGCGCTCCGCTGCAGGCGGCCCAGTGTTTCGGTGGTTCGAATTCTGGGCGCGGACATGGCACTGCTCATCAGACCACGCTGAGGCAGCGTCCCACATGCCACAACTAGAAGAACCCACAACGAAGAATACACAACTATGTACCGGGGGGCTTTGGGGAGAAAAAGGAAAAAAAATAAAATCTTTAAAAAAAAAAAAAAAAAAAAAAAGATCAAGAATAGCCAAGACTTTTTTTTTTTAAGATTTTATTTTTTTCCTTTTTCTCTCCAAAGCTCCTCGGTACATGGTTGTATATTCTTCATTGTGGATCCTTCTAGTTGTGGCATGTGGGACTCTGCCTCAGCGTGGTTTGATGAGCAGTGCCATGTTGGCACCCAGGATTTGAACCAACGAAACACTGGGCCGCCTGCAGCGCGAGAGCGCGAACTTAACCACTCGGCCATGGGGCCAGCCCCTAGCCAAGATTTTTTTTAATAAAAATAAGGTAGAAAGACTGACTTTATCACAAATTAAGATGCGTGTAAAGTGACAGGAAGATGGTATGATATTGGCACAAGGATAGACAAATAGATCAAAAGAATCAAAAAGAGAATGCAGAAACAATGTTATGAGTCTTTATTCACTTGATTAGGACAAAGGTATCATTGCAAAGCAGCAGAGAATAGAACAGTCTTTTCACTGAATGATGCTGAGGGGCCGACCCAGTGGCACAGTGGTTAAGTTCACATGCTCCACTTTGGTGGCCCGGGGTTCACAGGCTCAGATCCTGGGCACAGATCTGCACACCACTCATCAAGCCACGCTGTGTCAGCATCCCACACAAAATAGAGGAAGATGGACACACACAAAATTAAAAATGTATTTTTAAAAATAAAAAATGCTGGATTAATTAGATATCCACATGAAAAGAAATTCTCACTATCACGCTGACAGGCATTCTAATACATTGCTGTTGGTACAACCAATGCAAATGAAATTCATCAGTGTCTATAAAAATTGCATATGCATTTGCTCTTTGACCCAGAAATCACACCTCACCAGTCTGTGTCTAGATACACTGGCAAATACAAAATGACTTAGGCACAAGTTTGTTTTTGTGGCATTGTTTGTAATTGCAAAAGATTGGAAACATCTACATATTAGTTATTGTGCCGTCATAAGAGAATAAGAAAGATCTGTACACTGATGGGGCAGTCTTCAGTAGCTATTGTTAAGTGACTAAAGCAAAGGAGATAATATATATAATCTGCTGTCTTTGGGTAAGAAGGCAGAAAATATTAATATACATGTGTGTTTGTTTATATTTGTGAGAAGAAACTCTGGAAGAGAAGCTGATAAAATGATTATGTGCAGAGGGTGGGGGTAGGGATAGAAAGGAAACTTGTCTCTTAGTTGAGACTTTGGAAACATCAGTGCTTTACATATGCACATATAAAATTAATGAAACCAGTTGTATATTGAATTGGTCATGTAACGAGCTAAAAGGAATTATTTCAGCTATATTAAAATAGCATTTGAGTATACATCTTATAGATATATATTCTGAGAACAACTAGAGCTCTAAAAATATCATAACTGTATGTAATTGTCTAAAGTAATATAATTATTTTGAAACTTTTATATAGAGAGAATAATTATGTTAATGTTAGGAACCAGGATCTTTGTTGTACAAGAAAAAAGATACAGGTAAAAAGTCAATAGTTGAATTTCAGAATCCTGTACTATTACATTTTAATTGGAAATATAAATTCATGATTCTGTTCTTCAAAAATACATATTTTTAGCTCTATCCACTGAAAATACTTAGAAGTAGCAACAACCTAGTGACACTGAGCACAGCTAGCGCCCAGATTGTCAGCTCTAAATACCATTTCCTGCTTTCTTCCTTTTTTTTCTTTTCATCTTTGCAGCCACTCATTTAAATAGACTGCATTATGTTTACTTTCTTAGCCATCTTCCTAACTGTCATCTTGTTTCTACCCCCAGTAATCTATTCAGCCTAATCCTGATAATCCCCAAGTTAGTTCCCAAATAATCAGTTAAGTGCTTTCCTCATTCTTCATCCTCCTAAACCAAACTATACAGGTTAGTGAATTTTTACGTAACTATGCCCAGGTCTGTATACCAGGTCAAGGTACATAAGGTTTCTGGCACCTCAGAAAGCTTCTCTGTGTCCCTTCTCACATACCCACACACCCCCTAACCACAGAGGTGACCTTCTAGGTGCTCAGAACTCAGCAGTGAAAAGATCAAATTCTTGCTTCAAGGTGCCTGCATTCCAGAGAGGAGAAGGAAATAAATCAACAAGCTAATTTCAAATAGTGACGAATTCAACAATGAAGATAAAGCAGAGCAATGGGCCAGAGGAAAACTGGGGAGGGGCCGTACTTAACCAGGGCAGCTTTGGTGAGGGCATTTCACATGAATACAGAACTTCCTCAAGGATGTGTGTTAGGATTTCCTTTTCAGATTTATTTCCCACGGTCCCGTTTGTCTTAAAAATAATAATTTTCGTGTCATAGATATTCATTAGTAAATCAGTGTTTGTGAGTCTGCCTTTGTGACACTAGCCGAGGTCCCTCATAGTGAATGAAGTCACTCGAACATCTCACTTCAGTGATTTTCTGTTCAAGACGCTGCCACGTTTTTACCACTATGACAATCCAGTTTTCTCTGTTAAAATAGAATCTGAATAGTTTTCTGTATATATAATCCCTGTGGCCTATTTCTGCTATTGATCTAGTCATAGAGTTTAGTGTTAGGCCTAGTCGAGGGACAGAATTCAATGGTAAATGAGTATATATGATACTCATTTGTGATAAATGAGTTTAGTGTCAATGATTGGTTTAGTAGTAGAGTATAGTGATAACTAACTGTATACCTTTCTGTAATATTGGATTCAGCATAATCACCACTCTTTACTGTTGATTTCTCCCTTCTTTTCTTGACCTACAGAATTTCCTTGGAGAACGTGTGTTCCCTCCTACAGAGAATGTTCTACAGCACTTAGGAAAAAATTGTGGTAATAGCACGATGATGTAATTAGGCTCAATAAATGGATCTAGCTGTTTATAATATTGTACCTTATAGTCCTCCTTTAAAATCCAGCAACTATTGTTTCTACAATATTAAGATCTTCTCTATATAAAATTAAAAGATAATTGTAATGTTTATAAACTTTCTATTTCAAACTTGTGACTTAGAGACTTCAAGCTATGTATTTTGGATCAGAATAAATGGCCATGTCCCTTTAAAAAGTCTTTGTTAAATTAGTTTTTAAAAATACTGACCAAAAGAAGGTTTCTTATTGTTTCAGAGTTCATTAAATGATTTCCATACATGAAAAATGTAATTTACTTGAAGTTCTTGTCTTAGTTTCAGTTTTCAGTTGTCTTTAAGAGTCTTATATTGAACCGTAGGATAACAGATAGACTGAATCCATAGATGCACAACATTTTGCGACGTGTATATTTTGAAGTTTTCAAGATAGTTAAATTACTGCTGTGATACATTTAATGCATTTTTCTGATTTCGTTATAGAACATTTAGATGTATTTTCCTTGTTTTCACTAGGAACAGGGAACCCATGCATGCTTTGGTAAAGTGCTGAAATTTAAGTGGTCACCATATTGCTTAAGTTTGTTTTGTAATAAGTTCTGTTATATTGGGTTAGCATGTAAATAGGAACAATTTGCAAAGCCCAATTTTATGCCTTATCTGCTAACATATAAATTTCTTTAATTTCTTACTTTTTAAAAGTAACATACTGTTTAAAGTTGCAGTTTTACTAATAGTAAGATGAACATTTAAATATGCGTTTTCTTCTTCAAATGTTTAAAATGTTTAGAGCATTCAATATTTGGTTGGTATCACTTGATTAAAAGTTACCCATTTAACATTTATATTTGATGTATTTATATTTAATAAAGGCAGAATCTATAGTTCCACTGTAAATTTAATACTTTCTGCAGGTTTGAGGGCATTTTCCAAGTGTAACTTAACTTACCAGTGTTTATGTGGAATCTACACAGATGGTGAGGCTGCACATCAAACTGCTGGATTTCAGAATTTTCCTCTTTTATAGGCTTTTTGGTTTTATTTTACATATTAATTTGTCTCCAATTATTACCAGATCCATCCCAAATGTCTACCAGGAATTGGGTTCCAGAATGTAAAAAAATAATTTAAAAGAACTCTATTAAATGAAACTTGAGAATCATTGGTTTCGGCCATACATTGAGTTAGTAGAATCCTAGAATTAGGGAGATTTTTTCCTATATGCTAAATCATATGGTTATTTATATTAAAAGGCTACAGTCAGAGTTAGCACTGAATAAAGTTAAAACATGGACTAGACATTATTTTCAACATGCTAGCAGCAATAAGAACCATACTTCTGGTCCTTTGTTTCTAAAAGGATTTGATGAAGTAGAATTCGCTTTTAGAATACATAGAGACGAAATTACTGCATTCCTTGGGGAAAATATAGAAAGGATCATTTGAAACGATAACTTTCAACTATTTTGAAATAAAGATGTCCTCTCCAAAAACTGAAGGTAAAAATCAGGCAACTCTTGTAGATCAAAAGGCTTCCAGCCATGACCAGTAAATTCATTGCTGTCATTAAGCTTCCCGAGGTAAATATACAAGCTGGAGTAATTCATGAATCTTTTGGAACTGCAAGTGAAAAATCAGTATTTATCTTAGTCCCTAAAGTCTCTAATTTGACATTAGTTAATTATATAAAATTCTTATAGAATCTTAAAGTACTAGTCAAATTATTCCAAGTTTCCAGATATCTTCAACTAGCAAAGTTTCAGATAATACATTATTGCTCAAAATTATTTTTCTTTCATACAGTATTATTGAGACACTAAGGAGCACTTTAGCTATACCAACTATGATATACAGGTGATTATGTTTGGCAATAACCAGAGACCTAGAATGTTGTGAAAACTCTGAGACTGTCACAAAAAATGTGAGACTAAAAATTCCCATTGGCTCTGCCAGTGCCCATGTTAGTTCTAGTCAAAGGAGAGAACGCATAACTGAGAAGCTCAACACAACAGGTTAGTTTCTTTTTAAAGAAATGGTTATCCAACCAGTGTTTGGATGGATTGACTTTGCTGCTTTTTCACTATTGATAATTATATTTATTATCAAGTGTCTTCCTGGCACGTAGTAAAATGTTTAATGAGTGTTAGCTCTTGGGATTGGCAGAATAATGGCCCTCCAAACCGTCCTGTCCTCATGCCCCAAACCTGTGAGTGGGTCACGTGGCAAAGGGAATTAAGGTTGCAGAAGCAAGTACGGTTGCTAAATCAGCTGAGCTGGAGTCAGTCAATGATCCTGGAGTATCTGGGGGGCAGAAGAGAGAACCGGAGAAATGGCATTTCAGGGAGGACTCCGCCTGCTGCTGCTGCTGGCCTTGAGGATGGAGGAAGGGGCCCAAGCTAAGGACTGCAGGTGGCCTCCGGAAGCTGGAACAGGCAGGGAAACAGACTGTCCCCTAGTGCCACCAGAAGGAATGCAGCCCCGCCAACATCTTGATTTTAGCCTCGTGGAACCTGTGTCAGACTCCTGCCTTCCAGAAGCATAAGGTAATGAATTTGTATTGCTTAAGCCACCAAGTTTGTGGTAATGTGTTACACCAGCAATTACAAAGCTATAATTGTTATCTCTAGAAAAGTATCAGGAACAATGTAAGATTGTTTACAGGTTTTGCATGTCTTTGCCTGAATTCTGACTCTTAGGGAAGAAACAGTTCTGCGTGAGCCATGAGTGTTATATAAACCCTCAGCTACCAGTGTTTGCATAGAACTTACATCTTAATAATATCATGATCGTTAAGGTTGATAGTAATATTCTCCTGACAGATCAGGGAATGTCATTATTATTTATATAATGGGCATCGATTGCTGTAAACGACTTTGCTTTAACTGCCAGGAGCGAGCCCTGAGCTTGGGGTTCATCTCTCATAGTGCACTGTTTAAGAAGGCATGCTCTGAAGCCAGCTTCTCTGGGTTCAGATTCCTGCTCCAACTTTGCTGGCTTGTTTAGCCGTGGACAGGTTCCATCACCTCCCTGGGCCTCCATTGTCTGGTGTGTGAAATGGAGATAAGAGGAGGACCTGCCCTCGTAAGCATGGGGTAAAATAAAGCATTTACCTGAGGACTTGTTGGGAGCTGGGAGCGTTCAGTCAGGGTTCGCAGCTGCTGCCAGCGCTGTCGTCAGGCAGTGTGCAGGGATGCGTCTCTGTGCAGTGACTGCGCCCGGACTTGTTGGAGTGTCCTGCTGTTCTACTTTCATTCTACTGTTTTGATTTGTTTTTCTCTTCTGTGAATGTCTATAACTGCCTCAATATTCCTTAGGATGAAGTAGGCCAGAAATTAGTATGTTAGGGACACTTGATTACAAACAATAGAAGCACAACTCAAACTAGCCAAAGCACAAAAAAGGGAACATTAACTTACATAATTGACAGCTGCAGAAATGACTTCAGGTATAGCCGGATCAAGAGGCTTCTGCCTTCTCTCTCCCTCTCTCTCTGATTCTCTGGTACACACACACACACGCACATACACACTATCCTGAATAATTAGGAGTGGTTACAGTGTTCACTAAGAACTTCTGGGAAATAGGCACACGGGCGGCAGTGTTCAGATTATTTGGTATACAGCTGTTTTTTATTTAGCAAGAATTTTAGACTTGCAGAAAAGTTGCAAAAATAGAGAGTTGATATATGCTCTACATTCAGCTTCCCCTAATGTTAACAATTTACGTAACCATAGCAAAATTATCAAAGCCAGGAAATTAACATGGGTGCAGTCCTCCTAATCACAGATCTTACTCAGATTTCACCAGTTTCCCCCAGCGTTCTTCTTGTGTTCTAGGATCCAGTCCAGTGCCCACACTGCATTTAGTTACTGTTTTCTTCATCCTCTCCAGTCTGTGACAGCTTCTATTTTCTTGTCTTTCATGACCTTGACATTTTTGATGAGTACTGATTAGCTGTTCTGTAGAATACCTTTTGATTTCAGTGTATCAGCTGTTTTCTCCTGATTATGTTGACGATATGCGGTTTGGATGAGCGCCACAGAAGTGCTGGGTCCTCAGTACACTGTGCCCTCAGTACACTGTGCCCTCGGTACACTGTGCCCTCAGTACACTGTGTGGGGGGCACATACATGCCTTACAGGCGATGTTCTCCTTCATCGCTTGGTTACCGTGACCTCTGCCGGGTTTCACCACTGTAATGTAAACTTACTGTTTTTCCCTTGTAATTGAGGGAGATCTTGGATAAGTATGCAGTATCTGTTTGTCTTAAAACTTTTGCTCACTGGTTTTAGCATCCATCAGAAATCTTGCCTGAAACTGCTTTTCTTGTGGTGTTTTTCTAATGATGATTTTGTATATCTCTTCATTCCTTCTACAATGACTACTTAGAAGTTTCCTGTTAGGAAAAGCTGTCTCTTCCCCCTGGTTTATGTATTCAATTATTTATATCAGCATAGACTCGTTGATGTTTATCTTGTTCTGTGAGTTATAATAACAAGACTGTCATTGCTTATTTTGTCACTTGCATTATTCCAGCGTTAGCCATTAGGAGCTTGTGCAGGTTGGGTTCTGTATCTTTGAAAATTGCCATCCTTTTTCAAGTACTTATTTTCTGGCACCACAGGATATTTTAGCCTCATCTCGTAGATTCCCTGCCCAGCCCTGGAATCAAGCACTTCTCCAACAAGCTCTGATTCCTTTTATTGGAAAGTACTATTTGGAAACCAAGGTCTGGTCAGCAGATATGCTCATTGTTGTTGGAGCTGGAGCAGACAGAGCTGGGAAATATGTGTCTGTTAATCCCTGCCTTCAGACACACCTCCATGTGTTTGTTGTATCCTCGTGTGCACGTAGGGTCATCACAGCATTGTAACCCATACCCCGGAGAGAGACGGATTTACTAACCAGAGGACAGCAGTGGTGGCCGGTTCTTCTCGTCTTCAGCCTTAGAGTGTGCAGTCGGAATATTAGTTTCTAAACTTACGCAGGTTACGCCTTTTATCCTCGATCCCCTCCATGTGGTTGTGTTAGACACTTGTGCCAGAGTCTCACAGAGCAGGGAGGGTCTTCAGTTCATACGTGTGACATCTCATCTCATCTGGTGTTGTGCACTAGCTCTGGATAGACTCGACTGTCATTAATTTTCATAGCATTGGGAGGGTTTAGAATTATTTCCATATCTAGGATGTTAAGGTTTAACCCTTCTGGTACTGTGCCACCTCACCCTTAGGCCGCCTCGCAGCCCCCGTCTTCAGCCCCACCGTCTCTCCCAGTCCTCCTTTGCTCACCGCTCAGATGGGCTGGCTGCGGGTGGGGTGAAGGGGAGAGATCACGTGCTGGACTCCGGTGATTTTCCTCTTTGACTCCCTTAATTTGCAGTCATAAAATTCTCCAAGTGATGCTGACGGCATAGTTTTATGTAGAATTTACTTTCTGCTTCTTGTCTTTGTTTGACTTTGGAGAGGGCATTTTGGGAACTAGGAAGATGTGCAGCCGGTTGTTGTTGTCCTCAGCCACTGCCAGGTACCGAGTGTTTGGGCTGGGATGGCAGTGCCCCGTGGGGACTGAGCTGAAGCTCGTGAAGCTGAGTGCCCCTGAGGGACTGCTGCTTCTGTTCAGTGTTTATCCCACAATTGTCCTATGCAAACAAACTGCAGACCCGAGTTGCTACTGCTTATAGACATGGTATCTTGGGAACCTCTAATTCATCAGCCATCATGCCTCAAGTTTAACCTCTAAATTGCCAGCCTGGTGGTGAGGACACCAGCAAGATCTTCCCCTGTGAATCAGCAAATTATTGAAAAAGTGTCTACCGAACATGTGATTGGTTTTTTCTTTCCGTGCTTAAAGATGTTGCTCCATCGTTGTCTGGTTTGCGTTGTTTCCATGAGAACACTCCTGTCACCTTTATCTTTGTTCCTCTCTACATAATGTATCTTTTTCTCTGGCAGCCTTTAAGATTTCCTCTTTCTTACTGGTTTTGAGCAATTTGATTATGAGTTGTCTTGGTCTTTTTTTCTTCATGATTCCTATGCTTGGAGTTTAATAATATTCTTTATAGGTTATAGAACAGTTTTTACACAGTCGTTCACATGTTTCTGTGTGCCAGGACTCCAATTACACATATATTAGGCCACTTGAAGTTGTGTTAGTTGTCTTTTGTCCTGAGATGTAGTAGTTACTTGGAAATCATTTGATCTTGTCAGTTGTCGCTTTTCCGCTTTGTTGGGCAGCCTTCATAACTTTTCCCAACTCCAGAGGCAGCACCCTTCTACTGATCTCTCTGACATCAGCTTAGCTCAAAGTTTCTCCACTACAGGTGGTGGGAACTGGAGCTATTCCTGGCCCTGTGTGAACTCTTAGGGGTTGCTCCAGCCTGCTCCTTTCTGGTGGCTCTTCTCCCCGCCCCCGCTGGTGTCCTGGTGAGTGTGCTGCGACTCACGGGGACGCTCTGCAGCTCTTCTCTGTGCAGCTCCTCCTCCAGTTCTCTGCAGCCCTGCCAACTCCGGCTGCTGTGGCTGCTCTGGGCTCCCAGCTCTGTCTCCTCGACCCTGGGAGACCCTGCCCTCTGGTTCCCTACCTACGCTGTGGTCTGGAAGCTGCAGGCAGAAGGCTCACCTCACCTGCTTCCCTGCTCTCAGGGCTCCCTGTCCTGCACCGCCTGTGGTCCAGGGTGACAACTCTTGTTTCATCTGTTTTGTCCAGTTTTTTAGTTTAAGGGAGGAGGGTAAATCCAGTCCTGTTACTTCATCATGGCTGGAAGCAGAAGTCTTCCTATGTTTGAATTTTTAGTAGTGTTGACCTGTCTAGATTGTGTCTTTAACCCTGCTGTGCGTGCAGTAAAGCATCTGCCATTTTCTCACCTCATCCATCATTTAACCTAATGTCCATCTAGATGGAGGGGTCTGGGGAGAGGAATGATCTTCCATGCTACTATCGCTGGCTAGAAATACAGATACAGCGGGCAGAATCTAGCCAGGGTGAGGTTGTCCACTCGAGATATGTGTCATAGCCGTAGGGGCAAGTGTTGAGGATCTGCCCCACTTTCCCACCTTTTGCGGAAGGGAGACCCATAGTAATTACTGGGCCTCTCTCCCAGACCCAAGGTGCAGGGCTGAAAACCATCAGGAGGGAAAACCCAGTGTATACCCCCCACTTTGGCATTCCCCCCAAATTATGAACTTCCAAAGCACATGAACTTGAGAAATACACTTTGTCTTAGTAGGTACATGTGTCTCTTAGGGGCTGTGTGAGAAAATGGAAAGGAGGAATGGCAAGGGCTTCCCCTGCCGCAGCCTCGCCTCTGCTGCAGTTGAGCTTCAAAGAGGAAATGGTGCAAACACTGGCTCCTCCTGAGCCTGGGGCTGAACACACAGGAGTCCCAAGTCCTTCAGGTGATGAACACAGGGCCCAACTCGAAGATGCAGAGAGGTGCACCAGCCTAGAGTGGAAAGAGTGGCTTGGTCTGCGAGTGGAGGGCGAGTCTGAGAGCACAGAGAGACACGCTCTTCTCCCTCACTGGTGACTGCCTCATACAGGACTCCCAGCGGACCTGTCCCAGGGCTCGGCTGGGGCCTCACTCAGCCCCCCAACTGTGCCATTCCCACGTGGCATGGTCCCTGGCCACTGGCCCTTAGCTCTGGCCCGCAGTCCCCTCGAGCACTCCTCTCCCATGCAGCCCTCAAGACTGCTTCCACCACAGCTGAGGCAGGGGTCCCACACCCGCCGTGTGTGGTTCCTTTGTCTGGCATTCATGTTGTCACTGAGATCTTTGGAGTTTGCCCCACTAGATTCACGAGCTGGAGGGCAGGACCTGCACTGTTTACCTAGCACAGTCTTGCCCATAGGAGGCGCTCAAATGACTGTCAAAGGAACAAAGTGTGAGGCCAGGCCGCCCAAGGCGGGGTCTTCCTAAGGTTCAGAAAGAGGAGCTAACAGAGAGCTGTGCCATCCTCCCAGCCTGCGTTCAGAAAGTAGATGGATGGCCCCCTGGCTGTCAGCTGCCTCCTGTTCGCCACACTGACAGCAGGTGGCTCTCTTGCCTTTCATTTGGCAGAGAGAAATGTTCATTCAGTCCATACGGGTTGACCACAGATTGCGCACTATGCAGTGTCCTTTTCAGCCACAAAGGAGATGTGACCATTGCACTCAGGGTAGTGGTTCTTCGCCCTCTCGAGGGCAGTGGTTGGTTCATGGGCCTGAGCACAAATTTACGCAGTTGCTCAGTGTTCTTCTTGGAATAGGACGTTACAAGAAGGAACCACCGCAGGGTGAAATCCAGCCCCAGTAGGGCTTTGAGGGCTGAGGACAGCTCAGCTGCCCTGGACTCGTGCCTCCCGACTTTGTCTCCCCGTCAGACCTGTGCCTGGGGAAGCCTGCTCTGCCCCGGGGCTCGTGTGTCCCCTCAGGGAGCCCTTGTCTAATCGCTCTCTAAACGAATACACCCAAGCTTCTCATCCTTTCCTCCCTCAGTTCTTCACGCAGGCTCCGGAGTGACCACCTCCCAAGGCAGGTCTAAGCTGTCCTCTTTCTGTGTAAGTTCGGGTTAGAACTATATCTGAGCCCCTCGCAACCTCCTGCCAGCCTCCCTGCCTCTCACCACCCATCCTGGCAGCAAGTCCATAGGGGCACCTCCCAGTCCCCCCAGAGAGCCCTGTTTCCCCGGCCCCTAGGACTTCTGTGCGTGCCTGCCTTGCCCCTTTGCCTGCGGGCAAGCCGTTCCCCACCCTGCAGGTCCTCGGCATTGACTCCAGTTTCTCACTGTACCTGTGGGTCCTTTTTGCGTTACGTTACTGAGTCTCCCCGGCGCCACGGCTGGTTTTGTCCCCGCGGTATCCCCAGTGGCCGCACCTTGAGGGAGAGCTAGATGCAGAAGGTGGTCTTTGTCTTTTGCAGAACAGACCCTGCTTCCCACCCCAGGCGGGAGCGGCCAGAACCTGGGGAGAGGCGGGGCTGGCGCTCGGGTCGAGGCCGAGGCGCCTGGTCTGGGACATCATCCCTAGTTGAAACTGTCCGTCCGTTCGGCTAACGTTGCAGGAGCGCAGCGCCTGTGCGGGCGCCCGAGAGTGCGTCCTGCCGGCAGGGCCCTGAGCCGCCGCGCCGCCCGCCCTCGGTGCAGCCCTTCCCGGCCCGCGCTCGCTCCGCGCCGTCCGGGCCACTTGCGGGAGGGTCGGGTCGCTGTCGGCCGCTTCCACCCGTCCCGGCGCCCCGGCCCGCAGGTGCTGGCCGCCCGGTTCCCTGCCGCCGGCCCTCCCGCGCGGTCCCAGCGCCCCCCTCCGCCCCCGGGCGCCGCAGGGGGCCGGCCGCCGCCTCCCCAGCTCCCGCCCCCGGCGCCGCAGCGGGCTCAGTCCTCGGCGCGGGCGGACTCGGCTCGGCAGCGCGCGCCATGGCCCAGGACCTGCGCGGCCTCCCGCGGCGCGGCCTCTGGCTGCTCCTGGGTGAGTAGGGCCGGGGTCCCGACTCCCCGCCGGGCGGTCCCGAGGGGAGACGGGCGCCTGTCCCGCGCGGGGCCCGCGACCAGCTGGCGGGGTCGTCGGAGCGGCGGGCGCCGCAGCCCTGGCTGGGCGGGAGGCCCCGAGGCGCAGGGGACACGGGCGCGCGCGCGGGGGTCCGCGCAGGGCTGCGCCCCCGACCGGGGAAAGGGGCGGCTTCGGGGACATCGCGGGGGCCAGGGAGTTTTGAAAGGCAAGGAGCAACTGTCTCCCGCGCACCCGGGAACTCACTTGTTTTCAGGAGGGAAAATAGGACGCGCCGGCTCCCCCCTCCCGGTACCTCTGTGTCCTGGAGCTCGGAGCTGTGATGGCCAAGAGTGGGAGCCGGCGCCTTGCAGACTGAGTATTTGGGAATCAGAACCACGGCCCATTTATCTAGAAATAAGTTAAAACTGAAAATCTGACTCCTTGTCACAGCAGTTGCTTATTTGCAAATAAATCTTCCCTAGGATGTCCTTTGCAAACATGAGGCCAGCCGTCCTTCTTTGGGACATTCTCACAGCTTTTCTTGTTTGCCTGTTGACTTGGCACTTCTGGCTAATAAAAATTCAAAGAGGGCCTGCTGGTGAGGTGGCAGAGCATGCTCGGCTTTCGGTTTTGAGAGAGATTATAAACCTAAACCCAGTGGTCACAGGAATGAGCACAAGACTTAGCAAAGTTTAGGAAAAACTTGTCTTCACTTCCCTGTCCACAGTGTTTTCATAAAACCCTAAAACTGAAACCGCATGGTGACAGGAACGTGCACAACACTGAGCAAAAGTTGGCAAGAAATTGTTTTTACTTCCCTTTCCACAACGTTTCATAAAATGCTAGGAAGCATTTCTAGACCGCTTTAGCTATTGGATTCACTTTGTGTGTTTAGTTACCTTTTAATAGACACTAGGGCACTGAAGTGGAATAATCGGGTGGTCCTGGGAGGACCCCCAGCTATCACTGGTACTTGTGGCCTTTCCCCAGAACAGGTGATGTTGGTCAGAAGCAGCTGCTGCACAGGTCCCCCTCGGTGCTGGCGCTGATGGTGATGGGGTGACCATCGCACGGTTTTTGTAGCTGGAGAAGCTTGGGGCAATGTGGCTTGTCCTGGAGATGGCCCAGCCGCTGGGGGGTTGGGGGGTACTGAGGGCTGCACAGGAGCTGTGCGGTTCCAGGTCTCCCTGTTCCTAGACCTCGCCAACAAGTGTCGATCTGCATAAACCCTTGGCATCTGCTTCAGTCTAATACAATCTGAAAACTGATCTTGCCGCTTAAGGGTTTTGGCTGAAGTTATGTGAAAAGCAAGATCTTATGATATTATTCTCTTCTTTTGTGTTTAGATCCCTTTGGCTTGACATGGAACTTACTGTTTTGGTTTCCTAAGAAATGAACATTTCTCTCTTAGCAAGACAGAGAGCTGGGTTATGTCATTTTTTTTTTACCATAAATAAACAAATAAAGGCTCTTTCCTGGTATCTAGAAGCTGCACCCTCTAAAGCTTGTGTAAGCAAAACGCTATGTCACGATCATATATAAAGACCTTCCTTATTTACCAGGAAAGCAATACATCCTCTACTAGAAGTCCGAAGTCCTGTAATCTTGGCATGATTCTGAGTGGTCTGGCTAGTGTTGTATCTTGGAAAAATAAACACAACTTTATGAAGTTATCAGTAAATTAATGTCATTGGAGCCCAGCAGTAATTAGTAGAATTACAGAGCAAAAAGCCTTTTCTTCCCAAGTTGCAGCATTAGCCAGATCTCCCTGGTGGTGAAGATTTTGCTACCCAAAACGGCAATGTGGAATTTCCTTGTTTTCTTTTTTTAAGTATGCTAGGCCATAGGTTCAAGAAGTCATCTGCAACAGCTTTACAATCAAGCTCTTTTTCTTATTCGACCTGCATGCAGTTATTAAAATCTCGCTATTCATATGATTTCTTTCTGCTCCAGGCTTCATGTATGGTCTTCTGTCTAGAGAAGACTCTGATGCGACCACATGCCTTTTAAAAGTTTTGTATATAGCCGTGAAAAGTTTGTCATCAATCAGAAAAGAAGGAGGTTTCCAGCAGACCCGGGGTTATTCTACGATGACTGCCTTGTGAGCTCCTGTTTTTATGAGCCCACCTTCGCCCAGGAGTGCCGAGGCTGACTTGCATGAACTCACCTGTCATCTGTCCTGGGAAGCACGCGCCTTCCCTGGCATCATGCTGGGGGGGTTGGGGGTTTTCTTGCAAGGCTGCTATATTTATTGAAACAGAGAACTTTCTTTAAATACAAGTGTAACGGTTTGGAACCGACTGGGACATCACGGGAAATGCAATATAAGTGACCACTTCAGATTGTCATTTTTTTTAAATCTGGAGGCTGTTCTAATCCTGGAGTCCAGATCTGAAGGAGTCTTATTTGCTAATCAACTCAGTGTGTTTGTTTACTCTGTATATTTAGCTGCTGGGAGAAATTTCTGGATTTTTGTCTCCCTTCCGTCAGTATGTGCCGGTCAGTGTACATATCGTCAGTCCCAGGTCAGGGCTGTTGAGAAACGTTTATATCCACATTGGAAGTGGGGGTGAATGACACTTCAAGGAAATGGTTTAGGTAGAATTCTTACTTAAGAGAAATAGCTAATTGGAAAAAGTTTGTTCCTCCTGATTTTATTTCCCCCAGAATGAGCCAATCCCACAGCTTCTACTTAGCTAAAACTGGCTTCTGGCAGAGTATGTAGTGTGGATGCCACTTGTGGTATAAATTTCAGTGAAAATACAGAGCCTCCGAGAGTAGAACCCCACGGGTTTGGCTCCCAGGGCCCCTTCTTTGGCCGCGAGCCCATCTTTCCTGAGATCCACCTGGCATGGTGGGCTCTCCCCTCAGAGGCACTGACCCAGGCCTGCCCACGAGGACTGTCCCCGGGAGGGCACAGGACGCAGGCTGAGCGATCCTTTTTCTTCTGGAGCTGTGGGGGGAAACTCTTTCCTCTGGGCTGGAGCTGAGCTTTGGGCTGCCAGATCCCATCCTGTGAGCCACGAGGGGAGGGGAGTGTCTGTCCATGACAACACAGACAGACAGACAGAGCTCTCCTGACACCTTTCCTGCCCCTGGATCCAGCCAGTGGGGTGGACTTTTCAACCCTGTGAACCCATCACGTTTAAGCTGAGTGTGTCCCTTGCAGGACGGTGCCTGATGGGTGGCAGATGCTCAGTGGGCTCTGAGAAGGGCACACCTGGGGGCCATGGGAACCCTGCACAAGAGCCTCTTGTTCCACTGGGGACTGAGGGAAGGCCTCCTGAAGGAGGAGATGCTACAGCTGAGAAGACGTGCAGGCTCTGGGAAGGGGATGAAGGGGAGATGGGTGCTGCTGTGGCTTGAGCACCTCCTCTGGGCCCTGGGCCGCCTGCCTCTGCACTTCAGGTTCTTCTTGACAAATGGAGAGACAAGGCCATGCATCACCTCTGCCCTGTCCCCAGCCCACCATACCAGAGGCGCCCTTGGGCTCCCATTCCCCGCTAACACACACAGAGCCCCTAGAGGGATGTCCTCGTCACCAGCCCTCCCTGCCTCCAGGACAGGATGACCTTGGGGCTGGTGATGTTTCTAGAGAACTCGTTTGTTCTTACTGAGGAGGGTTGTGTCAACACCATGGCCATAGGAGGGCTCCCAACCTCAACAAGACCTTATTTATGTTAACATAATGAAGTTATTGTTGTCTGGGGAAAAGATTTTTTTTCCCTCAGACTTTTATTTCAGTATTTTCTTTGACATTGAAAGCCATCACTTCAATCATCGTTTAAAACATGGATTCTAAGCAGCTTTGTAGGAGCAGGGTCCACGGAGACGCACCCGCCCAGACTCGGCAGGGGGTCTGGGGACCCGTGGGCCTGAGCATCACAGCCGAGCCTTTCTTACTTTGTTCCTCATTAGGCCTCACAGTGTCGCCTTTATTTTCCTCTTCAGTCACTACCTCCCTCCCGCGAGGAGTTCCCATGGTGGAGTCTGTGGGACCAGAGACAAGAAACCCCAGCCGGCCTCCCCTCCCACCTGGCCCATGTCCACTCTGCCCTCTGCTCTCTGCCCTCCAGTCCCACAGGCCCCGCGGGCCAGCACCTCCCCCCTCTCCCAGCTGACTGCCGGGCCTCCAGGAAGCCTTCCCTGGTCACCCCCAACCACCACCACTGGAGTGTGACCCTCTGCTGTGCCCCCTGCACGTCCCCCTCAGAGCTCTCGTCACACCACATTGGCATTGCCCCCCTGTATGTGTCATGCTTGGACTACAGGTCAGCCCACCTCTGGGTGCCTCCTGTCAACAGCTCCTGAGTTAAATGAATTTGCTGGAAACCAAGGGGGCAGGGAAGCAGAGTGAGCTGGGCCGGCTCACTCATAGGGGCTGGGGTGCAGCCACCCACACTCCCCAGGGCTCCATACCCCACCTGAGAGGCTCACCAGGAAGGACTCTCCTGAGCCAGACTTCACCTGGGAGGGCACCTGAGCAAATGAAGGGGTCGTAATGCTTGCCATACTGTCACGTAATCTGGCCGGTTGTCCACTGGAAGAAAAGCAGTCCATGTATCCCACAGCAAAACCCCACATCACGGGGGAAGAAGTCTAGAAAGCATAGGCACTCAAACAGCAGTGGTGACACTAACAACCATTTGCCTTATTGCCTCTAGAAGATTCCGTGGGTCCATTTGTGAGGGGAAAGATGGCTGCCAGCTGGGTGGGTGGACAGATATGGGAGCATTGGGAAAAGCACTAAACTTTGCCTGATAACTTCTACCTGTCACATGACACAGGTGCGTCATATAGCATCGTGACTGGAAGAGGGGGTCTAGAAGCCAAGGATGCTGCTAGGCAGCCTACTGCTGGAGGCTGCCCAGGACAGCCCCCCACACAAAGAATGGTCCAGCACAAAATGTCCGGGGTGCCCAGGCTGGGGATCCCTGTTCCATGTAAACGACATATAGAAAAGGTGCTATTTACACGGAAGGAAATGAGCCGTGGGAGTAGAGCTGGAGGTGGCGGCCCTGGTCCTGAGTGAGCCCCAAGGAGTTTGGGAAGAGCACAAGGACAGTTGGGCAAAGGAACTTTCTGGAAACCTTTGTGACTGAAGCATCGGGGGGAAGGAGTCTTTGAGCCAAGGCTTGTGCTGGAGGGGGACCCGATCCTCTGGGCCAAGGTAAGCACGTCAGATTTCATTTCAAAGGCAAAGGGGGACCCTGGAGGATGTTAAACGGGGCCATGAGATGGAATGTCTGGTCTGAAAGAGCCCTGGGCTCCTGCACAGAGTGGGGCTGGAGGCATGGAGTGGAGGCAGGAGAGCAGGTGAGAGATGGGGGTGTGGGCGAGGGCAGCGGAGTGAGACGGAGGGAGTGCAGAGACTCCAGAGAGTTCCAGGGGTGGAGATGAAGGATGCGAGGGGGCAGGAGGAGGCAAGCCCAGCCAGGCCCCTGGCGGAGCCGTGTCCCGGGAGCCGGCGCTCCACAGCTTCCAGATAAAACACTTCAAATTTTAGGTAAACGACAAATTGTTTTAGCGTAAACATGTCCCATGCCATATTTGTGACATACTTATACTAAAAAAAATTGTTTGACACTCAAATTTAACAGGGCGTCCTGTATTCTGTTTGCTAAATCTGGCAGGCCCATCCACAGCAGCCACACTGGGTTAGATGTCCCCTTGGACACTCAGGGACAAAGGCAGGTAGGCAGGTGTCCAATCAAGTCCGGGACACAGAGGAGAGGTATAGCTGGGAGGGACGTTTGGGGTGATGTCAGTGTCGGGACAGTGTGAGATCCTCAGATGGAAGGGATGGCCGTGGATAGAGATGGGGCGCAGGCTCTCCACAGAGGCTGGGAGGGGAGGCCAAGGCCCCAGAGAGACAGTGACGGAGACGTGGCCGCTGGGTGCCACTGGGCACTCTGACAGTGGTAGCATTCGTGGGGTGGTGAGGAGGGAAGGCAGATGAGTGGGGTCATGCGTGGAAGAGGCGGCAGTGAACGCACCCTGAGAAGGGATGCCAAGAGGTCCGCCAGAGAGCGTGCCCTTGGGGGTTCCTCCGCCGTGCCACGGTTTTAAACAGGCAGATCTTTGATTCATCTGGAATGTGTCCTGATTTTCTCACTAAATATCTACTGGGATTTGCATGGTAATTGCGCTGATTTATTGATTGACCAGGGAGGATTAATAGCAAGAGCACCTGTCCAAGAAAGAGCAGTCTGTCCCTCCACCCCTCCCGCGGGGGTTCCATTCCCCCTGCAGAGTCCTTGTTCAGTTTCTAGGAATCTCGGGGGTTTGGGGCTGCTGCTATGAATAGGATACTTCCCCCATTTATCTTCTGCCCCGTCGTTGCTGGAATGTAAGGAGGCTCCTTTTTCGTGTGTGTTGGGATGCGCTGTCTCCGGTACTCGGGCTCCAGCAGTGCTTGCTTCTTGCTTTGTTCCCCTTCTCCCCTGTGGCTTTTTCAGGTCGATGTTAGACCATCTGTAAGGAAGGGGCGTCTTCCCACCGCCTCCCAGTTTGGACTCCTCATTTTGTTCCCTGTTTCAGCCAGGTTGGAGGGGACTCTGCTGAGCAGGGAAGTGGCAGCAGCCGCCTCCCTTGGCTCCCAGCTGAGGGCAGCTATGCCTTAAGCCTTCAGGCCTGCTCCTGGGGGCAAGAAGCTTTTTAAGTTCTTGTTTTTTTTAATTCAGGTAACACTGGTTTATAATACTATATAAATTTCAGATGCACCTCATTACATTTCGATTCCTATGTAGATGACATCATGTTCACCACCCAAAGATTAATTACAATGCATCACCATACACATGTGCCCTCTTCCCTCCCCACTTCCCCTCTGGAACCCTCTGGTAACACTAGTCTAATCTCTGTGTCAATGTGTTTGCTTGTTGTTGTCGTTTTTATCTTCTACTTATGAGTAAGATCATATGATATTTGGCTTTCTCCCTCTGACTTATTTCACTTAGCATAATACCCTCAAGATCTATCCATGTTGTCGCAAATGGCCGGATTTCATCATTTCTTATGGCCGAGTAGTATTCCGTTGTGCATATGTACCACGTCTCCTTTATCCATTCGTCCCTTCATGGGCACCTAGGATGCTTCCAAGACTTGGCTGTTGTGAATAATGCTGCGATCTATGTGCGTGTATCTTTAAGCATTCATGTTTTCAAGTTCTTTGGATAAATACCCAGCAGTGAAATACCTGGATCAAATGGTAGTTCTATTCTTAATTTTTTGAGGAATCTCCATACTGTCTTCATAGTGGCTGGACCAGTTCGCACTCCCACCAGCAGTGTACGAGGGTTCCCTTCTCTCTACATCCTCTCCAACACTTGTTATTTCCTGTCTTGTTAATTATAGCCATTCTGACTGGAGTGAAGTGATATCTCATTGTAGTTTTGATTTGCATTTCCCTAGTAATTAGTGATGTTGACCATCTTTTTTTTTTTTAGATTGGCACCTGAGCTAACGACCGTTGCCAATCTTTTTTTTTCTGCTTTTTCTCCCCCAGTCCCCCCAGTAGGTAGTTGTATATTTTAGTTGTGGGTTCTTCTAGTTGTGGCATGTGGGACGCCGCCTCAGCATGGCTTGATGAGCGGTGCCATGTCCGCACCCAGGATCTAAACTGGGGAAATCCCCGGCCACCGAAGCGGAGCGTGCAAACTTAACCTGACCATCTTTTCATGTGTCTATTGGCCATCTGTATATCTTCTTTGGAGAAATGGCTGTTCAGATCTTTTGCCCATTTTTTAATTGGGTTGTTAGTTTTTTTGTTGTTGAGATGTATGAGTTCTTTATATATTTTAGATATTAACCCCTTAGCTGATATATGGTTTGCAAATATCTTCTCCCAATTGTTAGGTTGTCTTTTTGTTTTGTTGATTGTTTCCTTTGCTGTGTAGAAGCTTTTTAGTTTGATGTAGTCCCATTTGTTTATTTTTTCTATTGTTTCCCTTGCCTGGTCAGACTTGGTATTTGAAAAGATGCTGCTAAGACCGATGTTGAAGAGCGTATTGCCTATGTTTTCTTCTAGAAGTTTTATGGTTTCAGGTCTTACCTTCAAGTATTTAATCCATTTTGAATTAATTTTTGCGTCTGGTGTAAGATAATGGTCTACTTTATTTTTGCTGGGGGTGGGAGAGAGAGAGTGAGTCTTCTTGCCATGTGTAAAAGAAGTTTTTATGATGTTAAGGGAGACTCATTTGGTGTCACCTGTGGCAGTATGTGCGAGTTGTGAGTTGTGCATCTCCTCCGTGGCTGGCGGGCCGTGGGCGCATGTGCGAGTTGTGAGTTGTGCATCCCCTCCGTGGCTGGCGGGCCGTGGGCGCATGTGCGAGTTGTGAGTTGTGCATCCCCTCCGTGGCTGGCAGGCCGTGGGTGCTGGTGGCTGGTGACTCAGTAGAGAGGAGGTCTGTGAGTCTTGCTGCGTTCCTGCCACGAATGGAGGCTCCCTAGGCGCCCATGGAGACCCAGGAGTCTGCTGACTGCTGTTTATTTTGCGTTTCACTCCTTTATTCCTAAGCAAGATTGTTCTGCACTTCCTTTGGTGGGTTTTATTAGCAGCATTGGGCATTTTTCTTCCCAAAAGAGGTGTGTGAACTTTCTTTCTGTCTGGGCCAAGACAGTTGGGATGGTGCGAGTGATCAGTTCCTCCAAGAGCTGCAGGGTCTTCGTTTTCTGCAGAACCATCCAGTGGGGGCCCTCTGGGGCACTGGAGAGAACTGAGGACCTTTCCAGTGTCTTTCATGGCTGTCAGTCACCTTGGGTTTTGCATTTCTTATAGCAATGATGTTGTTCCATATCTTGCTGTGAACTTGTCCATTTTACCCAACGTATAATTCTATAGATAATTATCTTATTTTTCTAATCCTCTCTGTATCTCTGGGCATCTGCCCTTTCTCTGGTGAGTTGGTATTTTCATGTTATTTCTTGATCAGGACTGGACAGTGGTTTATTTCTGTGGTTAGTCTCCCCCCACATCTCCTCTCCAATCAAAGAACCAGTTCTTTCTCCTTGAAAGCCTAATCCATTTGTTTTTGTTCTTTCTTGTTGAGGAATGAAGCCTGCCCAGTCAATCCTCTGCTTGGCAGCCTGGCCGCATCTCCTGAGTTTTTTCTGCCTCGTGACCACCGTTGATATTTCCTAGATTTTCTGGGTGTGTGGTTTTTATTTCTTCTTTAACACATGAGTTATCTGGAAGCAAGTTTTAAAAAAATCCCAAAGGCTCAGGCTTCTTGGTTTCATGTCCAACACTCACGGCTACTTTTCTATGCCGTGGTCACAGAGCAGGTCAGGAATCACCACAACTGAGTGTGTGTTAAGGCTTCCTTCTCGGTCTTGCCAAATTTTCCTTTTGTAAATGGCCCATAAACCCGTGAGAAGAGTGTGGAGTTTTTGTGTGTCGATTCTAGATGTCACATTAAATTAAGCTGCTGGGTCCTCCGTAGCCTCATTGATTTTAGTCTCCAGCTCTGTCAGGAGCTGTGAGCCCTGTGTGAAAACCCCACTCTGCTTCTGTGAACCCGTCGGTTCTCTGTGGTGGAGTTCCTGTCGTCTCTGTGCCGGGAGCGACAATAGGGAATCCACACATGTAATCCCTGCCCGTCACATCCACACAGTGAGTTCTTGTAGCCCAACCTTCTTTGTCCCAGCCATTGCTTTTTTATTTTTAATTGTGACAAAATACACAGAACATAAAATTTACCATCTTGACTATTTTAAATACACAGTTCTGTGGCATTAAGTACGTTCACATTGCTGTACAACCATCAGCACCATCCATCTCCAGAACTTTCTCATTGTCCCAAACCGAAACTCTACCCATTAAACACGAACTCATCATTCCCCCTCCCCGAGCCCGCAGCCCCCGCCATTCTACATCCTGTCTCTGTGATTTGGACTCCTCTGGATACATATAAGTGGAATTATATAGTATTTGTCTTTTTGTGACTGCCTTATTTCGCTTAATGTCCTCAAGGTTCATCCGTGTTGTGGCATATGACAGGATTGCCCTCTTTTTTAAAGCTGAATAATATTCCCTTGTATGGATATCCCACATTTTGTTTATCCATTCCTCTGTTGATGGACACCTGGGTTGTTTCCACCTTTTGGCTACTGTGAACGATGCTGCTATGAATGTGTGTGTAACAAATATCTCTTTGAGATCCTGCTTTCAATTTTTTTTCCCCTAAGATTGGCACCTGTGCTAACATCTGTTGTCAAACTTCTTTTTTTTTCTTCTTCTCCTCAAAGCCCCCCAGTACATAGTTGTATATTCTAGTTGTAGGTCCCTCTGGTTGTGGCATGTGGGACGCTGCCTCAGCATGGCCTAATGAGCGGTGCCATGACCACACCCAGGATCCAAACCAGCAAAACCCTGGGCCGCTGAAGCGGAGTGTGTGAACTCAACCACTCGTCCACAGGGCTGGCTCCTCAATTTTTTCGATATGCACCCAGCAGAGGAATTGCGGGAACGTATGGTAATTCTGTTTAATATTTTGAGGACCCGCCATACTGTTTTCCACGGCAGCTGCACTGTCTTATGTCCCCACCAACAGTGCACGAGAGTTCCAGTTTCCCCACTTCCTCCCCAACATTGTCTCTGGTTTTCTGAGGGTAGCCGTCGTGGTGGGTGTGAGGTGCCATCGTTGCTCTTCAGGTGGAGTTTAGCTTTGTCGGGGATGATACTGTGGCTTTTCATAGCCTCACAGTTGCCTGACTCCGCTTTCCACCTTTGGATGTTATTCTGCATCACTTAGCTTTTTACCTGATTTTGCATCTCATTTTCTCACGGATTCGGGGGCGCATGACCAGGTCCCCCCATCCAGCACAGAGCAGGCACTTCAAGGAGGGGCAGGGAGGAGGGGAGCAGCATCTCTGAGTCACAGCGAGGGGACAGTAGGCTGGAACTGCAGGCTGACCGGGAGGATCAGAATCTGCTTGGTGAAGGCTGCGCTGGTGCAAGCTGCTGTTCGGGACGCGAAAGGACCCACGGGCCGGGAGGACTTTCTGGTTCTCTCCCAGCCCTTGACTGGCTGCCCCAAGGTGGCGGTGGGTGGGAATTCCTCTTGCCAGCAATGGAGAGCTTCTTGGGGGTGGGCGGGACCAGCTGGCCTCCTGAAGAGAGGGGGCTTTAGATGGAACAGAGACAGAGAGAGGGAAAAGCTCCGGGGCAGCCAAGGGGCTTTCACACTAGATGATTCAGTGTGAGCCAGAGGGAAGCGCGGCAGCGGGAGACGCCCAGGGAGCCACCCAGGGAGCCACGTGCAGGATGCCGGAACAGACCACAGCAGCCGCGCAGAGACTGGCACGGGGCCCTCCAGCCTGCCGAGGATGGAGTGGTGACCCAAGGGCCCGGTTCAGGAGAACCAGACTTGAGGGTGGTGGGAGCGGGTGCTGAAAGCAGGCGCTGCGTATGGACAAAGCACAGGCTCAGAGATCCCAGGGTCTGCCACATGAAGGGTTCCTCCCTGTAGTTACAATGTAGCACGACACCCACAGTCAGAGAGAGGTGTGTGCTGTGCAGGGCAGAGGAGGTGATGGTTCATTGGGCCTTGAGGGTTGAGTAGGAGTTTCTACTTGGACACACACAGTGTTTGTTTTTTCAGCTTGTCGTTGTTTTGGGTCTTGTTTTCTTTTTTCAGAATAGGCTGAGGAGGACTGAGGGCAACATGTTCAAACCAAGTTCTGTTTCCGTCATTCTCTGGGGCACTCCGTGACAGGCCCAGCATGTAGCTTCTTGGGGATTTGGCTCCCCTGTGGCTGTAACCGAGGGAGTCCTGGAAGTGGGTGGTTTTTACTCTGCTGGCTCCGGCTGGCTGAGCAGATGATTCACAGCTGCAGCAAGAACCTGCAGAGCAGGGATTTTTCCGGTGGGAAAAATTGGGAGATCTGGACGGAATACAGAGATAATATTTTATAAATTATATGGGCCTTTTTTTAACCTATGGAAACTGTAGAAGAGCAGAAGGCAGAAAATAGATTATCCATAATCACACCCCTCAGAGATAACCCACTCTTGATGTTTCCTTCCCACTTTTTTTTTTTTTTTTTTGCTGGGAAAGAGTGGCCCTGAGCTAACATCTGTTGTCAATCTTCCTCTTTTTTTTCCCCTCCCTCAAGCCCCAGGACATAGTCGTATATCCTAGTTGTAAGTCCTTCTGGTTCTTCTGTATGAGCTGCTGACACACCGGGGTTACTGATACGCAAGTGGTGTGGTTCCACGCCCAGGAACCAAACCCGGGCTGCTGAAACGGAGTGCACCAAACTTTAACCAGTAGGCCATCAGGGCTGTCTTACCCCACTTATTATTTTTAAACAGCTTTATTGAGATAAAATTGACATGGAATAACTGAATATATTTCAAGTGTACAGTTTGAAAGATTCTGACACGTCCACCCATGTGGACTCGGTGAGCATATGTACCCATCACCTCCAGAAGTGTCCTGAGCCCTCTGTCACCACCCTCCTGCTGCCTCTCCCATCCCTCCCCATCGCCCCTGCCGGCCCCCGGGGTCCAGGCCCCGAGTGTGCGGTGAGTTGCTAAGAGTGGCTGGCATTGGAAGCCCTGCTGGGATGGGCTGCTCATTTTGAGGTGGGATCACTTCTGGGCATGCATCCGCTGGAAACCAGTCCTGTTGGCCCACCTGGCGCGGGAGGTTCCCATTTCTCAGATCAATAAACTGCAGCTGAAAGGTGAAGAGGCCCACCCAAGCCCCCGAGGCCTCCTCTGCCGTGGGGTCCCTGGAGGCTCTCGGGCTGCCCCTGCCCCAGCTCACAGCACCGCAGGGGGGCTCCAATTTTAGCCCCCAGCTCCCTCCTTTCCCCGGCTCATCCCACACCCATCACCCCAGCCGCCCCCACCGCAGCTCCGGGAGGACCACTCCGGCTCCACGGTTCTCTCTGCAAACATGAAAGAAGCAGCAGGATGGGCAGGCACAGAGCTAGGGTGGTGTAAAATGAGACCCTCAGGGTCACACTCCGGGCCCCTCATCTCTCCAGGCCCCTCATCTCTACTTAGTTAGAAAACCCCAATGCCAAGGGTCTCAAGGCAGCTGCCCTGCGGCCCCGATGGCAGAGCCCGGGAGTCCCCCTGGGGAGCTCAGCTGCGCGGTCTGTCTGGTCCCCGTCACTTTGCCTGAGGGATCCTTTCTGCCTTCGTGTGGCTGCCACATGTCCTCATTTCAGCGGTGTTTTCCTGCTGTGGAGAACGGGGGCCGTTTCTCTGAGTACCCCCACCCCCCCGAAGGAACACGGAGTTCCTAAATGCTGCCCAGGGCCAGGCAGGGTCCTGTCCTGACACGCCGAGGAGGGAGTGCCGTCTGCCCGCGGCCTCCGCGCACGGCCTCTGAACGACACAGCTGTGAGTGAGTGAATTTGCAGTCAACACCGAAATGGAACCCGTTTGGCCCCAAACAGCTGGTGTTAAAACTTTGGGCAACTTCATTTAGTTTTGAAACTGTAAAGTTGCCTCTCTTTCCAGTGAGAGAAACCACATCAGGCTCGTTTACGGAAAAGGTCAGTGTGGTTCTCCTGTACCTGAAAAATGAAGCTGGTTTGCAGTTCTGCCCGAACAGCTTGCCCGGCCTCGTCCCAGCTGTAGGAACCGGCAGAGAGAGCGGCCGTGGCTCCGGGCTCCCCCAGGGCAGGAAAGAAAGGGCAGTGGGGGGCTGTGTCCCCGTGGAACAGGGGGTCAGTGGGGCCTGGCCTCACAGGTCCCGCCTTTGGGAGGCAGAAGGGGCTCAGAGAGAGGTGAGAGATGCAGCCCAGAGCCAGCCCAGGGGCAAGCCCTGCAGCCCGCCCAGGCCAGGGCTTGTACAGACAGTGGGAGCTAGAGCTGGCCGTGCCCTAGTGTGATCTCTGATGCTGCAGGGCAAGTTGGCCGCTGAGGGCCCAAGCCAGCAGAGTGGGGGCAGGTGGCTGCTTTCTGTAGCCCAGAGGACAGTAGGAAGAGACTGACCCGAATACACCAGGGAGGGACACCGTAACAGGAGGAATTGTGGACTGCGGCCTTCCTCCTCAGAGCTCAGTCTGGCCAGGTGGAAGGGCCGGTGGCACTCCTTCTGTCCCCCAGCACCAGCACTCCCCCCGTTGGGGACCCCCACCAGAGGAGGCAGCATCTGGCTCTGCTGGACGATTGGGCAGCCCCTGCTTCCTTGACCCTCTGGGGCCTTGGGAGCCACCCAGCGTCCCTGTAACAGATTCCCCCAGCCCTCACGTCAGCCCAAGTGGGTTTCTATTGCATGCAGCCGGGAACCCCAACTGAGATGCACATTTGTCTTCGTTTGCCCTAAAACAAACCCTTCCAGAACAGGAGGGGGCCTACCGTGCTTCCTGACCTGGGACAGTCCAAGGCACCCTAGCTTCGCTCCCAGGCAGAATGTCCGCTGATAAAGCTGGGAGTCGCCGTCTCGTTCCCTTGTTCGTTCATTTGACAAATATTGATGTACATTGTGGCAGGGGGCCAGGGAGGACATGCACATGAGTCAGAGAGGAGTGAGAGGACAGGGCAGCCCAAACGCTTCCCAGGAAAGAAAGAAACATCCTACCTGCGCTAAAGGAGGCCCTGGGGAAGTGGGCTGGGGGCAGAGGGGTGGGCAGTGGCCTTGGAGGAGGACAGGTGCATTGGGGCTGGGGTTTGCTGAGGCATTCTGGATGGGAAGGCAGGATGGGTGCTGGAGCAATGGGGGGGAGGTGGGGATGAATGGAGGGACGACCCTCAGAATGAGGCTGGATGGGTGGCTGGAATCCCTTCCATGGGCTGGCGTCTGAGCCCTCCTGAGCCACCCCGAGTCCCTGGCGCTTCACTTGTCTGTGGCAGGTGGGCTTTCTTAGGGGCGTCCTGATGCGGCAGGTGTGGGAGCAGCCCCTTCCCCAAGCCTGCCCGACAGTGGGCAGACGAAGCCTGCATGATAGAGTCGCCCATGGCCGGTCCTCGGGGTGCACTCACCATGCCCTGGTGGACCCTGCAGGGGACACACCTGGGCTTTTGGGAAGTGGCATGAACTCAGATGGGTACAGGGGTTCCTGGGAGCAGGGACTGGGTTTCGCTCCCCAGCCCCCTGAGAGTCCCCCCCAAGAGCCAGAGGGATGTCTGCCCCCTCAGTTCTCCCAGAGGCAGGTGCAGCCTGGAGATAAGGGACCAGCGGCTTCCCGGGGCCCCACACTGCAACAGGGGCAGGCTCCTTCCCAGGGCATCCAGGGAGAGACAGCCTTGCTTGCTCCTCTCCTCTGGAGCAACTCCGAGGCATTTTCCCACTTGCCAGCCTTTCATCTCTGCCCGCCCCCCACCCACCATTACTCCCCAGCTTCTCAAGCTAAAACTCCCAGGAGTCCTCGCTGTCTTCACCCAGTGTCCAGGATGCCCTGCCCTGGTGGATGGCCCTGCCCATGGGGCACCCTGCAGGGCGGTGGGCACAGGATGGCTGCAGCTCAGCCTGCAGTCAGGTCAGGGTCCGAGGCTTTTTTCAAACTCCTGCTGCTGGGCCTCACCTCTACTCCACCTGCCCGTGGGGTTCGTTGTGTGTTTTGTTTGGCTTTTTGTTTTTAACTAAACACAGGGTTGTACTTCCATAGCTATGAAATGTCACTTTGCTGGCTTTGGCCTGCCCTGTCAAGATGTGTGCAGCCTGGAATCTGTCATCTAAATTAGTGAAATGAATGAGTTAGCCCGCCCACGCCCGTCTCACCTTCTGGTGGAATTCAGAGGCCTGAGGGTCCTCACAGAAATGCTCGAGAAGAATGTGGAACAGGATGGTCCCCTGAAAGCCCGCCAGCCACCACTTGGGGTTCCCACATTGTATCTCTTGCCCGGACCCCCCCAGGATATCAGAGAGGACTCGTGAGATGTCTTGGGCTTCTTGATGCCCTCTGACCAGTCCTCCCCAACCCTGAGTCTCTGACTTGCGCGGGCACAGTGTGTGGTTGCTCGTTTGTCACCAGCCACCTGTCCCTTCCTGAGAGCTACCACTGCTTTGAGGGGACAGCTCTTGTCTGCTTCGTGACATCCTGGCCCACCTTCCAGGAGCACAGGTCCTGGCCAGGGGTGGGCAGCCTCATACCAGCACCCTCTCCTGGGACCCAGGGAGGGGCACAGGCAGAGCGTACCTGGGGGTGACTTTAGGGCCGCACTGCCCATGTTCTTGGCTTCCTGCGGGTGGCCTCTGTGCCCGACCCACACTCCTGGCCCTCTATGGGTGCCTCCAGGTGCCCAGTGTCTGTCTTTAACTTTTCTTTAAGGCAGCCAGTCAGCTTGGTTACCTGTAACCAAGGCTAGTCTTTGCCTGTTCCCCTCCTGATTCAACATACCTTGCTCTGTGAGCCGGTCCTTACCTCTGCCCCATCCAGGGCTTCAGCATCCCATCAGCACTCCATTCTAGAGAACCACGTCAGAGCCCTGGTGTGCAGTGTGTGGGATTCATTCATCCACCCACCCATCCACCACCCTAACTGTCCACCCACCTATCTATTCATCCACCCATCCATCCACCCACCCGTCCATCCATCCATCTACCCATCTACCCATCCACCCGTCCATCCATCCATCTACCCATCTACCCATCCACCCGTCCATCCATCCATCTACCCATCTACCCATCCACCCGTCCATCCATCCATCCAACCATCTACCCATCCACCCGTCCATCTATCCATCTACCCATCCATCCATCCATCCATCTATCCATCTACCCATCCATCCATCCATCCATCTACCCATCATCCACCCACCCACCATCCATCTATCTCCCCAACCATCCATCCACCCACCCATTCATCCTGCCCACCCATCCAGCCAGCCATCTGCCACCTACCCATCCGTCTATCCATCCAGCCAGCCATCCACTTACCCACTCACCCATGCTTCCATACACCCACCCATCCATTGATCCATCTGCCCACCCACCCATTTATCCATCTATCTACCCACCCACCTACTCACCCACATATCTAGTAATTAGTCATTAAGCACCCTGGAGTTGCACTTTGAAATGGTGCTTCACGGCCCCCTGTCATCACCCTGCTCTGTGACACCTCCCTCTCCCCCAGCCCTTTCTCACTTGCCCCCTCCCTCAGGTCTGCCCTCTGCTGTTCTTCTCAGCTTCCCTCCCTGTCCTGGGCCTCGCAGGCCCAGGAGCTGGCTGAGTGCAGGGCCAAGGGAGGCGAGGCGAGTTCAGTCTAGCCTCCATCTCTTCTGGTGCTGGGACCTCAGGCCATGTCTGAGCCCTGAATCCTCAGTTTCCCCATCTGGAAGTTGATGATCACAATAGGACCCACCTCCAAGGTAGCGGAGCATGTGAAGAGCCTTAGGCAGCGCCCGCATGTCATAGGGGCTGGAGTCCCAGTTCCTCTGCATTTTACAGAAGACAGAGGCAGAGGGGCAGGAGTCCTCAGGGCCAAGGGGCCGGCCCTCTCGAGTACACACCCCTCTCTAGCCATTTTCTGGAGACAGGGACTCCAGAACCCCCCACCCAATCTCCCTGCCCCGAGGGCTGCTGGTCTCTCCTTGGGTGTCCATTCTACCCACTGCCCTGTGGGCTCCTCAGGCCTGAGGACGGTAAGGGTCACAAGGGTGTCCACATGTGTCCGTGACGCCCAACAAGGAGTCCTGGAATTCCCAGGACAGCCCAGGCTTCCCAGCTCCAGGCTCCTTCCAGGAATTTGGAAGGGCTGTGCTGGTAGGGGGGTGCTGGGCAGGTGCTGGGGGGCAGAAGGTGGACCATCAGCCAGACCCTGGACAGCAAATGCGAAGGAGCACCCTCACCCCGCAGCCTCCCGTTAGAGAGGCGGAGAAAGTGGACGTTCAGCCTCAAGAGGAAGAGGAGGCCTAGTGGGTGGGGGGCCCTGGGGGGAAGCTACCCCTGCCCAGCCTCCACCAGATGCAGTCGTGGGCTCGGGGTAAATGAGTGAATTTTGATTTGTGCGATGCACTGCCTGACCAATCATCTTTGATCTCGTCTATTTATCAAGGTGGGAGGGTAGAACACATTCCATGGAACGGTTTGTCAGCTTGGTTGATAACTGGTAACTATTCAGACCAGTGGACGTGGGCCTCCGCAAGGGCCCTGGGACGGGAGCCCTCACCCTGTAGGTTGAGCAGGGGAGGGCGGGCAGGGACCCCCGCGAGGCCAGAGGGTGACAGTCCCTGGGCCCTGTCATTGCAGTGCATCACCTCTTCCTGGCCACCGCCTGCCAGGACGCGGACTACAGCACCCTCCTCCAGGAGTCCTGCCTCGCCCAGTTCAAGGTGGACATGGAGGCCATCGGGAAGACGCTGTGGTGTGACTGGGGCAAGACCATCGGGTGAGTCCCAAGTGTCCCCTGATGGGAGGGATGTAGCTGTGGGGGGCTTGGGGCCACAGGGCCTGGTAAGAGGATTCCACTGGAGGCCACAGTGAGGGGTTCTTCACTGCAGTACATGGCGACAGGATGTGGCCATGGCAGGGGACAGACTGAGGACAAAGGAGGGTGCCAGTGACAGATGTGTGTGGACAGCGAAGGGGTGGGAGGAGGCGGTGTCTGCGATGACCTGGGGCCAAGGTGGCCAGTGGGGCCTGGTACCTCGGGGGGCCCTGTGGGGGCAGGAGAGGGAGTATTCCCTCTGGGCCGTGTCCAGTCTGAGATGCCTGTGGCCCATCCAAGTGCAGGTGTCTGGGGGACAGACGACAGCACAGCCTAGTGCCCAGTGGGCTCTGGGTGGCCGTGTCTCTGTGACAGGAGCCCCAGCTTGCAGCGATCTCCTGCTTATTCCCTCAGTCCCTGTAGTCAAGCCAAGGCTGTCCTTCCCACTCCCACTCTGTTCTGGGCCCAGAGCTTCCTGGAACCATGGGCCAGGCTGTCACTGGAGGGGTGCCCCATGGAGAATAGCTGGCCCTGAGCCCCTTCCCCTTCGTGACTCAGTCCTTCTGCCAAAATGCCCTTCTTCCCACCAGGGGCTCATCCGCTGCCTCCCTCAGCCTCTCAGGCCCCAGGCACCCCTGGGTGGGGTTGAGGGTTCTGCCCACCAGGGCCCGGGTGCCTCGGGCTTCTGGAACAGGGGTCCGAACACATGCCATCCATCCTCTAGTCTGTGTTTCTGCTTCAGTGCACCGGGGCGTCTGGGGGCTCCAGTGGGCATGTAAAGAGAATGGGAAATACCCCAAAAATGCTGAGATCACAGGCTGGCGGCTGACCCTGCCAAGTACACATGGTCCACAGGGTGTACGGCCACCACGGGGGCTACAACGTCCCTCCCACAAAGACCTGCGCCTCAGTTTACCACACACAGGAGCTGGGCACGTCAGTACTGCTCGCTTCCCTCTCCTGGAGTCCAGCCCGAGTGGGTGCTCCCTCCAGGGCCCGGGGCGGGAAAGGGGAGAGGCGGCCTCCTGACCCTCGTCCTTCTCTGCCGCTGCTCAGCCTGCAGGGTCTCATCTTCCAGGCTGAGAAATTAATCCTGAGCAAGAACTCGAGCGTGGGCAGGTTGTTAGCAATCAGCACAGCCTGTTCTCCAGGCTCATTGGCCTTGTCCCTCAGCTGAGTGATTTGTGTTTAAAATTAAAGATTTCATGTTATTCGGATCCAGGGAAGACACGGCGGGGCTCCCTGGAGATAAACACTCTCCCCACCTGCTCTGTGTAAGCGATTGTGGGTTTGTGTAGAGGATCCCAAACCGGTGGCCTCGCAGGAGACGGCAGGGTAACGCAGCAGCGTTCTGAAAGAAGCAGTGGTGACATGTCACTAGGAGTGGCAGTCACCACAGCTGGCTTCCGACTGTGCCCAGAGCGCGCACAGGAGTAGTTACCACTCGGGGGGGGGGGGGCCACAGAGGGTTTGAGTCATCAGGGCTGCCTGGTGACACGGCTGGAAATAGAAAGCAGGGGGCGGGGACTGAGGTTGCTAGGAAATTTCTTTTATTTAAAAAGAAAGTCGAGATAATTGAGGGAGCAAGAAGCAAAAGTCCTCATCATAACGGCATCTCAGCAAGTCAGCTAGGCCTGCCAGCCCCCCAGAGTCTGGGGCCAGCAGAATCTGGGCCCCTAGAGATGGCCACGTCCTGATCCTGGAACCTGGGTATGTGTTACATAGCGGGCAGAGGGGAAGTGAATTGCAGATGAAACCAAGGTTGCTAACTAGGTGACCTTGAGATGGAGAGATGTTCCCAGATGATCTGGGTGGGTCCAATGTAGTCACAAGGGGCCTTAAATTGTCCCAGCTTTGGCCATTAGAGTGCCTTCAACTGGCTTTTGTGTCTTTTTGACCTGCCCGCATCCTTCTTTGAGCACTTTCCTACTTTCTGGTGCCACGAGATGTTCCATGCTCATCTTGTACATTTTTGGCCCAGGCCTGGAATCGGCCATTTCTCCAAGGAGACCTGGTTCCTTTTATTAAACAGTGATGTTTAGAAGGCAAGATGTATGTACAGTCGTGTGTCGCTTAACAACGGGGATACCTTCTGAGAAATGCATCTCTAGGCGATTTTGTCATTGTGTGAACATCACGATGTACTTAAACCTAGATGGTGTGGCATACTACACACCTAGGCTACAGGGTACTAATCTCATGGGACCACCATCGTAAATGCGGTCCATCATTGACCAAAATGTCGTTATGCAGTGCATGACTGTGTGCACACACACATATATATTCACACCAGGGATTTAGACATAACCCGTGAGACCATGCAAACGCCAGAAGAAATTGTGGGTGAATTCCTCTTTGACTTTGACCTCCGGAAATGCTACATATAATGATATTTATTTCACAGAATTGGCTTACGCACTGGTGGGATCTGGCAAGTCCAAATCTGTAGGGCAGGCTGGAGACTCCTGGGCAGAAGCCATATGCTACAGCCTCCAGGCAGGATTTCTGAACTTGCTCTTAAGACCTTTCAACTGGCAGGATGAGGCCCCGCCCACATTATCAAGCTTCATCTCCTTTACTTAAAGCCAGTGGAGTGTGGATGGGAACCACGTCTCCAAAACACCCACAGCAACACCCAGATTCGCGTTTGGTTGAATACCTGAGGACTCTAGCCTGGCAGATGGACGCGGACAGCTGACCATCACAGTGTGATCCTGAAAGTCAGAGCTACACTCCCTCATCCCCGCCACCCCTTCCCACTTCTCCCATTCTTTTCACCCCATGCCCGCCCTCCCCCCGTGGGTAACCAATCTCATTGGTTTCTGGATTTTCCTTCTTGTATTTCTTTTGCACAAATGAGCAGCTGTGTGTATTCTCTTTCTCATCTCCTCGTCTTTCTTACATGAAGGGCAGGATGCTGCAGATATTCTTTTTGTACTTTGTTTTCCCTTTTTTTCCAGTTCACAGTATATCCTGGAAATCAGTCCCTCCCAGGGCGTCAACAGCTTCCTCCTCCATCTTCCCAGCTGCGAATACTCCACTCTGCATGGTTTTTTGACCACTTTCCTATGAAGGCACTTGGGTTTTTCCAGTATTTTCCAATTTCAGATAGAGTTAGATGGATGACCTTGTGCGTATGCATTTTGCGTTGTTGCAGCTGTATCTCTGGGGTGGATGGAAGTGGGACTGCCAGGTCAAGGTCAGAGCACAGGTCGTTTTGTGAAGCACTGCCAGTCTCCCTCCAGAAGGGCACCCGCCTGCATCCCCGCCAGTAGGGCGTCGGGGAGCCCCATGTCCCCCCAGCCTCGCCCACAGACCGTGTGGTCGGACGTTGGAATTCTCCCCGTCTGATAAAGGAGAAAGGTGTCCCAGTGGTGTGTTCACGCGCATTTCCCTAGTTATGAGTGAATCTGACATCTTTTGTCTAAGAGCCATTCTTACATCTTTTTGGAGAACCGTTTGCTTGTGACTTTTCCATCTTCTATCAGGTTTCTGATCCTTTTTTAAGAGTTCTTTATACGTTGGAGGAGACATTAGGCCCTTGCCTGTGATGTATGTTAGATATTTTCCCCCCGTTTGTCAGTTGTCTGCTGGCTTTGTTTTCGGTGTTTTTGCTGCCGTATAATTATTTTGCCTGTAGCCACATGCGTCCATCTGTTATCCCCTCTGGATTTGAGTCGTAGTTGGAGAGGCTTTCTCTACACCAAGGTTCAGGAGGAATCCACCCATGTCTTCTTCTCGAGCTGGTATGGTTTCCGTGGCCACATCTGAATCCCCGTCCATCTGGAGTTTATTCTGGAGTGAGATGTGAGCTGGGAAGCAAACGTCACCTTTTCCCAGGTGAGCTGTCCAGTTGTCCTCTCTATTAACGAGCCCATCTTCGCCCTAGTGATTTGAGATGCCACCTTTGGCCTGTGCTGAGTGTCCCTATGCACTTGGCCCATACCTTTATAAATCATCCCTTTTTCAAACCTTCCTCGTAGTACCTGCATCTACAACGTTAACGTCTCCTCTGACACCATTAGTGGGTCCCCACCACCTACGGAATGTTCACCCAATGATCACTGACCTTGTTCCAAGAAGAGTTTATTATAGCTAGCATTTATTGAGCACTTACTGTGTGCTGGGCTTTGTGCTAAGCACGTAACATTTCACTTAAGTAATCATTTAAGTAAGGAGCCATCTCAGGAGGCAGGAGAACTGTTGTAACCCCCACTTTATCTGCCCAGGGTCGCAGCTAGGAAGGCCTGTGTGAGTCCAAAATCCCAGCTCCTGGCGCTCCTCAAGGGCCCGAGATGGCTCCCTCCTGATTCACAGGGGAGGTGTGGGGATGCCCTGTCTTTATATAACATGGCTCTCTGGGAGGTGGATGCTGGCTTTTAGTGGCCATCTCAGCCCCTGCCAGCGTCCAATGGGCCTGGTGAGGTCTATTTGCATTGAGATCCCAACTTGGTTCTCAAGCCTAGGGTGGACTTTCCAGAGTCTCCTGCAGCAAAGAAGGTCTGGGGGTACGGGGGGTCTTGGGGTGAACAGGCTGGTCTAAATGACTAGGTGAAAGGAGAAGAGAGGAGGGACCCAGTGAGAAGGATAGGCACAGTGAGGGATGGAGCAGCCAGGCGTGTGTAGGCGGGAGGGCTGTCACCATGACAGAGCACAGTGTCCCAGGGGGAGCAGGCCCCCAAGGTGGAGGATGGACAGACAGAGAGCCAGGGAGCCAGCTGGCTCAGGGAATTCTCCTGGCTGGGGCTGGAGGACTGAGAGCGAGGCAGGTATGTGACAAAGGGCACAGGCGCTGGGAAAGACGCCTCCCCAAGCCAAGTGCAGCTAAGGCTTGTCAGTAGGGTGAAGACAGCAGCCCAGCAAGCAGAACTTAGCAGTTCTTGGGGTCTGGCGTCCAAGACCAGGCTGAGGCTGAGAGCGGGATGCTCTGAAGGCCAGAGCATCTGCAGCCAGAGCTGCCCAGTGCCTGCTGCCTGAGGTCATGGCTGTCCCAGAGGCTGGGACACATGGCCGAGGGAAGCCTCTGGACTCTCCTCTGAAATCAGAGAAGACTCCAGTTTAAAACAGCTGCACATCAGAGGAGACTCACCTTCCCACTAAATGACACGGACACACGTGAGCCAGCCAGCCTTCCATCAGACGCATACTCAGGAATAGATGGGGAGACGCGGGCACCTAGGGGTCTGCTGGTGCCGCTGGCTCTCTGGTTCCCAGGCTCCCAGTTCTACCTCCCACATCAAACCAGCAGAGAGGAGGGCCTGCGCGAGCCCTGCTCCACTTAGGGCATTGGATGGAAGCGTCGGGTTATTTCCAAAGTGATTGCTTCTCAGCAGCACTGTGCATCGTTGCTCACAGGCAGAAATTTCTCAAGCGAAAGCAAAGGACTGACAAATGCATTCAGGCCTGGTTGCAACAAGAGAACAGTGGACATTCTTGAGCGACCTGCCGTGGGACTGTGGGCCTGCTTTGGTTTTGCATTTCAAGGCTTGTAATAGTTAGAGTTGACCCCGACGCTGTAGCTGCCCAGCGTGGTTGTGCGTTTCACAGTCCTGGACGGGGACCCCCCGCTCCTCTGCTGGGAGAATGGCTCGGGGTTACTCCTGAGCCCTTTCTCCTTTGAGAACACTTGGGGTGCCTCAGATCTGGCAGGTGTCTGAGCCGTCCCTGCCCCAGGTCCCTGCAGGGTGGGTTCCCTCTGTGAACCGGGCCAAGTCCACCGTGTCCCAGGGGCCAGCTCATTAAACCGCAGCCTTGTTTTGCTAGTGGAAATTTAACATAATTTAGTACTAAATGGGAATATAATCTAATTTGGGGAGCTATAGAGGACATGGGAAAATGTGTCATTAGAAACTCTCATTTCCAGAGACCTTTGTGGGTCTTGGGAAAGGGGAGAAAGAACAGAACAAACAAGAAGAATCTGGAACATGCGGAACTCAATTAGAAAATGGTTGGTTTAAAGTGACCAATTATTGGGTTTTCTCCCCAAGACAAGAAATGCTGGGTAGATTTAGGAGATCAGGAGTCACCTCTGCTGTCCCCCTCCCTGCAGGCTCTGAGGCGTCACCCTGGGCCCAGTCATCAGAGTCCAGCGGCCCCCAAGAGACCCCCAGCCTTACCTTCGGATCAGACAAGGCACCCCTCCTCCCTGCCCCAAAACTTCCAGATTTGTAAATGCTGCCCATGTCCGTCTCGGCTCACAGCAGCTTCAGTTACACAGTCCTGGGTCTGAGGGTCCCAGGTCCCCATGGCCTGCCTCCCTGGGGATCCCTCTCTGCCATGCTGACCCCCTGCAGGGCCATGAAGAGCCCTCCAGCCTGGCCCGAGGAACATCCCAATTAGGAGGAGGGGTCTCCTGCCCCGGGAGGGGGCACAGCCCAACATGTTAAGTGAAGGACACAGAAGAAATGTCCAGAGTGCCTGCCATGGTGCAGACTTCAGTCCTGAGCCCCAGGCCCAAAGCTCCAGTCCCCATGTCTGCTGACTCAGGCTGGCGCGTTGAGGCCCTGCGGGCTCTTTCCCTGGCCGACTGCAATTCCCCTCTGCTGGAGGAACAAAGAGCTGCCCTTGTGTGTCCCCTTAGAAGAGTCAAGTCAGGAAATTCTTCAGAACTCAGCAGCAGGTTGCAACAGCTGCTTTTGTTTTGAATTCCAACAGGAACTGAGAGGAGGCATCCTTCTTAACTACAGAGGTCTCTCTGGGGCCATGGGTGGCATCCTGCCTGGGGTTCCTGCTGTGCTCAGCCCATCTCGCCCAGGTCTCAGGATGGACCATGCACATGGAGGCCCCCTGCCCGGCTGAGATACGTTGCATGGGAGTCCCGCCCACCTGTGCTTTCAGAGCCAGCTCCAGTACCCACGTGGGTTTGCTCAGTGAGGCATCTGCCCTGGGAGTTGCCCCTACCCACGAGTGCTTGGGCTGCCTTCTTGTCTGGAGGACTGGCACAGATGCCCACTCCCACACCCCTCTGCCCGCCCTGGTTGGGGGAATCCTTCAAATATCTCAGAGCCCACCCTCACACCCTCAAGCCCAAGTGCACAGAAATCAGGTGGCCAACCCTTGATCCCTCGGGGCCTTCCAGGAGGGGCCGTGCCAGGAAAACCATCCAGGTGGCCTGTGAAGCCAGGCTGGTTCCACCGAGGACATCACTCCTGCTCCCTGGCCCAGACCTCAGCTCGGGGGCTCCAGCCCTGCGGGGAAGATGCAGGCACAGCCTTTCAGTAGCTGGGGTGAGGGTGGGTGTGTGTGGGGGTGGTGAGGACATCTCGTCCTTCCAGAGCCTTCCTGTCTGCGGCCTCCTTTCACCTTCCACTCGAGTCTTCTGGGTGTGTGTCTGTGGAGGGGCCCGAGATGCTTCTCTTGCTGGTTGTCAGCAGAGGCAGGAAGACTGAGCTGGGCCCAGAGCTCTCGGCAGCCACCCCTGTTGTTTGTTAGGCCTAGGCTGTGCCAGGGAGGCATCATGGGACTCAGGCGTTGCTGATGGGCAGAGAAAAGGGGTACCCTTTTCCCCCACCCTCTCAAAGGCAGCTTCCTGACACCCCCACCTAGCTGGTGTGTCAGAGAGGCTGTGGGAATGCCGGCTGCTCCCGGGGGAGAAGTGTACTGCATGCACCACCACAACCCCACAGCACCAACAACGGGGGCCATCTGTGAGCAGGGGTTGCCATGAGGGCAGCAAGGCAAAGGCCATCCAGGCCCCTCTGCCCTGGCTCAGGAGCTCAGCCACATGGGGGAGCAGATCAAGGGCTGGGGATGGGATGAGTGACGTGGGGCAGGACATGCTGGCAAAGGAATGAAGGTGCTTCCTGGGCTCTGGGCACCCAGATCTGTGCTCACAGAAGAGGAGGGGATGGGAGGGAAAGGTCTGGAAATCCACTTTCCTCCACCGTGTACCCAGAGCCAGCCCTGCAGTGGGCAGATGCAGGAGAAGAGGAGTCATAGGGACAATCAGAGGTCCTCAGATCGTGGCTCACAGCCCCACCCCATCCCAGCTACATCATCACCCCACCAGAAGGTACCTGTCTTGCTGTGTCCCACCAGCCAGAGGAGTTGTCTTCAGTTGGGGTGTGGGAGGCCATCATGGGCAGCACAGCACTTCAGCCGAGGGTCACCTGGACTCGGTGTGCCTGCTCCATGGCAGTTCTGATGCTGGTCCCCAGAGGGTCTGTTGATGCCCGCTTCTTGGGCTGTGGGGCTTGGAGGAAGGGAGTGAGGAACCCTATTTCCTGTCTCGGAAAGCTTCCAGAGAAATGTGGCCGCAGAGGCCGCTGGCTGAGGATCCCTTGTGGTCGGGGGAAGCCTGGGGAAGCTCTCCTGGCCTTCACTTTCCACACCCAGGGGCCGCTGCATCGTCTCAGCTTCCTGTTCACTCCAGTGCCCACATCTTTCTGGCCCCCGGAGAGGGAACAGATGCTTCCTCAGACATGGCAGAAACTGAGTGCTGGGCCGTGGTGCCGAGCCTGCTATGACATCTTTTTCCATCAAGTGAAAAACTGATGTCCTGTTTCGCAATGTCCTCAGTTTTGGTGATGAAATCAGGCCTGTGTGTCAGAATGTAAAAGGTCAGAAGTGGAGTGACACTGAGCAGATCCTGGCTGAGCAGAAGAGCAGGCAGGTGGAATTCATCCTGGTGATAGAGGCTCGCTCCACCACACCTCCCTCCCCCGCCTCCCCCTTGGACACACTGCTATGACCCCGCCTTCTCCATGGCCCAGAAAACCCCAGAACCATCCAAGCTGTGCAGATGGGAGTTTGCTGTCCAGGGAGGCAAGCCAGGCTTGCTCACACAGAGCTTCACCAAGCCTCGTCCCACGCAGCTCCAGGGGCTGTCCACACTGGAGGAGGCAGGCCGTGCATGGTGGGAAAGATGGTGACAATGATGAAGCTGTGCCCTGGCGTGTTGTGGCTGGTGTGTGGTAGGGGCTCCCAGGTGGAGGATCATAGCAGATGTCCCTTCCTGATGCTGACATTCACCCCAGGACTCATCCTGCCCCAATAGCTCCCGAAAGCCCAGTTATATGATCTCCCAGGATCCATCCATCCATCAGGCATTCAGTTGGTGAGCATTTCCTGGGGATACACGGGGCCAGGGACACTCGGTCCACTGTGGGGACCTAGGGGGGCTCTGGCAGAGCACAGCAGCCCACCTCCCCATGCATATTTTTAGGACACCTTTCCCCCCAAGTACCTTAGGGGACTTAAGCCCGGAGACTTATGCACAGGGTGCCCTGTGGGACACACTCTGAGACGGGCACGTCTTAGGTCTCCGTTCCCTCTTCTCCCAGCTGCTTGTCTCAGTTAAAAAATGGAGAACCCACTTTCTTAAAAATACACTCCTCTTGAGGAGCAAGAGACGGTGAGTTTACCCTCACGGCCAGAGCAGGGTGGAGGCAGCCAAGCTCAAAGGCAGGAAGGCCAAATTAACGTGTCCTGATTTTCCCAGTCCTGCTTATGTGGAGCTGTGCCCAGGTTTTCGCTATTATAAATGATGCTGTTTATAAGCAATGGTTTTTTTTTAATAGGAAATTAATACAGTTAAGCCACAGCATGGCTACTGACAGATGAGTGGTGTGGTTCCGAGCCTGGGAAGCAAACCCAGGCCACCAAAGTGGAGCTCGCCAAACTTAACCACTAGGCCCCCGGGGCTGGCTGTAAGCACTTTTGTGCATATAGCCTTACTTGTTTCTTTGACTAATTTCTTTGTTGAGAATTCTTGCAAGTGGGCTTATGGCCTCATGTGCCATGAACATTCTATGAATCTGGATAGGTTTTGCCCAATCACCCTTTTAAAGAATTTCGCTAATTTATTGTACCAGCAATGTACAAAAATATTTATGTCCTCATGGGTTCCCGAGTATTGAGTTTGTAAAGATTTTATTTTTGCAAGTTTCAATGAGATTTCCTCTTTTTTTTCTCATTCGCCCTCTTTGGCTGTTTGGAAGCTGTTCTCCTATAGTTGTTGGCAACTTGTTTTTTCTCAAGCGCAAATTATCTGACCATACGATTTGCTACTTATCTTTTGAGTCATTGGGGGGATTTTTAACCTTCTTTTACAAACTCTTGAACATGGTAGAGATTAGCAATCTGTCATTTTGTTCTAAATATTTTCTCTTCATATCTCATTTGTGTTTATTTTGGTGATGTCTGTTTTCCATGTTTTAGTTAATTAGGCTTAGTTAACACACATGCCCCAAGTCACGCCTCAGAGGTCTGTGATTTTGGCATACTCTTATCTGTTCCACAAATCCAATTGTCGCAATTGCAAGAGAATCATATGGCCACAATATTATGTTCTGTTTCTATTTAGTTGTCCTGTGTTTGGAAATAACATTTATCTTCTTAACACAGTGGGTAGTTACTCTGAGACACAAATTAAAATTTATGTCCTTCCTACCTCAATTATCCTTATATAATTTGTTAAATACTATTTCCTACCTTCATTGTTTGGTTATGCTTAATTTAACACATAATACATTCTTGTATGCATTAGAGCCTATTTCAACTAATTTTTACTTAGGTTTTGGGGCCATACTATACTATTTAAATGACCACAGCTTTATAATATTTTCCGTGACGTAGAAGACTTCCTCCTTCTTAGTGTGTTTATTTTCATTATATTTCACACTATATTTTGCTTTCTTTCGTGTATTTTCTGCCTATTTTTCCTAGAGAACCTAAGAATCATTTTTGTCAAATTCCATAAAAAGTCATATTGAGATTCTAATTGAGATGGCCGATCGTCAATCAGTCAATCTTGGGCAGGGCTGTTGGGTTCTGCCTTGTAGCAATTAGTACAGAAACCGTCATGGACGGTTGAGGGAGAGCCCAGGCATGGGGCTCTGAGAGGGACCCACCCAGGCCTGAAGCCTGCTGAGTCCATCACTACTTAAACTCTCTTTCCTCCCCAGGAAAATGGGTTTAATAGGATTTGCTTCACTGACAGTTCCTGATTTTCCTCTGTATGAGTTTCCTTAATCAGGTTTTAGGATTAGAGTCACATTCGCCTAACAGAATACATGCACTCGATGATGTTGGAGTCAAGGGTGGGAAATAATTTATGTGACTTAAGAATTATTTGTTCTTAAGAAGTTTGAATGAATTCATCACCAAAACCATCAGATCTAGATGGTCTGGGAGATTTCTTTCTCCAGTTTTTTCCTCCACTATTGATTCATTTTGGCTTTCTATTTCTTGTTTAATGTTTGTAGTTCGGTTACGTGTATTTGGTCTATATCCTTCAGATTTATCACTAAAACATAAGGATGCATTGTATTCCTTTAGATGTTTAATATTCTATCCAAGTTTTGTTTTACCTGTATGTTTTTCTCCTCCTTTTTTCTTTTAGATTCATCAAAGGGAAATGAGGCCGCTTTTTCATTAATCATGCCCATTTTTATAGTCTTTAGAGAATATACTAGGCTTTACATAGTAATGCCTTTTTAAAATTTTTGGCTTTAACTTTTATCAGTCACTTTTCCCTCTTTTTTCCTGTTTTAAAAAATATTTGCTTCTTTCCGAAGATACAATTTAGATGCTTAGTTCATCGTTTCTCACCTTTTTTTTTTTTATCACAATAAAGGCATTTAAAGCTGTGCTATTTCTCCCTAAGGACCTTCTTCACCACTTTCTGGAGATTTCGACATGTCTATTTTTTCGTTGTATCTTCTTATAGACAGTTACTGCCTTCTTGCTTTTCTTCTTCAGTTTTTCGTCAGGAAAGGAAACGTTAATTCTCCTGTTTTATTTCCCTTTGATTCTTAGTCTCCCCTTCTGTTGCTGCGGTGAGAGGACATAGAGTGAATAATGTCTGCTTTTGCAGTGTTTTTGCTGATATTTTCTTTGTGATCTAATATATGATGCCCTTCTGTGAACATACCATGAATTCTTGGAAATGAAGCTTGTTCCATTTATTCTCCTTAATTCCCACCAAAACAACCATTTAGTCTGCATTGTTGTGCTATTGAGCTCCTTTCTGTGTTTCTGAATTTTTTGTGTACTTAATAAGGGAGTATTAGATTCTTCAATTCTGATCGTATTGTTATTGTTTCTATCTTATTTTTCTAGCAGGTTCTTATGTATATAGTTTGCTCTGTTTTTATAGCATTTGAATTCCATGTTACTTTGCTGCTGTTATCAACCACGAAATATCATTGTATCTCTCGTTAACTCATTGAATAGTTTTTGCTTTAAATTGCTCTTCGCCTCACATGAACATTGAAATCCCAGTATTTCAACGACTTGAAGTCTACTCATAATTCTTTTTAGTCTTCTGATATAATTCTGTTTTAACTCTCTCTCTTGCAAACAGCTTATTGCTGGATTTTATCTTTTCATCTGGAGAGAGACGAGCCTTGTAACCAAGGAAATTACATCACATCGTATTTGTCCTTTTTTGCTCTATTTTCAGGCACTCTATTTCTTGTCTTGATTTTCATCTTTCTACGCTGCTTTTTTTTTCTTTTCTCCCCATTGTTGAAACGTGATGTGTTATCTTTTCTCTTTAAAATGAGGCTGAAATATTGGCAAGCTGCTTCTCACTAAGCCAGCCGTGAAATGTGAAACACAGTTGTTCTTATTCCTGTATTGATTTTCTTACATGGTCAAACCACGGACTTCGCCCTCCCCTCGACGCAGGAACAGCAGTCTCTCTCTCTCTCTCTCCGGCCTCCTCCTTCCCTCCCTTCTTCCATCCTTTCCTCCCTCTCTCCCCCTCCCTCCATTTCCTCATTGATTTCAATTAATGTTCTAAAACATACTTCTTCCTTTCTGGCCTCTGTTTTGGTTTCATTTTTACACTGCCCTGTTCTGACTTCTATCAGTCATAACCCTTGGTCTGAGAGGTCTCTCGGTTACTTATCTTTGCAAATAGGCTGTTCGCTCAAGAGTGTCTTATTATTTTTAACATCATCATCCCCTTTTACATGGATCTTTTCAATCCAGGCGACAGTTTGAAGTGGATCCTAGAAATAAGCCGTGTGATTCATACATTCTCAGAATTCAGAAATTTCTAAGGAGATCTTGGCTGCCTTTGTGCCTGAGCGACAGCTTGGCAGGGTAATGGATCTACGGTGAGCAACCGCATTTTCCGAAGTTTACATGGCTGCTGTTCCCTTGTCTCTGGGTTTGTGTTATGTCATCAGAGAAGGCAGAAGTGGTTTTGATTTGTTTTTTCAGTATGACCTCCCTCTTTCCGTCGTGGTTACTTGCAGGTTACGAGAACCAGGGGACCAGGAAGGGACAGCAAAGGCACGGGGCAGGCAGGATGTGGCCCGGAGCCCCTATGACTGCGTGGGGTCTGCCTGTGGGGGGCCCTTTGTGCAGCTCTCAAGACACACATTCTCAGACCCTGGGCAGCCAGCACCACTGGGGATGTGGGCTGACAGTTAACACCAGGGAGAGACTCCTTTCCAGTTGGCCCAGGGGCAGGTTGGGGAGGGGATGGGAGAGCCCTCCCGGAAGCCAGGAGGGTCTGAGGCTCTTCAGAGCCCCTGCAACACTTATTTCTCTGTGTCCTCATCCTCCTGATGCACTGGGGCTGCTCCATGGTCCAGGCTGGTGTCCCAGGATGGTTTTGATCCCGGCGAAGCCCCCGTGGCTGCCTGGAAGCTTTTCCCTTGCTGGGGGTGGCGGTGGCCTCACCTCCTGATGGGAACGTGTTCGCAGGAAGGAGAGACAAAGTGTCATCAGGCCTGGGGCCAGGGGTGGCCTTCTCCTGCCTGCATCTTGGCAATGTTCCTTCTCCTTTAAAAAGTTAGATGAGGGCACCTTGGTCCCATGAAGAGGTCCAGAACCAGATATTTAATAGGCTCAGCAGCTGTTTGCTGAGGACTTAGCAGGCGCTGGGCTGATGGTCCAGCTGCTGAGGAGGCTATCACACTCCCGGCGGGGGGAGCCCCATCAGTAGGTGGGGATCGGCCCCCAGCTCCAACCCTCCACCGGCTGTCAGGGCCACCCCTTGGGAACCTGGCACAAGACCACTATGCCAGTGGGTGAGGCCTTCTGCCCAGGGTGAGGACAGAACAAGAAGCTATCAGGGCACAGAGAAGCCACAGCCACTGTCCCCTCTCCTGGTGGCATAGTGAGCTGACCTGGGATAGTGCCACCCTGCCCAGAGGTCACCTTCACGGGACCCTGGGGGATTCAGGCTGCCCACCATGCCAGCATGGCCCACCCTGATGCCACTACACACCAGGCTGCCTGGGGAGTGTCTTTATGGACCAAGAAACTGATGGGGAGGGCAGAGGAGGGGCCTGAACCTGGGCCGGCAGGAAGCTCCAGACCCTACTCCTCCATCCTGCCAAGACCATCCTACACAGCGTAGAGAGCCAAGCCAGAGCTGGGGCGGGCCTCCCTGCCTTCTGCACACCTGGAGACAGACCCAGGCTTTAACCTTGAGTCACTCCTGCCCATCCCAGGGAGGGAGTCGCCCCTCCGGGAATGGCCCTGTCACCAGGCCTGAGGGCAGGCTTCCTGCGGGAACAGTGGACACCAGCAGAGTGTCTGCCTCGGTTTCCTGGTTGTCACTTCAGGCCCCTTGGCAGCTCCTAATCCGGGTCCCGACCTCGGGGTGGTGTGCTGGGCTCCCTGGCTGGGCTCATTCAATGAAGCAGGCCCAGGAAGGGTCTTCTCTCTGTAGCCAGCTACCTGCACATCCGACAGTGCACGAGGGGCCCCTTCTAGCATATCCTGACGGCTCTTCCTGTGCCAGGCTGTGCTGGCATAGGTTCCACGTCTGTGTCTCACCTCCTGGCAGGTCTCGGGGCTCCATCGAGTTGGGAGGGAGACAAGAAGCCGAGCACTTGTTCCTTCCCTCAGCTGTACGCACTCGGGGCCGGGTTCCGGGGAGATGGAGAAATGGTGCCTGCCCTGGCTGGGCTCTCAGTCCACGGCGGCGGCTCGCCCACAGCTGTGCGGTCAGTGATGGCGGGTGCCCATAGGAAGGGTAGTGGTCACCTCGGAGGGGCCTTCTCAGCCTTGCTGTGACTGCCTCCTATTGCGCGTGGGGACTCATACCCCCTTGCTGTGAGCCAGGAACCACTGCACCCATTTTAAAGGTGAAAGCCGGGAAGCTCAGTGCTCAAAGCCCCACCCGCAGTGTTCCATGGAATAGAATGTTCCACACCCTCCCCTTCCTCCCACACTCAGTGGTGCCCTGAGCTCCAAACCGGGTAGGACTGGAGCAAGAGGGACGCAGATGGAGGGGGCCACCTGGACGAAGGCAGCAAGTTGGCAGGCCTGACAGTGGGACCGAGGGTGGATGAGAGGGAAAAGCCCTTCCTTCCAGCCGCGAGCGTTGCTTCACAGGGATAACGTCCCCAGGGTGTTAGTGTCCAAATATAGCGCCCCGGCTGTCATGCCTAATCCTGGGACTCAAGCACGTGTGCGCACCCGTGTCCCTGCCAGGGTGGGAGTCCTGGGGCCCGGCCAGGCTGGGTGTGGCCAGCCGGCAACTTTGCCTCCCTAGACCTGGGTGTCAGCACGGGGGTCCCAGGAGATCCTCCTGGGGGTTGCAGCGAGGCCACAGTGGACACGGTTCCAGGATCAGCCACGTTTCCCTGAGTTCTCAGCCCCCCAGGAGCTGGGATCACCTCCGGTGCAGACACCCCCAACCCGCTGGGCCCTGGGAAGATGCCCGCTGAACTTTGAAACCGCGGCTTCGTCTCCGTGAGCTGTGGAGCCCAGGAGCCTGGTTTCTGCGCAGGCCTGTTCTCAGAGGAGACACTGTCCCTGCCCGCCCGGTGGGCCCCCTCCACGGAGAGCCCGGCTGAGCAGCTCCAGGGTCTGTGTCTGGCACCAGACAGGGCTGCACATGGAGCCAGGAACGGACTTAGGAACCTCGCTTCCTCCTTGGGCGGAGCTGCCCAGATTGCCTCCCACTCGGAGCGGATCCAATAAAACAGGAGCAGTGGAGGGAGGCGGAGGAGGCAGGAGGGGCACGTGGTGTCCAGGACACCCCCTCCCCGAGAGGGGCTTCTGGGGGGAGCAGGGGAAGCAGCGACCTATGTGGAGGAGCCAAGCAGACCCCAAGTCAGACCCCTGGGCCACCTACCTCACTGCCACCTCGGATCACTGGCACGGTCACCTCCCTAGCTCCGTCGTCTGTAGGGAGAGGATAGGACCCCGACCCTTGAGCTGTTGTGAGGAGTAACCCTACTGTGTAATTAGGTGTTATTGTGTCTTGCCCCTTGAACAGCAGAGGGCCAGGCCATTAACCGTCATGGGGGTATGCAGTGTTGCCCCCAGAGGCCACAGCTGGCTGCAAGGGGGGCATGTTGGCATCTACCTCAGCCTAAGAAGGTCCCTGTTCTGCATGCCCACAGCTCCCCGAATGGCTCCCAGGTGGCCCTCTTAGTTACCGGGTGTCCATCACCCAGGGGCACCCAGACTGGACCTGACCTGTCCCCAGCTCCCAGCATCGCATGCTCCCAGCAGGAGCGAACTGCTTATGGACAGACTGCCCAGCCCCAACTGCAGCCAGGTGGCTGGAGAGGTGGGTGGTGAGCTCTGTCCACCCCGTCGGGGTGCCAGCCTCCCGCTGCATCTCTGCAGCCTTGGGTCCCTAGAGTCCGATCTCCCAGTGCGGTGCCCCCAGCCCCCTGACCCCCTCCCAGGCCTTCCTGCTCCTCCATCGTGGGTATTTCTCTGCAGGCTGGGCCCAGCCAAGGAAGCCTGGGGGCTGGCAAGGAGCTGGTCAGTGTGGTGGCAAAGCTCTGTATGGTCCACTAAACTCTGTTCAGATCTTCTGGAAACACGGTAAACACAAGTGTCCCCTCACTTGATAGCAGTCACCTTAGTCGGGCCTTCCCCTGTGGGGATGGGGGAGTAGGGACCATCCCCTCGTATGCATTGGCTCCTTGGTTTCCATCTCAGCCCTGGGGCCAGTCTTCCCAGATGGAGATACCGCAGCTCACAGACCCTGAGTCTTTTGCCGAAGGACACACAGCAGCTTGGCAGGCTGTGTTCTCCCAGGGCAGCTGGCTGAGGTGGAGGCTGAAATCCAGCTTGTGCCCTGCTGGCTGAGCTGCACACCCTACCTGGAGGAAGGGGTGCCCTTCCGCATTCCACACAGGGCCCTGCACGGCCCCGTGCGCAGCCCAGCCTTCAGGTGGCCTCTGCATGTTGCTTCCAGGTGGGCCCAACCGGTCTGGGTGCAGAGCTGAAGCATCTGCTCAGGGCGTCCCCCTCTCCGCCACCAAAGTGTGCCTCCCCATTATGGGGTCCGAGAGGCAGGTTGTAGGGGCCGGCGGTGGACACTTATAGCTCTGAATGTACAGACTGGGCACCTGTGCTTCTGAGCAGGGTGTGTACAGGGGGCCTTGGGACTCCCCACCGCAGATCCCGTATCTAGGCAGGACCCCCTGATATCCCCAGGGCTCTCTGTCCCCAGGGGCTCCAGGTCAGCCCTGGCTAGAAGGAGCCGTGACCTCCACCACCCGCCCTCCTGGCCCCAGGCTTGGGGAACAAGGGCTCCAAGTGGCACCCTCTGGTGGGCCCTGGGTGGCAGGCATGTCACCCTGGTCATTCATTCACGATGGTGCACTGAGCCCTGTGTGTCTGCACAGGGGCCGGGGGTAGCAGGGAACCAAGGGGGCATGCCCTCCCCTCCCCAAGGTCACAGTCCAGGGAGGAAGACAGACAGCAAATGGACAGCCACAAGAGGGTGAAGAGGGATGGGGCGGGTACTAAGTGGGAGCACTGGCAGGCCCAGAGGAGGCAGCAGGGGGACATATCCAAAAGTGCCAGGCCCGAGGACTGAGTTGGAGGAAGCAGATGCCCGCAGGCCAGGGGCTGGGGGCAGCAGGCTGGGAGGGTTTCAAGAGGAGAGCCATGGGCCTCGCCACCCCCTACTGTACAAGCCGGGGTGGGAGAAGCTGCTTCTCTCCAGAAGAGGAACCCTGAAATCCATCCCTGCGCGAGGGGCCACAGGGCAGGTCCTTCCTAGGTGCTCCTGAGAGGCAGATGGAGACGAGGACGTGAAAGGAGATGGCATAAGACTCGGGAAGCCAAGTCTCCCCGTGTCTGCAGGACACTGTTGGGTGGGGGGTGGATGGCCGGGTTCCAGAGGGAGTGAGGATGTGGGGGAAGGGCCTTTGGGAGCACTGAGCCCCCGCCCAGGGCCTTGTCTGTGCTGTGTGAGCGGGGAATGCCCCTCTGTGCAGCGTCTCCCAAGCTTGATTGACCCCAGAACCCTATCTTACAATTTTCCTTTGTAGAGTGTCTCGGGGGATAGGAAAGCTGGGCTGGCTTTGGGCCAGAACAAGAGAGACACGAGGGGAGAAGTTCAAAGCCAAAGACCCAGCGGGTTGGGGAGGGGGAGGAATGGCGGGAATGGGGCCGCAGAGGATGTGTCCCGTGTCTGTTTCCCACAGTCCAAGGGTGGCGGGGTTCCTGGGTCTCCCCTGACCCCTCACTTCTGCTAGTTATCAGCCGATGCATCTCCCGGATGGCATGCCAGCGTTGCCTCCTACCCAGCAGTGAAAAAAATCGGCTCACTTCCTCTTCTTAGCTGGAACCCTCCCAAGGGTCTTTGTTGTCTGCTTTATTCATAGTCTTTATTTCCTAAGAGAAGGGCGTTCGCCCACCTAGCTAAGTAAGAGCCCAGTGGCCAGGAAGGTACAGCTTAGCCGGGGAGCTGGTGAGGAAGACTGAGATGGAATTGGCCTCGGCCAGTCAGTGAGGTTTCCATGAAGCCGGTTGTGTTGTCTGGGTTATTTGTTAGTGGAATCCTCATAGAGCGTGCACAATGCTCTCATTTCTTGGACGGGGATGGAGCTGGCAGTCCCCTGTGCTCCCTGGGAAAATGGGTTTGCCGAGAAGTCAGAAGTCCCTGTTCTACCACTTAAAGAGATAAAGCGTAGTGGGAAACTTGGAAAAATTCATCTGAAAGTGTGCATTTGCACACAGTGCTCACCTTACCCCATCGACACTCTCCGGTGGGTCCGCCCTGGGCCAGCAAAAATGCACAGCAACTCCCACCGCTCGGTCCCAGCTGACTGTCCCAGTTTGATTGGATCTGTCTGACCCCCATGATTACAGAGGGTTTCATTGTGCAGCGTCCATGTTCCCGCCACTCCCGCTGCAAGTCCCAGGGGTGCAAGGAGCCACATGGAGTGAGATCCAGGCACACAGCTCACTCAGGTCCCCCCGACCCCGCACCCATTCCCAGGCTGACAGCAGCATACTGAACTGATGTGTTTTTAATCAAACAATTCACAAGACTTCCTTATACGTTCCCCATAGCGTCAAGGACAACGACAGACGCCTTGTCCTGCGCTGCCTCCAGGCAAGGAGGCAGCCGCCCTGGCTCACGGGCGCGTGGGCCTGTGGTCTGTGGGAAAAGCGAACCCCGTGCGCTTGGTTATCGCAGTGCAGGCCGCTCGGCCCCTCCTGGGTGGTCGGGGGCCCTTTGGAGAGATGAGCTGGCCTGGTGCGCTCACTCGGAGCCTCACGCAGGCCGGGCCAGGCCACGGCACAGCTTTCTGTCACCAGAGGAAGTAGCCCGGTGAGTGGCCACCCCCTCCCTGCTTTGGAAAGCTTCCACTGTGACTATTTATGAAGCCTTGGTGGGAACCCCGACACCAACAGCGGAAACCACAGGGGAGAAGGCGGAGCTGACCACCTGAAGGTCCAGCCAACGGATTCCTGCCTGCGACGGAAATGCCTCTAGGGTTCCGAGGATAAATGCGATGTTTGCTATGGATCTGAGAGATTTTTATCACATTAAGAAAAGAACCTCTGAGGGGTTTACAAGATTGAGGTTTTTTAAAATCAGAAACAAATGTTGAATTTTATCAAATGCCTTCTCAGCATGTACTGAAATGATCTTAGGTTGTTTTCCTTTGACATATTGGAGTGTGATTTTATAAGGACAGGTTGAAAGCATTCCTGACAGAAACCCGTTTTCCAGCGTTCTGTACGGCTGGCTTAAACTGGCTGGTGTTTTGCGTCTGTGTCTGTTTATAAGCGAAAGTAAAGGACGTCTGTGGCTGTGTGCGTGCGAGCTCCGAGGCGCGTGGGCTTGCCGTCTTACGGGGTTGGGATCCAGGTTTTGTTAGCTTTTTAAAAAGAAGTGGGAAGCTTGACATCTTTTTCTATGATCTTAAGAATTTGAAAGAACTGCCTGGGTCTAGCAGCTTTGGTGAAAGGAATTTTTTAATAACATTTTCTGGTTTTCTTCTCAGATTTTCTACTTTTTAGATCAATATTTGATAGTTTATAGTTTCCCAAAAACCATCCCAATCCGTCGAGGATTCTCCAATTTTTAACGTACTTTTTTGCATGTTAATCTCATACTTTTTCTAATCTTCTCCTGTCTGTGGTTTTGTATACCTGTGTTTTCTCTGCTTTTTTCCTAGGTTAGACTATCCAGGAATGCGTCATTCCATTGTTGCTATTTTTCTAAAGAATTAGCTATTGAATTTACTTATTCGTATTCCTGTTTTTAAAAGTATCAGTAAATATTAGCTTTTAATAAGTATTAATGGATTTAAATTATTTGCCCCTTGAAGAGATTTATTTTGTTGTTCTTTTTAAAAATGTCTTGATTGGGATACTTCGTTCATTTATTTTCATTTCTTTTTGTTTAGTAATAAGATAATTTACAATGGTGGATTTTTCTCAGAATTCTGTTTTGGCTCTATTCCGTTAAATTTTACAGGTAGTATTGCCATTACTGATTTCTTAATAGCCTATAATTGAATTTTTAAATTCTTATTTAATCCCAAAATTATGAGTGAACTTCCATTTCTAGAGATTCAGTTTTTAAAAAATTTATGCTTTTCTTATTAACTTCTAGTTTTTAATATTGTAGTCAAAGAATGTTGACTTAAAATTTTGTCGCGTTTTTCTCTGCTGCCTAAATAGGACCCAGGGACGTTTAAGAGGATCGTTGATTCTCTGTAGACTAGAAACTTGGTCATATGGTCACCGAATCAGGTTTATTAACTTTATTTTTCATTTTTATCCCAGTTTTTCGCTACTTAACCTGGAGAGGTGTGTTCAGGTCTCCCACGTGAAGGTGTTGTGGATTCTGTCATGTTGCTCACAGCTGTAGGCTCTCTGCGCCATGGAGCTCTCCTCGCACCTTCTCAGGGTGGCATGGCCCTCTTTGCCCACTGACTGCCTTTGCACTGGGCTGTGTGCTGTGTCTGCTAAGACGACCTTCCCTGCTCTCCTCCTGTTTCTGTCCCGCCCCCGCTTTTGTTTCACTTTGCCTTCAAGGTGACCGCTGTGAACAGGGCAAGTGGGATTTTCTTTTCTTCTTACACTGTCCCTGCCCTCATGGTGTTTGCAATCTAGTTGTTGAAACCAACAGTGAGTGAATAATCTGATGGATTACAGTACAGGTGCACAGAGAGACACATCTATGAAGGAAAACCCTGCTTTACTGGGGAGCCAAATGAGGCCGAAGTGATGTTTGAGGGATGAGCAGAGGTTGGCCTTGTGAAGATGGGGTTAAGAGCCTTCCAAGTAGAAAGAGCAGCATGTGCAGAAGTCCTGAGGCAGAAACATAGGCCAGTACGGTTAGAATGTGGCCAGTGAGAGGGAGGGGATATGGTTGAGAGTGAGGGCCTTGTGAGGACTTTTGAATCCAGAACAAGGGAGCATTGCAAGGGTGCAAAGATGTGGACACTGGGCTAGGGGAAAGGCAGAGCTGTGGCCAGGAAAGCCAATGATGGGCTGGACCCACCGTGCAGAGGAGAGGAAAGCAGGGGAGAGGTTGGATGGCCGCCCCTGACTAAGCTGGGTGGGGAAAGGAGAAAGGGTGCAGAGGTGCCAAGGCCCCTGGCCCATTTTCAGTACAGATGAGTGGGAGCTGGTATTAGAAATGTGAGTTGCTATAACCCACAGAGACCGGTCACTTCTGCCTATTCCTGGTCACAGTGACATGGCTGCAGGAGGGGAGGGGAACCCCCGGAAATGGGAGGAATCCGTGACAACTCAGGGATTGCGCAAGGCTTCCCCGGCGTGGGGGATGGGACTGGGGTGGGGCACTGGGAGTCAGGTGTGTTGGCAGCCGGATGTGGACAGGACCAAGCTTCCGATGGAAGCGGACGTGTCACAGGTGTCACGTTGCAGTCGCTGGTCTAGGGGGGAAGGAGCGCTGCAGGGTGCAGGGCCCCTCCAGCGGCGGGCGAGGTCGCACCAGGCTGCCGAGGGAGAGAGAAGGCTCGGGAGCCTGCAGGGAGGTCCTGGGGGGCTGGCTGCGAGGGCCGAGGTGGGGCGCGGAGGAAACGGGGACCCGAAGGCAGGAGACCAGGGAGGGAAGGTCTCCGGGGAGGGGGCGCCATCTGGTGGCCTCGCCCTTCCAATAAGGAGGTCATGGGTCACGAGTAGGAGCCGAGGGGCTGGCTGGAGCTGGCAGCAGAGGACGCAAAGTGGGGTTCTGCCCTCGGAGCCCACCCCTGCGCCCACCGACCCATAGGGCCCTCCTGCCCCCGGGTCCCGGCGCCCCTTGGGAACCGGGTATCCAAGCCCCCAGCATCCATGCGAGGACCACGGTGATGTGCGTTCTACGCACCAAGCAATAGAGACCTGAGAGACCGACCCAGCCCAGCTCCAGCCGAGAGCGAGAGCGGTGGGGTGGAGGGAAGCCGCCGGCCGGCCCGCCCGGGCCCTGGGGGCATCAGGAACGGGGGAGGGGGGTGGCTGGACGTCCCAGGCCCTGCCCGCCTTCCAGGTGTGCCACTGCACTCCTGCGTGACATCTGTTGGAGGGTCCCAGCCCCCGGCATTGCCACCTGGAGCAGGGCTGCCAGCCAAGTGCCCCCCAGGTCCTGGGAGGGGGGTCCCAGAGGTCCTTGCCATGCCTGGCATGGCCAGGGGAGAACCTGCTATGCGGGGAAGCAGAGTGCCAGCGCAAGGGGGGCGTCCCGGTGGTGGGGGACACTGCCCCGCCCCTGGGGCAGGATTTCCCCCGCCCAGCTCTGGGCAGAAGTTAAGTTAAGGAGAGGCAGAAATGTGGCGTGCTGGCAGCGCGCTCAAAGAGGGGCAGCGTCCCCGGGGACAGGGCTCCTCGGGTCAGGGGAGGCAGGGCTGGGGCCAGGGCCGCTCTGTGAACCCTGGGCGTGGGCCCCTGGCCAAGAGCGGTCTGCCGCCGCCCCCAACACTCCTCCCACCTGCTCGGGATCGTTAGAATAGCAAGCACATAAGCGTCCCCCGGACAGAAGGCCCCCTCCCGTCACAGAGAGGAAGAAATGAGCGCCGGTGGCTGCAAACGCGGTGACATAGACGTCCAGTTTCCTACAGGCTTTTCTCACAAATAAGCTTTTAAAAAATATAATTATAAAAATAATGTATGCTCGCTGTAGAAAACTTGGAAAAGCCTCAAAAAAGCAGAGCTAAGGGAATGAAAGTCCTTCCTATCACTGCCCTCTGGTGGTGAAAAGCCGTCTTAACAGTCTGGTGCGTTCCCCTCCTGCTTGGACCGTTTTATGCTGAAACCACCTTGCTTCTATCATTTGGGCTCACACTCTTCTTCTTTTGTTCAACATTGCAACATAAATATTTTCCTACATCTTAAAAATTTCTTCCTATGTATCATTTTAATAGCTCCCCAACAGAGGCTCTGATAAGCAGTTTCTTTCATCACTGTCCTATTTTTCCCTGTTTTTCATAATTATAAATTTGCAATGAACATCTTCTTACGTTACTTTTGTCTACATTTTACATTATTAACTTAGGATAAGTCCCAGAAATAGAATTACTGGGCCACAGTGCATCCATGATTTTGAGGTTATTGATACATATTGCCAAATTGCTTTTCAGAACAATTTTACCAGTTTATCTTCTATTAGTAATGAAATGAGCCCCTGCCCATTTCACTCTACCCTCACCAGCATGGAGTATTCTCGTTTTAAAAATGGGTTTTGTTTGAATGTTTGCTTTTTTTTCTTTAACGGTAAGGGCAAACGTTTTTTTCAGATGCTTCTTATTCATTTGTATTTCCAGAAGAACTATTTCGCCAAAAGCATCATGGGTAGCCTTCTCTGTGACTTGCACCCACCCACACTCCTCCCCATCTATCTGAACGCCCCTATCAGTCTGGTACTTTGACAGGCTCCTCAAACCACCCTTGGATGGGTCACCTCCACCTTCTCCTGCACTGACTGCCAGGACGCCGGGTGGTGCCGCCTCTCCTGTGCCCAGCAAGTATTGAAAGCTGGGAAGCCACTAGGTTGTGAATTGTCTCCCAGGTAGATGGAGCCAAATACCGGTGCAGAGAAAGCCAACCAAAATCCAACAGTGGCTCCTCCTCAGACTTTTGAGGGCTTAGACATCACCTGGTCAACTTTTGCTTGAGTTAATAGAACAAGAAATGTATACATTAGGACCCGCACACCAGTTGTCGGGGAGGGGGGGTGAGGTGTCCACTTATTGGGCCCCTGCTGTATGTCAGGCCCTTGACCTCATTCAACTTGATCTCCCAGTAACCCTGTCAGGTGGATACCTGGCTCTTCATTTGAATATAAGGAGACCAAGGCTTGGATAAGTGAGGTGAGGTCCCCGGGATCACTCAGGATAAGAGGAGCTGGGGTTTGAACCCAGTTCTGTAGGATGCCAGGGCCCTGGCTCAGATATTCCACATCCGGGCCAGTCCGGGCTAACTGGAGGACAGCAGCAACCACAGGTGTCCCCAGAAGAGACAACTCGGCTGCGGCATCAGTGGGCGCCTTCCTGTCAACAGACAAACAACCGTGAATCATGGTGACAGGAGCCTTGACTTGGGGCTCAGACATATTGAAATTCCCACTATGCTGTTCAGAGCGTTCCAAGCAAAGTTCACCAGAATAGAACACCCTAGCCAAAAAAGGATAATTATTCCGTTACATGAGAACTGAAAATAGGGGGTTAAAGCAAGAATATTTTTTCGTGATTATTTTGGGCCCTTCCGTCAGTACTGTGCTCTTTGGAACAAAGAATGTCTGTTCTCTGAGGGGAATTCTGTTATCACATCCCTGCTGAGAGAGCTCAAAGTATTTATTGAAAGTTTCAGCTGTCACTTCTGTATAAATAAACAGGATGAAGCGGGCAGCCGACTGCACATTTGAAATATTTTTAGACGGGGGTGGCTTTGCAGACTGGAAGGATAACATTTCAAGGAGAGCGTGCCTGATCCCAGAATAGCCCGCTATGGGCTCAGCCTCAGTGTGGCCTCAGGGTGGGGTCTCCTTCGGTGTCACAGTTCCCTGAATCCTGGGCTCCTTCCCATCCACCCATCCCATGGTTAGCCAGCCCAGAGATGGCAACACCTCCTTCTAAGGACATCCCAGCTCCACTCCTCAGGCACAGAGGATGGTGGACGGCATTTAGGATCAACTGTCTTCACTGGGTCTACAGAACACCAGCAACAACCCTTGGGTTTGTGGGGCCTGAGACAGGGGAGAAGACAATCATTCAAACCAGTGTTTGCAACATGTAGCCCTGTAGCTGATCAATAACTAGCTCAAAAGTCTGGACTTTGGTGTTTAACAATACTTGACATCTTTAGCACTTATCAGGTGCCAAGCACATGATAGACATGGATGCATTTTTCCTCACAATGAGGCCCAGCTTGTCATGACCGCCTGTGGCCTTTTCCATTCTGTTTTCTCCTTGAAACATGAGTCCTCATTCACTTAGGAAATCCGGGCACCTGAGAGGGCACAGGTCCCACACACTCTCTGCTGCCTCAGCCCCCTCCCTCCCTCCTTGTGCCTCATGCACTTGGCCCACTCACATGGACTCCAGGAGGCCTTGTGCACCCTCGGTAATGATCCAGAGGGCAGCTAGGTCAGAAAGAACCCTGAGCTGGTGGTTTTGAGACCATACGATGGGGCTGGGGTGGAGGGGTGTTGGGTGCTGGAGAAGCCCTAATCTTTCCCTGTCTTCATTTTTACTCTTTATGGAGCTCTTCATTTCTTTGTGTGGGTCCAAAATTCTTTCTGCTATGTTCTTTTGACTGAAGAATTTTAATATTTCTTGTTGCACACGTCTGCTGGCAATGCATTCTCCAGCTTCTTTTTTTTCTGAAAAGGTCTTTATTTTAACCTCATATTTGAAAGCTATTTTTGATGGGCGTAGGATTCTGGCCAGACAGGCGTTCCTCCATCACACCCACCAAGACTGTCACCCCATTGTCTTCTGGCTCACATGGTCTCAGGTAAGAAGTCTGCTGTAACTCGTCATTCCTCTGCAGGTGTCTTTTTTCTATGAATGACTCCAAGATTTTGTTTCAGGGATTTTTTTTTTTCTAATCTTGGGTTTCAGAAGTTTAATTTTGATGTGTCTATGTGGTTGGTTGTTTGTTGTTGCTATTGCTTTGGTTTTGGTCCTCTTTGGGATTCTCTGGCCTTCTTAGATTTGTGATTTGATGTCTCCTTATTTTTGGAAAATTCTCAGCCGTTATGTCTTCAGATATTTCTTCTGCTCCATCCTCTCTCTTTCTTCTAAAACTCAAATTACAAGTTGGAGTTGATATCATTGATAGTTTATTAATGTGCCACAGCTCTTGGATGCTGTGTGTTTTTTCTCTTTGTGTTTCAATTTGGGTAATTTCTACTGACCTGTCTTCAAGTTCACTAATTCTTCCCTCAGATGTCAAGTCAGCTGACCCGTCAAAGGAATTCTCTCTAATACTGTGGGGTTTTTTAAAAAAAATTTCTAGCATTTCTCTTTGACTTTCTTACACTTTCCATCTCTCTGTTGGCATTCTCTATCTGTTTGTGCGTATTGTCTACCTTCTCACCTGGTCCCATTATCATATTGATCTTTTTCAAGTCCCTGTGCGATAATTACAACCTCTGGGTCATCTCTGAGTCTGATTCTGTTGATTGCTTTATCTCTTGACAATCTTGATTTTTTTTTTTTTTAATTTCTTGTTGTTGTTGCTTTTGAATGGAAGATTCATAATTTTTTAATTAAATGCTGAACATGCAGGTGTAGAACAGAAGAGACAGAGGTAATCATATTTCCATCCGGAAGTGGGTAAGCCTCTTCTGTCTTCTGTCCGTTAATGTGGAATCTGAGTCAATCTTGTCAGAAGCCGAACTGGGTTGGGGATTTGTTGTTGCTGTGATTACCTTCAGAGCACCACAGGCCTCCAGTGGCTCCAGCAATGGGCTGCCATTGCCTTGTGCTCAGGGTGGGAGCTAGAGAGTGTTCCCCAGTGTGGTGAGCCACCGTGCACACCTGTGCCACAGAGTGGGTCTTTCTCCACCTTCTCCCAGCAGTGGACTGCCATTGCTTGTTATTCTAGGCCAGGTTCATATTGGGGACATGGGGAGGAGTTCCCTGTGTCCTGGTCCAGCCTCAGCTTAGACAGGCCCCATGCCCTTGGCCTCAGCATTCCTGTTCCTCCACCCTGTGGCAGCCAAACTCTGCCCTGTAGCTGTGGGGTCTTGGGTGGGAGATTCCTGCCCTCCCTCATTGGCAGGAGACCTCTGTTTGGTATTGTGCAGAATCCTAGGCCCAGGATAATTTCCTGCTGCTCTCCCCAGGGAAAAGAGTCTTTTAACCATCCTTCTCCAAGCCATAGTGTGTCTATCTTGTGCCCTGGGGCTGACAGGCTGTGCTGTCCTGCCCTCAGCAGTTTAAGGCTTTGCTTCTCAGGAGAAAGGGTCTGGGAAAGTGGGAGATGCTTCAGGCCTGTTCAGCTGCAGCCACTGCTCATCCTCCAGGGGCCCAAGGCTGTTGCTTCTTACTCAAGAAGGACTTGGGAAATGTGTGGTGTTTCCTGCCTGATCCCCTGCCTGCCCATGGTCTTTCTCACGAGTGCCTGCTGGAGCCTCATGGGAAAGAGTGGCAAGTCAGGGAGCTGCCAGTGCATTGGGGGCCCCAGCAATTCCAGATGGACCCTCCAGCCCACACTTGGCCTGTGACAGTTTGTTATTATTTAGCTGAGTTCTTCTCGCCTCTGGTATGGTGGTGCGTCTTGTTCCCATGCTCCGCCCCATGTGAGACAGTCCCTGTGCTGCTCCTCCTTGAAACTCATGTCACTTTGTTGTCTCTCAATCTCGGCTCTCTGACGGACTCAAGAAAATGTATGATTTTGTAGTTTCTTCAGCTTTTTTTGCTGTTCATGTGAGAGCAACACTCTGCAGCTTTCTCCATCCTAATCAGAAGCAGAAGTGACTCACCTTCTCGAAAATATATTTTAATTTCCCCCAATGTTGAATCTTCATTTGTTAAAAAATAATTTGCTCAAAAATTTACACATAGAATTACCATACAATCCAGCAATTCTGCTGCTGGGTGTCTACCCAAAAGAATTGAAAGCAGAGACTCGGACAGATATCTGCACAGCCATGTCCCTAGCAGCAGCATTGGTCACCATCGCTAAAATGTGGAAGAACCCAAGTGTCCATCGATGAATGGATAAACGAAATGAAGTGTGTACGAACAACAGAATAGTATTCAGCCTTCAAAAGGAAGGAAATTCTGACACATGCTACAACACGGATGAACCTAGAAGACATCACGCCGAGTGAAATAAAAGCCAGACACAAAAGGACAAATAGCCCATGATCCCACTTGTAGAGAGGTCAGATTCATAGAGACAGAGTGTAGGATGGCGGGTGCCAGGGGCAGGGAGGAGGGAGGAACGGGGGGGGGGGGGAGTGTTTAATGGGGACAGAGTTTGGGTTTGGGAAGATGAAAAAGTTACGGGGATGGTTAGTGGTGATGGCTGCACAACAATGTGAATGGATTTAACGCCACTGAACTGTACCCTTAAAAATCGTTAAAACGGTACATTTTATGTTATTTATATTTTACCACAATTAAAAAAACAAGGAAAAACAATTTGCTGGTGCTTGCCATGTGCCAAGTATTCTTCTAGGTGCTGGGATTACAGACAAACGAAACAGACAAAATCCATGTCCTCGTGGTGCTTACCCTCAATAAGCAAAATAAAGATGTGACTGGGAACGATGGCAGCTGATGGTCCTGCTAGGAAACCCCAGGAGGGTGGGAAGTTGGGGGCTTGGGTGGGGGCCTCACAGCAAGTCCTGTGGACACCTCGGGGAGCTTCCAGGCTGAGGGGGCATGCGTGGGGTGATGGGGACAGCAAGGGGCTCCAGAGGCTATTGGCTTGCCCACTCCCAAGGCTTGTTGCCCCAGGCTGAAGACGGCCGGCTGGTCTACCTTCTAGTCCATCCTTGGAGTGGTGTCCCAGCCCCTGGAATCTCGGAAGCAGCCGGGGATGTTCCTTACCTCCAGCTTGCCTTCTGGGGTCTGGGCACATGCAGGACATCTGGGGAGCCCCCACGGGAGCCATCCAGGAATTTCGTCTCCTAGAGCCAGGGTCAGTCGCAGCCCCAGGGCCTGGGCTTCTGGGAGGCGCTCATCACAGTGGGGAATGCAGTGGAGAGCCCCCAGCTCGGATTCTGCCGGGGTGGGGGAGGGGGCACTGCCCACCCAGGGACTGACGACCTGCTTTTCTGTCTGCAGGAGCTACAGGGAGCTCACAGAGTGCACCAGCCACGTGGCGAAAAAAGTGTTCTGCTTCTGGCCCAATGCGGTGGTGGACAAGCTCTTCGTAGCGATCCACCAGCGCTACTTCAGAAACTGCTCCGTCTCCGGCAGGGCCGTGCGGGACCCGCCCAGCAGCGTCCTCTGCCCCTTCATCGTGGTGCCCATCCTGGTGACCCTGCTTGTGACGGTGCTGGTGGTCTGGAGGAGCAAGTGCCCCGAGGGCATCGTGTAAGCGGGTGGCCTCGGGGCTGCCCATGCACCGAGGCTGCAGGGCAGGCAGGGAGGGTCGGGGGGGGGAGCCATGGGCCTGGCCCCGTGACAGCATCCTGGGCCTCACATCAGACCAGGCCCCAAATCCCTCTTCTTCTGCCCGAGAAGAGCTAACAGGATTGTGGAGTGATGGTGGCGCGGGCGTTAACCTGGAAGACCCATGGCAGGAGCTGGAAGCAACCCTAGAAAGGGGACCCCAGGGGCCAGGAGGGAGCAGGGGGATAAGCGCCATTATTTCTGGGGCAGGGTCCGAGCTCTGTCTCCCAATGTGTTGATAAACGACCCTCAGCTTTGTTCTACCCTCTGGCCAGACTGTGGATAAGTAGATTGTGATTAAAAAGATGTCCTGGATTTGGGAAGTGTCGTCATTGCTGGGTCTGGATCCTTGGGAGCAGAAGGGTGGTGTAACACTGACCCCTTCAGATCCGTCTTTCTCTGACAGGAGCTGCCATCACAGGGACCTTGGATGGGGGATGATGGTGGCAAGGGCCCCCGAGGTGGTGAGGCACCGTGTGTGCACTGAAGGTGCTCCCGGGGGATTCTGAGGCCCCCACCCCACCCCTCCACAGTGTTTAGAACCACTGGCTCAGGGGACAGTGGTTCACAGACATGACAAGCCCAGGTTTGCTCGGTTTTTACTGAGGCCCTTCCCAGAAGATGCCTCGACAGCGCTCAGGGTCAGGCACCCACCTCCATTCTGTCCCCCTGGGTTTTGCTGGCTATTTCCTCTGCATATCAGTGTACCCCTCCAGGCTGCTGTTGCTCCCCCATTCACGATTCTTCCCAAGCCCTTGCTTATCGCTGGGCTTCCAGAAGGTTCTGGACGCCCCAAAGGGAGTTCCTGCATTGTCCCTCCAAGATGTTCTCTGGGTTCAGATGTCTCCTCTGAGGTCCCTGCAGCCCCCAGCCTGCTCCACCCTCCAGGGCCTCCTGGCCCAGCACCTGCCCCTTCTCAGGACCACTGAGCATCAGCTTCTCCCTCTGCCCTGCAGGCCAGAGGCCCCACGCCATTACCTTCTGGACTAGTCAGCATTAGCAGATCACAGCCCCGTGGGGTCACCCACCACCCCGCCAGGCTGAGCAGGCGAGACCCCGGGCAGCCTCCCCTGGTGAGACAGGAGTGGGGCTCCCGCAGCCTCCTCCTGCCGTCCCTGCAAGGGTGCGCCGTCACGGGCAGGCCCCCAGTCTGCAGAGGCATCACCGCCCTAAAGAGACACGAGCAGTTCCCCTGATGCGGCTTCTCGAACTTCTATGCTGAACCATGGAACCCCCAGCTACAGTGTGGCCGTGCCTTGTGGAAGGACCCAGAGCATGCTAACATGCTAACGGCGGGTGATCGCCTGCGAAAACCACAGGAATCCCGGTGTCCACAGCTCAGGACCTCGGGGAGGGGCTGGCCAGGCTGCCATGCTGGGTGCCTGCTTCCTCTGCCTTCACGTGAAAGCTGGCAGGAAGCAGGGGCTTGTCTCCATTCGCACCCCTTCTCCCAAGGAAGCAGGTAAGTACAGGGGTTAGGTTGAGGTTCTAGAAAGAAACAGGTGCAGGAAGAGCTTCTGGCTGAGGACGTGGGTGTCTATGGGTCTCGGGGACAAGTGAGGTTTCAGGGGCAGGAGGTGGCAGGGAGCAGGTACTGTGGGCTAGAGGACGTTATCCGAGAGCAAGGGTGACAGGCCCACAGGTGAGAGGACAGCCGGCCTGACCTCGCGGAAAATTACTCCTGGAATTCACACACATGCCTTTGCTGGAGGCACCGGCCTCACGGACCTTTGGGCCCTGCTCCTCCCGGGCTGCTCCGGAGGAAGTTTCACTGAGCCCTGCTGCCCGAGACCACCCACTGTGGCAGGGACCTGGGCCCCAGACTCCCAGGGCAGCCCCATCATCCCCGGGGCCCCCACAGGTGGTCAGGGCCCCACGCGGGTCTGCAGGGCCCAGAGCCTCACCCAGGGCTGAGCAAGGACTCCTTCAAGAACCAGGTGTAGAGCTGTGGCCTCTTCAAGGACAAGGCCCTCGTCTTCCCACGTGCTTGGCTGGCCTGCGGTGTGTGGTGTGTGTGTGTGTGTGGTGCGCGTATCTGTGATGTGTGTCTGTGGTACGTGTGTGTGCAAACACAGTAACATTCAAATAGGAGTTGTCCCTCCGGGTTTGGGTCACCTTATTGTGGATTAACCACGCTTCAGCATTGCTGTGGCCAAGGTGGGGTGGGCCACACTTGGTGGAAACGCGTCCCCTCCCACCTCCCGTCTTTGCTAAGTGGCTGCTCACTTCTGCTGTCCCCCTGACCACAGGTTAATAAGATTCTCCAGTTTTGATTGACAGAAGTACCCTTTTGCAGGACAGCAGGCCCCTCGTTTTTCACATCTCAGCATGTAGCCCCTCATGCCCCTTGTCACGTTAAAAGGAAACAGACCACAGACCGAGGGGAACTGGTCCCTGCAAGTCAGAGGATAGTTTTATGCGGAAGAATGTGTTTTCAGAGCACTCTCATCTAAAAGACCTAATCTGAATGATTTCACCAAGTTCAGAATGTTGGGCATTCTGGAAAAACAACTGTGTGCCTATTTTAAAACCTTCAAAAGTGTGTTTCCTGTCATCACAGCCTGTGAAGAAATAATTGTGATAAAACCTGATGGAAGGGGCTGGCCTGATGGCATAGTGGTAAAGTTCATACACTCCACTTTGGCAGCCCAGGGTTCGCTGGTTTGGATCCTGGGCGTGGACCTAGCACCTCTCATCAAGCCATGCTGTGGCGGCGTCCCACATATAAAAATAGAGGAAGATGGGCACAGATGTTAGCTCAGGGCCCATCTTCCTCACTGTCCTCCCCACCAGCCCCACCACTCTGTGCCTCCAGCTCCTCATCCAGAAGATGGGGAGGGAAGCCTGGTAGTGAAGGTCCTAGGCCAACGTGTGCTCTAAGAAGGTTCAGCAAAGCCATGGGTGTCCCTGCGCCAAAGCCAGCTGACTGGAGAGCAGGGGAGAGCAGCCCTTGTGACAAAGCCACGATGGGTTTCAGAGCCAGCAGCTGGGGCCCTGGAACAGCTCTACTCCCCGAGGTCAGAGGTCTGCAAAGCACGTCCTCACGGAACCATCCTCTCAGGAACCATCCAGCAGAGCTCAGAGCCAGGCACACGCTGTGCGCTCCAAAGTAGCTGTGATTATTAAAATGCCTTACAGATGGCGCAAACACTGAACAATGGTACTACTTTAAAATTATCCATGCTAATGGGAGAGAAAAGAGCGATCGATGATATTTAAGTATTTTTTTTTTGTTGAGTATAATGTCCTCAAGATTCATCCATGTTGTCGCATATTGCAAGATTTCCTTCTTTTTTAAGGCTGAAGACTATTCCACTGTACGGGTAGCCCAGCCGTGGGTTATCCCTTCCCCTGTCCATGGGCATTTAGGTTTTGCACATCTTCTCTATTTGAATAATTTTTAAACATTTAGACTTGCCTTTGGAATGTATGTTTGTGAGTAGATTTGCGTGTATGTGCACCTGGTCTGGAAATTTCCTTTGAGTGATACAGTTCTGCTGTGAAGGTTTGGGAGGACCCAGAGGGCATTCAGGCGTCCCTGTTCCTCGTCAGGTCACTCTGGGCAGCGGGCGAGGCCAGTCTCAGCTGGGACAGCGGAGGCAAAGCTCTGCCCTGACCGGGGTGCTTTCCGTCCAGTCTGGGTTCGTGGTCAAGAATTTGCATGTCACGGGGCTGAGGGCAAAGAACTAAAGGCCAGCAAGGAAGGTGCTTAATAAAAATTTAAAAATCAAAGCCGAATTTTGGTGTTCTTAGTATGATTGAGACTTTATTATAAACAAACATTTAAATAAAAACAAATGACTCTCATCTTGGTTTCCTGGGCTGCCTTCCACAAGTTACCACAAACCAGGTGCTGAAAACAACAGGAAGGCCCTGGTCCTCAGCCTGGGCATCAGCCACTCTCAGCCGCTTCCATCCTGCATCCCTGGGCTGCGGGGGCCTCTCCCCGCTGATCTCACTGAGGGTTATCAAGTAGACAGTCGACTTTTAAAGGAAAATGAGTCTCTAAGATGCCTTGAGAACTGTTTTTGGAATCACTATTCTGAGAGGTCTGTCCTCTGAGGAGGTGCAGGCAGGGAGCCAGAGAGGCAGTAGGCATCTGACTCCATGCTGTTGCAGAATGAGCACCTGCCAGGGTCACACGGAACGATGCCAGGGGCACTGGGGCCAGCGCAGCCAGTGCAGGCTGGGATCAGCTTAGGGGCTGTGGAACCCCTCAGGCCTGCACTGTGCGGTGCCGTCGGGGAGAGGGCGGGAGCTGCAGGGCCTGTCCTCCTGAGTCTTTCCCTGGGGCTCCCTGGGAAGTAAAGGATGGGCAGTGGTGGATTGCAAACCCCTCACAAACAATCGCCCTCCCTGTTTTCCACTGAGAATGCCCTGCTGAGCAGGCGGGACCCTGGGGCTGGAGGGGAGCAGCCATCCTTCGGCCTCTGGGACAGTCCAGGGACCCGGAGGCCCACGGAGAGAGGCTGAGATTTCCGCCAAGCTGGCTGGGGAAGCTGATGACAGTTGTAATTTGAAAAACAAGATTGACCAGCTTTATGAGTGTCTGGAGCTAGAGAAATGGCCCCTTCTCCAAAGCTTTGCTATGGAAATCCATAGAAAAAAAATCGGTTAGAAGTCAAAGAACCAAAAATACAAGGGAAAAGGACTTGGGAGCGAGTCGGCCAAGTATGGATTGTTCCCAAAGTTGCTCCTATTAATGAGCTCCCCGGGGCAACAGTGCTCTGAACCAGGGCTTCCTGCAAGCCAAGAAGCAGCTCTGAATTGAGAGAATCTTCACAGAAAGCACATTCCTGGGGGAGACACAGCCCGGGAGGATGCAGCAGCCTGGAACTGCGCGAACTGGGACCCAGCAGAATGTTGAGTAAGACCGAGACCCGGAATGTGGCATTCCTTCTGGAGAAAATCCTGAGTCCCCTGGAAACGAAATTTCCTCTCGTTCATCACAAACGAAAATCAGTATGGTCTTCATGGAGGACAAGCTAGAAATAGGTACCAAAAGTCTTAAAATGTTTATTCCCAGTTGTGCCCCCCCCATAGGAATTTACCCTAAGGGTATAGTTAGAGATGTGTGGGATGAGTTTCAGCCAGAGTTATTTATCCGAGCAAACGAGTGGAAACATCTTCAGTGCCCACGTTAGAGGAAACCAGTCAGATTAGATTAGATGAAATCCAGGTGACGGGGGAAAAGTTTCCTAAAATTAAGTACCGGGGAAATTTTCCTCACAGTATAGAGTTAATTGGAAAAAGCAGATTACAAAATAGGAAAGTGAGATGATCTTAACTTGGGGGGATGAGTGTGTGTATGTGTGTGAGTGTAAGGGTGTGTGTGAGTGTGTAAACACATTCCACAGGCCATATCAAACTTGGAGATGATCATATAATGTGACTCATGGAAACAGTAACAGCACACCACAGTTTGGATCTAGCCGTCATATCACAATTGCTGGAACGTCACTTCCCGGTAACGGAAGGCCATTCAGTGCCCTTGTTAGGAGTCCCAGTGCTAGACTCAAGCTTGCTGGGGTCTCACTGAATCCCTCTCCAGCTGTGTGACTTTAAACAGCTTCTTCGTCTCTCTGACAATTTTATGTGCCTGGAAAGGATGGCCTCGTGTCTGTCGTCGGCCCCATCCCAAGGGTGGTGTCTGAGCTCCAGAGAGCAGGCTGCCTGCCAGGGGATCCACATGTTCGGAGGCGGGGTGGAGGTGGGATGTGGGAGGAGAACACGCAGGGGGCTGGGGCTTTGAGAGAGTGACAAGAAAGAGGTGTTTAGACACTTTTCTCTTTTGTGAACACAGCTGCCCCTTGGTTCCTCGTAGAACAAATTTGGGAAAGATCTACAGTACTTTTCAAGGCCATTTTTGGAGGTGAACTTGGCTCTGACTTTGGCTTCTTATTCATGGGACTGTGCGGAGATGGGCCATGAGGTTGCCCATCTTTGCTCGGGTTACGTAAATGTGCCACAGGGAGCAACCGGACCGAGGGCAGCTTGAAGAACAGTTTGCTATACGCCCTCGAAGTCATCCCTCCCTCCTAACCCCACCCCAGCCGCCATCCCTGGGCTGGGGAGGGCCGTCCAGGTGCCCTCCCCTCAACTGAGTCCCGTTCCCAACAGACATGCTCCCGGGAGGTGGGGGCAGTCTGTTCCCTGACTGTCTTCCGGGGCGGGAGACAGGCAGGGGCACCGGGAGGTCAGCGGTAATGGCACTCGGTAACTGCTTTCCATCCTGATGGCACCTACACCCCAGCGCCTGCCCAAGACTGCCCAAGGTCACACGAGGAGGTCACTCAGACTCTCACCCCAGCACCCTCTCCTTACAAGAAACAGTACCACATTAAAAAAGAAAAACAAGCTTTAGCCTATAGCCTATGGCACCAAACTGCCTGGGATGGAAACGCATCCTAGCTCTGCCCATTGAAAATGAGGGGGGCGAGCTGCTCCACTCCTCACCTGTAAAGGGGTGGCCGTAGGTACTCTAGGCAGTTGTGAAGCAAGCCCTCAGCACTGTGCCCGACACATCATAAATGCTCTTTAGTTTGGCCAGGATGATGCATTTTCACGAAGCATCTGGGACCCTGTTGGCTTCAAGGATGCACGAATGCATGTGCTTGGGCATCTGTTTCTCAGTGTGGTCCCAGCTCCATGGCACCGAGGGCGGGAGGTGAGTCGAAGAGAGGAGAACCATGACGATCACAATAACTCTCTCCCACTCCCAGGGCCCATCCCCGTCAGCGCGGAGCAGAGCCACATTCGTCAGCTCGGGCTGCCATAAGAAAGTCCCACAGACTGGGGGGCTTGAACAACAGAAATTTATTTTCTTATTCTTCTTTTTTTTTTTTTTTTTTTTGAGGAAGATTAGCCCTGAGCTAACCTCTGCTGCCAATCCTCCTCCTTTTGCTGAGGAAGACTGGCCCTGAGCTAACATGCATGCCCATCCTCCTCTACTTTACATGTGGGACACCTACCACAGCATGGCTTTTGCCAAGTGGTGCCATGTCTGCACCTGGGATTCCAAATTGGCGAACCCCAGGCCACCAAAGCAGAACGTGAGAACTTAACCACTGTGCCACCAGGCCAGCCCCAGAAATTTATTTTCTCATAATTCTAGAAGCTGGAAGTCAAAGATGAAGGTGCCATTAGGACTGGTTCCTTCTGAGTCCTCTCTCCTTAACTTACTAATGGCCATCTTCTCCATGTGTCCTTACAGGGTCATTGCTCTCTGTGTGTCTGGGTCCTCATCTCCTGTTCTAATAACACCAGTCATATGGAATTAAGGCCACCTCCATGACCTCATTTCACCTTAATCACCTCTTTAAAGACCCTGTCTCCAAAATCAGTCACATTCTGAGGAACTGGGGTTAGGACTTCAGCACATGAATTGGAGGGGAGCACAAGGCAGCTCTAAGAGCCCACCTCCCCCAGCCCTCGAGCTGCCACTCAGGCGGCAGTGGGCTTTTCCAGCTGGCCCACAGCAGCCAATCTAAGCTGTAACCAAAATAAAGGGTTGTAATTCACCGTGAAAATCAGTCGAAGACAGCATTGTGGGAAGGCAGCAGAAACATCACAAGATTGAAAAAAAATCTGCCTTAAGATGCATGGCACATTCTTCATGGCAGAGGGCAAGGCTGCAGGTGTGGGGGGAGATCTGGGTGGCAGTTCCTAAGAGGGCCCTGGAGCTGGCGCCTTCAAGGGCATGGGCAGCCGCTAGCACAGACTTTCCCTTTGTCTGGTTTTGGGAAAAATGGGCAGTTCTTCTCTTCCCTGATACCCGTGTTCCCCGCACGATAGTTTTTCTTTTTTTCTTCCTTTTTTGGTCCAGAAATGAAGGCTAAGGAAAGAGGTAGAAAAAGAGAAACATATTTTTCTTGCGTTAACCGGGTCATCCATCAGGAGAGCAGGGAAAAGAGGAAGATTGTTAGGGAGTGTTGAAGAGAGATGCCCACAGAATCAGCCTGCTGGGCGCAGTGGGAAGGGAGGGGGAGGGAGGGCAGCCTGGGCCCGTTTCCCGAGGGCAAGAGATGCCAGCCAGCCACCTGCAGTGGGCCAGGCCTGGGGGGGAAGCCAAGAAAGAACCAAGTATATCGAGCGAGCCCCTACTAAGGGAGCCTGACTTGACTTAGCTCTGCTCTCCTGGCCGTCATCAGCCTGGGAGGTCGTGTCCATTTTGTGGATATGGAGACTGAGGCACAGCGAGGCAAGAGTACATGCCCAGGCGTCCCCGAGTGTGGGTGCTGGAGGCAGGGTTTGAAGAACTCCCAGACCCCCAGTTCTCTCACTCACCTGTGCTGCCTCCCGCGGTGCAGGAGAGTGGAGAACAGTCAGGAACTGGGGCTCCAAGGAGGGTGAGGCGGCGGCCTCCAGCTGTGTGTGCATTCAGGGTGTTTGCAACTGCGCAGGTCATAAGTCCAAGGGGCCTTCCCTCGGAAGGACGTGTGACCCCCCAGCCCAAGCCCTCCTGGGCCTCCTCTGCCCCAAGACAGCAGCCTCATGACGGGCCTCTTTGGGAAACCATGGGATGGAGACCAACTCGGGGGAACCCCGGTCCAGGCTGCTGCAGCCCCAGGAGGTGCGTTCTCCACGGCCAATCAGGTTCAAGGACAGCTGGGAGAAGAAACTGCAAGAACCATCCCCTTTTGCCCTTCTTTCTTCTCAATCCCCAAATTTTCGATTAAAAAGAAAAGAGGATTTCCAAAACGGGTACCCGTAGAACGGTGAATTCCTGTCGCTATGTCTGGAAGGGGGCCTTTCTTAGTTCAGAGTCTCCTTCCTTGTGATTTTAGAAAGATAACTGCTTTCTAGTTTTCAAGTCCTGGCCCAGCACAAGGTCCGCACAGCTAGAAATGATTTTATGGGTCAGGGAAAAGGCGGGACAGGAACCCACCCAGGCTGCTCCCTTTGCCTGGGGCGCCTTTCCTGTCCCCTCGTCGGCCTGGGGGACACTTGGCTGCCACCGGCTGGGTCCCGACTTGGCTCGCTGGAGGGCAAGGGGCTCTGGAAAGAAACCTGGGGTGCAGCTCAGGCAGGGCTGCGCGGAGGGGCGGGGCTGGCGGACAAGGGAAGAAACCCGGCACCGGGCGCTCGGCCGTCCGCTAGGGGCGCACGCGAGTCAGCGGCTGCGGAGGGACCCCCGTCTGCTCTCGCTAGGGCGCCAGCCACCTGCCCCGCCAGCGTCTGTCCTTACTTCTCTCTCCTCCCACTCTCCTTCTCTTTCACGGAAAAAGTCTTCACGTGTATAGCGCAGAATAGCCAAAGAACGTCCTAGGGCTTAGAACAGTGCCCTGCACGTGGAAGGTACTCAAAAAGTATTTATTGAATTGATTCATTGTAATTGCTAACTCAGGGAGCTACAGCTTCATCAGCCAATCCCCTATTGTTAGACCTTTGATGTGTTAGCAGTCTCCCCCTGTTTCTTATTGCCATGCCAAATGCTATTTAAAAATAACTTCTGTCACTGAAGAAAATCAAGGTCACAAAATTTTTGCAAAACTGAATTCTTACCATTCAGGTAATTTTTAACATACGTTTTGGCATATAGTTCTCCAAACTTTAATTTATACTTAGGTACACAGAGGACAGCCAGCCCTGGTGGTCTAGTGGTTGGGATCTGGTGCTCTCCCCCCGTGGGCCTGGGTTCATGTCCCCGTCAGGGCACACCTGTCAGATGTCATACTGAGCAGCTGTGTGTTGCTGGCATTCGAAAGCTGTGCCACCAGGATTTCAAACACCAGCAGGGTCACCCATGGCAGACAGGTTTCAGCAGAGCTTCCAGACTAAGACAGACTAAGAAGGACCTGGCCACCCACTTCCGAAAAAATTGGCCAGGAAAACCCTATGAATAGCAGCAGAGCCCTGTCTGATACCGCACTGGAAGGTGAGAGGATGGAGCAAAAAAAATGAGGCAGGGTTCCACACTGCTGTACACAGGGTTTTGAGGAGTCAGATTGACTCGATGGCATTAACAACAACAACAAATTATACTAGAATGTTCCAAGCAAATATCCTCTTCCACAAGCCAGGTTCCAGCCCTGCCTCCTCCTCCTCCAGGCTCCTGGGTCTAGTGGCTGAGTCCCAGGGTGACCCATCAGGACTTTACCTATCATAATTCCATCAGCACCCCCAAGTCACCCCAAATAAACACATAGCTGGACACAAAATAGCACATCCACCCCCTGAAAACAAATCTCTTCCCTATTTCTCTCCCCAATTTTCCCCTTACAATTGAACTGTGCTCCCAAGACCCTCTGTATTGGTTATCTATCTCCGTGCAGCAAATACCCCAAACTCAGCAGTTTAAAACAACACAGAAGTCCAGACGTGGCCTCGCTGGGTCCTCTGAGACAGCCGGGTCTCGCAAGGCTGCAATCCAGGGGTTGGCCGGGCTGCACTCTCATCTGGAGACCCACCTGGGGATGGACCTGCTTCCAGGCTCATTCAGGTTGTTGGCAGAATCCATCCTCTTTCCACTGAGGACTGAGCACTGCATTTTGCTGGTTGTCAACTGGAGGCGCCCTCAGGTCCTCGCTGGGCTCCTTTCTGGTTGAACTAGCTGTCCCTCGCTGGTAGTTCCTTGCTGGGTGAACTTCCGCAACATGCTCCTCACTCCTTCAAGCCAGCAAGGAGGATCTCTAGTGTGTGCTAGTAGATGGAGCTTTATACAGATACATCGTGTAGTCATGGGAGTGACATCTCATCACCTTTGCCATATTTTATGGGTTATAAGCAAGTAACAGGTCCCACCTACACTCAAAGGGAGGGGATTATGTATTACAAGGGATAAACTTGGGAGCCACCCTAGGGTCTGTCTGCCACAGCCCTCTATGAGGAGATTTTGGAGCTGCTGTGGGCAGGGCCCTTGGGGAAGAGTTGTGGGGTGCCACACCACCAGGATCAGGGAAACCTTGCAGGGCATGTGCTCTGGCAGGTTCTCAGATTCACAGTGGCTGGCCCAGAAAGGCAAAAGGCATTTGACATGGCAAGGCCAAAAGGCTGCCCCCTCGCCAAAGTTTTTTTGCCATATGCCATTATGGATGATATTAATGGTGGCCCTGGGTTGTGCAGTGCACACCTGCACAACTGTCCATGCCAGCCCTGAATCACATCTGTGGATGAGAAGCTTTTTCAGAGCATTGCGTCACTGAGGATTAATATCTGGTCTGACTCCAGTCCCGCCAGCGGACCATATGTCTGTGCAGCTGAGTTTACTTTACACTACACCCTCTCCCAGCCATTCCTCGACTTTTCTGTTCCTCAAACACATCCAGAAAGCCTGAAATATTTTCACTGGAACTTTTAACTGTTTTTACCCAAGGCAGTCCAAAACTCACAGCTTCTGGGAGATTATTTTCTCACACTGCTGGTGGGTCTCTAGAAACGGAGCATCAAAGTCAGCTGGAGCCTCAAATAAGAATCCTGATCCTTCTAGAGCAATGATTGTCACAGCTGTCACATGGGTGGGGACAGCCCACCCCCACAATACATCTCAGTTGCAATGTCTCAATTACGTATTATGGGAACAACCCAAACAGTCAAATTAATTCCAAGACGTCTTTGGCACAGCCCAAGACTGCTTTCCAATTAATAATAAATGTAGGAGGTGCAGAATTTCAGAATGGCAACCATTTATCTTATGTCATGGTTAGTTCTTTTTTTTTTTAAAGATTGGCACCTGAACTAACATCGGTTGCCAATCTTTCTTCTTCTTCTTCTTCTTCTTCTCCCCAAAACCCCCCAGTACATAGCTGTATATTCTAGTTGTGGGTCCTTCTGGTTGTGGTATGTGGGACACTGCCTCAGCATGGCTTGATGAGTGGTGCCATGTCCACGCCCAGGATCCAGACCTGCGAAACCCTGGGCCGCCGAAGCGGAGCAAGCAAATTCACCACTCAGGGCCGGCCCCATGGTTAGTTCTTATAATCCATAATGACAACGCCATCTATTCATTGAGCGCTTGCCACGTTTTGCATATTTCACCCCCACTTGCTTCTCCCAACAATCCTCTAAGGCGGGTACTATTATAATTCCCAACTTACAGATGAAAAACGGTGGCTTGGAGAGGGTTAGACCCTGGTGAACTGAAGGCCGAGCTGGGATGGCGAGGTCTGCCTGGCACGGAAGCCTGGGGGACACTGACCCCCCGGGGGGCGTGTGGCCCCCTCTGATTTCTCTACACTCTACAGTGCCTGGGTTCACTCTCATGGTGCATCTTCTCAGCCACAGGAACTTGCTCCTACACAGAGCCTGTCATTACATGGGGGGATCCAGTAGTTTCTTGGATTTATGGTGCCTGATCTGCATTCCCTTCTACCATGATATTCTGCCACCTTTAACATTTTCTTTGACATGTGCGATGCCAAATGGAAACAGGCTCAGTAAAAAAAAAAAAAAAAGCACACCAAACCTGGCCCTCAATTTTCCAAGCAAAATTTCCATTCTAAATTTGCTCAGATGGAGTCCTGTCTTTACATGGCTTTTGTGTGGTCACCTTTGACCCGGGGAGGCAGAGACGCTGCTGGCCGCCACCATGTCCCCTCCCCGGCAGATTCCCTCCCCCTGGCTCTGACCCCCCCAGTCCTTGGTCTCTGTCCATTTGGTTCCTCTCCTACTTTTGAGGAAGAAAGGGAAGGGTCCCTCAGGGAACTCTGACAGAGCAAGGAGCAAGGACCTCTACGCTCTCTGAGGCACTTGGCAGCGGCCGGGGAGCTGCTGGAAGCCCCGCCCTGGAGGCCTGGGTTCATTTTCAGGATGGTGAGGAGCCAGAGGACTCAATTCCTTGAGCCCTGGCCTTAGAGGAAATGAGTGTGTGCTCAAAAGAGCCTGTCTCATCACATGTCCAACCTACGAAACCCGTGATGCCGAGGAGGACCCTTTGTGCAGCCCAGGGCCCGCTCAGGGGACCAGCCTGCTCTCGGGTGCTCTGGAACTCTTCAGTCCCACTCCTCTCCGTGCTCCCCACGTCACCTCACACAGGACTGATTATTCCACACCTTTTTTCTTCTCAATGTCCAACGCCTCCTCCTCCTCCTTCTCGGCTGATGGCTGGCTGCCTGTGTCACTGACAAACAGAATGGAGCTTCCACGTGCCCACACGTGTGCATCTGCATGTGCCACGTGGCCTGCCTTGCCCCATCAGTGTGGATGAGCTGGCCGTGCTCCTATTTAAAGCTCCACCCTCACGTCAAGGACATCCCGTAAGCAATGATCCTCTCTCTCTGGCATCATCAATGTTTCCTCTCTAACGGGATGATTTCTGAGAGCCGACAAATAAACTCCAAAACCTCCCACCTTTGAAAGAACCCTCTTTTGACACCCCCATGTCTCCCTCGGTCACCCCATTTCTCCATCCACTCTCCTGCAGAGCAAAATTCCTTGGAAGCGTTCTCTAAACTGGATCTCTCCAACATCTTTCCTCCTGCTTTCTCTTGAAGCCACGCCAGGCAGGCTGTCATTCCCACCACTCTGCTGAAGTAGTCCCTGCGAGGAGGCCAGCGGCCTCCCTGTTCCCAAACCCCGCGGTCGATTCTCACATCATCTCACTTGACCCTCCTCATCTCACCACCGTCGACACTGTGAAGTGACCCAGGGCTGAGTCCTTGGTGCTCTTCTCAGTCCACACTCACTCCACGGCGATCTCAGCTGCTCTCATGGATCTGAGTACCATCTATTCGTTGTAGACTCCCATATTTATTCCTCCATCCTGGACTTCTGCCTCGAACTCCACAGGTGCATGTCTGTCTTCTCAACATTTCCATTTGGATGTTTGTTGGGCATCTCAGGAGATGTAGTAACAGGGACCAGATTTACATGGCTGCCTGGAACAACAATAAATAAACCCAGACAAAATTCACGAAGCAATAGTTTTCAAGACACTGCACACCAGACGACACACCATCCGGCAGGTGGGTAACAAGGAGGCGAGCTCTACGATCGCCCCAGCTCTGCCTGGAGAGAGTTTCCAGGCTGCAGCACAGGAGAGAGGCTGCTGGACCCCTTGAGTTGAAGAGACAGAGCTGAGGGTCCAGGCAGACCCAGCCATCTGGAGTTGTAAGAACAGAGACCTGGAGACGCGAGGGCTGCACAGAGAGAGCTTCGGACATCTCCGGAGCGTTCAGCAAAGCACTGCTCTGCACATGTGTGTAAGGAAACTACCTGAGGGTGAAACAGCCAAAAGGATGGAGGGAGCAGTGCCTGGAGCTCACCTGGGAATAGTTCCTGTTTCTACCAGCCAAACGGGAAAACTTTATGACTCATGGGACATGGGGTCCAGTCCGCAGGGGGGTTTGCTCAGTAGTAGAAATAATTAGTCCTAAACTAAGCACTGCTCTGGTCCAACCTAACAAATCTTTTTTTGTGAAAGATTGGCACCTGAGCTAAGATCTGTTGCCAATCTTCTGTTTTTGGTTTTTTTTCCTTCTTCTTCTTCTCCTCCTCAAAGCACCAGTACATAGCTGTATATTCTAGGTGTAGACCCTTCTGGCTCTGCTATGTGGGATGCCACCTCAGCGTGGTTTGATGAGTGGTGCCATGTGCATGCCCAGGATCCGAACTGACAAAACCCTGGGCCACTGAAGCAGAGTGCATGAACATAACCACTCAGCAACGGGGCCAGCCCCAGAACCTAACAAATCTTAAAAGCAAGACCCAAAAGAATCAAACTGTTACCGAGTGACGTCACTGCATCCTGGAACAAAGCTCAAGGATATTTACAGGAGTGAAGAATAGGCACCAGTGGACAAGGTAAAACTCACAATGTTGGGCATCCAAGCGAAAATTAGCCAGTGTGCAAAGAAATAGGAAAATATGACCCCAAATGAGGACAAAAGCCAATCAATGGAAACTGATGGGGAGTGGATGCAGATGTCAGAATTAGTAGACAAGAATCTTTAGAAAGTGAGGAGAACTGATGCCAGTAATCAGTTTATCACCTCTCGGCTCCAAATTCCCCCTTGAATACGAGCTCTGTGGTCATGGAGTGTGTTCCTCTAAGCCCTCCCCCCGCGCAGCGAGAACAGCATTAAGCTTCTGCAGTAGAGGGTGCTGGAAGGACATCTGAGAGGAAGGGCTCTCTTACTGCGTCCTGTTGCCAGTGGGAATGTTGGGTCAGTGGGGGGAGTGTGAGGACATGTGGTGGCACTCTGCCCCCAGCACATGCCCAGCACACATGGACCCTCAACAGCCTTGCAGCCTGACTGGTGATAACTTTCCTGTGGTCCCTCTGACACAGACACCACATGCTCCAGGCCTCCTGCCTGCACCAGCACCTGGATTCCTTCCGCTCATCCGCTCACCTGGCCACTGACTGCGGCTCACCTGAATGCACCTGCAGCCTGGAGGACTGCCACCAGGCCCCACTCCCTCTGCATGCCTGTGTGCCCGGGCATTGGTAGCTGATGGTCCATTCCCAGCCCGACCTCTGGAGGATGGCTGCCTGCTACCCCAGTGACCGCAGAGCAACTCCAGCCAGGATAAACCAGCAGACTTCTCTGCCATCCAGTGGGCTGCACCTACAACTTCTCCAACGAGGACCAAAGCCCAGCTTTGGGGAGGGGTCCCCTTTCCAAGTTTGTCCTCCATCAGGCCCTCTCCCGCAGTCCCAGGGTACCATACAGAGCTTTATTATATTTTATAATGACTCTTTTATCAGATTCTAATAATCCTTTATACCAAACTTCCCTGTTTAAATCACTGTGCATTTTCTATATCCTGAGTGAACACAGACTGATGGATAACTGATCCCATATGTTCAAAAAGGGAAGTAACGACATAGAAGATATTTTAAAAGATGCAAATCAAACTTCTAAAGATGTAAATTACAGTGTGGGAGGTGAGAAATATACTGGATGGGACTGATGGCAAATTTGACATTGCAGAATAAAAGATTAGTGAACTTGAAGACATAAGAGAAACTATTCAAAATGAAACAGAGAGAAAAGAGAATTTTTTTTTAAATGAACATCAGTGAGCTGTGAGACAACTTTAAGCAACCTAATATATGCGTAACTGGACTCCCAGCAGAGAGACTAGAGGACAGAAAAAATACCTGAAGAAATAATGGCCAAAATGTTTCCAAATTTGATTATAAACCCACAGATCCATGCATCTCTACAAATTCCAGTTATAAGAAACAAGTGATAAAAAGAAAATCTTAAAAGCAGCCAGAGAAAAGAAGACATGCTACATACAGAGAAACAAAGATAGGGACGAAGGCAAATTTCTCAACAGAAACAATGGCGCTGGCCCAGTGGCGTAGCAGTTAAGTCTTCACACTCCACTTCAACGGCCCAGGTTTCACGGGTTCAAATCCTAGGCGCAGACCTACACACCACTCATCAAGCCGTGCTGTGATGGCATCCCACACGGAAGAAGTAGAAGGACCTACAACCAGGATATACAACTATGTACTGGGGCTTTGGGGAGAAAAGAAAAAGAAAAAGAGGAAGATTGGCATCAGATGTTAGCTTAGGGACAATCTTTCTCACAAAAAAAAAGCATACCTTAAAAAAAAGAAAAAAAGAAACAATGCAAATGAGAAGACTGTGGAGCAACATCTTTAAAATACAGAAAGAAAACACTGTCAACCTAGAATTTTGTACCCAGAGAAAATATCTTCAAAATGAAGGCAAAATAAACATGTTTTCAGATATACAAAAATGGAAATAATTCATCATCAGCACACCCGTGCTATAAGAAATGAAAGGAAGATTAAAAATTATACCAGTTGGACAAGTGGATCTACACAAAGGAATGAAGAACACCAGAAATGGTAATAATATGGGTAAATAGCTAAGATCTTTGCCTTGAGATATATACACACACACATATATATAATATTATAATTATAAAATATATAACAAAATTATATTATGTGAATATAATATTATATTGCATTATATACTGTAATACTACAACATATATAATATATACTTATATAATTTTATCTTACAATATAAAGGTATATGTCTTTAAAATATGATTGTCTATATAAAAAACCCCAAAGAATTGACAAAAAGACTCCTGGAACAAGGAACGGTTTACAGCAAGATTGCAGGACACAGGTTACTATCCCAAAGTCCACAGCTTTCCCATAGATGTTACCATTGAAGAGGCTGTGGGATCGCAGGAAGAAACGCAGACTGTGACAAGAAAATCTAACTCTATTACAAACTCATGAAGCCACCTCACTGAATGGAGTGGAGGACAAGGTGCTGACCTAAGCAACTTTGGAAACTAGCGGCCTCAGTAAGACCAAAGGCCAAAGGAACTGCACATAAGCACTGAGCTCCAGTTGATGAAGCTGTTTGCCGGGGATACGAGCTAACAGTTCTGACTGCCATACGCAGATAGTGGAATAGAACAATCAGGTAAATGGGTGGCAGATAGTGGAAGCCACATTTGTCACTGTTGGAATGGGCGTTTATATATAAGCAAGAAGAGGAACCTAGAATTATCCATGTGGTGATAGACTAGATGTCAGCATGGACTCAGGCTTCGTTTAATAGAGATACAAATGGCTACATATAGAAATAGTAACAGATACATGTTACAGTTTAGATATGTGACAAGGTGTAAACACAGATGTTATTCTCCTGTCAGTTAAGAGGGCCGGAAAGAAACAACAGCCCAGTAGCAGTGAGCATACTTAGTACCCAGAGGTTGGTTTCTAATACCATTCGCCAATAAAAGGAAGAAAGCATTTTGGTTACTGTATTGCTTGTCCAAACTGTTACCTGTTGTCTTAGGCAGCAACAGCTAAAACATTTGCATGTAGACATTTTCCGCAAACATAGTGACTTTCCCCTACATACTGGCTTCAGCTCTGGGTGAGTTCCAAGTCAGATGAAATAAAGAGAAGCCTTAGCTGGTCCTTCAAGGAGTTTACCAGACAGATTAAATAATAACAGTTCTTTGTGAACGAGGTCTGCTCTTCTTCCTGCCTGGATCGGGCTGTTATTTTTGTGGAAATAGCAAAGACCAACCAAATGAGAAGAGCAAAGGCTGTCTATTCAGAGCTGGCTACAGCAAGGGAACTGGCCACCATCACTTGAGTTTTGGCAAAGACTCGCAGGCAGGCAGAGGAGGGGAGAGCTGTGTGGCGGACAGAGGGGGATCCGGTGTGCCCTGATGGGAGCCTAGGGACCTGGGGAAGCCGTGGGTGGGCAACCTAGAAGAGGGCATCCCCTGTGACTGGTTAGTATGTTTGGCTTTCTCTGGTCGGTCCTAAACTGGAAATGGGCACAAAAATTAGGGAAGCTGTCAGTTATTAATCCAGTCCTGGCCATTTGGGGCAGACTGTTACAGAAGGAATTGGTTAGCTTCCTGGATTGTTACTAGAGATAGCAATCTGCCTCCCAACAAATCTGACTAGTAGACAGCAGGCTGGCTCCCTGAGTTGTGTATAGTCAACAAGGGGTTAGTGTCCTGGGTTGGCTGCTACAGGTTTGGGGTCAGAGTTCTCTTTTTATATGTGTTCTGGCCATTGTCTGTTTGTGTATTCAGACTACTGCTAGGCTGGGGAGCAGGGGATACAGCCGGCCGGAGTAAGCTGACACCCACGAGTTCTTTCTCTTCTTCCTGAGATCCAGCTGCTCCTTTTGACAAGCACTTCCTGAGTTGCTACAAGTCTTTGGTTAATTTCCAGAGGTCCAAAAAGTTGGCTCTGACAGTTTTGGCCAATTTTTTGCTGCTTTTTAGAAAGGACGGAATTTTAATGTTCCTTACTCCATTTTCACTCATGCCACTTGCCCTATTTATTTTTAAAAGGCACAAAGGATGCACATTTTATAAGTGGGCTATTCTTCAGAGGTTATTTTCATACGGTCACCGACTAGTTACCCACGAGGAACTCAAGGGTGGGTCTGGATATTTTAAGTGCTTTTCCAAATTGTTCTTTTTCCCTTTGTTATGTTAAGGAGATGCAACCACCAACCACCCTGAACCAGACCAAGCCTCACCATGAGAGCTACACCTATGACCTTTGCCTTATTTTTAATGCTAAGATCTCTCTGGCAGGAGCTTAGGCCTTATTACCATCACCTGCAGAGTATGTGGAAGCATGTTTTCCAACCGAGTCTGCGCAAGCGGATACCCATTTCTCCCTTTTGCATATTCATTCCCCATCCCAAATAAATGTCCCTGCTTCCCTTTGTCCGGGGACGCCATGACTCTGGAAATGATTCCTCATGGTCTCCTATTTGCCGCAAATATACTTTACCTTGCAAAACAACTTACTTCTGGTGGAGAGTCTGATTTAACTCGCCAGGAGGGAAACCATGTTGGTTCGGTAACCACAGCAGCTGACTTTTGCTTTCCAATCTAATCATGTAATGGTGGGTAAGGAGGCCCCTCTGAACCAATAATTTTTTATGCAGCCCATTCTGGTTCTCTGTGATTCCCGTCAAGGGCTGCCTGGATCCTAAGCACGGAAGCTGCCTGGCCCCCAATGCTTTAATCGAGAGCAGGGGCCTACCTTGTCTTTTTATCAATATGGGTGTAAAGCCTAGCACAGAGTCTGGCACATGGTACAAGCTTAATAAATTGGGTGGATGGATAAGCCCGCTCCTGGCTGACACATTCTGTCTCAGGACCCAGTGCCCACCAGTCGTGTGGATGGTCATGGGAACAGGGAGACAATGCCAGGCTTCACACAGGCAGAGGGAGCCTCATGGAGAGGGAGGGAGTGATAGAGAGGCAGGGCTGCGAGAGACCACACAGGCCCCCCAAAACTTCCATTCCTGAAGGCCTTCTAGAATCCTGACCCTTGCTGCCCGACCTGCCCCCAGTTATGAGACGCTAGGTTTGAAAGCAACTTTGAGTGGGTTACTGTATGCTGCTACCAGAGAATCTTGACCGGAACCACATGGATGCATGGAAAGCAGAACCAAAGACAGGACAATGGGAATAGCGTGTGGATTCTCTGCCTGGTCCAGAGAGGAGCGTGTCGGGGTTTGCATGTGACTGTGGGCCCTTCAATACACATGCCCAGTCCTCTGAACCCCTGGAAACTCCACCCTCCTCCCTCTACCAGCTAATGTTATGGAGTAATTGAGCATGCACAGAACAGTATGCAAGGCAGCTGTGTATTAGGCGGGCTGGGCTTAGGCGGCTGTGGGTGTGGGTGGAGGGTTCTGGTACAGGGGAACCACTGGAATGTTGACAAGGAAGGGGCCTCCCCACCACCACCTCAATTAAGCCAAGTGATGGATAAAGAGTATCTTCTGGACTCTCAAATGAGCGCTTCTCTGATTCACTTAGGAAAGCCTGAGTGGGAGAGGACAGAGGGTGCCTCCTTCCATCTAAGTCACCCTCCCACCCAGAACTTAGACACAAGCCCACGCCTACAGTCAAGGGAGACCAAATAATTTGCCAGCTAGAAATCAAGGTTTCATTATTCAGAAGGAAGAGAAGGTCGGATGTTGGCGGAGGCAACTAACGTTGTCCGTCACTGTCCTCCTCTGCTCTGCATATCTTCCCCCGAGAGACCCTCTGGGGCTGAGTGAGTCTTAGGCCAGGAAGACTAAACCGAACTGCTAACTCCCTCTCCCTTCTGTCTAAACCAGAGGTAGCCACGTCACTTCTGCCCACTGCCCGTTAGCCGTAACTAGGCACATGGCCCCACCTACCTGCAGGAGGCTGGGACGTGGGGCTGCAGAGGAATGTTTGTGAGCATCACTGCCCATGCCAGCCTTCAATGCAGCGAGGTGGCTCGGCATGTGCACATAGAAAAGACCTGAAGGACCTGTTGTTAGCGCGAAAAAAGCAAGCTGCTGAGCTTATGTAGCACATGATCCTGCTTGTGTAAGAACTCGTGCCAGATGTACACACGGACACAAGGCTGTATTCATCCGCTCGTGCTGCTGTAACAGATGACCACAAGCCTGGTGTCTTAAAATAACACACACTTATTCTCTTACAGTTCTGGAGGTCAGAGGTCTAGAATCGAAGTGCGCATGGGCAATGCTGCATTCCCTCTGGCAGCTTCAGGGGAAAGTCAGTCTCCTTGCCTTCTTCAGCTTCCAGAGGCCGTCTGTATCTCTTGGCTTGTGGCCCCTTCCTCCATCTTCAAAACCAGCAGCATAGCATCTTCAAATCACTCTCTCTTTCTCCCTCTGACCTCTGCTTCCACCATCACATCTCTCTCAGTCTGACTTTGACTCTCCTGCCTCCTTCTTATAAGGACCCATGTGATTACATTTAGGGCCCACCAGACAATACAGGATAATCTCCTCATTTCAAAATCTTTCACTTAATCACATACGCAGAGTCCCTTTCGCCATGTGAGGTAACATAGTCCTATGTTCCAGGGATCAGGATATGGACATCTTGGTGATGGTGGTGGGGGGCCCTATTCTGCCTGCCACAATGGCTACAGAAACCTTTGGAGAGGTCTGTTATATAGTTGAGAGGGCCTTTTTAAGAAGAAGTCTCCTTAATTATGACTACAAAGTTAGGGATGAAAGTAAATATTATTTAGAATGAGAAAGTAAATTGCAAATACCACAAACATGAAAAAAATAGAAAAAGTTGTCACATATTATATATACTTGCAATTTTATTTTATATCATATTACATATATGATATTACCTATTAAATATAAATATTATTATGTGATCATATTTTTCTGGGTTTTGTTATATTTGTAGAATTTATTATTTATTTTCTCACTGTAAATAAATATTCACTTTCATCTCTGTGTATTCTTTATTTATTTTTTTATTTATTTGTTTTTCCTTTTTCTCCTCAAAGCTCCCTGGTACATAGTTGTATATTTTTAGTTGTGGGTCCTTCTAGCTGTGGCATGTGGGACGCCGCCTCAACATGGCCTGTTGAGTGGTGCAATGTCTGTGCCCAGGATTCGAACTGGTGAAACCCTGGGCCACCAAAGCAGAGCATGCAAACTTAACAACTCCGCCACGGGGCCGGCCCCTTGAGTATTCTCTGTATGCTAACTTTACATAATTGAGTACAGTCCTTCTTAAAGTGGGCCCTCCATCTGTATATCAAGCCTTAGACCCCAAAACCTGGATCTACCCTGGAGTAGAAAACCATTTTTCCGAAAAAAATTCAACCATTTTCTTAAGTCAAGATCAGGTATGTGATTCAATTCAAATCCAATAAAAACACAAAACAAACTAGAAAAACTGATCCTAAAATTCATCTGGAAGAGTAAAGATCTTAGAACAGCTATGGCATTTCTGGAAGGAAAAAAAAAGGATGACAAAAGGGGATTCTACTACCAGTGATCAAGATCTCTTATAAAACTACAATAATGAGGACAGGGTGGTATTGGTGGAAGGACAGAGAAATAGCTCAATGGGACATGCTAGAGTCCAGAGACAGGTACAAACGCATTTGGGAACTTGACATATGGTTGACATGACATTACACTTCGGTAGGGAAAGAACTGACAGCTCAGTAAAACGCCATTGGAATAAAACTGGTTTTCTGTATAGAAAAACTGCAATTAGAGTCTTACCTACCACCATACCCCAAAGTAAACGCCAGTTGAATTAAAGGATTAAATATTCAAATGCTAACATTTGTAAAACTATTAGAAAAAATATAGGAGAATGTCTTTTATGATCTCAAGGAAGAGGAGTTCTTAGTGAAAAAGCCCAACTCATCACAAAAAAGATTGATGAATTTGACAATGTCAACATTGAAAACCTCTGTATGACAAAAAAAATAAGTAAATAAATAAAGCATTAACAAGCCACTGACCAGGAGAAGACTTTGCATCATGTGTAATATATCTTATGTATTAGACACAGGATTTGTTCCAGAATGTATAAATAACGTCTACAGATCAACAAGGAAGAAACAACTCAATAGAAAAATGGGCAAAGGATATGAAGAGGCCATTCCCAGAAGGAAAACTCTGAATGGCCAACAGACATGAGAAGAGATGCACAAACTCACCATTCAGGGAAATACAAATTAAAACACGGTGAGAGACCATTTCACACCCATCACATTGCAAAAATCACCAAGTCTGTCAATGCCAGGAGATTAGAGGAAAATGCAAGCTCTCATATGCTGCGCGTAGGCATGTTGAGGAGTAAGACCACTTGGAAGACCAATTTGGCAATTCTGGCAAAGCTGAAAACGTGTCAACTCCACCGCGGGCAAATTTCAAATCGGGGGGCAGGCCTTGGAGAAACTCCTTACCTGTGCTCCAGGTGCTGTTACCAGAGTGTTCACTGCAGCACTGTTTGTATTGACAAATAACTGGAATCAACCCAAATGTCCCGCAATAGGAAACTAGATAAACAATTGTGAAATATTCTTACGAAGGAATAACATATGCACCTATTAAAATGAATACTATGGGTCCTGCCCAGTGGCGCAGCGGTTAAGTGCGCACGTTCTACTTCTTGGCAGCCCGGGGTTCACTGGTTCGGATGCCGGGTGTGGACATGGCGCCGGGTGTGGACATGGCACCGCTTGGCAAAAGCCATGCTGTGGTGGGCGTCCCGCATATAAAGTAGAGGAAGATGGGCATGGATGTTAGCTCAGGGCTGGTCTTCCTCAGCAAAAAGAGGAGGATTGGCAGTAGTTAGCTCAGGGCTAATCTTTCTCAATAAAATAAAATGAGGGGCTGGCCCCGTGGTGAGGTGGTTAAGTTCGCACGCTCCACTTCGGCGGTCCAGGGTTTCACCAGTTCGGATCCTGGGTGCGGACACAGCACCGCTCGTCAGGCCATGCTGAGGCGGTGTCCCACATGCCACAACTAGAGGGACCCACAGTTGAAAATATACAACTATGTCTCGGGGGGGCTTTGGGGAGAAAAAAGAAAAATAAAATCTTTGAAAAAAGAAAATGAAATGAATACTATGGGTCTCTATATATCAACACGAATAGATTTCCAGAACATAGGATGGAATGATAAGCACCTTTTTTTTTTTTTTTTTTTTTGGTGACTGTATGTGTATACACCTAAGAGTGGAATTGCTGGGTTGTATGGTGAGCATTTGTTCAACTCTGGAGATGCCACCTGTTTTCGATGTCCCACTCTTCACTCCCATCTGCAGTGTATGAGAGTCGCAGCTGCTCCACATCCTTGGTATCACTTCGTATTTCCCACCCTTTTCATTTTAGCCATTCTGATGGGTGTGAAGAGATGTCACACTGTGGTTTCTATTGGCCTTTCCCTGATGCCCAGTGAGGAGCGGCAGGTTTCGTGTGCTTCCTGTCATTTGGATCATCCCGTTGGTGCAGAGCCTGTCCAGGACTTTGACTGGTTTTTCTAGGGGAATTTCTGCCTTTTCTTGTTGATTTATAGTCTTCATAGGTTCTGCATGTGAATCCTTTGTGGGATGTATGCTTTGCAAATATCTTCTTCCACTCTATGGCTTGTCTTTCTTACTGTCTTAATGGTGTCATTTGATGAAGAGAAATTCTAAATTTTAATGTGGTCTGAAGTATTCTTTTTGTTCTTTGTGGTTAATGCTTTTTGTGTTTTCTTTAAGGAAGCTTTGCCTCCTCTGAGGAAAGTATTCTGTGAGTTCTTCTAAAAGCTTATTGCTTTACTTTCACATTTAGATGTGCATACAGTCCATCTGGAATCTAAACTCCTTTGCAATCTCGCACTTGAGGCTTTGCCCCTCCACGCCTCCTCTGAGATGCCCCCTGCCGGCTGGCGCTGCCCTGCAGCCAGCTCCTCAGGCTCCCTCGGAGGCCAGGCACTGTCAGCTGCCAGGGCCACGGGGACGCAGTCAAAGCCCTCAGGCCAGGGCGGGGACGGGGGATCCGGGGACAGCGGTCTGGGCGAAGCTGTGTGCCCCGCGGGACAGGCGCGGGCGCACCCTGGGAGCCACGGCCCGCAGCCCACTGCCCGAGTGCGGTTCCCACCTAGGCGGCCTGACCTGCGGGGCTTTGCAAAACTGCGGCGCCAGGGCCACCCCCTGTGTGGACCCCGGACGAGGCCCCTGCACGCACAGTCTGGAGGGCGCCCGAGAAGGCGGCCTCGCGGGATCCGCGGCCGGGCGGTGTCCCCACGGAGCCGCGAGTGACCGAACGCTTTGGGGTCCCGCGCCTCGTGTAACCACGCCCCCGGAAACCTGCGTCCCGTGTCCCCTAGCCCCCAGTAGCCCCGGGCCCCAGTGTCCCTTAGTCTGGAGTAAGCGCACAGCCCGGGTCCCTGCAGCCCTGTGACCGCGCCTCCCGTGCCCTAGGGGAGGACGGCGTCTGCAGTCCCTCCGGGCCGCGCTGAGCCAGGAGGCTCCCGAAGGGCTGGACCCTAGCAGCCAGGCCGGGTCTAAGGCCCGATCGGGGCGTCGGGAGGCAGCGCGGATAAAGGGCGCCACCCTGCGCCCACCTTCCGCATCGCCCCGCGTCTGCCTCGCTCGGGTAGAGGCGGTGGCCTGGGACCGGGCGCATCTCCGTGTCCCCTACGGGCTGCCCTGGCGAGCAGGCACCTAGCCCGGGTGCCGGATAGAAAGACACCCCTCCTGGCCCGGCGCCTCCATGTGCCCCTGGAGAGGCGACCCACGTGCGGTGGAACTGGGGGTGGGCGGCTTCCCCCGGGGGCAGAGGTCAGGAAATGTCGTGGACCGAGCCCTACCCAGCGGGCCTGCCCTCCCCCTCCGAGCGAGTTAGCCTTCTGCAGTCCCCACGCCCCCCTCCCACGGTTCACTAGCGCAGGGCGGTGCAGGAGGAGGCCGTTCAGAGTGGAATCCGGCTCGATGGCCATGGTCAGGGTAAGGCCCTGTGAGTAGATACCAAGTGGCAGGAGATGCGGGCAAGGCTGCCTCTCCCAGGACTGCCCAGGTCTCAGACCCTTAGCATCCCAGACCACTTCCAGAGGTCTGTCTGAGATGCCCATAGGAGACCAGGGGCTGCTGTGCAGCCAACTCCCCCACCTTATTGGGGGCCCAGGGGCCTCCAGCCCAGTGATGTTGCAGCTCCCACCACTCACAGCCAGGGCTCCCACGTGGCTTCTGTGTCTGGAAGAGGAGGGAGAGAGGCCAGCCCGGGGGCCCTTTTGCCCAGTGCAGCTCCCACCCTCCTCTCGGCACTTGATGGGCAGTGTTTTGAACAAGGTTCTAGACTTCTTCCCTCACCCCCCATCAAAACTGTGCAGGGTTCTATGAAGTGAAAAGACCCTGTTTCCACCCGCAGCCATCCCATCACCCAGGGCACCTGTGCGCAATTGGTGTATCTGTGTTATGGGTTGAATTGTGTCCTTTCCAAATTCATGTTGAAGTCCTAACCCGCAGAATCTCATAATGTGACTTTATTTGGAGATAGGGTCTTTACAGAGATAATCAAGTTAAAGTGAGGTCATTAGGGTGGCCCTAATCCAGTAGGATTGGTGTCCTTATAAAAGGGGCACATTTGGAGGCAGACGCACACATGAGGAGAAGGTCCCTCGAGACACAGAAAGAAGACAGCCATGTTATCAGCCAAGGAGAGAGGCCTGGAATGGATTCTCCCCCAGCCTCTGAAGGAACCACCCCTGCCGACACCTTGATCTCGGGCTTCCAGCCTCCAGAGCTGAGAAACAGTACATTTCTTTTTTTAAGCCACTCCATTTATAGCGCTTTATTTTGGCAACCCTAGCAAACTAATACAATATGCTTCTAAGTATTTTCTAATAGTTCGTAAACTGATCTCTATCTACAGACTATTTTTACACCAACGCCACTCTCCTATTCATGCTATCTTGCCACTAACTTTTCCATTCTATGATATACAATGGACACTTTCCCATGCCAGGAGGTGTGCGTCTGTTCATTCTCCTGAGCAGTAGCCCAGAGTCACTTGCTGACACCCCATTGTGTCTTTCCCCAGGGCCCTGTGGGTGGAGACCTACATGGCTTCCGGGCTGTTGTTGCTGAAAACAATACAGCAGTGATGGGTGTGTTTGTGTGTGTGTGTGTGTGTGTGTGTGTGTGTGTGTATTTTAACCTGTTCCCCACCTGACATCCCAGGGCCCTCCGAGACATCTGGCCTTTCTAGGGCTCAGGTCCTTGGCTGGTCCCTTCACAGGTCGTGGGCTTCTAGCAGCAGATGCTGTCTTTGCACTCTGTCCTGATCCAGACATGCGTATTTGGAGAGATCTAAAGTTTGTAGTTTTCTTTTCCCAGATCATGCTTATTTGCTGTTAAGGTTATTTAAGTATTTTACATGTGTTTCTTTTCCGTCTATTGTGAAAAGAGTTTCTTGATGATGTCTAATGGGTTGTTGTTGGTATGGAAAATATACTTGTTGATTTTCCCTTTAGTCAAGTCTCTCTATTCATCTCTTTTATTCCCTGTTGCAGTTTTCAGTTGCCTCTTGCATATTCTAGGGAGCTGATCGCATTGTCTCATTATGTAATGGTCTTGTTGCCTCATCCTTTCTAATAACCATCTTCTATTTCTGGTGCGTGCCTTATTGAGTTAGCCAGAACTTCCAGAACAATATTAGGAAATAATGGTGAGGATGGAAATCTTTGAATCTTTCTTCATCTCACTGCATGGGGCCTCTGCATCCTCTGTCTTCATCGTGACCTGCAACAACGCTCCTGGGGGGTGTTCCCCAGGCCCTTCAGATGGAGGTAGTGTCTGCTTTTCCCTGTAGGATATCTGGGGACTGCTGTGTAGCAGGCTGTATTTTCCTAGAGATGTCTGTTCAGAATTTCACTGAACAGCTCTGAATGTCCCGGATGTATAGCACATGGATTTTCTATTAAACTACGATATTATCTCCAATAGCCACCATTTAGTTCCAAATGATTTTGTTTGTCTTCTTGGAATTTAGAAAGGCTTTTGAAACATGATTTGGATTGCCTGTTTTTTAAATAATCTGTCCAGGGAAGCCTTATGCATCTCCATATTTATTTCTCTAGCGAGTAGCAGCATTAAAATTATTTATCCAAGTTAAGGGTCAGTTTTGTAAAGGAGACCTTTGCAGGGCTGGCCCAGTGGTGTAGTGGTTAAGTTCATGTGCTCTGCTTCCATAGCCCAGGGTTCGCAGATTCAGATCCTGGAGGTGGACCTATGCACCATTCATCAAGCCATGCTGTGGCAGCGTCCCACATACGAAATAGAGGAAGACTGCCACAGATGTTAGCTGAGCAACAATCTTTCTCAAGCAAAAAGAAGATTGGCAAGAGATGTTAGCTCAGGGCCATTCTTCCTCACCAAAAAAAAAAAAAAAAAACCCACAAAAAACGAGAAAGAGACCTTTGTATTCCCATGAAGACACTATATAAACCACATAAATGAAGGTGTTTAAAAAAAAGAGGGAAATTCACTCAAAATCCTACCAGCCTGACACAAATGTTATACTCAATTTTTATTTATTTACTTCTGGTCTCCTCCCATATATTTGTCTTTTTCAGAATTGTAGTCATTGAATTACACAATTTGAATGTTGTTTGTTTCACTTAATTTAATAAGTGCGTTCATGGTTCTACAAAATATGCATAATGATCAAGCTTAATTGCTGGGTAATGTTCCTGTAAGTAAATGAACAGTAATTTAGTTAGCCATTCCCCTGCTACTGAGCAAGAGGTTGCTTCCAGGTTCTATTATACCTAACACAATGGATATTTTTGTGCCAGGGCTTTTTCTGCTTTTGGATTACTTCCTCGGGCCAATGCCTAGAATGGAATTACTGGGTCAAAAGATGGGAAGGCTTTTAGGACTTTTAGTGCCCTCCTAAGGGGTTGTGCTGGGGCTCCTGACGCCAGCAGAGCCAGCAGTGGCCCAGGTCCACTCTGAATGCCGGCTCCTCCTCTTCACCAAGAGGCACCGCAGCATCACGGTCCCCGAGGTTCTGGAGTAGGACTTTCGTCATGAGTGTTTGGAAAGGAGTCCTGGGGATGCTGGTTCTTCATCTCAGTCTCCAGAGAGACAGAGCTATGGCTGGCTATAGGGGGAGGGGCTCTACCCAGAGGTGGGAATGCCTTGATGGGCCAGGTGGCTGCCTTGGGTGACCAGTGTGGTCCCGGGGGTTGCAGCCTGCAATGCAGATCATGGACACCAGCCTGGACTGTTACAAATGCTCAGAACATGGGATGGTTGTCCCGATCATGTTCCTGCCTTGTTCACTGGAGTGTTTACACAAACTCTAATGGATATATACTTTCAACCATGTTTTTAAGGGAAAACAGTGTTTTGTGGCATTTTGCCCACAGCACTCGTTGAAGTCGACAATGTCAGATACCTTGAGCGATGAAAAGTGTAGGTACCGTACAAAATATAAAACAAAGAGCGGTACTTCACTGCAAGAGTGGGTCCAGCCTCCTGAATCTCTGTCAATGTGCCATGATGAGCCCTGAGCTCATGCTCCCCCACCCCCTCTGCAGCGAGGCCTCTCAAATGCCCAGATCCCAGGCTGCCCCTGCAGCCACCAGCAGCCATTCCCTGGGAAAGCTTCCTGGGAGAGGAGGGGAATTCGCTCCCTATGGCTGCCCTACCAACAGCGGCTCAAAAGATCCATTTATCCTGTTGCAGTTCTGGAAGTCAGAAATCCAAAATTGGATCTCCACAGGGCCGGATGTTCCTTCTGGAAGCTTCAGGGAACATCTGTTCCCTTGCGTCTTCCTGTTTCTAGAGGCTGCCTGCACTCCTTGGCTCAGGCCCCCTCCTGGCGTCACTGCAACCTCTTACTTCCATCGTCACATCTCCTACTCTGACTCTGATCTCCTGCCTCCCTCCTACAAGGACCCTTGTGATTACAATGGGCTCACCTGGATAATCTCCCTGTTTTAGTCCATTTGGGCTGCTATAACAAAACGCCACCTACTGGGTGGTTTATAAGCAAAAGAAATTGATTTCTCACGGTTCTGGGGGTTAGACATCCAAGATCACGATGCTGGCAGACTCAGTGTCTTGTGACAGCCCACTTCTTAGCTCATGAACTGCCGTCTTCTCTCTGTGTCCTCACATGGCAGAAGGGGTGAGGGCTCTCTCTCAGCCCTCCTTTATAGGGACACTAATCCCACTCACGAGGGCTCCGCCCTCCTGACCTAATCACTTCCCAAAGGCCCCAGCTCCTAACACCATCAACTTGGGGGCTAGGATTTCAATATATGAATTTTCAGGGGACACCTTCTGTCCATCGCACTCATCTCAAAATCCTTAACCTAATCATATCTGTAAAGTCCATTTTACCACATAAAGTAACATATTCACAGGTGTCCAGAAATTAGGACAAGGATGGCTTTAGGGGGCTATTAATCAGCCTACCATATGTGGTCGCACACACACACACATACGCCCCTACTATTTAAGTCCCCTACCAGAACAGAACTCTACAAGGCGGCACTTTTCATCAGCAGCGCAGAAATACCTGAAAAGGTGACTTGACCTCAGTTAGCAACCAATACAAAAGAGTATGCAATGCAAAACAGGAGAGAGTGTGACAAACGCAGGCGATTTTAATACACTTGTGCAAGTCCAAGCGAGCAGCTCTGGAGGAAGGCAGCTCCTCTCAGAGCTCTGTCAGCTCCGAGGCCTGATTTAACAGGCAGCCCGGGAGGAGGGGAAGCACAGAAGTGCAGCCTGCAGGAGGGGCAGTGAGAGGGGGGCCTTTACAATCTGACTGTACAACGTCTCCACTGCGGTTACAGCGCACAGCCCTCGTTAAAATGCGCCCAGGGCTACTTCAGGGATTACGATGAAAACCTCAGTCTTACAATATTTAAAATACCACTCTGATTCAGTCCTGTTCCAAGATAGCTGTCACAGCCCATTTTATTATTTTTTAAAGGAATAAAAGGAAACATGATGTTTTCCCTGGGGGCCAGGGAAAACAGCAGTCAGAAGTTAATTACACCAGATACGTAATTAAAGTCATACTGGTTAGAATCTAATTGTCTGCTGCCTGGATGGCCCCTTACATCATCACCATCATTTAAGCCCCTATCTGGCCCAAATGCAAGGAGTCTGCCCGCTCACCGATACTACAGAGGATCCCAGAACTGGGTCACCAAGGGTCTTGGTTAAGACAACCTCGCCCAGTTCCCCGTAACCACTTCCAGCCACTCTGTCTGGTCTCATCTTTGCCTCATCCTCCCCTCTCCAGATTAGACCCAGGATGCTTTCACCCTGAAGGGCCCAATAAAGCTTTTCCTAAAAATAACGTGCGCTGTCTCCACTTTTAGCAACAGAAGGCTCCAGGGGGACCCTGGGTTTTGCACATTTGTTTTCAGCCTCCCCAGATGAAGTCCAAGGCAAGGGCTACGGTCAGCATAGCTGTTCTCCCCCCCTCCTCCCCACAACAGTCTCTAAAGTCAGGTGGGACAGCGGAGACTCTGATCTCCAGGTGGAGCAAACCTCAGGGGTCAACGTTGAACCCCCCCATTCTATAGTAACTTCCCGAGTACTGGTTCCCCAAGCTCACGCTCCCGGAGGGCAGCGTCTGTGCTTTATACATTCTGTCCCCTTCTGGCACTCAGCACTGGGCAGATGCTCATCATATAGTTCTTGCTTATTGAAATAGATTTCAGAAGACCCTGTAGGGACACAGGGCCTGTGTGTGTGTCCAGGCCTGCTCTCCAGTGCCCTGGGCTTTGCTCCCCAGGAGAACTGGGCCTGGCTGGAGGGCAGGATGCATGCCCTGGAATAACCTAGAACAACACAGAACAGGTTGGAGCAGGTAGGAGCCGAGGGCAGAGTTGGACCCTTCCACCCTTATCTGCTCCACATCTAATGTCGCAAGGGCTGTTTCCCAACCCGTGCAAGGGGTCAAGTTTGGAACATCACTAAGGTCTTGCCCCAGGGAAGGCCTGGAGGCCACAGGACACTGTGGGGAAGAGGGAGGGGCACAAGTGCTGGTCCCGTAGGCCCGGCTTTGATGTCAGCTCACTCAGGCTGCAAGTCTTACCTCTCGGGGCAATCCTCCACTAAAACACGGGAGCTGGGAATGTCTACCCGATGGGGTGCCACTGAGGTGGGAGAGCTCTGCTCCATCCGTAGAGAGTGCCAGAGGGAAGACTGGAGGAGATGGCTAAGGAAGGCGTCTCTCCCATGGCTTTCCTGGCAGAGGTCACTTTTCCTGCCTAGGATGCCCTACCCGAACCAGCAGGCACCCAGGCCCTTGCGCCAGGCATTGTTCATCAGCTAGCAGGCTGCCCCAGGCTGAGAAGGGTCCAGAGCTCTGGCTTGGTGGTACCATGTGATCCAGGTCAGCAAAGCTGGGCAGCCTCTGGGACAGCCCGTGCAGTTGTGTCCAGAGGTAGGCCTGGCTGGAAACAGAGAGGGGACTTCTCTCTTTCCATGGCCTGGCTGGAAGCCCTGGGTTGAACTTCTTGGAGTTGGGGGGAGGAGGAGGGAAGGGCACCTGGTGAACTGTCTTCAGCTGCTCTTCCTCTGGCACCAGCACCCCTCTGGGAGACTCACAAATGAACCTCCACTCCTTCCTCCCAAATACATACACACGGTGGGCACATGATCCAAGCCCAGCCAATCTCTCCCAGAGAATGTGAAATTGGGAGGGTTTCACATTTCACATCGAGTGGGCAGCTCCCTCTATGGCGTGGATTGTAAGGATGTGTCTGAGCCCAGGCCCCAGCTCCTTGGAGGCATCTGGGAGGACAAGGCCAGCCCCCAGAAGCCAAGACTCAGATGGAGTCCCTGAGGGTGAGGCCAGGTTCCCAGGTTCCCAGAGCTGACCTCCTTAGGTTATGTTAGCATATCCAGTCTTCTAAATCTTTTGTGCTTAAGCTAGTGAAAGTTCTGTTTCTGAAGGAGCCCCAGATGAAAACAAACTCCTTCTCCAGGAAGCAGGAGGGCCAACTTTGCCCCTTCCCTGGCTGCTGGCACCACCAGCTGCCTAAGGGGCGTGGGGCACTGGTTGAGGGCGAACCCCAGCTCTGCCACGTTGGGCAGACTGTGCCTCGGCTTCCTTGTCTTTAAAGTGGGCATAATAAAATACCCATTTGATGAGGCTGTTGTGAGGGCTACGTGAGTTAATAACCTCGTAAACCCTCAATGAGCCTCAGGTGAAGGCATGAGGCAGCCTCATGAAATGGAGCTAGAAAAGGTTTGATTTATCCACAATGGTGAGCTGTGGGCCATGGTGTGCTGCAGCCTGTTCTGTAGACAGCGCTCCTAAGTGAGTAAGACAAGTCCTCAAGCCATTCCAGTCCTACCTTCACCTGCTGTCTTGCTTCAAGGTCTTACTTTCTCTCGCCAGGTCTCCTGCAACAGCTGGAGTGTTCTGACCACCTGTTATGTGCCAGGATGGGGAACACACAGGGCAGAGGAGGGCCTGGGGAGCTGAGCTTAGGGAAATGGCAGTGAGTCTTGAGTACCAGGACTGGGGAAGCTCAGGGCTCCAGTGAAGTCACAGAGAGCACCTGCACCTCCCAGACTCTGGGGCCTCTCTCTGAGCAAGTGATGTCTAAGCTTAGGAAAACTCAGAAGTCAGCCGGGTGAAGGAGGAGGAAACCGTTCCCAAACAGAAGGGATACCACGAGTTGTGTTCTTCCCTGGGCCTCCTGACTCTGGTCTCCTCTCTGCCTGGCTCCCTTCCTACCAGCTCACTCAGGGCCAGAGCCTCGTTTAGAAAGAAAATCTGATACTGTCACTCCACTGTTTAAAACCTTCCAGTGGGGCTTCCGGAAACAACATGCTAACTCCTTGGCTCTTTCTTCCCGGTCCACGAGGTGAACCTCATCTTTTAGATGGCCCACTCCTCCAGGAGCCCTGCCCGACCCCCACAGAGCGCCTATTACCAGTCACATAGGGACGTAAGTGGACGAGGGAAGAATGCGTTCTCAACAAGCTAGCAATAGAACTATTTGAAACAGATTTTTAGGGTAAGGTGCTCACAAATGTGGAAGATATGAAAGAGGAACAAAAACCATTAAGACAAGAACAGGAAAGGGCCACCCACTCCTCTGCGGCCTCGGCCGAAGCACCCCGGCGGTTAGTGGCTGTGTGCACGTCTGACCGCCCCGGCCTCCGCCCCCTACCCTTCAGGCTGTGGGGCGGCCCAGTCCTCTGCATCCTGGGCACTGTGCTGGGCACACAGCGGGCGCCCTATCCGCCGAGGCGGTCAGTGCCGGCCTGGCCGCTCCTCCAGGTCAGGCTGCACCGGGATCCTCCGAGCCGCAGGCCCAGGATCAGCTCGTAACCAAATGAATGGAGGCAGGAACGCGGCGGCGCCGCGGCGCGCAGGCTCTGGAACAGCTGGGGCTATCCCGCCCCCGGCCGCCACTCGCCAATCAGCGAGGGCCGCGAGGTCCGTGCCCGCCCCCGGCCGCGCTCTCTACCAATCAGCGAGCCCCGACCGGCCGGCCGCCCGCCCAACCCAGCAGCGGCCCGCACAGGACGCTGTTCGTGTGTCGGGCTCTGAATAAAGTTCTTCGGAGCTTTGAATTTTTTTTTTAAAGCGCCCGCTGCCGTCGCGGCTGCTGAGGGCGAGAGCCGCCGAGTCCCCGCCCCGCCACTTCCGGTCCCGCCGCCCGGAGCCGGTGCGGCTGTGAGGGGCTGCGTGTCGCCGCCGCCGCCGGCCGGCCGGGCATGGTGTTGGGCGCCGGGCCCGCCTCGCCTGTCTCAGGGTGCCCAGGTGAGGAGCGCGCGGCCCTGCGCGGGCGAGGGGCTCCCGCGGCGCCGGTGCACCGGGTGGGCGGAGGGCGGGCGGCGCGGGGGCCGCCTCAGGCCGCGCCGCTCCTCAGGGCCGGGCGCCGGCGGTCGAGGGGCGGGCGCCGCAGGGCGCGGGCCTGGGATGCGGGGCCGGGCGGACCGGGCCGGACGCTGCAGGGCGCGGGGACAGCCCGCCCCGAGACCGCCCGGGGTCGGGCGCGCGCGGCCTCGCGCCGCCGTCGCGGGGAGCTGCTGGCCGCATTGTCCGGAGGAAACGGAGCGCGAGCGCTGGCCCAAGGTCACCGCCCCGACGTGGCCGGAGGAAGCGGGCCTCGGACGCGGGCGGTCCGGCTCCGGGCTGCCTCGGGGTCAGGCTAGGCCGGGGAACGGGGAGGGCAAGGCGGGGGGAGGCGCCCTCCTCGCCGACCTGCCGGCAGCTCCCCCACGATGGGGGCCGGGGGGCACAGCTAGCTTGGAGGGGTTTGCTGGGCAGAGGGGAGGCGAGGGGGAGGACATGTTGGAACGATTCGTACTGCCGAGTCTTGGATTCTGGACCTGGTTCCGCGGGTGTGTCATCATGGGTGTGGCCCCCGTCTCCCTGGGGCTCAGTTTCCTCATCTGTCACATGAGGGGACTGGGCCCGCCCCTCTCTGCATTCCCTCCAGTGCTGAAGTGGGGTCGGAAAGGATTGGAGGGGCCGGAGACGGCTGCTTGGAGGGGATGTCGGAATCTGGATAGGATTCTGTTCTGCTAAGGAAGGAGTAGCGTTAGGTGGCAAAGGGAAGGAGGGCATTTCAGACCTGCATATCAGATTGAGCGGAACCTTCCAGAAATGAGCAGGATGTTGTTGAGGAACAGGGAGGCGGCCGGCCTGCCTACCTTGTGCAGAGGATTCTCGGCTGGGTCAGGGGATGGAGGCATGGGGAGGTGACCGGTGGGAGAGATGTACACAGAGAAATCACCACCAGGCTAGGTGGTGTGGGGCTTGAGGACCTCCACCCGGACATACTTGCCATTCAGGTAGTAGGCAGTGCAGAAGGGGGCAGGTTTACTGCTGAAATTTAAAGGGCTGGACTCCAAAGGTCGGTCAACCAACAGGGGTGACTCCCGTGCGGGGTGGGAGGTCCCTGGGCCCCAGCATTCTGAAGGAGGAGGGTGGGGTGTGGACTTTTCTGTGTCCTGATCTGGGCCTTTTTGGCTGGAGAAGTTGGTTGTACCCTAGTGACCTGCAGTTGCATCTTTTACACTTCGCCAGGCAGAATTGTAAATGAGGAGTTCCCCATCCCATGAGCTGAGTGGTCCCTGGTGTCCCTGCACAGGTGACATGGCCTGATTTTGCCACTATAGGCAGGAATGCTGAGTAAATATTACTTCATATGATGAAACTAGTAAATAGCACATGCTTCTTTGAATGGTCTGAAAGCAAGTCCTACGCTGAAGAGGAACTTAACTGGGCCAATTACAACTTGAATTTACAGACTGAGCATGCTATTCAGTATAGCTGATCTGTTACTGAAAATGCTGCCACAGTCAGAGTGTAATTTGCAGTAAAGGGGAAGTTTAGTTTTAAAACAAGTCTTCAGAGGCCGGCCCCATGGCCGAGTGGTTAAGTTCCTGTGCTCTGCTTCGGCGGCCCGGGGTTTGCTGTTTTGGATCCTGGGCGTGGACCTACGTACTGCTCATCAAGCCGTGCCGTGGCGGCATCCCACGTAGAAGAACTAGAAGGACTTACAACTAGGGTATATAACTGTGTAGTGGGGTTTGGGGAGGAAAAAAAGGAAGATTGGCAACAGATGTTAGCTCAGGGCCAATCTTAAAAAAAAAAAAAACCGGTCTGCAAAGAGTAAAGCATATTAAAGAAGGGAAAGAGAATTCTGAAGCAACTGCAGGTGTTCAGCTGACCTCTTGACTCTTTGAATAATTATTTTCGTTCAGATCTCTTTCATAGAGTTAATTTAACAGCTATGAAACATTCCCAAATTAGGTCTTTGGTTTGTCCCTGAAATGGCATGTGATAATGGTACAGAGGACGGAGAAATACGTGGTCATTATATACTTGGGTTTTTTTAGAATGTTAGGGAAGTAAATTTTGTCTTCTGCGGAAAACAAAACAGCAGTGTTGTTTTCTTTTGTATCTTGCACGGTCAGTGCCCACTGTGTTTTATTAAGGGTCACACACTTGTTGAAAATTGTAAGCCAAGAGTCTGACTCTAAGTGGGATTGAGTATGGGGCATGTGCTGCCCACAGAGAACAATTCAATGTGGGGTAGGGGTACAGAGGAATTAAGCAGAGTCCTCAGACTGCAGCGACACAGAAGGACTGTCTTAGTGTGAGCCTTTCTTTGTGCCAGTGAGTCTTGCCAGGATCCTCTGAGCGGCTCCTTCCGTGCAGGTCCTCAGGGACCTGGGTGTGGACCGGGCACATGCCCTGGCACTCGCTTTTCCGTGGGGCTCTTTATTATGACTTTCCTAGGCTACTGCCTGCTGAACTTTCTTTATGGACACTGTGCTTTTATTTTATTGTTTGCCGTATTCGTATTGCCAAGGTCAGCTAGCTGATAAAAACCAAGTGGACTTTGTGTGGTGCATGTGGTGCTTCCAGCCGACCTCCCAAGCGATGGATGCGTATCTTGGCCCACCATCAGGCACTCCTGACTATGTGGTAGGACTGATGTGCTCCAGTCTGGGTGCAGGGCAGTGGACGTGGCTGGAAAGGGAAACATTTCTTTGTGATCCAGATCTGCTGAAGGGATTCCTGACAAGATCGTTCTTGGGGCATGGGCTGAGCAAGAGAGCCTGGCTCTAGATGGTGATGCTGTCTCTGATAGCTTGTGGGCTGGAGCCCCTACAGGTGTTCCTGACTGTGTGCCCAACCCCAGCATCTTCTCGTGAGGTTACTTCGTAAACTGGACCGATGATAGTTCCTTGCCCTGGGTACAGCTGAGCAGTGTGTTCATTGGTTACAGTTGCTGCCTCTGTGCAGGTCCGCCTGAGGAGATGGCATGGTAGAGGGGGATGGAGAAACTAGTGTTGGTTTGTTTTCACATTTTTGTCAGCTTTATTGAGGTATAATTGAAGTACACTAAACTGCACACATGTAAAGTATGCACTTTGGTCGGTCTTGATGTATGCATATACCCCTGAGACCATCGCCACACTCAAGATAAGATGTCCCATCATCTCCAGGAGGGAAACTAGTGTTTCTGCGGTGACCGCTTCCAGCAGCTGAGTGGCCTCAGACAACCCAGTTCCTGGGCCCCCATTGCCCTAGGGTCCACGTCCGCAAAAAAGAGTGGGAGTCGGGGTGGGGGTGGGGGCGGAGAAGTCCTTCCCAGATTTGAAACTCTAGGAGCTGTGAACACTGATGTGTAATAGAACTGTCTTTTGAAGGCTTTAGGCCAGCGATTCTTAAAGGGACTCAGTGTGTCTGTGTGTCTGCGTAAGTCACGCACAATTCAGGATGTTGTTGTCGTGGTACAAACAGAACATAATCTTACAGTCTTTGGGAAGATACATAGAAGATGGTGTGAGAAGCTGTGTAAGGCACCTGGTTTAAAAATGGTTGAAAGTACAATGAGGGTGGGGGATTCTTATATTTTGGCTTTCAAGATCTTGGCCTCAAACTGAAAGTTCTGTGCTTAGGTCAAGTTTTTCAACTGGAAGTTATTGATTGTTTTCTTTTGAAAGTGATCGGAGTGTATGAAAGGAAATGATAGTAAAGCAACAAAAGAAATTATGGAAATGTTGGACTGGGGACCAGTTTTCGTCCTCAATCAAAGAAGTTCCAGAATCCCTCTCCAACTGTGGTGAAGCCAGCAAGAAGTGCCAGGAGGCCTGTGAGATGAGTGGTGGTTTATGTTAGAAACAGGCGGATGGTAGAGGACAATTATGCCTGTAAAAACTCGTGACATTTCTTTAGCCCCCTCTCCCAAGTGGTCAGGTGCGTCACCTGTGTTTTCTCTTTATCATCCTGCCCAGCGAGCTTTCAGCGGGGTGAACCTGAAACACAGATGGGTTGGAAGCAGCCAGTGAAGAGAATCTAGTTTGGGGCATTAATTATAACTTAATCTTGATGCTGATATTGCCTAAAAATGTAAGAAAACAACATAAATGAATGAGAGGTTGCTCATTAAAGGAAGAAGGAAAGGAAAGAAAAGCATTGCGGGCTCCCTCCTGACCAGAGGCCGATGCTTCCTGCAGTCTGCGATGGGCCGGGCACTGGGGCCACACACACAGGTGCATGTCCCCACAGTGGGGAGGGGCAGACTTACTAGTGGGCGGTGGTGGGCTCACGTGGAATGTGTTGGCAGAGGCTCCCCCCTAGACCATGAGCTCAGAGGAGCTTTGTCACCACCACATCCCAGCGCCTCGCACGGGGCCGGGTGCCCAGGGAGTTTGTTAAATGCATGGCTCTCCCTTTTAAAGTTTTTATTCGTATTTTAAAACATAGACTTCTAGAGGGTGTCCTAGAGGTTACCCAAACTCATTATGAAGGAATCTAGTCTTACTAATGTACCTTATATGCTAAATTTTTCTACAGCTAAATTAAAGAAAAAAATTGAAAACCACCTCACATCATTGTCTTCAGTGTCCAGTCACTGTCTAGAGACGTGTCCTTAACCCTGCTTTCCATCTGTCTTTCAGGGTAAAGGTGGCAGTAATGCTGACGCTGGCAAGCAAGCTGAAGCGGGATGACGGTCTCAAAGGGTCCCGGACGTCAGCCACGGCCTCCGACTCCACTCGGAGGGTTTCTGTGAGAGACAGGCTGCTTGTTAAAGGTGACGGTCATCCACGCAAGTGGGTTTTATGTCCTATGACAAAAAGAAGTCTGACTGCAGGCTCTTTGGGGATATGAAGCAGTCTGTTGCTGAATAGAAATACCTGTTCGAAAGTATTTTAAAATGTAATTGCTTATCACTTACAATGGAAGGACTTTGTACTGTGCACACGCTGTGGGAATGCTAATGGAAAGAAAATGGTATTAAAACTGCGGTGTGTCTGATACACGTGGAATAGTCTCTGTAGGGGCTGCCAGAGTGCTAGTGGAAGGAATAAGGTACTGGGAGCCAGCAGGCCTCAGATTCTGGTCCCAGTGCAGTCGTGGGGGTTGGGAGGCGGGGGGTTCTTCCTTTCTCCTGGCCTCCTCAGCACCCTAGTGTGTGTCTGTAAAGGAAGGGAGTGGGATTTGGTCGTGTCTTAGGGTCCGGCTCTATTTTATTCAAGTCAGACTCTGAGGAGAGCCTTGTGTAAAATCAGTTCTAGTCACAGAATTGATAACAGGGAGTCCTAGAGCTGTAGGCTTTGGAGAGGGTTTATGTAATGTGTGTATGTGAATATGCACGTGTTTGTGTGCAACTTCCGCGTTCGTTCAGTGGACCAACTTAAAACCTTAAGGTGCAGAGGCAGTTTCCTAGAGTCATGAGGACTACAAAAGAGGACGATGAAGCAGCTCCTGCCTTTAAGGAGCTTATAATTTGCAGCATTTTATGCTTTATGATGTGTTTACATTTCCCAAGTGTAAGGAGCTGGGAAGCAAAGGAGGCTTCAGTAGTTTGTTAGAACTGCCCGTTTTCATGGTGTATCAAGTTGACACCATGGTGGTTACTGGCATTTGTCTGTCCTGAAATGGATGGAATGGCAGGAGACCTGGTGTATGAAGTCACTGTGTTGAAGCTTCTCGGAAACCAAGCACTGCCAGGCTTGGGAGGGAGTGGGAAGAGGAAGACATCGGGTTCTGGGGAGACTTCAAGGGTGCACTCTTCCTAGTTCTCCCACTGCCCCTGAATCTTGACTTAGCTCTGGCTTATCCAGCCTGATGGATGATTGGTTAGAGATGGAGCAAGAATCCTTTTTACATTTTGGCATTACCTACCGTGTTGGGGAGAGCATTAGATTGTGTTCGGAGTTTGTTACAGTGCTGAAAGTTTACTCTGGGGAGTCAGAGGGTGGGGCATAGCTGCAGCACCTCACGTCGGGGGCGTCCTTTAGGGCTTGTGTCTCTTTCCTAGATGCTGGCTCCGGGGTTCCATCTGCAGAGGAACCCAGGGGCCAAGCAAGCCAGGGAAAGGGTTTGAAGTGTGTTGCTATAGTCCTTTGAGTGGAGGGTGTTTAGTGCCTGGGGAGTTAAAGTGAGGAAGGTCCAGGCGTTAGCTGAAGGGGGAGCAGGTGGGAAGCTGGCAAAGAGACTGCTCCGTCTTATTTGCCATAGCCTCGTCCTGGTTAATAGCAGCTTGTACACTGAGCTCTTGGGGCCAGGCCCTCTGTCGGGCGCTTTATGGGGCAGTTCTCATTTGGCTTTTGTTATGCCTTGCCAGGTGGGTGCTTTGTTCTGCAGCTGAAGAACTGATACTCAGAGAGGTTCAGAAGCTTGCCCAGGTTGCAGCTTTATTGCAGCAGGACAGCCAGACCCACATACTGCGGTAGGGCAGGCACTTGGGGAGCAGACCCAGCAAGCACAAACCGAAGGAGCAGAACAGAAGTACAAGTCCACAGAAAAAGAGGATTCAGGGAGGCACAGCGGTCCTCCCACCCCTCTGGCCCTGCTCAAGGATTCACCTGGGAGCTCTCAGATGGCTCCAGGGCCTGACGCAGCCCAGGGCCGCCCACTGGGGCTCACAAAGCTGGACTCTGCCCCAGCTCGAGAACAGGAGATGTCTTTGGCTGGGTTTACAGGGCCCAGCTAAGGTCCTTTGGCCTTGTGAGACTCATCAAGGAAAGGTGCAGAACCACCTTGTGAGGCCCCCTGTTTCCATCCTCCCTGGGCCGCTGGTGATGGATCATGAGGTTTCTGGGGCCGAGAGCACTTACAGCTGGTGGCTGGCTGTGGGCAGCAGGGCTCCCTGTAACACTCCCCTCTTGTGGCCTGCTCCCTCTGTCTGCCTCAGGGGCTGCTAGGCTGAGTGAGCTGGCTGGCTGAGTGGTGGGTAGTTTGGGCTTGTGGTGGAGGGTGGGCCCGACCGGGAGGGGAGGCTATGGACAAGAGGTACCTGATGGAGAGTGCTCTGATGGCTGATGAGTGCTCGTCCGTTCCTAGGGCGCTCCTTTGCTAGGCTGTACGTGGCACCGGCCTTCATTCTGCGCGTTTCTGATGGTGGCAGTGGAGTCCAGGGCTTTTGTGGGGCAGGGGGAGGCATTTGAAGGGGTGATTATGATGAGAGTCCCTTCTAGACGAAACCCCCCTTTTGGGCCTTTGAGAAAAGCAGAGTGCCCGAGTTCAGCAAGATTGCTACAGTCAGGACTGTCATCTTGGACAGTGACTTTAACTCATGTGAGAATGCTCCTCATGGGGATCAGTAGGTTGTAGAAAAGTGTGTTAATGTGTCTTTGGGACTCAGTGCCATAGACAGACTTCCTGAGAGCAGGGAATTTGGCAGGCAGCATGGTTACTTAGGAGTATCCTGGGGACTGACACCTGTGGAGGGAGGTGAAGGAAGCAGGAGCAGCAGAGGGAGAAATCGAGCTTTGACAAATGCCCCCTGCCAGCCTCTGCTCGGAGCAGGCATGGCCCTTGAGAGCTGTCCCCAGTCAGGGAGATGCTCAGGGCTTCCTGCTCTGCATTGACCAGTCGTCAGATGGCAGCTGTCCTGCAAGGGGTGTGGCCTGAGGTGGGGGTCTCTGCCAGCCCTCATTGAGGGGGATCCAGGCTGTGCATCCTATAGCCCAAAGGAAAAACTACAGAGACTTACAAGCAAATGTATTTTATGTATATGTATTTTAGCATATGTATTTTAACTGGTCAGTTGCCATGCTTGACCTTACATGGTGAGGGATCTGGCTTGGTGCAGATGGCTGTAGGGTTGAGCTGATGGATGGAGGAGATTGGAGGTTGGCAGGGACAGTTGTCGCTAGTGGGCAGGGCCAGTAGGCTGCACAGCTGAAGCTCCTGTTCTTTTTCTTGGAATTGTGGGCCCAGTTCTGAAGGGTGACAGAAGGCTGGAGCCAGCCCTCCCTGGAAAGCCTGTAGCCTGCCTTGGAGCAGCTGGCCGTGGGGGGCCCCTCTACCATCCTGGCACCGTGGCCACACTGGCTTTTCAATTGCACCCCTAAGGTAGTTCTCAAGGACACCCTCCAGGCTGAACGGGAGAGATGCTTGTAGCCGCAGTCCCTGGAGGCTGTAGAACAATTGAGTGTTTCTGGGCTAGGATTTGGCTGCTGTCTGCCCTGAGTCCTGGGAGCTGGAGACACTGGGGAGAGAGAGTGTCAGATCTGTGCATTTCCTGTTGGCCCTGACTCAGGTCTGGGCTTGACCGGGGAGCCATCACCATTGTTTGCAGCCACAGGGCAGAGGGCACTGCTCTTCTGGTGGACCTTTGTGGTGGCTGTGAGTCTTATAGTGCTCCCTACTTCCCAGAAAAGCCCTCAGGGCAGAATTACTTTCTTGTTTATCAGAAGCTTAGTACTTTTCAGATAGCGGGAACATGTCTGTTTCCCTGTTCTTTCAGTTGTTCACTCAACAAACATTTTAGTGCCTGCTGTGTGCCAGCCTACTATTAGTACCCCCAAAGACCTCAAGGGACCCCAAGCAGGCTGGCAGGAACCTTTTGCCTGTTTTTGTTAAATGTGGAGATTTGGAATTGAGCTGACTGAGTTTGGGGTCAGGTCTGGAATGTGGGCAATGGAGGAAATGAATCTGTGTGCAGCCTTTGTCCATAGCAGTCCCTGCACCCCAGGTGGTTCCTGGCCTTCTCTCCTTTTAGCAGGTGGCTTCTGGGCCTGGGGCTGTGGTGTGAGCTCTCTGTGCTCTGAGCCTCCTCTCCAAAATGGAGAGGGCTGGCTGCTCACCTGCACTTGCTTCCCAGCATCCAGGGGGCCACGTGGGGCCTCCCTCGGTCGAGCCTTCTGTGTCCACACTAGCACTTTGGTCATGTGACGGTATAGGAAGGGCCCCATTCCAGTGCGGTTCCTGGAAGAGTGAGAGAAAGAGAACATTTATTGTTCTCCAGAGCTGCTCCCTCCACGCTAGGCCTTGCCCAGGGCTCCGGGGCTGGGCTCGGGGTTTGGTTTGCCATGTTAGCAGGATATTTAGAGCATTTAGCAGCGTGTGAAGCTGGGTTACACGCCACTACGTATTTTAAAGACTAGAGCGGTGGCCCAGAGAGGAGGAGTCCTGCTCACGTGGAGCTAAGGCAGCTGGCCCCAAGGCTAACCTTTAAATGCTTTGTTGAGGGTTAAATACCAGTGAAGCTGCCCAGGGAACTTGGCGGTCCCCTCAGGTGTACCCAGTAGCCCAGTGGGCCAAGAAGGGTCTGCAGAAGACAAACAAGGGCCCAAGTCAGCCTTATCTGCTCGTGTTGAAAGTGGGTGGTATGAAGCCTTGGGGCTCCATTCCCATCGCTACCAGTCTCTGCTGCAGGGGGTTACGGCCTCACTCCCCCAGAGTGCAGAGGGGACCATATGTACTCTGGGCCTGCACTCTGCAGTCTGCTGCTGGAGGCCCTTAGACTGAGTGGAAGGGCTGACATGGGACTCTAGCAGTGCTGTCTCTGGAGGGACTGATGCCCTTGGGTCAAGTGTCTCCCAGGTAAGGGCACTGTGCTTGGATGCTGGGAGTGCAGAAGAGAAGCTCGGTGCATGAAGACAACAGGAAGCTAAGAGATGAAGTTCTGGTTCCACAAATCTAAGAGGGTAGTGGTTTGGGTGGAAGGAGCTAATCAAGTCTCCTGGGAAGTAGCTGCTGTCTCTACCTGGGTCAAAGGGCACAGCTGCTCTGCCTGATGGGCCTTGGACCTGACTCTTGCTAAGAATCATCTGCGCCTGTGTTTGGCCTTTTGTCTTAGCTCAGGTACCATAACAAAGTACCTTAGACATGGTGGCTTAAACAACAGACATGTATCTCTCCTGGTTCTGGAGGCTGGGAAGTCCAAGATCAAGGCACCAGCAGATTCAGTTCCTGGTGAGATCCCTCTTCCTGGCCTGCAGGCACCTGCTGTCTCTTCTCATAAGGGCTCTAATCCCATCATGAGGGCCCCACCCTCATGACTTCATCTAACCCTAATTACCTCCCAAAGGCCCCAGCTCCTAATGCCATTGCATGGGGAGGGGGGTTGAGCTTCAACATATGAACTTTGTGGGGGACACAGTTCACTCCACAGCACCTTTGGAATGCCCCAGTCCCCAACTATACCAGGAGAAAGGCTCCTCATGTCTCAGGGCATTCACGTGGGAGCATTGCCACCTTGCTGGCAAGTGTGCCTTTTTGTTGAGTCAAGCACATCCTGAGCATCCCACATGTGCCAAGCTCAGGGCCAGGTCCTGAGGTCCCAGGGCTGTGTCACTGACAGCCACCGCGATGGAGAGCATGCAGGTTGGAGTGACAGGCAGTGCAGAAACAACTGGAGCACTGGGCTGTGAGCAGCCCACAAAAGAAAAGGGTGCGTCCATGCCATGGGGGGCCATTGTGGTAACCAAGTGGATTTTGCAATCTGATATTTCAGTTCAGTCATACTTCAAGTGGGCTCTGTGTTTTGATATTTAGTCAGAAAGGAAAAGAGTCTAATTTCTCAGAAGGAAGTTGTGCTGCCACGGAATTATGTAAGGTGCCAGGTGCCTCCCAGAAAGGCTGGGCCAGTGAGCGGTGGAGGTGTTAGCACCTTGGAACAGGCGAGATTTCTCAGTTTAAAAATATCTGGATCGCTCCTTACCTTACAGGTGGGGCTAGCGTCCTTCGGGCGGTAAGGTGATACAGGGAAGGGCCACTGCTTTGCCAAGAGGCCTCTCAAGCATGTGAAGCAATTCGCTTGTTTCTTTGGTCACAGTCATCTTGTACATGGGTTCTAAAGTGATAACGGTTGATGCTAGTGAATTATTATTTGCCATTGTTGGAAGTGTGGAGAAACTACTTGTCATTTGCGACAGCTCCCTGAGAGGAATGCGTGAGCATGTGTGGCTCATTTTATCTTCTGTATGGGGCTGAACTAAACTGCTGAGCGTCTTTATTGAAATACTTGTGCCCCCAGGATTGTATTCCTTGCCTGCACTGGCTCTTGGACCAAAAGCCTAGAGGTGGGGGTCATCACTGGACCGGCTCTGAGGGCTCTCCCTGGCCCTTGCCCACCTTCCTTGAGTGAGTTCCACTGAACGTGGAAGTGCAAGCACGCTCATCTTTGGAGTTTAATTTCTGGACTACAATGTGAAGTTATTAAATCTGTTGTGTGAATAGCTGTGTGTAGATGTTTTAGCATGGCAAAATAGCCTACAGCAGCTTTCTATACCTGGGGAGAGTAAAAAAATCCAGAGGCCCCGGCCCCACCTAGAACTTTTGGTGTCATTGGTCTGGATAGGGCTGGGGTGGCAGGATTAGCTTGGCAAGTACTAGATTGTAGTGATGATGCACAACTCCAAATTCTACTAAAAATCATTGAATTGTACATTTAAAGTGGGTCTATTTTGCAATATGTAAATTGTACCACACCAATGCTATTAAAAAAACAAAAACAAAAAAAAGCGGGCCAGCCCGGTGGCGCAGCGGTTAAGTTCACATGTTCCACTTCAGTGGCCCGGGGTTCACCAGTTCCGATCCCAGGTGCAGACCTAGCACTGCTTGTCAAGCCATGCTGTGGCAGGCATCCCGCTTATAAAATAGAGGAAGATGGGCACGGTTGTTAGCTCAGGGCTAATCTTCCTCAAAAAAAAAAAAAAAAGAAAAAGCAAACAACTCCCCGGGTGATTGATGTGTAGCCAGGATGGAGAATCCCTGTCCTACAGTGAGGTGTCCTCCAGCCTGCGAGCCTTGTGCCTCCACACCCCCTCCCTGACGTGCAGAGGTCTGGTTCTGTTGCTCAGTCATCGTGATGCCCCTGGTCAGTGCCTCCTGCCCTCCTGTGCCCAGACCTCCCCTCTTCCTCAACCCCGCTGACCTCAGTGTCTTCTTAAACATTTCACTTCTGTTACATGGCCCCCCTTTCAAGTCCTCTGGGTATGTGTTTAATTTCACTGGGTTTTTATAAAGCTGGACAACCAGAGTTCTCACAACTGCGGGTAGGACAGGCCTGTAAGAGAAGGCCGGGTTCCAGTGGCCGTCATCAGTCTCCCAAAAGAAGGGCCTTCAAGGACAGTTTCTTGTAGATTCTTAGCAACAAAAAGTTAAATAGTATAATAAAAAATGTAAATAGTATTTATCTTAAAACATATAGTTTAATTATATGAATAACATTTATTTAAAAGTGATTATTATGAATAACTCATTTGATAAAATGTGTGCTTTTGTGATAAAATGAGTGCCCTGTGGGAGCCGGTGGAGCAGAGTGTGGCCCTTGGCTCCTTCCGTCGGAGGGCGTGGTGTGATCTGGGCAGAGGGCTCTGGTCCTCCTCAGCCCACCTCACCGCACTCTATAGTCTTTAGCAAATTCCCGCTCCGAGGAAGGGTGACAGTGCGCCAGTCGGAAAGACGAAACTGAAGATTGCTGTGGTCGTTATAAGAAGAATGATGGTGAACTTTTCATAGGATCATCATCATTTTGTTTTAAGTGACTATATTTTAATGTACCAAAACCCAAGACTGCTGAGAAGACAGATTCCCAGGCTTGCATTTCATCACAAAACTTGTTCCTTTTCTAATCACAGCAAAAGGGTGATTAACTGTTACTCCTCTCCTACGCCCGGCTCCACTGAAGAGACTGGCTCTTTTTCTCACGAGTGAGAACTCTCTGCCCGGCTAGAGCACTGGATAGGACGCCCTGGAACCAGGAGGGAGCATCCCAAGCTCCACTCTTCTGGGTGCCCATTCCAGACACCTGGACCCCAGAGCTAATACATTTAGTGGGCCCCCTGTCTCTACTCAGATTCTCAGTCAAATAGCTGATATCAAGGCCTGTGGCCTTCCTAACCCCTCAGCCTCAGAACAGAGCCATCTGCCAGTCTTCCCACTAATGCACTCAGTGTTCAGCTTTGCAAACATTATGGTCTCTGTCATCCCCCTCCCCTCCCCTCCCCACCTCTCCCGACTTGACTTGCAGGAATTGTTACCTGCTGCTTTCTGTATTTTGACCACCAATTTGCTTCTTTTTTGTGTTTTTTTGTAATCTGGTTTCCATCTTTCCACTTGCTTTCATGCTGTTTTGAATGTCCTCAGCAGGGTCTGATCCACATCCGATGGCCTTGCCTTGGGCCAGTCTGTCCTCTCTTTACTGGGTCACTGTGTCCGTGTGTCTCGCTTACTCTTCTGCCTGTTTGTCATCGGTAACTTTCCCTGCTCCTTGTTCTCTGATTTCTGCTGAGGTTCTTCTTCTCACCAGCCTCTCCCCTTTGTCGGTCTCGTGATGTCAGGTGGCATCGCTCTGTAGGGGCTCCTCTGCCCTGGCCGTGGTCGTGCACCCAGACCTCAACTTCCTCCTCCCGGGACATCAGCCCTCCGTGCCGTCTCTGACCCCTCCTGCCCCACACAGTTGGCAGATCTTCCATCCTCTTTGCTCTCAGGCACCCTCACTCTGCCTGCCTTTGCTGGGCCCTCACTGCCTAGCAGAGTGCCCACCTCAGGTTGTCTGCCTACGCTTTGCCCTTTCTGAAGTTGTCCTCTTGAGGCAAAGCTTAGAAAGTTGTTCAGAAATCTCGCTCAGCTCTCTATTGCTGGAGAATGAAGTTTAGAATTCTGCACCGTGTAGTCAGGGTCCTGCTCAATCCTGACTGGTTTTCGACCTTGTTTCCCATTGCTCTCTGGTTGTCTTTGTACCCATTGCTCTGGCTGAACAGGATGCCTCTGGTTTCTGTGCTTGTCTGTGTTCTGTGCTTTTGTGCATTGCTAACTTATCTCCTTGGAATACCTTTTTATCCACCTCTGCAGGACTGTTCTACCTGTTCGTTAAAGCCCAGCTCAAAAACTTCTCCTTCCTTTAGTCTCCACAGCTGGAGAGAATCTGCATGCTCCGAGGACCCCAGAGCACATTACGTTGTTGAGGCACAGGCAACATGCCTGCCCAGTTATTTCTGGGTCTCCCCCACCCCCAGGCCTCAGCTCTTGAATAGCAAGATTGAGGGGGGTTTGTAGCTGTGTTCTGGCAGAGGGGTGCTGGCCGTCAGTGCTCAATTAGTGACTAATAGAAGAGGCCCCAGAGAGCGCTAGGAGCAAGGAATGTAGCTCAGAGGAGGTGACTCCCTTGGGTAGTTAGCAATGCCCACAGATGGCAAAGGGCAAGGGTTTAGGCCCAGCAGAGGTCGAGAGTTTCCTCTCACTGGAAAAGTTTGAGCCCAAACTGGGCGAGCCCTCACCAGAAGACAGATCTGGAAAAACTGGAGGAGATACAAGGCGTATATATAAATCAAATTTTGAGGGCAGGAGTTCCACTCCTTGAGGGAACAAGATTTTCAGAAACAGTAGTGACTGTTTACGTATAGGTAATTGCCATGTTAATTTTAAATGACTTTCATTCATACTGAGTTTTCAAGGGCCCTTGACTGTACTGGTTGGCATCCTACAAGTCACTTTGTGTATTTGAAAGCAACGTCATGGCTTAAAGTCTAAACTTTAGACCAAGTGTAGGTTTCAGTTAATTCGGTTTATTTATTATTATTTTTCCTCAGTGTTCTGGGGGAAATTACCAGTTTAGAGCTGGTGATTTTATGTGGAGTAGTTGACTAATATTAACAGTAATCTCTTTGTTTCCACAGAGGTTGCAGAACTTGAAGCTAATTTACCTTGTAAGTATAACATCCCCAATCGAACATTAAGTGCTATAAAATAATTGCATGGAGAAGCTTGTTTTATATTTTAATAATCTTGCATCACAAAAAGCCTATTTTTCACGTATGTTAGGAACACATTTTACTTTTGTGCAAACAAGTACAGCCCTTTTCAAGGCTCCTGTGAGGAGGAGGCGTGGACCATGTCTGGGTGTCACGCAGCAGTGCCTCCTCTCTCCTTGCTGTGGCAGGGGTGTGTCGGCTAGGTTTTGTGTCTCTTCCTCAGCATTCTGTATCCCGCTCTCTTTGAGTGAAAAGTATATAAATCAGTGATGGACAGTCTTGTTTTTATTAGTGACAGAACCACCTTTTTGGTCCCGAAAGTGCTGATTTGTAATTGTCTTTGTGCGTGAGGTGGGATGACCATATGCCTTTCTGTCACCAGTGCGCCTCTCCTTGCTTGGTCCTCCCGCTCAGACACACACAGACCAACTGTGCTGTCCTCGGTGGGCACGCTCGCTTACTAGGCACTTCTCTCATGTGATGTGTCAAAGTTTCTTATTTCTTTTTTCTATCGTTAATCCCTTCCCAAACCCTTTATTTTATAAGACCCTCAAAGTCTGAAAGCTTTGGCCATTTTAGTATTCTTTTGTTAGAACGTTTTATCATACTTGGTTAAAAATAGTTCTGAGGCTGAGGATGTTTGTCGATGTGGGTGAAATATTTTATACATGGGTCTCCTGGTCTGGGCGAAGCCTACAGAGAGCTTGGTGTGGAGGCCCAGCTCACATAGGGTAAGAGAGGGCCCGTTCCAACCTCCACCTAAAGTTGGAAAGATAATTGTGGGGTGCAGCCTTTCAGTGGTTGTGAAATCCATTTGTGAGGGTAAGTACATACTGTTTCTTGAAAAACTATTTTTAATATATAGTATTTATATATAGCTATAGTGGGTTGTGATATAAAATATGTTTTAGTGTGAGTCTAAGTTAAAACTGTCTTAAGTCACTGGATTGTTTGACCTCAAAGTTTTCTTCTAGTCAGAAGGAAGTATCTTGGAATTCTATTAAAGGTTGTCTTTCTACCTACTGAAGTATTTACAGATGATTTACTTTAGAATGTTCCAGGAAAACAAACAATCGTGTTGTGTAGGATAGACGAAGGAGGATTGGCAAAATATTGAAGCTGAGTGTTGGGTTCATTATTCCTATTCTCTGCTTTTTTTAAAAAAAATTAAGTATATTAGGGGGCTGGCCCCGTGGCCGAGTGGTTAAGTTCGCGCGCTCCGCTGCAGGCGGCCCAGTGTTTCGTTGGTTCGAATCCTGGGCGCGGACATGGCACTGCTCGTCAAACCACGCTGAGGCAGCGTCCCACATGCCACAACTAGAAGGACCCACAACGAAGAATATACAACCATGTATGGGGGGGCTTTGGGGAGAAAAAGGAAATAAAATAAAATCTTTAAAAAAAAAAAAATTAAGTATATTAGGACGTTTTCCTGATAAAAAGTAAAATAAAGCGATCTTTCTATTTTCTACTTCCATCATACCTTCCCATCAGCCCCCAACTTGAACATATATAGACGTGTAGACATTTAATCAAAGACCACAAAAAACTTCCCCCTTACACAGTTTATTTGTCCTTGAATAAGAATCTAATCCATAGAGTGTAGCTTTCGCTTCATCTAAAAATTTGGTTTAAAAACGCTAAAATTTGTAATTGGCTTTCAAAACAGGATTTTAACTGAATACCTTAGGTTTGAAAAAGGCATGACACATCTTCCTAGCCCTTACGGCTAAGTGTCAGGTTAAAAGGATGACACACCTGCTATATGTATATATGTGTGTACATGCCACATGCTATGTACCTTTTCTTTTCTCTCTCCCTTTCCTCTCCCCCAGCCAAAGTGGAGGGAAATCTAAATCAGTTTTTACAAGTAAGCCAAACTTTCCAGAAGTATGCAACTCATTATTCTAAAGAGGAAACAAGAAGCCACCTGAGAGTAAATCTTTACTGTCTGTTTAATAATCTTTCTAAAATATTTATTAAGGCAAATAAAATAACTTGCCATGAGGCAGTGGTGCTAAGTAATTATTCAGGGCTAGTTTGGAGCTCTGTACGTGCAAGTTTATAGAGGCTTCTCTGTTTGCAAAAAATAAAAAATATCTCTTTCAGATTGATGGAAACATGAGGATCTCAGCCCATGCCTACAGATCGAGGAGGAGCTTGACTCTTGTTTCACTAAAGCCCCTGCATTGAACTAAAACAAAAACCGGACTTTCAGCCTTTTGTTGTTGTCATTAGAACTTAGACCTTGTTGAGCTTTCAAATTTTGGGTTCTTTTCAGTAGTTTTATTGTTTTTTAGTCCACTTTGATATAATTTCTTTATTCTTAGTGGGCCAGTCTAGTTTAGAGGGATTGATTTCTGCCTCTGGGCCTTTAATAAAACAAAGGAGAATGCTAGATATTAGAAACAAATGGATGAGAAACAAATGAGTCCACTAATCAGTGAAAGATTTCCCAAGCCCTTGTCACATGTTTTTGTTATGTGTCTCACGAGAAAGATGGCCTTTATCTTTTCAAGGTAAGAGTAAGAAAAATGAAGCCCATTTAGATTATTCCATACACAGTTCAAATGTGTGATTTGAGCGAAAGTCTTGAACTCTTTGGCCCCACAGCTGTTTTTATTTCTAACATAAAGAATGTGACAATGTACTCTCTAAGACTCCTTCTTGCTCTTCTAGACTGAATTACCTTTCACTCTGCAATGATTTTGTGAGGGATTGGTTAAAAAAGAAAAAGGAAACCTTACTAACAGTTCTGCATTATTTGTATGTGGCATACCTAGCATATTCATGAAGTAATGAAACGAGGCATGGTACAGGGAAAAGAGTCAGGAACTAGTTTTTAATTTGGAAACTAAACTTCCTTCTGTTGATAACCTGTGTGATCTTGGTCTGGTCACCGAACCTCTCTGGTCCTTCGTGTCATCCCTCATGATTGAGGACAGTGGACTAGATACTCTCTAAGGCCATTTGCAAGTCTAAATTTGAATCGTACTATTTTTGATGAAAATTCATACCACTGTAAAACTAGGCAAATATTTTCAGTGGGGCTTGTAAGAAATAAAGTCAATAGGTGACCCAAGGAATTTAGCATGATATTTTCCAAGTTTATAAAATGTAGACAATTTCTACATATATTCCTTCCAAATTCCTTGGGTGTTTACCATTCTCCGTATCATTTGTTTGAAGGAGGCAAATGTAGAATGTAGCCAACTTGCCCTGTCTGCACCACTAGCCATAGCTCTTCTCCCAGTGGCAACTCCTTGTGCTGATCCAGACTCCTGGTGTGGTACAGGTGGGCACAGAGCGTTGCCCTTGAGTCAGCAGAGCATTATCTCACCAACAGAGCAAGCCGAGTGACCGGTTGGATTTTGAAGATGTTAAAAAAAAAAAAGAATGCTGTGGTAACTGGTGGGAGCTAGCTTAGTTGGCACGCTTCTTTTTAACTTCCATTTGCTGTGATGGATATGAATGACTGTGGTGCTGGGTGAACAGACTAGAAGTTTGGCCTGGGTGTTTTTTCTGGTTTTTCCATGTTTAGTTAGCCTTTACCCAAATACAGTAATCTCCCTGAGGTATGATGTCTTCTTTCCAAAGTAAAGTACCATAATTCTTGAAATCAGTGGAAAGATCTCTAGTGTTAGTGACCATTTAAAGGTTGAAAGAAAACATCTCAATTTGGAATTAACTAGTAAAAGACAATGAGGAGGAAAACATGACAGAAATCACTGGTTTGCCATTTTAGCACATTGGCACGGTTATTATCAGACAGACAGCGAGGGGAGAGCACGGACCGAGTCTGTCCACTCCTCCCGCCACGTCCCCTTCACGGGGGCCTCCAGCTTGGCCTCCACGTGAGGACTGCTGCTGCCTCTCAGACCTTCCTGATGTGCTGTTTCTTTTGCAGGTACATGTAAAGTGCATTTTCCTGATCCAAACAAGCTTCATTGCTTTCAGCTAACTGTAACCCCAGGTAATATTCTTACGTATTTAAGTGTTAAAGTGATTTTCAAACAGCAGATTTTAAAGACTGCCCAAATCTGTAATCTTTGGCTTGATTTGTCCTCTAACTTTCTGAAAGTTGTGACAGTAATGACCATTCCCTATGAAGACGAGATATGTGCTTTGTAGTCAAATAAAGCATGGAAAGTGAGTCTGAGGCATTCGGCATATACTCCAGTGACTAGGTACAGACTTGAAGCGCTGACGTGAGTGCCTGCCGAGGCCATTGCCGTGTGGTGAAGAGTGTGAGCTGAAGTCATAACTGGGATCAGATCCTGCTCCGCCATCTAGTAACAGTGTGACCATGGTTAAATTAATAATCTCTTAGCCACAGCCCACCTAGCTACAAAGTGGAGATCGAGTGGGACCTATCGAATGGGACAGTTGTGAGGGTTAAATAGCTAATGTGCATGAAGCTCTTCGGCCCCCTGTGAGTCTGGCACACGGAAGCAGGCAGCAGATTACCAGCTGCCCCTGTTGGGACTGATAAGTGTGTAAGCTCCAAGTGCTCCAGGAGGGTCAGTCACATAGTTCTCCTCAGTCAGATAGGAGGATGGACTTGGGTTTCTTTTAGTTACAGTGCAGCTCCAAGGTTCCAACACCTTGCAGCCCCGAGGCCTTTACATCAGGCAGTGGGCACCAGGCCATAGCCACTGGTGCAGCTGTGGGATGGGTGGGGAAGGAAGAAGGGAGGACAGGGGCGATAACAAGAGGGGAGGGGAGTGCTGGGAGGAAATAGAGGGTGTTATTTTATTTGGGGGAGGGAAAGGGAGTGAGAAACTGAGAATAATGAGTCACGAGCTAATTAAAAAGTGAGAGAATGCAGAATTTCAGTAGGTGATAATGGTCCCACGGATAAGCCCTGACATGGTCTCCCTGCAGGTAGGATGGGTATTTTGTGTTTTATAATAGCAGGAGAAATCCCGTTTTCAAAAACGTGCTTGAAAACTTTTAAAAATTCATTTAATCCCTGTGGTGGTTCTAAGATGGCTCTGGGACATATGCGTAAATTCTTCCTGGTGCCATTTCTGCTAAGATAAGCGAATGCTAGCATAGAATTAATACCAGAACACTGTCCTGAGAAATGGGGCGTTCCACACGCCTGACGTCGAGAGATAACTGAGCTCAGGACTTTAAAGTAAGAAATTATGAAAATTGATTCTTTGGCTGCTTTCATAAAACACATTGCACGTCCTGCTGTTTTTAGTGAAGAGTATTGAGCACACTTCGATGTTTCTTGATGACTCAAGGTCACCGTTACGAACGTCATTTATTATTACTGTTAGGCAGTACACGGTGTTTTCAGAAATTATTGTAGTGGTGAAGATTGGTTCTCTGTTTACTAAGTCGTCTCAGACTTGCGTGTTTGTAGTAAAAAGTATTTTCTTCCCTCTGCCTTTCCAGGACATTTTCAGTGGCTGTCAGGGATTCTGTTGCTCTGCCTGCTGCCCAGGCTTGGGCTTTGGGGTCCTTTTCAGCCACTCAGAGACCTTTGTTGATTTTGCCAGGCTTGTTACTGTCTTACATGAGTGAGTTAGTGTTTCTTTCTTTTTCTTTTCTTTTTTTAACTGAAATTTTTTCCTGAGTTACATGGATGTTGTGATTATTGAGAGTATGTGTATGACACCATCTTTGATGTTCTTGTTTATGTTCTTGAAAACAGAGCACAATTGTTTGTTACAGTTTTGGCATTCACTGTTCCATCAGATGAAAAGATAACTTATGTTTTACTGCCTTAGCATTTATATTTACAGTAAGTGCACCTCAGGGACATTATCATCACATTGAGCTGTGTGCTCAACATGCTCTTCAGACACTGTGTGTAGGCCCTTATTTTGTGTTGCCAGTGAGTCAGAAAGCTGATGTGGTTCCTGCTGTCGTTATTAAAGGAAGCATGGCAGACATCTGCCAACCCTCAAAACTTGCCTAATATCGTGGTTTTTTAGAAACTTTTTGGAGTCATGCTCTTCTTAGTATTGAAAAAAAAAAATTATAGAGATATGCCTAAGTAGTAGTTTTAACAGTGTGAAGCAGATGGTTTTGAAACTGGCTCATTTGCATCCGGTCATCCTGGGGTGAGTCTGAAAACTCACGTAATATGTAATAAGACCCAGGTATTTGGGTGGTCAAGGGAGGGTTGCCTCTGCATCTGAAGCTCACAGCTCTTTACCTGGCTCCTGGCAAGATGGTTCCTCTTCATACTCGATAATGTTTGCATGGTTTTGTTTGTTTTTGGAATGTCCCTTTTTTGGAAATAGATGTACTCTTCAGAGAAAAGATGGAAATATAATTTGGTCATAGAGGAACAGAACTGAATTTAGGGGGAAAATAAGTCTCCACATCACGTCACAAAACAAGAGAAAATACTAGGAAGTAAAATGAAACAAGACAAAGCAAAACCCTAAAGACGGGCTGGAATGCCCCCGGAGTCCTCGTTGAAGTTAGAGGGACAGTCTGGGGCCGGGTCATAGTTGCCAGCTGACTTGTGGGGTCCTCCCAGCCTGCCCCACTGTGACGTGGTGGTTTTTAGGCAGAGGGGACCATGGGCTTAAATAACAGCTTGTTTGTTTAATTTTAGTTTTTACTTTTTAAATAAATTATACTGAGGTATAAAATTACAAACAAAATGTACTAATTTCAACTTGACAGTTTAATTAGTTTTGAAATATGTATACACCTGTGTAACTACAACCCCAGTGTAAAGATATTTCCAGCACTCTTGAAGTTCCCTTCTGCCTCTTTGCGGTCAATTCCTCACCCCCTGCTGCCCACCCCAGATTCCTTTTGATTTCTATTGCCATCAATTAGTTTTGTCAGTTCTTGAATTTCATATAAATGGAATTTTATATATCTACTCTTTGTCTCTGGCTTCTTTCATGTAACGTTTCTAAATTTATACATGTGGTGTATCAACAGTCTGTTCCTTTTTATTTCATTTTCCTATTGATGGATATTTGAATTCTTTCCAGCTTTTAGCTATGGTAAATAAGATTGCTATTAGCATTTTCATACCATCCTCGTTACACTCATATTTTTCATTTCTCGTCACTTTCACTTGAGTGAAATTTCTGAGTCATGGGAAAGATATGTTTAACTTTTTAAGATACTTTCTAAGGTGGTTGTACCATACACTGACCAGAAACGTATGAGACGTTCCAGATGTTCTACAGACTTTTCAGTGTTTGGGTGTGAAATAGTATCTCTCTGTGGGTTAATTTGCATTTCCCCAATGCCGGGATTTTGATTGAGACTGTTAACTGTGGATCAGTTTGGCAAGAAATGACATCTTAACAGTATTGAGTCTCCCAATCCGTGAGCATGGGGAATGTCTCCGTTTATTTCGATCTTCTTTAGTTTCTCTCAGCAGTATTTTGTAGTTTTCAGTGTAAAGGTCTTACAAATACTTTGTTAATTATATTACTAAGTATTTCATGTTTTTTGAAGCTGTTGTACGTGGTATTTTTAAAATTCCCACTTTACTGTTACTAGTATATAAAAATACGGTAGAGTTTCTAGTATATTGATTGTGTCCTCTACCTTGCTAAATTCACTTAGTAAACTCTAGTGACTTTTTAATATATTTTTAGGATTCCATGTCCCTGATCCTGATATCTGTAAATACGTTTTTACTTGTTTCTCACCAGTATGTATGCCTTTAATTTCTTTTTCTTATTGCACTGGCTATGACCTCCAGTACAGTGTTGAACAGAAATAGTGAGAGTTTATGTCTTTGCCTTGTTCCTCATCCTAGGGGGGAAAGTGTTCATTATCCACTGAATGTGGTGTTAGCTGTTGGGTTTTTTTTTTTAACATATCCTTTATCAGGTTGAAGTTTCTTTGTTTTCCTGGTTTGTTGAGAGTTTTTATCATAAATACAAGTTTTATTTTGTTTTGTTTTTTTTGCTGAGGAAGATTTGCCCTGAGCTAACATCTGTTGCCAATCTTCCTTTTTTTTTTTTGCTTGAGGAGGATTAGCCTTCAGCTAATATCTGTGACAATCCTCCTCTACTTTTTTTTTTTTGTTTTTGTATGTGGTATGCCTCTACAGCTTGGCTGATCAGTAGAGTAGGTCTGCACCCAGATCTGAACCGTAAACCTAGGCCACCCAAGTGGAGTGTGCAGAACTTTAACCACTCAGCCATGGGGCCAGCCCCACATACTTACTGATTTTTGAATGTTGTTGCATCGACCTTGTATTCCTGCAATAAACCACACTTGGTTATGATATATTATCTGTTTTTTATATTGCTGGATTCATTTGCTAATATTTTGTTACAGAATTTTGTGTCAGCATTCATGAAGAATGTTGGTTTGTATTTTCCTTTTCTTGTAATTTCTTTGTCTGATTTTGGCATCAGGATAATGCTGGCATGGTAGAATAAATGAAGAAGTGTTCCCTCCTGTTTTCTGAAGGAGTTTGTGTAGGATTGGTACTATTTCTTCCTTAAATATTTGATAGAATTTACCAGTTAAGCCATCTGGACCTGGAGTTTTCTTTTTGGGAAAGTTGTTATTTATGAATTCAGTTTATTTAATAGATACAGAGTTATTTATCTGTTTTGTTAAGTCGGCTTTGATAATTTTTTTCTTTCAAGGAATTTGTTCACTTCACCTGAGTTTTAGAATTTATTGATATAAAAGTTGTTCAGAATATTCTCTTATTATTCTGCTAATGTCTGTAGGATCTGTGTTGATGCCCCCTTTTCTGTTCCTGATATTTGTAATTTGGGTCTTCTCTTTTCTCTTGATTGTGTTAGCTTGAGGTTTATCCAGTTGATCTTTGCAAAGAACTAGCTTTTGTTTTTCTCAGTTATTTGTCCATTTCATTGATCTCTGCTCTTATCTTTATTATTTCCTTCCTTGTACTTTGGGTTTAATTTGCTTTTCTTTTACCTTCATGGAAACTTGGATCATTGATTCAAAATAATTTTTTTTTAAAGCTATGTTGATTGAGGTCTAGGTTATATTCTTTTACTTTAGTGTAATGCTTTGAGTTTCACCCATGTTGTTACATTAATCAGTTTTCTGTGTGTTTTTCTGGATGAACTGTGTTCTGTTGTATGGGTGTATGCCGGTTTATTTATCCATGCACAGGTGATGCCCCTTTGTGGTGTTTCCTCTTTGGGGCCGTTATGCATAAAGCTGCTATAAACCTTTGCATGCAGGTCTTATGTTTGTATTTTTCTCCTGGAGGTGGAGTTACTGGATCATGTGGTAAGAGTAAGTCTAACTTGATAAACACTACCATACTGTTTTCCAAAGTGAAAGTACTATTTTTCATTCCCACCAGCGATGAATGAGAATTCCAGTTACCTCACGTTCTTGCCAACAACTGGTATTGTCAATCTTTTCAATTTTAGCCACTCTGGGAGGAGTGTATCTCATTATGACTTTAATTTGCATTTCCCTAACGACTAATGACGTTGAGTCTCTTTTCCTGTGCTTGTTTGCTGTCTGTATCTTCTTTGTTCAAGTGTCCATTCAAATATTTTGCCCATTTAAAAGTTGGATTGAGTGTCCCATTATTATTGAGCTGTAAGCTTTATGTACTTAGATATAAGTCCTTTATTAGATATGTGGTGGGTTTTTTATGGTTAATAACATCCTTCTAATTAATGTTAATATATAAAACTTCTGATTAGGGAATTCTATAGCTACACTGTAAATCTTGTACATTTATGTGTATAACAAATTTTTAAATGTGTTGATTCTTAGATTATTCATGTTTTCTTAATTTAAACATTTAATTTATAAAAACTGCCTAACTGGTGCATGATAATAAAGTATGGCTTACGTTGATTTGTCTCTTATCCCTGTTATGTTTGGTTAGAGGTTTTTCTTAGCATCGTTTCAGAGCTTTGGAGTTGTAGAAAGAAGAGTTTCTAAATGTGACATGAAGTAAGATCTCAATTTCTGAGTGAAGAAATATGTTTGGTAAGCCTGAAACACAAGTTTGGTTCCACACATGAACATTTTGGAACAACATTTCAATAATCCTGGAGATTTTAAGGGATTTGGAAATGGAGCAGAGCACTGAAGCACGCCTTTCAGCTGGACCAACATCCCGATCTTGAAGTGGCTTCTGGGTAGTTTACTGTTGATCTGTCAAGGTTTCAGACACAGAGAGTGTATACTCATCCCTGGTTCTTTCTAGGTTGATTTTTAACTTTAATATGGAGATAACCATTACTAAGGGATAAATTTGAGGAGGAACAGACTTTGCTGGGGGTGTCTTTTCTTTCAAATAACCCTACAAATACAGATGGTAATTCTTGTTTTATATATAATGGAAATGTGGTGTGAGCTCTTAAGACAGTTATCTGCCTTAGCATTAGCTAACTTTTGTTAGGAAAACATTCACTGCTCTTTTCTTGCTCCTTCCAAGAGCTCTGTTGATGTGATGCTTCTTTGCTTACCATCCTGCTGAGTCAGTGACTTGTCGAATGACACACACTGTGCTTACACTGATTTCTGCCCTCTGCCTCGCACATAACACTGCGGCAAACTCTCATGGGATGCTCAGGCTTCCTGGAGTGAGTGTGACATTAAATGTCTGACTTATGTTTTAAAAGCCATTCATTACCATGGTTAAAAGTATGGTGTGACGGTCACCAGTAAAAATGTATATAATCCGTATAAAATATCCCAAAACATGCTGTTCACATGTTAAGCTTCTGAGCATTGTAAAAATTGCCAGCACTCTTTCAGCTTCCTGTTCTACCTGGTAGTGCCTTTTATGTGGCATAGGCTTTTTCTTTATCTTTTTCAAAAATCATGATTAGCGAGGTAGGATTTACAGACAGTAAATTCACCGTTCTTAGGTGTACAGTTCTCTGCATTTTGACAAACACAGTCATGTAACCACCAGCACAGTCGAGATATAGACTGTTCCATCAGCTCAGAGAGTTCTCTCGCCCCTTTGTTGTCAGCATCCTCTTCCCACCTCCAGCCCCTGGCAGTCACTGATCTGATTCCTGTCCCTGTCGTTTTGTCTTTTCCAGAATGTCATATAAATGGACCCAAACAGTATGTAGCATTTTGTATATGGCTGCTTTTACTTAGCATAATGCTTTCAAGATTCATCCATGTTGTTGCATGTATTATTATTTCCACTGGCCATTGCTGACGTTGAAGATGGAGGAAGGGGCCATGAGCCAAGGAATACAGGTGGCCTCTTGAAGCTGGAAAATGAAGGAAATGAATTTTCCCTAGAGCCCCCAGAAAGGAACGCAGCCCTGACAACTCTTTGATTTTAGCCCAGTGAGACCCATTTTGGACTTCTAACCTACAGAAGATAATAAATTTGTATTGTCTAAGCCACTGAGTGTGTGGTAATTTATTATGGCAACAATTCAGAACTAAAATAAATAGTTGTGCTTTTTATGTCTTAAGAAGTCTTTGTCTAAGAAATATAAAGATTTCCTCCAATTAAAGTAGTTTTATAGCTTTAGGTTTTACAATTAGGTCTGCAGTCCATTTTGAGTTAATTTTTACGTATGGTCTAAGATAAGGGTCTAGTTTCTCCCCCTCCCCTCTCATCCAAGAATGAATGGGTAAGTGCTCCCTTCTATTTCCTGGAAAAAAGTTTATGTAGAATTAGTATTAATTCTTTATCAAATGATAGACGTCACCAGTGAAGCCACCTAGGTCTGGAATGTTGTTTTTGTGGCAAGATTTTAAGTATGAATAGTGTTTCTTTAATAGATGTAGGGCCATTTACGTATTTATTCTTGAGTGAACTTTGGTAATTTGTGTATCCCAAGGAATTTGTGTATATCATCCCCCATTTTCAAGTTTACTGGTATAAGGTTGCTCTTGATATTTTCTGATCCTTTTAAGTTCTGTAGGTTCTGTATTGATATCCCTTCTTTAATTCCTGGTATGGAAAATTTGTGTTTTCTTTTTGGCTTATCAGGTTAGCAGGAGGATTATTAATTTTGTTGATCTCAACCAGCTTTTGGCCTCATTGATTTTCCTCTAATATTTTTTGTTTTCTACTCATATTTGTTATTTCCTTTTTTGTGCTTATTTTCAGTTTAATTTGCTCTTCTTTTTCTAGTTCTTAAGATGGAAGTTTAGACAGATAATAGTGTATTTCTATTTCCCCCTCCCAACCTTTATTTTATAGTTCTCATTTACTTTACAGATGTTATAATCCAGAATACTTTGTTTTTATCTTCGCTTTAAACAGTCTATTTTCTTAATATATTTCTCAATATATTTACCATTTGTGACCTTCAATCCTTTTTGTAGATCTGAGTTTCCATCTGTTATTTTCCTTCTGCCTGCAGAACATCCTTGGATTTTTTTTTGTAGTGCAGGTTTGCTGATGATGAATTCTGCCAGCTTGCTGAATATTGAATTCTTAAGTTGACAATTTCAGCATTTTAAGGCTATCATTCTACTGCCTTCTGACTTATTTTTTTCTTCTAAGTAGTTTGTGGTAGTTCTTTGTTTCGCTTTATGGGATGTGCATTTTATTCTCTGGCTGCTTTTAAGATGGTCTCTTTATCACAGTTTTCAACAGTGAGATTATAATGTGCTTTGATGTGGTTTTCTTTCTGTGTATCTCACTTGGGGTTTATTGAGCTTTTTGGATCAGTGAGTTATAGTTTTCATCAAATGTAGAAATAGTTTGACCAACATTTCTTTAAATATTTTTTCTATAATCTTCTTCTGGGACTCCAATTGTGTATATTAATATCTCTTACATATATATTACTTCTGCATATAAATTATACCTCCATTGGGTCACAAGGTTTTGTTTGCTTTCTTTCTGTGCTTCCTTGTGGATAATTTCTATTTCTCTATTGTCTGATTTGTTGTAAAGCTCATCCAGTGAAGTTTTCGTTTCAGATAATATGTTTTTCAGCTATTGATGTTCTGTTTGCTTCTTTTTTTATTTTTTCCATTTCTTTCTTCATTATGTCCATAGTTTCCTCTAAATCTCAGCATCTCTTTATAGCAGCTGACTTAGTGTCTGTCTGCAGCTCCATGTTGGCTTCCCGACCCCCATGTCACAGCTGAGTACCCGCCTGCTGCCACTGCCCTGCCATCCTCCCCCAGCCCTGCCCACAGGCTCCTCACTGCCCTGCCCTCCTCCCCTCCATGGCTCCAGTCCTCACATCTGTAGCTGGCTCATTGTAGTCCTGCCTCCTACTCTGTTCCCAGTCTGCCTTCCTCGTCTACACTGTCTCTCTCCCTCTCTCTCTCCTCTTTGTCTTCCCTTACCCTGCCCATCCTCAGATCCCAGCTAAACAGGCTGATTTGAAGCGCCTCTGCCACCTACTAGCTATGGGGCTGTAGCCTGTTACTTAATCCATGTGCCTCAGTTTCTTCTTTAAAGCAGTAATGTGCCCATCCCACCAACTGGGTGAGTGATGTGTGCACAGCATATGGTGTGTGCTCCACGTGTCCACGTGCTTGTTACTGCGGTGGTGGTTGTTCTTATTTTCCATTCTTATCTAGTGGCACACCCCCAAGCTTTCCCTGAATAATTCAACCCACACCAGCTTTTCCTCTTAAATGAACTGACTTCACGTGTGGTCAGGGTCGCACAGTTTGTCTTCACGTATTTTAATATTGGGGTGGGTAAACTAGGCCTGTGAGCCAGATCCCACCCTGGGCCAGTTTTTGTGCAGCCTTCAAGCTGAGAATGGTTTTTGCATTTTAAAGGATTATTTAAAAAAATAAAATAAAATAATATGTGACCGGGACCTACAACCCAAAGCCTGAAATGCTTACTGTCTGGCCCTTTACAGAAAAAGTTTGCCAACCCCGATCTGCAAGCTCATCTTGGCAGGGACGGTGTTTTTCCTGCCTTTTAAGTTTAAAATTTGCATAGAGTGTTATTTCCAGTGTGCTGTAAATATTGACATTTAAAAATAAAAGTATTATATTACTCTTTAAAGTGTTTTCAGTAGACTCTAAATACCATGGATACACCCACCATTGTGCATATTTTTAAAAATATGAACAAGCTCTACTTCAGTGGTGGGAAAATGTTCATTGTTGCTTTTTCCAAAAAAACACTCAGTTTTATTCCACTTGTCCCAAGGAACTTTATTCTAAACGTTTTTGTGCTTGTGAGTATTTTGTCACCCTGTCATACTGTTCTGTAACTATATATATTTGATTATTTTAAAAGCTCCTTTAACTGTAAGACTCTTAGTTGGTAAGCTTTTTCCTTTGGACATTTGTTAGTTATTGTTAGTACCAGCTTCTGGCTCCTGGTGTTCCTTCTTTGCCACTGCCTGCCTCTCCTGTCCCAAATCATGACCCTCTAAGTGGGGGTACCTCAAAGGCCTCGTCCTCTCCTTGGACCTCCACAGTCAGGTCCCCAGGGACCTTACCACTTCATGAAATCTAAATGTTTCTCTACACTGAACACCTCCCAAACTGCTCTCATCCAGCCCCAACATCTCCCCCTCACTCCAGAATGATCTGTCAGCTGCTGATCAACGCTGATCAATTTTGACATGAAATCTCAAATAAACGTGTCTGATGTTGACCTTCGTGCACTTGTATCCTCAGCAGGCTTTTTATCTTTGCAATGGCAACTCTGCCCTTTCCATCACAGGGTCTAAGATCCTAGATCTTCTTTGACTCCTTCCTTCCCTGCCCCACGCCTAATCTGTCAGCAAATCCTGGTGTGCTACCATCTAGATATTTCCACTTCCTCTGCTCCCACCCTGGTCCCAACCAGCATAACCTCTCTCCTGGATTATTATTGTAACAAATATCCTCCAAGGGGCTCTGGGCCTGTGATCTGTTCACATGATCCTGTCCCTCTTCTGTTCAGACCCCTCTCATCACTGCCCACCTCACTCGGAATAAAAGCCAGCGCACTTACAGTGGCCTGCAAGGCCAGGCCTGTTAGGTCTCGGCCTCAGCTCTTCCTTCCCCTGCCTCGCTGTCTGGCCTTGCAGTGTTCCCTGAACACACCGAGCCCTCTTGTGGGCCTCCCCCAGCTTCTCCTGCCTGGGGAGTTCTCTGCGCTGATGTCCTCCTTCAACTTCGCTGCCTCCAACCAACCTGTTTAAAATTGCAACCCATCCCACTCCTCCTCCCTTAGCTCTTTTCACCTTATACTATATAATTATTTATTTCATCTCCTTTCCACTAGAATGTAAGCTTCCTAAGGGCAGGAGGATCTCACTGATGTGTCACCAGTTCCTAGAACAGTGCCTGCTCTGTTGTAGGCACTCGTCAGATACCTGTTGAATGAGTAACGACTTCAGCAATGTGTCGTGAGCTTTGGTGGTTATTAAACATAAAAAAGCATTTCATCTGAAATGTATCTGAGAATGATGGGTTACTGTCAGCATTTTTCTCTGATTTAGTGGATGTACTTGTGAATGAATATTACTTTATGCTAGAAAGAAGGTTCAATATCAGTTTTCTTCCTTCATTTTGTCTTTATAGATGTAGACACTGAGATCTGCTTGTTCACCTAAATAAGTAGATGGACATGGAAGGTGTTTTGTTACAGCTGTGTTGTTCTGTCCTTGGACTTCAAAGTCAGAGGCCAAAAATCACATAAGATATTTTCATGATCTTTCAGCTGACTACTAGATGAGTTTCCTTCTTCCATTTTGTTGAAAGCAGAGAAGTGGAAACCACCCGACTTGGAAAATGCTTTACAAACCCAATCATTAGAGTCCTTTCACGTCCGTTTCTGAGGTGTGCACCAAAACCGCTCTCCAAGCCCTCCAAGGCCTGCCAGCTGACCACTAACCATACGTGCCACTCTTCACTTGGAGGCACCTTGTTAGACCTGAAATACCCGGAAAGAGTAGAGAAAATCGTGACATTGTTAATTCCATCATACCCTTATCAATATAATATACTAAAAACTTATCACATACTTTATATCTTCTTCAAAAGCTTGAAGCTGCAGAGTTAGATCATTCCATTTATCAGAAATAACTGCCATGTGCGTTAATAAGCAGAACCAGTTCTTATTGTCAGACCAGTCAGCAGTCAGAGTCACTCTGTCTTGGGCAAAGTCTTTCTTCCCTTTTCATCTCTGAGATGTGCCTCTGATGGTCATCTCACTCCTGAGTTTAATTCCTAGTGAGGGTGAGGCATGGAGCTGGTCACCTGTTGCTTATTGGCACCCTCTTTGCCTGCTTCTCGTGGGGGTGATGCATTCTTTTACAGTTGTCTAGGGGCTGAAGTTACTAAATGAAATTTTAATCATCCCTACTGTCAGACTCCACAATATGTTTGAATTCAAGACATTCCAACATGAGCCGGGGTATCTTATTTATAATGCCATGCTTTGCCCTTAACAGAAATGGATGTAGGATAGGGAACTGCACAACCCTACCGTAATGCCTCAAGTCAAGGAGCTTTGCTGTACCAGTGCATTGCATGGTCCTTTTGTCCTCTGGGATTTTTTTATGCCTTGGGGCAGTGCATCATAGTAAGAGGATAGATTAGCAGTAGGCCTTCTTTTACAAGTGGGAGAAAGATTGGAAGAGGAGGTGGGAAAGGACAGCTGCATGACTCCTTGAGCTCAAGAGCACCGTCAGGCAGGTTCATTTTAGGACAGAGCACATATGGACACTGGCCACTAGAAATGGATCCTCTTAAAGCTGTTTGTGCCCACATACCCTTTGGACAGTCTGTCCTCCCAGGGATCTCCGTAACCTAGCTGGAAGACCCTGTTGTCTGGTTCCTGGAAGGCAGCAGGGGGTGGGCTCCTGGACGCAAGAGGAGAGAGGGGCACTTCTTCTCATTGTAACCCTTGAGGGGTGGGGACATGCTGGCTGATGGAGAGCTGGGTGCCAGGAACTTTCCCTACTGCGTTTCATTGCTGTACTTGAACACCCAGTGATAGGAGCAGCAGGACATTTTCAGCTACCACAGCCGCGGATGGTGACATAGTTGGCCCGCCCTAGATTTGGATGTGGTGCTCTGGGCCATGGTGCGCACTGGGTTACAGACACTGTATGTGAACCCTCTGCCCACTGGCTCGAGTTGAGCAGGGCTTTCTCCACTCTCCACCCTGCCGAGTGCAAGCTTGAGAGCCAGACCCAGAAGGTGAATCAGTGAGAACTCTTCAACTGAGGTCTTCATGGAGAATATCACAGTAAATGAGACATGCTCTTGGGTTTCATCTCAGTCTAGGCTGCTCCCCTTCTGCTTTTTAAGTTGGACTATGGAGTTTCTGGGCAAATTCAGTAATAAATAAGCAGACTAGATAAGGTCCAAAAACTATGTGGCTTAGAAGAGGGAAAAACAAGTACTGGCTCAGAAGTAGATCTTTTTCCTGAAAGAGATTTATTCCATGAAATGGAAGAAAAAAAATTAGAACAGACTGCTCTCTATTTTCAATGAGTTCAGAGATGATAGAATTCTAATCATTATTAAATGAGAATTGCTCTGTGGCAGAGGAATATGGTCAAGTCAGTACCACATTAGACCAAATCACAGTTTCTTTGGCACCGGTAGGTGGTAGAGTTGAAACTATAGGATCAGTGAAGTGCAAAGCCAACTGGAGAAGTATGGCGATGGAATGGCCAGAGCACAGCCTTGAGGATGAAGCAGAGCACAGCAGGTGCAGCGCTGACGGCCGAAAGCCGCCGTGGTGATTCGTAGAGCGCCACATGGTGTGAGGAGCCTGATGTTAGACTGCTGTGTGCGGTGATCAGTACAGAAAACGGGCAACGTCCACAGAGCCTGTGGTGAACGCGGGTGTGCTCTGAGTGTCTTATACCTACAATTTCACTTATTTCAAAAGTTGTTCAATCTGGAGTTGAATTTTTCCCCAAAAAATATCTTTTCCAAAGAACTAATACTGTCAGTCACTAATGCAAGTGTGTTTATAAGCACTAGAAATAGACATATCAAATGAGTGGGGGAAGGATAGAACCGTAAATGCGGTAGGGTTAGGCAAGCAATTAGAAAAAATGCACCACCTTATTCTGTATAATAAACTCTAGATGAATGAATGAGCTGATGAAGTACATGAAACTGTAAGATTACCAGGGGGAAATACAGAAATATTTCAATAATCCTGGTTGGGAAAGACCTTTTTAAGCATAATACCAAAGACAGAAACCACGGAAAGAAAGACTGGCGGCTTAAAAATGAAAGCCAGTTGAACAACAAAATCAAAAGGCAAACAGCAGACTAAGAAACATGGTTAAACAAATATAAAGGGCGAAGGTTAATCTTCTTAAGAACTTTTTTATGTTGGTAGTTAAGAGATTAATTCCTCAGTAATAAAAGAAGAGTTAAAGAACATTAACCATTCAGTTCTTACAAGAAAAAATATACAAGTGACCAATAATATGAAATAAATTTCAGTCTCACGAGTATTCATCAGATGAATGTAAAATAAACAGGGAAGTAGGGGCCGGCCCTGTGGCCGAGTGGTTAAGTTTGCACGCTCCGCTGCCGCGGCCCAGGGTTTCACCGGTTCGGATCCTGGGTGCGGACATGGCACCATTTGTGAGGCCATGTTGAGGCAGCATTCCATGTGCCACAACTAGAAGGACCTGCAACTAAGATATACAACTATGTACCGGGGGGAGTTGGGGAGATAAAGCAGGAGAAAAAAAAAAAAGGTTGGCAACAGTTGTTAGCTCAGGTGCCAATCTTAAAAAAACAACAACAAGGAAGTAGTATTTCTCTTCTGTGGCACTGGCAAAGCGGAAAAACACTGGGGGCCAGGTAATGCCAGTTTTAACTGCTGGACCACATAAATGTTGATGCAATCTCAAAACTCTTAAGAAACTTTTTTTTAGTGATGAGTTGAGACTAACAACGTGTTCATTTAAGTGTTCATTTTATATAAGAAACTGAGGGAAACAGTAAGATGTAGTATTGCTGATTTGTTCACAGTGATAAATACTGAAGGAAGTTGAACCTTCATTTTAAAGATGGAGTTAATTTTGTGAAATTGTGAAATTTAGAGTAATTTAATTCCTGGGGGTATTTCTAGGCTCATGGCAGCATGAGTGGTGTTTACAGGGCAGAGCCAAGGTCACCTACAGGCCAAGCGCACCTGTGGGCCAGGCTCACCTGCAGCCGACTCCAGAAGAGGCAGAGGCAGGTGGCACAATCAAGAGGGTGGGGTCTGCAGACCTGAGGGACGGTGTGGCAGTGCCCCTCCGACCCTGGACATCCTGCATGCCTGCCAGCCCCTGTTCAGAGGGCCTGCTCTGTTCTGAAGGCTGTCCCAGCACTCAGCCAGGCAGCCCGCCCACAGCTGTGGACTGGGCACATGTGCCGGGGCAGCAGTTTTCTCTGGTTCACTGCTGTGCCCCCGTGGTCTGGGGCAGGGCCCGGCACAGGATCCGTGCTCTGCACGTTTAATGCATGGTCAAAGCCAGGTGCCAGGCACTGGGAATACAGCAGTCGATGCTAGTCCGCCTCCCCCTAGGAACTGACATTCTCAGGGGGAGGCCAGCAGCAAACAGATGGGCACGCAGCTTAAACGGGGCGGGTACCTGTTGTGAGCTGTGTTGAAGGGATACACCGGGTGTTGCGATGTGGAAAACGCTGGGGCCGAGGTGAGAGAGGGGGCTGCTTAGGTCGAGTGTACCAAGAGACTGCAGAAGAGAAGGAGCAGCCATCCAGAAGGATGCCCACCCTTTCCCAAGGGCCCATGCCTGTGGGGAACGCACAGCAGGTGGGCCGGGTGGAGCCTTCTATATTAATCAGGTCAGGGGCAGGGTGTGGTGAAGTGACTGAGGAACCCTGCAGTCCTATTTTAAATTCTTAATTCTCTGTATTTGCCATATCCTAACGTAGTGTTTGCTTTCTGTTTCCTTATTTTAATTTAAAGGATTTTTTGTTTTGTTTTGTGTTTTTTGATAGATGAGGGTTACTACCAGGGTGGAAAATTTCAGTTTGAAACTGAAGTTCCTGATGCGTACAACATGGTGGTGAGTAGCCTGCGCTTGAGCGGATGCTTCCCCTTTGCGTGGCTGGTGGCGTCCCAGGGCCCAGCCCTGTGCCCACGTTGGGTGCACGTGTTACCTGTTACCCGCCCTGTCCTGGGCCTGAGCACAAAATTGCTGATATTTCTGTAGTTAGTGTCACTCGTCAGCAGTATTTAAAAGAGTTTCAGTAGAGAGGTTCATTTTTTCAACAAATATTTGTGAGTACTGCATGCCAGGCATTCTGCACTGGGCATCCAGCTCTGCTAAGGTCATAGTAACTGTCCTGAGGTGGGCACCTTTCCTGGGAGCTGCTCGTGTGTTTCGTGTCAGTCTTATTTGTAAAATTCTGGCACTGAAGAAAAAAGCGTTTTTTTAAAAAATCATAGTTTTGTTTATAGTATAACACCAAAATTCCATAAGTGTATAAAATGTGTATTTCAGAATTTTAGAAAAGAAAACAACTCGTAGTTTTAAACTATAAGTAATTTATACCCATGGCTACATGTTAATCCCTCCAGGACCCTTCCAGGTAATAATTATACCAAGTCGATTACATTCTGTCTTTGCTCTTAAGGAACTTACTGACCAGTTAGGAAGGGGAGAGAAAGTGTAGAAAGGGATCATAAAGTGATAAAAGTGGTAGGTAAGTCATGGACAATAGAGATACTGATCAATGATAGGAAACTAATTAATGGGAATTCAGAGAAGGAAAAGAGAGGGCCACTTTGGAAAGTGGTCGGGCGGGTTAAGAAGGAGAACTAGGGGCCGGTCCCATGGCGTAGTGGTTAAGTTCGTGCTCTCTGCTTTGGTGGCCCGGGGTTCGCAGGTTCAGATCCCAGGTGCAGACCTACCCACCGCTCTTCAAGCTGTGGCGGCATAAGTAGAGGAAGATTGCTAACAGATGTTAGCTCGGCGACAGTATTCCTCACACACACACACACAAAAGGAGAAATAGAACTGGCGTTGTCCTGATTTGGGTTGCCCCCTAACCAGGGAGGTGTTCAGGGTGACATGGAAATCTCTGGAGCTGTGTCAACAGGTATAGAAATGAGAACTGGCCACCTGTGTGTAGTAGATTGACCAAGTCGACTTGAGTGGAAAATTAGGGTGGGGAATAATTGAGGAGGAATGAGAAAACTCAGATTTAGAGGTTTGTTGGGGGCATTTTCACTCTGGCAATGAGAAGCCATTAGAGACTGTGAGCAACTCCACACGCCTTGGAGAGGGGATGTGTGCCCCCTGAGAGGTGCAGTCCCTCCCAGTCTGGAACTGTCAGGCGGGCACGTGGCCAGCTCTGCTTCCTTGTTGTGTATACCTATATATCTGTTTCCCCCTGGTGTTTCCCAGCCTTCTCCAGGCCTATCAAATAGCAAAGACAAATCTGATGCAAAATGAAGTGTCTTGTTCACCTGAGGCTATGGGTACTGGGGGCACTGCCTGCCCCATCCTTGGCCTGCAGTAACTGCTCCTACTGACTGACAAGTGGGATTGTCTGCCCCCAGCACCAGGGTAGCACTCAGTGGCTATAAAGCTTTCTGTTTGAAGCCAAACCTTTATCTGTGGAAATTGATCTTTACTGGGCTACTACATTCAAAGTTCTTTTTGAAATGTAATTTGTGAGGATGGGGAAGAGTTGGCAATCCAAGAAAAAGAAATTCAATTTTTAAGCAAAGTCGGGAAAATATGCATTTCAGGTCTTTGTCCATCTGTCCAGCCACCTGCTGAGACTTTCCGTATTTCCCAGATCACACACTGAGCAACCTGGCTCTGCAGAGCACTGTACTCTCACAGGTGAGAGGCAGCTTGAGAGGTGTGGTTTAAGTACAGATACTTAGAATTCGGGGACTATTTTGATGGTTTCTGGAAACAACCAGCATAAAGTACTTAAAATGCCAGATTTTGTAATTTGTCTGGACGTATGCCATCTGTATGCATTACTCATCAAAAGAGTGTTAAAATTAGAGGGTGATGAGTTTGTGACACAGTCTTTTTTGGAAAAGCAGTGAGTTTTTGGGCAGGAGGATGGCTTAGCGGGGAGCGTAGCATAAGCTGGGAAACTTTTCAGACGAGCCATGAGTCTGAGAACCATCATTCCAGGTACCTCAGGCATCATTTAGTAATGGAGAGTCTTGTTCCCAATATGGGAAGAGAGCAAAGCATGAGAAAATAATCAAGGAAGGGGCAGATTTTCGTTGAGAGCTCCTGTGCGCCAGGCGCTTCCACTCACTTTACCTGTGTCATTGTCCAGTAGTTCCGTGGGTGACGTTAGTATTCATTTCTTTACACATTAGGAAGTCAGGCTCTGGAAGGGAGAACTTACCTGGTTAGCTTTGTCAGTCTACGGCTCAGTTGCTGAAGCTGATTCTTGTCCAGAGCTGCCCAGCTTCCTAACGTGTGCCCTTCCCGCTGTACCTGGTGGCCACTTCATAGTGAGAAAATGTTGGTCATACTGTTCCATCCCTGTGTGGCTTCTTCAAGAAACAGAGAGGTGGGAAATGGAATAAACAGAGGATAGAAACCACTGAGCCTCAAAGACACGTTTCCTGTATTCATGGTGACTTATTATGATTTTACATTTTTATGTTTTAGTTTCTGGCTCCTTTGGAAAATTTCTAAATGATGGGCTAGTCCGATTTCATCAGGAGTGAAACACACGTTGTCCAGCTGAGAAGCACCAAGAGGCCAGCCCCCTGGAGTGGACCCAGACCCTACTCTGCTGCTGTTAGGGCCCCTTCCACTCTCTGCTCTCCCGACCTCTCATCCAGGCTAAGGTAGCACAGCTGCCTTGCTGTCAGGCCAGTGAGTGTCCCAAGCTCAGGGCAAGTGGTAGAGGGTGACGCCATCCCCAGGAAACCACGAGACGTCAGGCTTAATCGATGCAGAGGTGGTTGTGTTTACCTGTTTCTTAGCTAGTCTTTACAGGCATGTGCCGCATAACGACATTTCAGTCAAGGATGGACTCCATACATGATGGTGGTCTCATAAGATTAGTACCGTGTAGCCTGGGTGTGTAGTAGGCTACACCGTCTAGGTGTGCGTAAGTGCAGTCTGATGTTCGCACAACAATGAAGTCACCTAATGACGCATTTCTCAGAACATATCCCTGTTGTTAAGCGATACACGACTGTACTTACGTAATTCTGTTTAGCATCTCTTGCCACTAGGCTGTCACTTCCTGAAGGAGGAGTCTGGGAGTGTCTTAATTACATGGTGTTTCCAGTGCTTGGCAAGGGCCTGCCCCACCAGGCGTGCAGTACACACTTGCCCGATGGTTGGCGTGCCGTCTGCCACCTACAAACTATGGCAGGGAAATTAAACCAGCAAATGAAAACACACAAGTTCTGGGCATTTAGGGTGGAGATGGTGAGGGGCATCCGTGTTTGCTTTGGATGAGGAGACAGCCAGGTTCAGCAGGTTAGCCTGAAACGGCTTTGTGGAGCTTTCTCAGGGTTCTTTTGCTTTTATGCCGTATCTTGATTTATATCACTTCTGTACTTTATAGGAACTTTTTTTCTAACCCCAACACAGTTCCTGCAGTTAAGGTCTGTTATTAAGATTGTGAATCTGAAAATCTTTTAATCAGTAAAGTAGATCATTACTTTGGAATAAACTTTCATTTTATTAAGATTGGCCCTGAGCTAACATCTGTTGCCAATCTTCTTTTTTCTTCTTCTTCTCCCCAAAGCCCCCCAGTACACAGTTGAATATTCTAGTCATAGGTCCTTCTGGCTCTGCTGTGTGGGACACCAGCACAGCATGGCTTGCTGAGCAGTGCTAGGTGCACACCCAGGATCCACAGTGGTGAAACCCTGGGCCGCCGAAGCGGAGCACATGAACTGAACCACTCGGCCATGGAGCTGGCTCAGAATAAACTTTTAAAAGAAAGAAAACACCTATTAGCTATCCCTCCTCCAACATACCTCCCTATACCCCAATAGCTAAAATTCAAATTGTCCTTTGGTTCTTTGTCCTTTTGTCCCTGAAATTTACCTCACAGCCATAGGCCTTCCTTGTAATCTCTCTTGGTCTTAGAAATTGGCTGAAATGATTTAGTGACATTTAATGGGCTCCTAAAATGTGCCGGGCTCTGTCAGGTGCTGTAGGCTAGAGACATGGAGTTGGGCAGCTGTGTCCCAGGAGACAGACACAGAAACAGTGATGAGCCAGGGTTGTGATGTGGCCATGGGGACCCCCTGGGGTGATGGAGACGCCCAGAGGAGGAGTAGGGCCTGGTGCAGACAGCAGCCTAGCTATGGTGTCACACAGTCCTCGGGTCTCACGCTGCTTCCATGGCATGTCGGTCATGAGTTGGTTGGAGGAAACCGTGTATGGAAGCAGGAGAAAGGAAGTCAGCTTTGAACTCTTTGGCTCCAGTTTCCTCCTGTAAGTGACGCATGTCACGTCCCCTCACACGTTATTGGTAACGTAACCAAATCAAGTAGTGTGGCCATGATCGGCCCAAAGCGAGTAACGAAGGGCTGTCTTGCCATGTTTCCAGAAGGAAGAGAGCCAGAGATACCACAGGTGATGCCTGAAATCCCACTTAGTCCTCTTCTTTTTATGTCGTTTATTATACTTTGTAGGCACTTGAGGAAAAATAGCCATGCAAAAATGGAATGTTAATCACCCATTATCTGTCCACCTGGAGATGATCACCATTAACTTTTTGATGTATGTCACAGACAGTATATAATTGTACATAACAATGGGATCACGCTCCATGTATCTTGGTAACTTTGGGGTTTTTAACATAACATAATAAGTTCTCATGGTAATGTCTGATTACATCATCATTAATAAGAGCTCTTCATGTGTGATGTATCATCGCTTTAAGCCAGTCCTTTATCATCAGTCCACTAGTTGGCCAATTTTTGATAGTGTGAACCAGACTTTCTGTGAAGGGCCAAATAGTAAATATTTTAGACTTTGTGGACCATATATGGTCTCTGTCACATATTCTTTTTTTAAAAAACCTTTTAAAAATGTAGACCATGTACTTAGATCGCAGACCAGGCAAAAACAGGCCTGGCCTGCATTTGGGCCATGGCTACAGTTTGCTGACCCCTGGAATAAACAGGGCTGGGATGCATGTCCTAGACAACAGCTTGTGTGTGCTGCCTCTGTCCTTTGGGTAAATTCTTAGAAGTGGAAGAATGGGTATTGAGTAACTGATGCTAATTTGAAAGCTCTTCATAACTATTAAATTACCCTCCAGAGAGGTCATGCCCATTGGTATCCTCACCATCTGGGTTTGAAAATTCCCTTTCCGTTTTTCTTAAACCCTCAGCGTGATGGGGTATTTTTTCTTTGGTACCATTTTGAGAGGAAGTAAATGGTATCTAATTGTCATTTGAATTTTCATTTCTTGAATAAGTAGAATGCTAAGTATTTTTTCTGACCTATTAGCTATTTATGTTTTTATGAGCTGTTACTATGTGCTTATTTGCCATTTTTTCCATTGTTTTTCTTATTATAAGAGTTATGAAGGCCAGCCCCAATGGTCTAGTGGTTAAAGTTCCACGCGCTCCACTTCAGTGGCCTGGGTGGAACCACACCACTCGTCTGTTAGTGGCCATGCAGTGGTGGTGGATCACAGGGAAAAACGAAAAAGAAGAAGATTGGCGACAGATGTTAGCTCAGGGCCAATCTTCCTCAGCAAAAAAAAAAGTTGTTATATGGGACTTTTTTCTTAGTTTTCTTAGCTATACTGTAAATATTTTCTTGTTTTTCATTTGTCTTTTATTGTTGTTGTTGTTCTATAAAAGTTTTTTTGTTTCACCACTATAGTCAAATCTACTTTTCCTTCACAAATTTTTCATGTGATGAAATGCTTAAAACAGCCTTCAGACGCCAAGACAGCTCATCTACATTTTCTGCTAGTACTCTTATAGTTCTGTGTCATTTATGTTTTGTTCATCTGGAATAAAGCTCTAAGTAGGGATCCAAGTATATTTTTCCAAATGCTTAGGCAGTTGTCCTCTGAAGACTCCCTCTTTCCCCAGTGATTTGCAATGCAGTGTTTGTCATATCGTAAACTCTTAGCTGTGTGATGGAGTAGGTGGCAATGCCAGTCACTGAGGTAGGAGGTGGAGCTGGGTATTTCTTGTTTGTCTTCCTTTAGGATGGGGTGGGGGCCTACAAGAACACTTCAGTTTGGAAAGTGTGTGTCAGAATCCGGGCCCACAGTTCTGATGCAGCGGTTTGCTCTCATTTTTGAGGACTGTAGTTAAGAGGGCCATCGGGAAGGGAGGCATCTGTGTCAACATCTAATGTGGCAGGTGTGGAGGGACAAGGAGGAGAAGGGGCAACTCCAGTCAGACACTTGGAGGTGTAGTGAACACTAGCGAGTGACCATGTGCCGGAGACTCCATAGAAGGGAGGGAGACGGAGCCTTCAGGGTCCTTCCGATGCTGAGTCAGTGATTCAGCGTACCTGCTCTGTTAACCTCATACACTTACCTGGAGCGATCCCTCCAGCCCCGACAGTGCTGGCCTTCTCTCTCCAGCTCAGAGGCCTCGCTGGAAGTGCAGGACGTACTGGCTGGCGTTCGTTCTGCCTAATGCACCTCGTTTACTTGCAGAAAAGCAAATGAGAGCGTGTTAAATTGATTTAAACTCACTCTGAACCTTAATTCTGTAGTCCTCAGGCACCTCCATTTGCATGGTTGGATTGATCAGTTTGGGGAATATTTTGATGTCGTGGTGTTTTGAAATCAGTTAGAAAATTTAGGAGGGTGCTGAAAAAGTGTGTTTGTTTTATACAAATAAAAAGATGAAACTATTTGATTACTAGAAAAAGTACAGGAGAGTATTTGGGTGGTGAAGTATTTTCTAGGTTGGTATCAAAGACAAAAATTCGATTACAAACATTTGACAAAGCCTTCTCACCTCACATAACATCATAAATGCAAATTAATACCAAATGATAAACTGGGAAAATGTTTCCCCCCTGTGACAAAGGGTTGACACATTAATGTCTATGAGATGACATGTCTGGTGAGATTCTGTGAGGTGACACTTATGCTCCTCAAAGCAAGGAGCCCTCACCATGGAACTAGGACTGGGGAGGGGCCCTCCCTGGCTACAGGGCACTTGGCACTGTATGCTATGCGTAGCCGGGCCTCTGACCAGCAGTTCCTCTTCCTGGGCTTCAGCCCAGGCAAATACCTCACACGGAAGTGAGCGAAGACAGGACCATCGATTTAGCACAGTTTATAGTGGAAGTGGGGAGCAGCCTGAATGTACAGTAATAGGGAACTGACTCATTCAATGCTAGTATTTGTACCATGGGATGTGAGAAAGCCTAAAGGTGTCTGAAATGGTGACAGAATAAATGTGAACAAATATATAGGCTATTTCCCCATTTCTATTAAGAAAAACGAATGTCTGTGCACGCATATCTGTGTGTGACCTAGAAAAGAGGCTCAAAAAATGTACATCAGGTGGTAATAGAGATTATTTCTGGGTGGAGTTGCATATATATGTATCACCCTATTCCCACATACTCATTTTCATTCTTTCTCCCTCCTTTAAGTATAAAGTGGAGTAAGACTTGCATCTAGGACAGTGTAAATGACAATAGCATCTTCAGAAACATTCACAAAGGGAACTGGCCACTACTTCGAGGAGCGGTGACTTTGAGCCACAGTTCAGCAACTTAGTACCGAGGAGCCTGTGGGCTCCCGGTTGGAATTGGGGCCTCGAGGCGCGGAACTCCTCCCTGGATTGCACTGAGGGCTCCTCCTCCACAGCCCCGGCTCAGGGAGGGTCAGAGGTGGTGGAGGCTCTGGGGCTTGCTGCCCGGTTCTGTTAGGCACACGGACAGGTTCTACGGTGAGGCTAGCGCTTGTGGATGAGGTGTGAAAACACACTCCTGCGTGGTCACGTGAGCTAGTGTCCAAGGTTGAACGCTGCTGGTGAGTCAGACTGGATGCTGAGCAAGCAGTGAAATAAGGGACTAGGTGGGCTATGTGGTAAGTGTTTGACTGCAGTCGTGACTGGGAGAGCCTATGATCACTTCCTGTTTGTGTTGCAGCCTCCCAAAGTGAAATGCTTGACCAGGATCTGGCACCCCAACATCACAGAGACAGGCGAAATATGTCTAAGGTAAGTTTCTCTTCCTTCCTGCCTTCTCCATTTGTGAGCACTGTGTGTGAGCGTGCGGCTTGCTAACATGCTGTCTGCACTGGGAGGAGATTTTGAGGCTGGGCCAAGATTGGGGAGGTTTAGGAAACCATCCTGGTGCTTTAGGCTACACTCCAGTATCTGGAGTGGTCTCCAGCCCTCCCGCCCCAGCCCCTAGTCCCACATCCTCCTGCGCCCTCTGGTGGCCAAGGCTCCTGCTAGTCTCTGCAGCCTGCCGCCTGCCCAGGATGCTCCCTCTGGGACCCTGACCCTTCTCCCCTCCTATTTGAGTGAGAGGCTGCATTCCCTAAGAGGGAAAAATAGGATTAATGAAATCCAGAAAAGAAACTGTAGATGACAGGCTTAGGAAGAACTAGGCACTTGTATTTAAGATGCCCTCCTTGTCAAATCATCTTGATGTGCATAACAGCACTTTTGGAGCAGGATAGCTTTCCCAGAGCATCATGTCGGTTGTGTGTCCCCACCCTTCCAAGGGCAGATGATCAGGAATCAGCAATTTCCCACTTAAGATTGCTGGTTACTAATGTAGGGAGTTGGAGATGGTTTTTGTTTGTTTGTTTTCTAAGTAAACTTAGCATTTGGGCTTTGATTTTCTGCATCTGTCACTTTCTCTAGGAAGGCAGTGACGTTAATTGCAGGTGCCAGACCACCTGGACCTGAAGCCTGCCCCCACTGGGCACTGTGCGACTTGCGGGAGTTATTACCCATTATATGCCTCATACTGAGCCACGATCTGGAGAGTAGACATTAAGTATTTCCTTGGCACGATGTTTCACTTTCTTACTACGATCTAAGTGAGTTCTCCCGCTCAGCCGCTCTGTGTTCTGTCACTCCCCCTCTCCTCTTAGTGTGCCCCAGTCACCCTTGAAGGGAGATGGACCAGCTGGGAGTGCTCCTAGCTGCTGGGATGTCAGCATCCCTTTTCCTTTCTTCAAAGTGCAATTAGTACCCATTTTATTTTTTTAATATGGTGCCCCCTTTTTCATATCAACCTCATTTTTTATTGATAGTTAAAAATACATTTTATGAGTGTATACCTTTTTTAAAGGCATCTTCCCTTTTAAGTATCTGTCTTCAAGTACTGAAGCTTTAAAACTCTGCGATCTTCAGTTGCAGCTTATAAATGGTGTCTGGTCCAACTTTCTTCCCTCAGGTTTTCACCTGTGCTTGCTCACCGGGCGTTCACCACACACCAGTTCCCTGTCACGTCCTCTTCCTCCATCAAAATTAGGTCCAGGGTGAGAATTTCTATAGTCACTTTTGCTATCTTCTGAGAAATCAGACTATTAGCAAAGTATGACAGGAATTTAGCACATGGTAGCCTGCTATGAAAGCCAGAAACCTTAAAGGAAAATCTTTGATGATTTAGCCACACTAAAATTAAAAATATCAAAACACAAAATTGGAAGAGAAAAGATCATCTGGATTACATCCTTTGTATGTAAACACTTCTTACCAGTCAATATGAAAAAGACAAACACATCCACTGGAAAAATGAACATCAACTACAAGCAGGTGATTCATAGAAGGAGAAATACAAGTGGGCGCTAAGCGTCTGAGGGATGCTCACTCTCAGTGGGAACCAGAAAAAGGCACATGGAAGCAACAAGACGGTGCTCACACTTCTCAGACTGGCAGATAGAAGAGCAAACAGTCGGCGACATGCGAGTGTGGTTGTGAGAGCTGGCTCTCCCATCCCTGGAGGTGCCTGCACCTGTGCACCTGTCACTGGTCCTTCAGCTGTGAGGTCTACATTTAACTTATATTTACCCCTGGACTTATCAGCTGCCCTTCTAGGGATTTACTTGAGGGAAGTGGTGTTCCAGACTTAGGGAGAAAGACCACCTCGTTTGTGAAAACTAGACAGTGTCCAGCAGTGGCTAATGCACGGCTGACTCATGGCGTCTCCTGAATACACAGAAGGATGAGCCTGGCCAGCTGCTCCTGGTCTGCAGGGACCACTAGGCAGCCTCTACCTGGATTCCTCACTCAGCAGCGCTGACTGGCGCCTGGTGCACTGTGGGGCCTTGTCTGGTACACAGAGACACTTACCTCTGGTGAGATTAGTCCCACTGCCACCTGGGGCCTTCACCCTGCTCTTGGCTCAGGGTCAGAAGTACCAAGGCCAGGAGCCCGGTGGTTACACTTCAGACTTTTTCTCCTGGAGTGTAGTCCCTGGGGCATCCTCTGTCCCCTTGCCTAGTACCCTCTCTGATGGCTGCACAGCTCTGTCACCTGAGGTCCCATGGGACTGCCGTCTGCTGAGGCTGGGCTAGAGTCTCTGTGGTGACTGTGCTCCCCTCCGTGGTGTCACCCTGCCCAGAGGTGTGGCTCCAGACATGGGCACAGCCTGCCCAGTGGCACTTGCTCCCCTGTTACTTGCTGTTGCCCTTCGTGGGCACACCTGGCTTCCAGGTACGAATCCCTCCTGCCCTGGCCATGCTGTTGACAAGGATGCTCAGAGGATACTGACTGGTCAGCCAGTGGCCTGCCTGCCAGCCTGCCAGCCTTCCATCAGCTAATGCTGGTTGAGCCCAGACCCAGTGGGGAGCAGTTTGTATTCTCTGCTTTATGGGGCCTGCAGCTGGTGGGGAGACAGGCATTCAATAAGTAGACAAACAAGTGTATAGCTAAAGATTGCAATGAGGTCTATAAAAGAAAAAGATAAGCTAGATCAGAAGTAATCCTTTCCCCTGTGGTAGTAAAGAAATCCCTCATTGGATCATATAAACCACTAGGATTTGGCACATTGTTCCCAAAAAATTAGTCAAAAATTGTAGAGGTTTTGTCTCCATCAGTGATATGGGGGAAAGATGTCCACCCGGTTAGATGGGAGTAGGGTACATGATTTGAGTTTCTTTTTTTCTTGTTTCCTTTTTAAGCTGTAGTGGTCACTTTAGGTTGGTTTTGTTTGTTCTAACTAATCTTCATAGACAATTAAGATGATACATTGACTTGAATTCTGCATATTTATATTTTCTCCTGATCTTAATTGATTTATGTGAATTTAAACATGCTCTGATTCAAAAAATTTCTTCACAGTAACACTTATGACCTGGAAAGCCTGATATTGACATGTTAGCTTAAGAACTGTTATATACAGATCAGAGCAACAGCATGATATAATTCAACAATGCCAAACTAATTTTTTCACCAAAAGGAAACTTGGCAACAAACTATAGTCTTTCAAAGTATGGGATAATCACTTATGTGCAAGTATGTAATGTGCACTTACAGCTGATAAAACAGTGATGAAAGTAACTCTCAGGTCCAGTTAAGAAATAGGACCTCACAGGACCTCTGAGGCCCCTGGGCACCTTTCCTGAACATGGTCCTCCCACCCACAGGTGAGCACCATCCAGAACTTTGTATTTATCTGCCTTTATCCTTAAGTTTTCTCTGTTGAGCTTTTTTAAATAAAATAGCTATTACAATGTCATGTGCCAGAAGCTCACATTGGTGAGCTGCCAGGGTTTGGAGGACCCACTGTTGACCAGCATGTGCCCTTGGGCATGTTGCTGCTCTGTGCCTTGGTTCCTCCTCTGTAAGACAGAGAGATGGGGGCACCTCCCTCTCACATTGTCGAGGCATTAATGAGTTTAGGATCATGCTGACACACATGTAGGAAGCTCTAAGTGGCACTTGTTCCTGTTGTCATTGTTGTCACCATCATTTTCTCAATATTAAATCAAGAGATGCTCTTTGTGTGCTCTGTTTGAAGCATGCTTTTCCCTGCTTAAAACTTCCTGTGCATCCAGGATTAAAGACCTGTGTGTACAATTAAAAAAAATAACCCCAGAGATCTGACTTGAGTGTGCGTACAACCCTGGAGGTTGAGAAGGCCTTCTGCAGCAAGGTAGGAAGCTGCGAAGCCACGGAGGAAAGCGGGGTCGCGTGAGCAGTGGATCTCCCGAACAGCAGACGCCTGCTGAGAGGACCTGGCAGTGCGGCGGGCGTGCGTGCGTGGGTGGCGCACCTGCGCTCTTGTGACCGGAGGCTGCTCTTCACTGACCGCTGTGCCTTTCTGTGTCTGTTTTAGTTTACTGAGAGAACATTCGATTGACGGCACCGGCTGGGCTCCCACGAGGACATTAAAGGTAGAGAGCAATGCCTTTGACCACAGCCCTCCCCTGGAATAACCAGCCTCCTGTAAGAACAGTGATGTCCTCACCGTCCCGTCCACACAGCTGGCTGGGCACACCCTGTTCCCTCCTCTCCCCGCTGCCCACCTGGGGCTGCTAGGCCATTTCCCTGGTCAGCTCCTCTGCCCTTAGTCCTCTTCGAGGCCTTGGGGTAGGGGCGGGTCATCTACTCCCCCGTCTGCCCTTTACCACTTGGGCTTCAGGTAATTTACAGTTTCTACTTCCCCCCAGTCTTTTATAGTCATCTCACCCTTAAAAGAGAGGAGAGTTTCCAGGAATGGGTAGAGAGGGAGGAAAAGAAAGGGTAGATGTGACTTTTCTCTGTCCGTTCTGAGTTATACAGGACAAGAAGGGGTGGCAGGACAGCAGCCAGGTATGTCCTGAGGGGAGAGCCCCTCTACTAGGAGTGGGGATATGTGGAAGGGGAGCCACAGGGACTCAATAAATGCCCCAGTTGCTTCTACAACATGGGCCTGAGTTGGTTTCAGGGGTGTACGTCACAAGTGCCCACATGAGGCTGCCAGCCGTGGCTTCACCTCAAGGCTTTTCTGCAGAGGTGTCCATGGGACACCTGTGGTTTCTTCATGTGGCCTGGTCTTTTTATCAGAAGTAGTCAGAACTGTTGGCTAGTGTTCATTTAGTAGTAAACAGCTACTGACTTTGCCTTCATTTTTTGACTGAGTAATGAAACAGTTCCACGCGATTGTAGCCTTTGCCCTATCCTGTGGCAGATCAATACTGCCCAGGAGAGTGCTCACCCGGTACTGGGTTCAGGGCCACTGTGTTCCCAGCCTGCACTTCAGCCCGGGTCTCAGCACAAACGCGTGGTCATCTGGCCGAGGCCCATCTTCTCTGGTGACCGTGTCCTCCTCCTCTCAGGCTGACAGTCTTACCAGAGCAAGCCCTTCAGTTGTTTGTGAAGCTCAGAGAACTGCCTGCACATTGCTCGGGCTATCTTTCTCTCTCTTCCTCTCTCCCTCTCTCTCAAGAGTAAAATTTTTTCACACACATCAGCTTTGGCTCAGTCATGTGTAGATTATAAAGGTTGTCCTAATTAAAACCACTTGTAAGTCTAAGTCAGTGCCTAGTGAGCAAGAAGCAATGGCTGGTAATGGAGAGGCTGCATTGGATGCTGTCCCTCAGGTCACAGGGGTGAGCCTGAGCAAGACTGGACATGTGTGCCAGGCTCTCTCTCCCGATAATCTTTCACAGATTAACTCCCTAGGCCCTGCCTTTTAAAATGACTTCTACAGAAAACTAACCTCATCCGTTACCCATTGACTTAGGGTTCATCTCTTAGCGTCTCTCCTCATTCCTGTTCCCCAGCTCTTGGGGTAGACAGGAGGCACATTGCAGCACCCCTACTCTTAGAGGACCCTGAGACCCAGAGAGACGTGCAGGTGACTGCACCAGGCCGGGGCCAGGTCTAGTTCTGCACATGTCCACACCTCGTGGAGACAGCTGCAAACTGTGTTGTGGTGTGTTCATCGCTCTTTGTGGCCAGAAAGGACTGTTGGGTGTTGGGTGTCACCAACTAGGCACTTCGGGGGAGGAAGACAGGGAAGGAGTTTGGGGCCCTGTCCCAGAATCAGGGGGCACTGCAGACTTGATGCAGTCATGACCGTGGCTCCTCACGAGGTGTGGTCCCTGCCTCTGTGGGCAGCCTGGCCTGTCCTCCTCTCGCCACGCCCTGGACATGTCCTGCCCCTTGGAACTTAGCTTCTGTACAGGCAGTCTGTCTACCTGGAGGGTGTCCTTCCTGCCATGCCTCCACCTGGCAGGCCCCCCCCCCCGCCCCCCGTGAAGCTTCCTCTCTGGGTGGGTCCTCTGTGGGAACACTTCTGTGGAGTTCTGCTGGCACGCCCGTCTTTCTGACCCCTGCAGTAGACCAAGAGCTTGAGTTCACTCCCAGCTCTGGCCTCAGGCCCAGCTCACGCCAAAAGGACACGGATGGATGGATGGATGGATGAAGGGGTGCATGTGACTGGAGAGGGACAGATGGATGGATGGGAGAAAGCAGAGAGGGGCCACTAAAATTGCCAACTAGCAGAGAGTATTGTATGAGAATGAGTTCAGGCCTAAAAACGACAAGGCTCTTGAGGTGACGAAGAGGAAGGCTGAGAAGGATGTGTGATGGAGTCACAGATCACAAGTCCACAGAGAACAGTGCTGGTCTCAGTTGTATCATAATGAAAGTTTCTGATCTTTGAATGTTAGAAAATGTTAGTCTCCCTTGATTTTTGGAGAAACTAGAACAAAATTATTAAGAAGACTGAGTGGGACAGTGAGTAATTAGCTTATCTATGATCCCCAAGGGGCCATAGAGGCAAAAACGACAGCTTGTGTTTCACAGAGGACTTTGCGCAAGTCTGAACGGTATTCAGTAGTGACAGGTGACGGCTGGTGTAGGGTGAGGCCCTCCTGTGCCGCGCCGCCCGGGGGCTCAGTCACGCATGGGGTTGCGCTCGTGGGGCCCTGGGCTTCCCGCGAGGGCAGTTTATGTTTCCTGGGATTTTGTGTTCACCACCTGTGACTGCTCGTCTCTGAACTTCCCAGGGTTTGTGGTTATATTGAAGAGTTGTTTTAATTTTCTGTCTTGGGAAAAACAGTGTGTGCTACAGATGAATTTTGATATGGCACAATATGTGTTTCGAGGTCCTGAATCTAAAAGACTTAAGGGCACAGGAGCCTGAAACTTATTTTCTTCTTTCTTTCTCATTTCAGGATGTTGTGTGGGGATTAAACTCTTTGTTTACTGTAAGTATATTGACCAAAATCCCAAGTTTTTCTTGCTTCCCGACTGCTGGTTTTAAACAGCACATAAAGGATAACAGGGAGATTAAAAACAGCACCATGTGCACACTGACCCCCTCTTTTCTCTGGCACTTGTGAGAGTCAGAAGAACAGTGAGGTGGGAACGGAGAGGGCTTTGAGTGCGCATGGGGAGGTGGTCGGGGAGGAGCAGAGCATCCCCACTCCTGCCCTGCTGGGGTGGTCACCCGCATCCTGGGAGCGTGGGGCCGGTGCCACTGCTGTAGTCCTTCACGTGGGGCAGCCGTTCCTCTGGGAGCGTCTGGCCCAGCCCCGTGCCGTGCCCGCTCCCACCAGCAGCCCAGCAGGCAGCCTCTTCGCTCCCAGGTGAGCTGCTTTGGGTGAAGGAGTCTGTGGTGATCTGGCCTGAGGCTTTTCACAAACCCCGAGCCTTAGAGTTGTTCTCTTCTCAGTGACGAGCTGCCGAAGGTTGCTGTCCTCAGAAAACAGCACATTGCAGGCAGGGTTGGAGGGCAGGAGAGGCGTGGGGAGAAGTAAAAAGTGCCCAGCTGAAGCTGGCATTTGGATTTTTTACATAATATTTGTTCCTGCAAGTTTTTACTTTTTGACCATAAAAGAACTTTAAAGGAAATAAGCGTCAGGGATCTATCTCTGACAAAAAAGCTATGCTGCTTTTGGTAAAAACCTAAGGTCCCTCCATGAAAAGGAGCCTATCCTGGGCAGCCCATAGGACGGCGGGCTGTTGGAGGGGCAGCTTCCCGGCCCCAGCAGATGCACAGGTAGGAGGGGTGTGGTGCTCCCACCTGAGGCCCAAGGACACTGGCCTGGTGGCACGGCCCTGCGTTCAATCGGGTTCCAGACGTCATACCTTCTGGGCTCTGAGTTTGATGTTTATGACTGTGAGTTAGAAGAGAAAGAGAAAATCCAGCTACAGTCAGAATAGACACCATAGACTTATTAGAAAGTCATTCATCACAAAATAAAGGAGGGAAATGAATTTTTAAGGAAAAAAGAATGGGATTTCTATTTGGAAATATTCATAATGAGTGGTTTTTCACTCTCCAGTTATCAAAAATAGCATTAGAAATTAATGTGATTGCTATTTCTTCCATTTTCACCAAACTTTGGACAATTATATGTAAGCTGACTTCTTTCAGTCAACCATTAATCACCATTTTGAAAAAGCTACTCACATGTTCAGTACTCTTATATCAAAAGAACTTTAGTTCTTAATGGAATTTCTCAACTCTCTAGGTCATTTTAGCATTCACTGATTAGATTTCTGTTGTCTGGTTCCGTAAATGAAGACTTGTAACAACAGAAAACAGATTATTTCTTTTGTTTACTTTGAGTTTCTCTCTTTTTAAGGACCTTTTGAATTTTGATGATCCACTGAATATTGAAGCTGCAGAACATCATTTACGGGACAAGGTAAGCTAGTAACAGGAATGTTCCAGGTGGATGTGTTTGGTAAAAAGATAATTATTGTCTTTTGATAAGATAAGTATGAAACTGAGAATGTGGGGCCCAGGACTGGGGTGTAAAGCAATTTATAAACAGTATGTTATAACACATGCGAGTGGTCTCAGGAAAGTGTTTGACCCAAGGTCAGTCAGGAGGGGTTTTATTGGATGTGATTTCCTAGTAGAATTCACTATGAATTCAGGCAACTGTTACTGCACCTTATTAACAATCCAGGAAGACAGAAGGGAGAATGAATAGTTGTCACACCCTCCAGCGCCCTCCTGGCCCCCAGCTGGCTACATCACCTTTCGATGGGCTTGTAGGCAGGCATGCCTGTTTGCTTTTGTCCCCAAATAATAGGATGATATTTATGACCTCCTAACAATTCTCCTTTATTTTTAACTTTTTTCCTTTAAATTAATGCATAAACTATCACTCAGTCATTTTAGGAGCTGTTTAATAGTCCATAAAGTGGCTCTACCCTACCTTTTTTTTTTTTTAAAGATTTTATTTTTTTCCTTTTTCTCCCCAAAGCCCCCCGGTACATAGTTGTGTATTCTTCGTTGTGGGTTCTTCTAGTTGTGGCATGTGGGACGCTGCCTCAGCGTGGTCCGACGAGCAGTGCCATGTCCGCGCCCAGGATTCGAACTAACGAAACACTGGGCCGCCTGCAGCGGAGCGCGCGAACTTAACCACTCGGCCACGGGGCTAGCCCCTACCCTACCTTTTTCAACCATTCTCTTATTGGTGGGCACTCAGGGTTTCCGCACGGGGTTTTTATCTGACTACAAACAGTAATACAATAAATGTTCCCTGTACACACATCTGTACAACGTGCATAGAAAGGCATCGGATCTGGAGCAGGAGGCTGGGAGACGGCCTGTGTGCCTGGACAAGGCTGATAGAGGTTGTTCAGCCTCGCCTGGGGCCAAGCTAGGTAGCTAGTTAGGCCCAAGCAGGCGCCACTACCGTGCTGACTTGGTTTAGTCAGAAAACCTCGTGTTTCATTTTCTGAACCAGATTCCCTGCGAATCCTCACCAACCCCAGCAGTCAGCCACCAACACTGTTGGATTGGCTGACATTGCTCTGAACATATCAAGTTCTAAAAGCCATCAGGTTCATTCTAAATACTGTACTGAACGTTTGGAGTAAGTGCGTCTGTTTCTGTAAGACCTGCTGTGCCCCAGGTGTGCAGGGTGTTTTAAATGTGTGTGACAGAGGAACAGGGGTGCTGCCTCAGCAGGACCCCAAGGAGTGGGCAGGAGTGCCACTGCCGGAGACCTGAGAGCCACGGCAGCCAGCCCGTGTCCTGTGTCACATGCCCCGCAGGGCACAGGAAGTCGTGAGCGGGACTGGAGGGTCAGTAGGTGCTTTTGGTCAGGCAGAGGCGGCTGGCTGTGAGCCCAGCGCCCTGCTGGGGAGGTCAGGAGACAGTAGAGGCCGTGGGGAGAAGTGCCCGTGGCGTGAGACGGCCCTGGGCGGCCCCTCGGCCTATTCTCAGGGCTCACTGCCTGCAGCAGCCAGCCCTCCGCACCACCTCTGGGCTCCCTGGCCGCGGGTGCTGCGCTGGGTTGCGCAGGACCTTGGTTTGTCCACTGCGCTGACAAGCCCTGCAGGCATGCCCCGGGGCCCCCACCTTTTCAGGGGGCTCTGTTCATGTCGTAACTCCACCTGTCACAGTCACGGACAAGGACACCCCCACTCAGCTCTGTGACTGTTGGCCGCCCTTGTGGACTAAGCTTGTCGGGGAAGGAAAGCAATGACAATGGGGAACACGCCTCCAGAGCCAGCTGGAGAAAGAGGTTACAAGTCGTCTTTTTCTTGGAAGGTTGCTTCCTACTCTGTATGAAATAAGGGGAAGACTTGCAGTTTATAAACTTATAGCCCCAGTAAGATGGGCCTGAAGTCCTCCGTACAGCGACAGCCCCACGTGAATTCTAGGATGAGTCCTGAGCAGTTACTGCGCTCTCTGCTGCTTTGTGTATTCGTTATTCATCCCAAGTTTGGCCGGTGGCCACTCAAGTGCCGTGTGAGGTGCCCACTGCTCAGGATAGATGAGTGGACAGATGGTCCCTGTCCCTGTGGAGTGGACATGCGACTGGGAGGAGGCGGAGCACTGATGAGCAAACATCACATGAGAGGGGGTCTGGGGGTCAGGGCGTGCGTGGGGTGAGGGGCGATGGGTGTTACTATTTTATGTCGGGTACTCAGGGCCTTTAGGATGTGAACCAAGTGGGGAAGCGTATTCCAGAGAGTAATGGCAGCCAATGCAAAGGTCCTGAGGCGGGAGTGTGCTGGGGTATTCAAAGAAGAGTACAGAGGCCAGCCTCACTAGAGCAGGCAGCAGGACAGCAGGGACATGATAGTAGCAGCAACCCTGAGGGCCCTCGCAGGTGCCAGGCACTGTCCCAGGCACTTCCCTGAGGGCATTTCTTCCCCTAACAACTCCACGAGGCAGGGACTCTTGTTATCCCTGATTTGTTGCTGAGGAAGCAGAGACACCAAGAAGGTGAGAGGCTCACCAGGAAGGGGTGGAGCCAAAGATTTGAACCCAGGCATTCTGGCTTCAGAGTTCAGGGTTTTCACTCTGGTCCTGCTCTGCGGGCCCCTAGGCAGAGTGAAAGGTGGGAGGCAGCAGAGGTCCGAGCATGAAGGGCCTTCTGGAGGCCATGGACTCTGGGCCTTGTCCTGGGTGAGGTGATGAGAGCAAAGGGAGTTAGACTAAGAAGCAGAGGCACCTTTGGTCTGAGGGCAGGATGGGGGTGGGGGTGTCTGCGGGGTCTTCACATCCTGTGAGCCTTGGCTGTGGCTCCTTAGGACTGATGGTGTTGTGGGCTTCAGGATACCGTGGAAATGGCCTTGGGAGAGTTTTTGCTAGAGGCAAGTCAGGGCATCTGTGCAGCCTGTCTTTGCTGCAGGCTGTGTGGGAGCCTCTGAACGCAGTCCTGTCAACAAGTGCAGGCACTGGCAGTCAGGACCACCTAGTGTGCGATTGTAGCTCTCCACTGTCTCACCTGAGACCATGAGCAAGTCACTGAACCATTTCCAGAACTTGAAAACTAGGGACCCACCCTGACCTTGAAAGGGTCACTGTGCTAATTAAGTGTGGCAGAAGAGCAGGCCAGCTCAGTGCTCCACTGCCTTCTAAGTGTGTCCCTTGGAATAGACGCAGCTCCAGGCAGCAGCTTGCCACAAGAGGGTGCACGTCAGCACCCACCAAGAGCTGTGCTGTGCTCCCTGAATAGTGGGGGTCACATGGCCTTGTGCCTGTCACTTGATGGGACGGAAGCAGAGTGACCTCACAGGACATCAGTGACCTGGCAGCTGTGTTGTAGGAGTAAGAGGGTCAAGAGGCTGCCTGTTAGATCACACAGTGTCCTGCCACTAAATGTGGGCATTCTGAGGTGGGTGGGGTCCCCTTGCCCAGTCCTGCAAGGCCAGAGAATTTTGCTTCTAACTTTGAGAGAGAACAGACGTGGCTGCTGGCTCAGATCTGAGGTGGCTTTCCCTCCTGCCCATCCTGGCCTGGGAGATCCCCAGATCCAGACCTGAGAGTCAGTCCAGGCTCCCAGAAGGCCTCTGCTCAATGCGCAAGGAGGGAGCTCTACTCTGAGCCCACCCCTCCTCTCGGGCAGGTAGTCAGCCTGATGGTGGGCTGCACTTGGGCCATGAAGAGTGGGCACATTTTAAATAGGCAGCAAGGCAGCAGAGAAGTCATTCTGGGAAGACAGATGTGGACACAAGGGTCTTTCTGAGAGCAGCAGCCATAGCTCATACCCATTTGTGGTCAAGAGTCCTGGCTTGACTCATCGTGACCTTGACCACACTCGTGGGCCTCACTCTCCCCATCTGCAAAATGAAGGGTCTTTGATCCCTTACTCTTAGAGCTTCTGTGGTTGTGTCCCCACCTCAGCACCCCGGCACAGTGCCTCGCACACAGTGGGCACGCAGAGTGGTGGGAAACAGCGTGCAGCTCCGTAGGTCTCTGATGACCCTGCCGCCTTGGTGACTGGAGGGTGGAGGGCAAGCCCTACACATGCTCTCGAGAGCTCCAGCAGGTCCTCAGCTCAGGTGGGTCTGACGTGCTCCTGAACTTTCGCTTCCCCTCACTAACTCGCTCCCCCTCTTCTCCCTTCTCTCCTGATCCCTCGCTCCACAGGAGGACTTCCGGAATAAAGTTGAAGACTACATTAAGCGTTACGCCAGATGATAGGAGGAGAAGACCGCAGGGCCGTGGACTGTGTGTTCTAAATCTGTCTCAGCTTAAACCAAGAGGGAGCCCTCCTCCCCAGTCCTCACGCTCCCTCTCAGTCCCACTGGGTCGTCCAAGTCCTGTGACATGTTGTCCTGAGGAAGAACCTCTTCACGACCGCCCATTGTAGACGGAGAGATCCACATAAATACAGCAAGAAAATGTGTTTGGGGTTCTAAAGAGTTGTCTGCTTACCTTAACATGTTTACTTTTTGAAACTGTACTGTATAGGCTATTGATGAGAAGTTGTAATGAACTCAGAGTTAAGGCTAGAGCTTGCTTCTTCCCTTGTCCCAAACAAGATTACTTCCCTGCACAAGTGATGCTAATGACGTGCTCAGTGTAGCTCGCAGATTGGCGGCAAGAAACCCGCTACAAACTGTGATTGGATGCAAATTCTCTTAGCTCCTCCACGAATGGTGGCCCTGCCTAGGTGTCGTGAAGCTTCCCAGAATGCATAGAGTCATTCACTGTAGATCTCTTACTGAAATGCGTATTTTATTTAATGTAAGTATATTTTGGAACAGATTTGTAATTTGTACAATTTAATGCTTTAATTATTTTTTTCTATTCTCATTTAGTTTGTATTTTCATTGTATAGAGCAGACAGAAAGATGTTGGGTGAAGCAACTATTGAAGAGAAATACAAAGAAAATATGAAAGACACATTATTCATTGTGTCCAAATGCAGCGAGAATTTGGCTTTTAAAAATCAGCTCTTTTGCTTTCGGGTCCAGATGGGGCAAGGAAGTTTTGGAACCCTTTGAAGCTAGATCTGGATGATTTAAAAAAAAAAAAACAGGGAGACCTTTCTCACATGCTGCCCAGAGGAAACTGGCTGGAGCCCAGAGCAGCCCGGGGCCTTGGGTTTCTGCAGAGGCCATGTACCCATGGCCAGTAGCAATGCCTATGTAGCTCCTTATCAGAGAGCCAGACCCTCGTGCCTGAGGGACAGAAGCGATACCTCTGAAAGCAACCTACACAGCATCTGCTGCCACTGAGACCATATCTGTGGCCTCTGAGTTTGCTGTGGTTCCGGGCCCAGAATGGGGCCTGAGTCTCCTAGGCCTCAGAGGGCCGGGAATCAGCAGCAGCCTATAGCCATACTTGGTCAGGTCAGTGCGCTTTAGAGTAAGAACACCGAAGAGGCACATGGATTTACTCCAGCATTTAGACATCTGAACCAGCGAAATCAAATGCAAGATACATGTTTGTCTGTCTCCCCTGCTGCCTGCCGAGCACGTTCCAGTTTAACTGACAGCCTCTTAGACCTGGACTCCCCCCAGCTGCCGTCTACCTGGTCTGATTTATTTTTCTTAATTGATAATGTAACCTCTGATGATGAGATCAGTTTGTCCTTAGAGATCAGAAGAGCAGTAATGTAGGCCATGCTTCCCATTTGTAGTCAGGAATTATGCCCATCAGACTTGAGGGTGGCCTCGGCTAATGGGCCACACCTCTGGTGCTCTGAGCAGGAAGGGTGGGGCTGGATTAAGGGCATGGTGGCATCTCAGCAGCTCAGGGCCTGTCAGGGAAGCACAGTAATCCCTGCCCCCTGAGGCCTGGGAGAGCCGCTGCAGTTTACACACTTACTCAGAGCTCTGCCCAGTGTCACAGGAATTCGCCAGCCGGGCACTGAGTCATCCTCTGCTAGGGGGTCAGGAGACCAGCAGCTGGTCTGCCCACATGCCTGATTTCTGCCCCTGTGACCCAGGGCATGCAGCTCCCTGCCTTATGCCAAACCCAGGCTCGAGTCATGACACATCTCACAGCTGGTGGTGCAGATGGAGGTGGAAGAAATGATACTGGCGCCTGTAGTTAAAAGGAAACGTGCATAATGTAGGTAAAAGACTGTGCCCTCTGGACCAGATGAAAGGATAATATGTTGTTAATTCTGACCTCAACGTATTTGCACAATAGAAAAATACTTTGCTTATCAGGGATCAAGTAATTCTTCAAAAATGACATTTCCACATAATGGGATCATCCCTTTCTGTCCAGTGGGAACCCCTCAGGGGGATTTTGTCACCCCCTCCCCAGCCCCATCTTGTTAAGGAGCACACCCAGCTTGGCCCATCACATTGAGCAGCTGGTACTGTGCTGGCTACTTGGCCGGTGGGGCCCAAGGCACCATTGGTGGCTGTGGGACTCTGATTTCCAGGCTTTTGGTTTTTTGGAGTCTCCTCCCCACTCTCAGGCCAAAGTAACATTTGTGGCTGCCATCCTTGTGCCCCACCAGTCTGGTGATAGTTGATGATTGCGTCTGCCAGAGGGTGGGAATGCGGAGCCTCTGGCCAAAGAGGCCAGCCCTGGAGTCAACAGGAGTGAGGCAGGCCCTGGGGACATGAAGCTCCTGGACAGCCCTGACATTCAGTTGGGTCCCCATGACTCTACTGCTGAGAATTTGATATGTCAGCTGCATGTTTTCCAAGTAGACTTAGAAGGAAACAGTTCCAAGGTAGGCCTCTCAGAAGGAACAGGCTCCCCTGCCCGCGTTACCTTCCCTCAAACGCATACCTGAAAGTTACCTCCCTGTGCAGTCTTCCTAATGGTCCGGGGCGAGCGACCGGCTCAGACGCTGAGCACTGTATCCCAGCTGTGTCCCCTCCTTTTTCCCTGCAGCCCTGGTCCTCGCTCCTCATCTGTGTTGTTTGCACCCACTTTATTTGAATTGTTGCAGAGCACCGGCTTCACAAGATGCCCTGCTCTGCCCACCCTCATCTTCAAGCTCTGAAAGCCTTAGAGGGCTGCTTATACGGTTTCCACCAGCTACAGACTAACCCAGGTTGTGCTCCTGCTAGAGAAATCACTGCCATACATAAGCTCTTGTGAAAACTTAATCGAGGGCTGGTTCAGACTGTTCGCAGTAGCTAAAACATTCTGAATGTACAGTCTTTAAAAGGAGCGTGTACTTAGTATTTGCCAGTTTCAGCGTTTCAAAGTGTCCATGCATATTTGCCTCTGTACTTAGTTACATTCCAGGGACTCACACACTTGTCTGGAAAGACGTCATGGGTGCAGAAGGCAACAGCTTCCTTCCCCAAGCCTTGGCCACAGCCAGGCCAGTCCCAGCAGAGTCCCCAGCCCACTCGTGGGCCACCTGGTGGCAGAGCCAGCGTATCTTTTTCTTAGGGCAGTGGAAACAGATTGAACAGCCCTGCTGCTGGGGTCTGGAGCTTGGCCGAAAGCCCCAGAGGGCAGACTCCCAGACAGTGGTGCTGGCCAAGGTGTGTTACACGTCCTCTGGGGCCAGACCCCGCGGTTCCCAGGGTTGCTGTGTTGTCCACCCCCACTTCTTTAGAGAACTGCTGTGAAAAAAATCACAAATTCCTGTTAACATCAGACTTTTTGCTGATTTGATTATCAAATCAAGCAGAATTTTTTTCACATAAAAATTCCAGCAAGACATTAGCCACCAATTGCAGTCTTGAATAGGACACTTCTTTCCCAGCTAGTGCAGTCTATTCCAGGATTGCTTCCATTTTCATCCACTTAAGAATGTTTAATCTTGGAAAGTCAGGTTTGCTACAAGTTCATTGTTCTGGATATAATAAAATGTGTCTAGTGACATGCTAACATATAGTCTTAGTAAAATAACATTTTACTTTTCCTTTGCTAAAGAACTCAGAAAATAAAAACCATCACACCCTTCTTTTCTCCCTCCCATAGCCCTGCCTCAGACAAACCCAGCAGCCCTGAGGGCATAATCCAGAGGAATCCTCATTGCCCAGTGAACCAAAATTAATTCATTGAAAGAACTGTGGTTTGAAAAACGTTCTTCAAAAAACCCAGTGATAGAGGCGTTTGGGGACTTTGCAACGTGAAGAATGTCTGTTTATTCAGGTTCAGCTGTATAAAGAACTGAATTATTATAATCTCTTTTTTAAAAATCCATTTTAGGGTTTGTTCATTTTCATTGCTAAATTCACTGAGCCAGAGGTCTTCCAGTAAATTCACTGTTTTTTTTTTTTTTTGAGCTTATGTCAGGGCCAGTTGGAAGAAAATGCATGCCCCATGAGTTCCTGGTGCTGGAGGAGAGACTCGAGACAGCCCCATGCACAGCAGACGGATCAGTACTTGTCAGGGGCCAGTGACCAGGAGAGAGAGTTGGACAGTAGCTGTGGATGGCTGCGCACCTTATGCAGTCTCCCCACTGAGCCTCGGGTCCACCATTCACACCCAGGAGAGGTCTTGCCCTGCTCTGGTGCCCAGGTGAGGCCTGCTCGGTCTTCTCTCCGGCCTCGCAGGACTGACTTGTCCATATTGTATTTTTGGTGTTGGGTTTTCATCCCCTCGGCGTCAGACCTCATTGACCTTCCTCACGACTCGTCACTCCCAGGCAGTGCGTGGCGCTCCGTGTTGAAACATTATTTTGTTCTTAAACCAGTTGTTGGTCTTAACAAACATCTCTTTAAAAATGTACTCCAACCTTGACAGCCCTGCTCACCTGTGCCCTTCCTTCCCCTGCCCATGGAGAGGTTGAGGAGCCATAGCTGGCTGCAGCGTGTGATAAAGAGCCTTGTTTCCTATTCCTAAGAGGTTTCAGCCTCAAGTTAGAGTCTGAGGAGAGGAAACCTGTCTCCCTGGGGAATGCTGTGGCTCTCAAAGGAGCAGGAGACACGGGTAGAGCCAGTGACCGTGGATCCCACTGTGGCTGCTGTGTGCCTTGCCAGACCAGTAACGGTGGCGTGTGACACAAGCCACAGTTGACATAGGAAGAGCAGCGGGTGGAAGAAGACCTGGCCAAACGCTCTGATGACACGGAGACAAACTGTTGGGCTGACCTCCTCACGTCCTCCCCACCGTGCTGCCAGAGGCTTTCTGAAACGACCCTTCGCTGTGCCATGTCTTCCCACTGCCTCCAGAGTAAGCACCCTGGTGCCTGGCAGGTAGGGCCTGCCCACTGTGACCAGGCCCTGTCCACCCTGCCAGCCACTGTCCTGACGGCGCCGGCCTCCAAGTAGTGCTTCCGTGCCCTGGGGTGAGGTCTGCTCTCCCAAAACACCCAGCTCCCCTCTCGGGGCTCCTGTCAAGCTTCAGTTCCCATGATCCCACACTGAAGCCTATCTGACAGGCAGATGGACAGTTCTGGGGGATCCTCACCTTCCCAGGCTTCCAGAAGCACCGAGAGTGTGGTCTGCACTTGCTCACATATGTATGCCTGCCTGTCCCAGGAGTCCATCGGCAGCTGGAGCACAGGGCCTTATCCTAGCCATCCCGCAACAACTGAACAGGTTAGTACAAAGTGCTTATTCAGTGTTGACTAGAGGCAGCAGGAGCTTGCGCACACAACTACACTAGGTGCAAGCCTGCTCAAGACAGTCACTTCATCAGAAGCTGGGCACGCTGGCCACCCAGCCAATAGCTGAGGAGGGCATCTGACACCACACTGGTGTGCAGTCCACCCTTCCATCAGCTGACAGATGCTGAACAGGTTGCTTTGCTTAAGTAAATGAGCATGTGAAAAAACACTGCAGGAAAAGAAGAAATAATATCCAGCAGACTCTTAGGATGAACATGATGGTGGAAATGAAGTGTAGGATTGAAAAACTGTTTCAGTGGAAAAACCACATGTTTAGGAAAATGCAGTAAACTGCACTTTTGACTCAGAATTAAGAAGTCATAAGGAAACAATAAGCAAAAATGAAATGGCAACAGGATGAAACTATAACCATAGTAATAAATCCGCAGCACTGTGGGGCAGTAGTGATGCTGGAAAAATAGACCAATGATGTGGAGACAAATTTAATAAATTCTCCCAGAATGCAGAAGAGAAGAGAGACAGAAACCATCAGTGAGATCATGACAGAAAGGACAAAGGGGATTAGTGCTTGTGGCTAAGATGGAGCTCCAGGATGGAATGAGCTCACCCATCTGAGAAAGCAAGCACCTGTAAGTATATGCAGAATGACAGTTTTCAGACAGTGCACAGGTGGTGCAGGGCAGTGACCCCTGAGTGAGACTTGCCCGGCCTCAGCACGGGGAAGGGGGACCTCCGTGGAACCCAGCAGGCACTCTGACTTGAGATGGAACTAAGAATCTAGGGAGACCAAAGGAGCTAGCATTCCCAGGGGAGAGGGTCGCAGAGAGAGCGAGCTTTGGGGACCTGCAGAGGGGTCCTCTCAGGCCTTCAGCTGGATACTGACTAGCATATGCACCTGAGAAAACTACCTGAGGGTGGGGAAGAGCACCCCCCAAAAAGGAGCAGAGAAAATGACACTTGGGGCTCACACATGACCAGGAAGAGTGCACATCCCCATGAGCTAGAGTGGAAAACCTTGTGATTCCCAGCACCCTAGAAAGACTAGACGGGCTCAGTAACAGGAAAACATATACTAAAGGCTGCACTGGCCCCACCCAAAAATGTTACAAGCAAGCCTTAAAAGGGTGCAGTTATTTCAAAGTAACTGTGTCCCAGAACAAAGACAAATAGGATTTTAAAAACCCAAGCAGCCAAGCCCAGAAGGCCTGAGACTACCATCCCCTGTCCAGAGGCACCAGAGCAGCCAGACAGCACCTGCAAAAGGGATTCTGCCACAAGCACCTGGCCCCAAAATCCTCTGGCCACCATGGGCCTGAAGCTCTCTACCGTCCTGACACACTGGGGTCACCAGCGAGCACCGATGGGGAGCCCACCACCACGAGTGCCCAGCCAGGCAAGTCTGCATCCCTGCAGACCAGAGATTCCCATTCCCCAGTGAGACAATGACCAACCTAGCCTGGGGACATCCCATCTCAGTAGATGGGACCAGTGGGAGTCCTAGCAGCACCAGACAAACCACAGACCAAAATCACACTGCAAAGGCTCTGCTGTGCCTGGGTGCTCTTTTGTCTGGTAAAACAAAAGACTTAAGTGGAACTCACAGTGTCTTAACATAATAGAATATCCAGGATATGGGGCCAGCCCGGTAGCGCAGCAGTTAAGTTCATGTGCTCTGCTTTGGTGGCCCGGGGTTCATTGGTTTGGATCCTGGGTGTGGACCTATGAAATGCTTGTCAGGCCATGCTGTGGCAGGCGCCCCACATATAAACTAGAGGAAGATTAGCACAGATATTAGCTCAGGGCCAGTCTTCCTCAGCAAAAGGAGGAGGATTGGCAGCAGATGTTAGCTCAGGGCTAATCTTCCTCAAAAAAAAAAAAAAAAAAAAATATCCAGGACACAAATGAAAACCACCATCAGACCAAGAACCAGGAAAATAGAAACTTAAATGGGAAAAGACAATCAAGTGACACCAATAATGAGATGAATCAGATGTTGGAATTACCTTACAAGGATTTTAAAGCACCCATCATAAAAATGCTTCAAAACCTGATTATAAATTCTCTTGAAACAAATGAAAAAAATCTCAACAAAGATAAGGAATTTACTAAAAAAAGAAAAGAACCAAGTGAAAATTATAGAACAAAAGATTTTAAAACTTCCTGGATGGCCTCAATAGTAGAGTGGAAATGACAGAGGGCAGAATCAGTAAACTTGAGGACAGATCAGTCTGAACAACAGAGAAAAATTAGACCGAAAAAAGGGAGCTGGGGGAGGTGGACAAAGCCTCCAGGACTTATAGGGGCAAAAACAAAATATCCAGCATTCATATCATCTCAATCCCAAAAGGAGGAGAAAGAGAGGGGGGCTGAAGGAGTATTTGCAGAGATAAGGCTGAAAACTATCCAAATTTGGTCCGTGACAAAATCTTGAGATTCCAGAAGCTGAATAAATCCCCAATAGGATAAATATGAAGAAATCCATGCCAAGACACACCATAAATTATACATCTGAAAACTGAAAACAAAGAAAAAAATTTCAAAAGCAGTCAGGAATGGTGCATTACTTATAGGGGACACCAATTTGAATGACAGTGAGTTTCTCCTCAAAACCATGGAGGCCAAAAGGAAACAGCAGATACTATTCAGGTGCTGGAAAAAAATTGTCAGCCACAAATTCTATATGCAACAAAAACTTCCTTCAGCAATGATAGTGAAATCAAGATTTTCTCAGACAAAGTAAAACTAAAAGAATTTGTTACTAGCAGACCTACCTGTAAAAACTGGCTAAGGGAAGTTCTTCAGACAGAAGGGAAATGATAAAAAGGAATCTTTATCAATCATGTGATGGTTAAATAAAAATTATACTGTCTGATACTCAAGACAAGGATGTTTAAAAGTAGAGCAGGTAAAGGGACCTAAATGCAGGCGAGGGTCCCTCACTTCATTTGCAGCGGTAGAATGTTGACGCCAGGAGACTTAATGAGACGCATGTGTACGTTCTAATACTCAGAGCAGCCACTAAGGAAAGGGATACACCAAAAACAACGTGAATAGGAGTGAAATCAGCAAAGTTGGCAAAGAACTTCCAAAAACTTTCTCCCCCATAAAAACAAGAAAACTGGCAAAAATTCTCAAGAGTCAACTTTTTCAGAACTCTGGGAATTAACCAAAGGCTTGCAGCAATCCAAGGGGCATGTATGTGCTCAAGTGGGTAAATCTCAGTAAGCACAACCGGTTTGTGGCATTTTAACTTCAGCCGCATTCCTCACTCTCCAACCCCACAGTAGCCTTAAAAACTGAGAGCTAACACTCAGTGAAAACCAGTAACTTGGGAATTACCAGAGGGAGCAGAATGTGGCTGGAGCTCCTTCAAAGCCTCATCCCCAGAGAGTTTGTCGTGGTCGTTCACTGGAAGACTCCGCTTGCAGGCCCGTCTGTATTTGACCTGGTTTGGAACTCACCCAGTGTAACAATGCTTTTCCCAGGTTGCAAGATGCAATATCAATATACAAAATCAGTTATATTTATATATACTAGCAATGAACAATCCAAAAATGAAATTAAGAAGAACAATTCCATTTACAATAGAATAAAAATCAAATACTTAGAGATAAATGTAATAAAAGAAATCTAGGACTTGTACACTGAAAACTACAAAACATCACTGGAAAAAATTAAAGATGACCTAAATAAATGGAAAGACATCCTGTTTTCATGGACCAGAAGACTTAATATTATTAAGATGGCAATAATCCCCAAATTGATGTATGGATTCAGTGCAAACCCTAAAAGTCTTATGAAAATTCAAGGGACCCTGAGTAGTCAAAACAATCTTGAACAAGTTTGGAGGACCGTACTTCCCAATTTCAAAACTTACTACAAAGCTACAGTAATCAAGACAGTGTGGGCCTGGCACATAAGAAGAGACGGATCAACGGAATAGAATGGAGAGTCCAGAAATAAACCCATCCATCTATGGTCATTTGATGTGCCATGAGTGCCCAGACAACTAAAAGGGAGAAAATCAGTCTTTTCAACAAATATTTCTGAGACAACTGGATATCTACATGCAAAAGAATGCACTTGGGCTCCCACCTCATACCATATACAAAGATTAAGTCAAACTGATTAAATATCTAAATATAAGACCTAAAAATATAAAACTCTTAGAGGAAAACATAGAAATAAATTTTCATGACCTTGGGTTAGGCAAAGCATTCTTAGATGTAACACCAAAACATAAATGACAAAAGAAAGATAACTTGGGCTTGACCAGAATTTAAAATTTTATGCCTCAAAGAACATCACCAAGAAAGCAAAAAGACAGCTCACAGAATGGGAGGAAATATTTGCCGAACACCTCTGATAAAAGTCCAGTATCCAGAATATATAAAGAATTCTTACAACTCAACAATTAAGAGATAAATAACCCAATTAAAAAATGGATAAAGGATTTGAATAGACATTTCTCCAAAGCATATCTACAAATGGCCAGTAAGCACATGAATGTTCAACATCATTAGTGACAGGAAAACTTCCTCTCCACTTACTACTCACTTCTGACACCAGATGTGTGGGCTTTTTTTCCCCACGTAGACTAATTCTGACAGCAGCTGGGTGTCCCTACAATTCAATCCAATTCTGACACCATCTAACTGCAGTTAGCATCAGATCCCACAGGTTAAGGGCTCAGTCCTACAAGACTGCCCCCCACTGCAGATGCCAATCACAAGTCCAGGCCTCTGGGACTTCTGATTGACTGACTGAATATATATCAGGGGCTCCCATGACCCCATCTTTGGGTGCGGTAATTTCCTAGAAAGCTCACAGAACCCAGGAAAACAGTTTTCTTACTAGATTACAAGTTTATTACAAAATGATATGACTCAGGAACAGTCAGATGGAAGAGATGCATAAGGCAAGGTAAGGGGGAGGGGCACGGAGCTTCCATGCTGTGTCCAGGTGCGCCACCCTCCCCGCACCTCATGTGTTCACCAACCTGGAAGCTCTCTCTAAACCCCTTCAGTTAGCGTTTTTATGGAGGCTTCATTATGTAGGTGTGATTGATTAAATCAGTGGCCACTCATGATTAAACTAGACGTCTAGCCTCTGTCCCTTCCTCAGAGGTCAGGGGCAGGGGAGGGGTAGAGCCGAAAGTTCCAACCCTCTAATCGTATGGTTGGTTCCCCTGAAACTGGCCCCCCATCCCTAGGGGCAAGCTGGAGTGTGGTTGAAAAGGACTTGTTATGAATAACAAAAGATGTTCCTTTCACCTTTATCACTCTTATCAAGTAGGAAGTTCCAAGGGTTTTAGGAGTGCTGTGCCAGGAACAGGGACAAAGATGAAATATACATTTCTTATTATAAATCACAACATCACAATTAGTCATCAGGGAAATGCAAATGAAGACTACTGCACACAGACTCGGATGGCTAAAATAAAAGACAGATAGATGATAGCAAATGTTGCTGAGGATGCTGAGAAATTAGAATCCTCATCCATTGCTGGTGGGAATGTGAAACAGTGCAGCTGCTTTTGAAAACATTTTGGAAGTTCTTCAACAAGTTAAACATAAAGTTACCATATTACCCAGCAATTCCACTTCTAAGTATATAATCAAGAGAAATGAAAACATCTCCATGTAAAAACTTGTACATGAATGTTCAGGGCAGCATTGTTCATAACAGTAAAAAAATGGAAACAACTCAAATGTTCATCAAATGATGAATGGAAAAACGAGATGTACAGCCAGGCAAGGGAATAGTAACCATTAATAAAAATAAATTATTGATACTTGGTACAACCTGGATGAACCCTGAAAACATTATCCTAACTGAAAGAAGCCAGATGCAAAACGCCACATGGTGTATAATTTGATTTATATGAAATGCCCAGAAAAGGCAAACTGTAGAGATAGACAGTATCTTAGTTGTTGCTGGGGAAGACGGAATGGGAACTGAATGCTCATAAGGAGTGTTTTTTGGGGGGTGATAAAAATGTTCTGGAATTAGACAGGGGTGATGGTCGCACAACTGAAACCAGGGGCCAATTTGCTTTAACTATACTCAGTTGTGTGAAAAAGTAGTTAAATAACACATTACTAAAACCCACCCTGTAGATAACATCTCTGATGTTTGGGTCACCATGCCTCCATGGTCACAGGCACTTAAGTTTTTCAGTAACTGAGAGTTGACTCCTTGTCCAGTTCAGGCTGGTTAAAACCACCGACTTATCAACTAGGCTTGCTTGGATGACCAATAATAGGTGACCCTTTGACATCAAGGAGCCTAAAACTCCACCCTTAGATCATGGTAACACTGCCATTTTGTGAACATGTGTCCTATGAAGAGCCATAAAGCTTGACTGTGCGTGCACAGATCATCAAATACCTCCCCCCTCCTTACCTCCAATCATCTGGTCCCACACTTCAGACCGCCCCGCCCCTCTACCTCATAAATATCTCTAGTCTCCATTTTTGGGGAGGCAGATTTGATTTGTTCTCCCATCTCCTTGCTTGCCTGCCTTGTGAATAAACTCTTTCTCTGCTGCAAACTCATCGTCTCAGTGATTGGCCTAATCACGCAGTGGGGAAAAGGAACCTGCTTTGGTAACACAGCCTTGTGAATATATTAACTTTTACATTTTAAAAGGGTGAATTTCATGGTATGTGAATTTTATCTGTTTTTAAACACGATTTGAGAAATCAAGATAGAATACTAAAAAATGTTTGAATAACCCACAAGAAGGCAAGTAAAGAGAAACAGGGTTTAGAACCAGATGAAACAAATAATAAGATGGTAGATTTCAGAGCTAACAATAATTATGTGTAAATGGTCTAACATACCAAAGGACAAAGATTGGCAGAGTGGATTACTATAGTTTTAGAAGATGTTACCACTGTGGAAAACTGGATAAAGGCCCTCCTATCATTTATTACAGCCAGATGTAAATCTACAATGATCTCAGCACCCAAAAGGGTAAACTTTACAATGATGATAGATAGCTCTATTACCTTTTTTCCTTAGGTATGAGTCTGTGTGTTGAATTTACTCTCACTTTCATGGAGATAGCATTCCTCAAATGTTTGGTCTAATTATCACATCCTGTTAGGTCACCTGTTGCATCTGTTTGACCAGCCCACTTGGAATCCTGTTGGCTGCTCCTGCAAGCTGCACCATACACTGCTGTTTCTAAGAGCGGAGGAGAGGCAAAATGGCCAACCCAGCACCTGGTCCTCTGTCCGTGGGCACTCTGTTCTTTCTGGGTATCACCAGCCGTGTGGGGCGCCATCTTGTCTCTCTGACTCTACTCACAGTATGCGCCGGGAAACACAAACACTCTAACTGCTGCCTAACTAGTCCAAGGAATGCTTGAGATGAATCACCTTGTCGGTGGCCCCTGGCCACCTCCAGCTCCCAGCCTCACAGCCTTCCCTAGAGATTTAGAGGATGAAACCTGCCCCTACCTTTCAATTCACCCCACCCTCCCGCCCCCTACGCTGCCTTTGCTTAATCATCTGCTCACTCACCACCTCCAGGACTTTGGCTCTTCTTTCTCTTTTACCTTGTTTCCTTGTTAGCTACCTTCTTCAGCCTAGAAACAGATTCTGTCTCTAAAATATTTCCCCTTGATCTTGTACCCCTTTTCAGCTCCTTCTTTTCTCAACTTTTTGAAGAGCTGACAACATTCCCAACTCTTTCATGTCCCGTTCGTTCCTCAACTCTTTGCACCCTCAGTTTCACAAACATACCCTGACTGCTCCACTGAAATTTCTCTTGCTAAATTCATCAGTGCCTCCCAATTGTAACATACGATGGGCACTTCCAGATTACCTCTCAGTTGCACTTTACGCTGTCATCTGACTTTGACATTCTTCCCTAATTCCCTTTCCTTTCCTCTCCTGTTGTCTGTCCTTGTGTTCCTTTGTATCAATTTGCTTCTTAAATTTTGGTGTGTCCTTTGCTGTTGGCTGCATGTGGCAAGAAATGAGCTGTTTGCAAGCAAGAACGAAAGGAAATCAAGAATCTGGATACGTGGAGACTTGCAATGCTGAAAAAGAGGACTTCTTCTGGACCCCCAACAGGAGAGAAAATTGAGAAAGTCTACGAAAAGTCAACTTCTTGGCAAACCATCCCTGCATTCAAATTCTGGCTCCATCGCTACCCGAGTGACCTTGGGCAAGATGCTGAACTTTCTTGTACCTTGATTTCCTCATATATAAAATGAGGATAACAGTACCCACTGGATAAGGGTGTTATGAGGATTAAATTCATGAATCCATGAAAGGTGTTTAGAACAGTGCCTGGCATGTCCTCAGGGCTCAATATTGTGCCAGGTCGATGGCTTCATCAGAATTCAGGAATCTGGATCTCCGCCCTCTCTCACCACCTTCACAACTGACTTCCGTCACGGCCGAAGGGATACACGCATGGCAGACGCTCCCACTAGACTGTCACAAACAGCTCACCGCGTCCACATCTCACCCATCACTTTCCCCTCCTGTTCCTTCCTATCAGGGTAGAGGCACTAACATCCTAAGTCCCTTCGTTAATCCTTGCGTCCCCACTCTCCCACATGCCCCGCATTCAGCTGTCCCCATTCCTGCCTATTTTCACCCTAAACCTATCTGAACCCACCTTTGCTGCGTTTCTACGCCCACTGCTTAGTGTTCCCCATCTCCTGCCTTGGCTATTGTAACAGCCTGCAGCCGGCCTCGCGACCTCTACTCCAGACCCCTCAATCCATCCTCGATAAAGGATTCCTAATTTCAGCGTCACCCAGGAGACGATCGATCACGCACTCCCAGAGCCGCCCCCCGACTCCAGGGTCGGATGTCTCACGAGCCCCAGGGACTGCGGTGACGCAGAGCTGTGGTCCGCTTGCTCACGGGCGCCGCCTTCCCGCTGACTGCCCAGGGGCCCGCGGAGCTGAGGAGCCCGGGAAACGCCCCGGCCCGGCCCGGCCACCCCCGAGTCCCCGCCACCACCTGTCTACCTCTGGGCCAGCGCCTCCTGCCTGCGCTCCGCCGCCGTGACCACGCCCCCTGTGACGCGCCCTGAGCCCCGCCCCTAGTCCGTCACCTGACCCCGCGCAGCCAATCAGCATTCCACCGTGTCCCAGCGCTGGGAGCCCCTCTTCCCCCCTCCCCCGGGAGCCCGCGGCCCGCTGAAGCGCAGGGATTGGCCGGGACTGCGCAGCTCAGCCAATCCGGACACGCTCCAGACCCTTCGGCCCCGCCTCCTTCCGCCGCGCTCCCGGTGGCGCTCCCGGGCTTGACCCGCTCCGCTGGTTGGGGCAGCGCCGGGGGCGGTTGGGTGGGAGCTGGGCCGCGGTGGGGCCGGGATGGAGGCGGTCGCTGCGCCGAACAGGGACGTGCGGGTGCGCGCGGCGAGTCCGCCCGGCGGCCGCGGAGAGAAGAGCCCGCCAGAGAGGTACGCGCCTGGAGGGGAAGGCGGGGACAGCCGCCGGCGCCCTTCTCCGGGAAGCCCTCCGGACGCCGCGAGCCGAGGTCGGGGTGCCCTGCCCGGGGAGGTCAGAGCGGGTAGCTGGCGGGTGGTCACTCTCTGGGAGAGGGCGCGGCCGGCCGGTGGTCGCTCGGGGGCATGGGCTCCCACGCGGGGATGCAGCGCTGGTCGGCTGGCCGCGAGGGAGGCCTAAATCAGGGGTGCGAGCTGGGAGGACGAGCGGATGCGAGGCATCCAGGAGTGACATCCAGGAGTCAGCCGCACAAGTTCTGGGGAAGGGCACGCCGGGAAGAGGGAACAGCGGCTGCAAAGGCCGGAGGGCGGAAAGGAGCCTGCGGAGCGCGCGTGGCTGGGAGGAGGGCCTTGTCGGAGCAGCTGTCAGCGAGCAGAGCCACAGCCCAGGGAGGACTTTGGGGTGTATTCTAAGGGGGTTGGGGATCTTGGAAGTTTGAGCAGGGCAGTGATGTAATTTAATTATAAGGAATCCTGGCTGCTTTGTAGAGAGTAGGGACGGGGTAGGGTGTGGGACAGGGGAGGAAACGGGGAAACCAGTTGGAATCTTGTGTAATAATCTAGGAGGGAGAGGTGTTGTGGCCCCGAGTGTGGCAGTGGTGGCACTGGTGTAGGGGAAAGGTGGGATTGAGGAGGATGCCTCCCAGGCTACTGGCCTGAGCAGCTGGGAGAGTGGGGATAACGACAGGGAGGCCCTTCCGGTCCACACTGCTTCTTCAGCCTCCTGGAACGACTTCCCCTGGAGGGGAGGGGTGTGCATTTTCTTGTTTTGAGTCTTGTTCCTCCAGTCCAGGAATGTGTTCAGAACTTTTGGCGAGTGGGGAAAGAATAATCCTCTCTACGTGAATATGAGGAATGTGTGTGTGTCTTTAAAATTTCAGTCCAGGCCTAAATCCGACCGTTCCTTTCATTAGACTTTCTGCTTTGGTTGCGATGAAGCGAAGGGAGCTGGGAAAATGTCCCCTAGGGAGACTGAGTGGAGAGGAGATTCACCGTGGCTTCTTATTTTTTCGTTCTGAACCTAATAGAGTTTAGCTTTCCCATCCCATGTTCTTAGCACTTCAAGGAAGCAGCAAATCCTGGAGCAGAGTAATCTATAAAACGCTAACCTGAAATTCAAGCCGCAAAGTAGCTTAGCCACACAGCAGATTGAAAACCTGTAGTCACTCAGCAGACACGGGTAGCCTGAGGAACTTTGCGACACTTACTTATAGGAAGTGAGAGCAGAGTTAGGGGCACATGCCGGTTTAGGTCACAGCAGGACCCGGAGATTCCTACCACGGAGTGGCCAAGCAGGGCTGGTCAAACTTCCCAAAGCCCCAAAGCCTTGAACCTGTCAGGTGACCTTGGACAGCTCATAGACAAGGTGCTGCATTAAAACCCTCCATGGTTTTAAAAAAAACCTCTATTTTAACGGCCATGGTTGCTAATTGTGTTTGAATTTTCTTGTGGACTGGTTTAAGCACTGTTGTTGATTTTAAAGTCAGATAAAATAATAGTATCAGGTAGGATTACTACTATATACATTTCTGAAAGTTTCTGAAGGTTTCTGATGAGGGTAAAAAGAGGTGCAGATACGTATGCGGGCCCTTTCAGGGAATGTGCGTGTTCTGCGCTATTCACTTTGTCACCTGGTAAGTGGAGCCCCTGCTGTGTGCCAGCCGTTGTTCTGTGTTGGCCACAGAACAGAGAGGAAAACTGACTGAGCCCGTCACCTTCTACTGAGGCAGACAATGAACGAGGAACAAGTCTAGAGTGTCAGATGATGAAGAGTGCCCCCAAGAAATGGAGGACGGAGAGGGGGCACGGAGCTCAGGCAAGGAGGGACGTGTGGCTGCAATTTTCTTTAGAGCCACAGGGAGCCCCAGAAGATGTCAAGTTGGAGCAGAGACCTAAAAAGGAAGGTGGGGGCAAGGGGCGTGGTCATTCTAGGCAAAGCAAACCGAAAGTGCAAGGGGAGAAGGGGTGGGGGGACGTGCCCAGATCACACCAAGGCCTAATCTAAAGTCTAAGTGGATCGTCTCTTATCAGTTGTAAAGGAAACTAGCAAATACTAGACTATTGGAAACTCTGCATACGTTTTCCATCAGTAATGAAGATTTGGACATTTCCAAGTGCAGTTTGTGGAGCCTGCGCAGTGTCTATGCGGAGGAGCGTACTGCCCTTGACGGTGTTTGCTCCTATAGATGGGATAGACGTAGGGCAGCCGTGGTTCCATGTTCCATCTCCTTTGTTGTCTTTCCAGCAGGCAAGTTTACATGGACTATAATGCCACCACCCCCCTGGAACCAGAAGTCATCCAGGCTGTGACCGAGGCCATGCGGGAAGCCTGGGGAAATCCCAGCAGTGCTTACCCAGCAGGTAATTCTAGAAGATGCGCACGGATGGGAGATGTGGGGGGCAGAGGCCCTCTTAGGGAACTGCACACCACATGCGGTCGCTTGGTTTTGAACAGATTTGCTGTTAACTGCAAATCTTTAGCCGTAACTTTTGGTAGTTTTTTTCTGAGAAGTCCAAATTTGTACATTGAGCCCCGTTGATACCATGATCTTTCCTCTTTGACAGACTCTCCTGTCGCCCTTTCCCAGGTGAAAAAGATGTCGTCTTTGGAGTTATTTGTAATGACAGTACCTACTAAAATCCTTTCATGTGTCTGTCTCGGTCGATCCTTACAAAATTTGCAAAATTGATCTTTTAAATCATCAGGATCACATATAATCCTGGCCTTTCCTTTTTTTTTTTTTAGCAAAAATTACTTTTAAGTTCTTTACTTTCATTATGATTATAAATATTCCCATTTGTTTTTCATTTCTTCTTGTTTTAATGTATTGCATTACATTGGAGATTTTGGAGAATAATTTGTGTCAAATCACTAGTTATGTGGCAAAGTTACATTGTGTTTTTCCCACAGTGAGCTAAAATTATACCTTTCTTGTTTATCAGGGATAATTAAGACAAACTATCTTAACTGTGGATTATGCTGAACTGAAGTAACTTTCATCTACTGCCAGGCCCTGGCATTTAGTAATAGCCATGTACAACTTTATGAGTTTCCTGGGTTTTCATATCTGTTTGCTTATTAAAAGCTTCACAACTTGAGAACTAAACACTGTTTCAAAGTCAGGTGCTAGTCACTCATTAACTTCTCTGCCGGTTTACTTGGAACCTGTATTCTGGCTAACCTGGACCTTGCCTGTGTGTAATCTTTCCTCTAGAAAAATTTAACTTTCTGAGGCATTAAGCTTGAGAATATGGAGAACAATGAAATGCGAATAAAAAGCATTTATCATAAAGAAGTTTAGGAATAACCCTCAGGGAAAACTAATGTTCTTGACCAGACAAAGTCTGTCAGTGTCTTTTCAGTGGCCTTGACAGCCTTTGTTTTGACACATTAAGAACCGTAACTAAAGAATGCATTGCAGTCACTTTCTGTTGATTCTCAGGTAGAAATGCAAAAAGAAAAGAAAGAAAATCACCTTTACAATAGAATGGTGTAATTATTTTCACAATATTATGATTTAAGAATGATAACCATTTCTTTGGGGAGAATTCATTTTACAGGAGGTCTTAGGGCTGGGTGGGAAGAGGTTATCATAGCCTTGCCTGTAATAGTAAAAAGCTGGAAAGAACCTCAGTGTCCATGAGTCGAGCACTGATCGCATGAAATGTGCTGAGGCCCTGGGATGGAGTTCTGGACCCTGTTGAAGTGACAGTGTGGAGTGTGTCAATGGCCTAGAAGGAGAGTAGTGGCATCTGGTTCAAATGGAAAAGGCGTGATATAAAACAGGACGCGCGGTATGATTTCATTATTTTCCCCTACCCACCCCCCAAGGAAAAAGTTTTGTCTGAGCAAGTGTGGAAAATGTATCGTATAGTTTTGCTGTGAGAGACAGAAACCCCAATAGCAGTAGCTTAAACAGCTTGAAGTTTATTTCTCTTGCAGTCCAGGGCCCACGTGGTCACTCAGCGATGACTAAGGACCCCAGCTCCATCTGTCTTTTTCTTCTTCCCCTCTGTGGTCAAGATGGCTGCTCCAGCTCAAGCCATCATGTCAGCAGTCCAGCCTGTGGGAAGGAGAAAGAGGAGGAGAAACAGGTGCCTGAGTCCTTCAGAGACACTTGTGGAAGTTGTAGGTACCACTCTGGCTTAGAACCATTGCCAGAGGTTGGTGGTCCTATGGCCACAAGTTGGCATGCCAATTGCAATGGAAGTTGGGAGATGAAGTCTTAATTCTTAATTAATCTAAGAGTTTTGTAATCTAAATGCGGCCTTAATTCAGCCATAAGCCAGCTGACAGTGTCACTGTGGTAGGAGGGGAGAGTGGCAGAGAGGACAACTGGAGCCCAGCATGGATGTGAGGTACACCAAATACTTCCACCACAGTTGTATTTGAGTAGGGGGCTTGTGGGACATTTGGGGTATTTTCTTTTTGTTTTCTAGATTTAAATTTTTCTACAGTCGGCATGCGTAGTGTAATAAAAGTAAAAGTTTACTAAGGCCCAGGTTTAGGGAGACGTCTCTTCAAGTCTGTTCTTACCCTGAAGTGATGGCAAGCAGACGCTTCAGTATGGTGTGCTCCAGCTGCCCCGTCTCAGTCACTTTGAGTGCCCTTCGCTTGTGAGATGACGGACGGGTGTTAAGTTTGTATGGTGAGTTAGATGCATGGGGTTTCCGCATGCACCCCACTTTTGTTAGTGGTGGCCTGTGAGGTGGCACGGATTAGGGTTCCAGGTTTGCAGCTGAGGGTGCCCACTCTCAGAGCGGTCAGCAGCATTCAGTGTCATGCGCTGGTCCTCCCGTGGAACCAGCTCTGTTAGCTCTGGGTTCTGGCCTTTCCCACCGTAGCCCCTCTGACTGCAGTCAGCGCTTCCCCAGCTCCTGTGCCCATAGCATCTTCTGATGCTCAAGGCCGCCCTGCCTCAGGTTGGAGGGTCTGTGACGTAATGAGACTTGCACTCACCTCCAAGGACTTGAGTCCTTTTTAATGACATGGAAAACCAGACTTCTGTGAGTGTTCCACCTTAGCCATTCATGCACCATGCTAAGGTGCTTACTCTGAGCCTGGTGGAGAGAACCTCGAACAAAACCGACCTCCTGCCTTTAGGGGGCTTCTGTTCTTCTGGGAGGGGGAGGGAGGGGGGCAGACAGTGAACAGATCAACAAACACAACCGTGTTAGTGGAAAGGGTCCTGTGGGGAACTATCCAGCAGGATGAAGGACTGGGCAGTGCTTGGGGTTGTGGGGCGGCTGCCTTTGTACAGAATGATCCAGATCTCTGATGATGGGGTGTTTGCATAGAGATGAGAGAGGGGCATCCGGGGGAGCACTGCAGGCAGAGGGAGTGTGCCGGTGATGAGGGAGTTCTGGTGGGCTGGGCATTGGGGTCCGGGAGGTTTGGGGGCAGTGCCGTCTGGGTCTGTGGAGGCCACTGTGAGGGCCCAGCTTTCATCTAACTGAGCTGGAGCATGTCTGGAGGATTCCGAGCAGGGGAGTGACGTGATTAACACAGCAGTCCTCAAACCTTTCCATCTCACGACCCCTTTACACCCTTAAGACTTAACAAGGACTCCAAAGAGCTATGGTGTGTGCGTGCCGTGCGCACAGACACTTGCCATGTTAGAAATGAAAACTGAGAAACTTTAAGTAAATATGTGTTTATTAGTTCATTAAAAATGGCAATAATGAATTCATTACACGTTAACCTTTTTTACAGAAAACAGACTCTCTTTTCCAAAACAGAGCAAGTTTCGTGAGCAGCATGGCATTGTTGCACGTGTCTGAAAGTCTGTTTAACGTCTGGCTGAGGAGAACGCGGTGCAGCCCCGTCGTGCTCCCGTGTCCATTCTGTCGCCGTGCTCCCATCGTGTAACCTCTGCAAGGCTTCTCTCTATGCATGAGAGAAAGTGAGTGGAAAAAAGGCAGATGACGTCTTAGTATCATTAGGAAAATAGTTTTGACTTTGTGAGCCTCATGAACGTGCCTTGAGGACCCCCAGAGTTCCTCAGACACACTTTGAGAACAGCTGATGGAACCAGAGCTGGCTGAGCGCCGACTGTGCACCGAGCGCTGTTCTGGGTTCGGGAGGCATTTGTTTGGCCGCTACGTGGAGGATGAACCCAGTGGGGTCAGTGGAGTTGGGGGACCTCCTAGGAGAATATTTCAGCAGTGGCCTTGACTTGCTGGGGCAGTGGGGCGGTGGAGAAGTGGGGTGGGCTCTGGGTATTTTTGATAGCAGAGCCTACAGGATTTGCTGATGGATTAGATAACAGGGGACGAGAAAGGCAAGAGCCAGGGCTTTCGGCCTGGGCCTCTCGAAGGGTCGAGTGGCCATTTCTTTGCTGAGATGGGAAAGACAAGTTTGGGGGAGAAGTTGCGCATTCAGCTTTGAGCGCGTGTGGTTTCAGATGTCTGTTGGGGATCCAGGTGGAGGGAGTGGAGCCCGCAGCAAGGTCTGGGGTGGAAGTTTGGGAGTCAGTCATCAACATCCAACTGGTGCTCAGAGTCTTGAGTTGCTGACGGAGGGAGGAGCCTGAGGAGCCGGCCAGGCCTCGGCTATCTCAGCCTGGGACTGGAGCCTCACCAGCAGGGGAGGAGGTGGGGCCCAGGGCAGGGCTGCTGGCAGGGGGAGGAGGTGAGGACCCGAATTTCGCCACACGGGGACCTTGGTAAGAGTAGATAAGGGGCCAGGTGGCCTGAATGCCTGATTGCAGTGTGTTCAAGAGGGAACAGAGATCGTAAAGGAAAAGAAGAAACGGGCTGTAACTGGAGGGAGGTAGAGGGTCAGGGGTCTTTGACGTGAGGAGTAGCAAAGTGAAGGTGACCTGCTTTAATGAGTGGGTGATGGGCGCCCCACACAGCCCTACGACTCCTCGTTCCCTCTGAGCGGCAGGAGTGCAGAGCTCTCGCTGAGGCTCAGTTACGGTCACCGTCTTGTGCTGGCTTGCCTGCGTGATCCCTGGCTGCCGCTCTGTTGTAACTCTGCCCTTTATGTTTAATTACACTTTTTGCCAAAGTTTGATTTTGGGAACTGTAACATCTGCAGAAAAGTTGAAATAAAGTATAATGAACACCTGCATTTCCTTTACCTGGATTCAGCAATTATCAACACTTTGCCAGTTGTAAATAGCATGAGGCTTCACTGCTGGATACGTAAGCTTGTGTCTCCTGTGTAACCACAGTAACCATAGTTCCCACCCAAGAAATCGAAGCTTAATCTAATAACAGTATCTAATTGCCATTCATATTCCAGTTTCCTTGATTATGCATTTCTGTTTCAAGGGGCGTTAGATGCCTTTTGAAAATATAAATTCTAAGTAGATGAAAAGAGCAACCAGGAGGTTGTTTCGGGCAGTTGCCCTCTCTGTTCAAAGGGGGCGTGGTTCCAGTTGTTCACCAACGTGTACCGTGGTCTCCCATGTCTGCTCAGTGTGCCGAGGGACGGTGCGCTGCGAGCCCCTCCTCCTTTGACAGCTCTCCTGCAGTATAAGTAACACACACTAAACTGCAGAGTCGAAGTGTGCAATTTGATAACTTTTGACACATGTTCATACCCGTGAAGCCATCCCCACCATCAAGATGGTCAATGTTTCCATCGCCCCCAAAAGTCCCCTGGTGCCGCTTCGTAATCCCGCCCCCAGGCAACCAGTGAGATGTTTTCTGTCACTGTGGATTAGTGTGCATTTTCTATATTTTTCTGAAAATGGAATCTTACAGGGTTTTTGTCCAGCTTCTTTCAGTCGACAGAGCTCATCCACGTTGCTGGGTGTACCGACAGTCTATTTCTTTTTACTGCTGAGTAGTTTTCTATTGTCTGGCTGGACGGCCGTGTGTTCACGCGTTCGTCTGTTTGTGGACATTTGGGCTGTTTCCAGTTTTTGGCTATTACAGATAACAGTGCTGTGAATATTCGTGTATGAGTCCTGGACATCTGTTTGCTTTTCTCTCAGTAAGTAGCGTTTACCTTAAGTACCTAGGAGCAGAGTGGCTGGATCCTATGGTGGGTGTGCATTTGTCTTCTTAAGGAACTGCCATCCTCTCTCCAAAGTGGTTGTCCCATGCTCTCTTCCCGCTGGCCGTGTATGAGAGTCACAGCTCCTCCAGGTCCTGCCGAGCGCTCAGAATGGTCAGTCCTCTCATTTTAGCCCTTCTCATTGGTATATGGTGGTGCTGAGGTAGCCCCACGAGTCCTTATTTAGAAGCGTCTCCAAGACTTGTTGATAAGTGGAAAAACGGAAGTTTTTGCAAAGCAATATGTAAATTATGAAACCTCTTTTTGAAAAGAAGAAAGAAAACCCTGCAAAAGGCTTATATGGAGGTGTGTAAGTGCCTTGGAGAAGGTCAGGAGCGCCGTACACCGCCAGACTGGCAACAGCGATTGCCCCGGGAGGAGGGGGAATGAGCGCGGAAGGAGGCGCCGCTTCGGGGTCAGCCCTGGGGCGTCTCCAAGGGGCATCTCCACAGCATCTTAGAGGAGGAGCAGGAGTGTAGCTGATGGTCGGGATTCGAGCGACATTCCAAGAGAAACTAACAGTGTGTGCCAGGCAGCGTCCTGCCTGAGCTGACTGACAGTTATCACGGACTTTGAGTATATCCCTCATTGAAAGGACCAGGTTTTCCTGAACACCATAGACCTTCGCTGCTTAAAATTAAAATCTGTGCAAGTCTGAAGGAGTGTGCAAATTACTTTGTATATTTCTTTTTACATTCCTGTTTTTATGTATGTTTTATAATATATACATGTATTTATTTGAGTGGTGCCCAGTCAAATTTTTTTTTTATAAATAGGACTGAAGAGTCAAAACATTTGGAGACTGCTAGTCTATAGAATAAGTAAGAATGGCCACTGAACTTTTCAGAATTCTCATCCCAGGGCCTTTGTTCCTCTGCCATGTGAAGTTCGGTTCCCACCGGCCAGCGAAACTGGGTGGCGGCCGGGCTGTGTAGCCCTGTTTGGAAGCAGATCTGTCGCTGAGGCTGGAATGTCTCTGGTGTCCCCAGGGGGACCTGCGATGCAAGATGCGGCACTGGATGTTGTGTTGAGGAGTCATGAGCTCTATTTTTGCTTATTTTTGTTGTTTTGCAGCGTGATCTTAAGCCAATTCCTCCATCCTTTCCTTCTCCTGTCTTGATGAATGGGAAGCAAGGCAGAGGGCCGCAGCTTCCCTCTCCTGTAGCATCCGGTAAGAAGAAAGCACGTCTTAGGAAATTTTAGGGTTCCCAGGCATCCTTCCGTATCTCGTTTCTGGCTCTCACTAAGTTACTTAAATCTCAGTCATTTTCGCTAATTTGCTAATATCTCACTGTTGCCCCTTCACCAAGAGGTCTCTAGGTTGTGCCATCTTGTCGTGTTCTCCTTGACGGGACAGGTTTCGTCTTAGAATTGTCCACTCGGTCTCGCTCCTTCCTGTCCGGTCATTCTTTACATGTGGGTTGGTTGCACTTGGTGAAGCAATGTTACTGAATTTCCATTTTGGTCCCTCAAGGTAGGAAGGCCAAGGATATCATCAACGCAGCTCGGGAAAACCTTGCGAAGATGATAGGCGGGAAACCTCAAGACATAATCTTCACTTCCGGGGGCACTGAGGTAAAGTTTCTAAACAGTCTCATGTCCTTTTAGCTTTTATTTCTTTTTTTTTTTTTTTTTAGCTTTTTATTTTTAGCTTTTATTTTTTATTTTAAATTAAAAATAGAAAGTGATTCCCTCTTGGTATTATTTTTTTTTTTAAAGAAAAGATAATGCTTAGCTTTGCTATTTTGCAAATTGACTTGATATAATGAACCAGTATTTACCCTATAGGTAAATTCTCGACGGCTCATAGGATATTGGTAATAAGACGTGTAAATTAACTTGCTCTGCATTCTTATTTCAATAAAGAGATTTTCCCCTCTGTTTTGCCCTGGAATCATTCCTGTGAATCCCTACTAAGTTGTTTGTCTCATGAGAGTTTGAGGTTTGACCCATTCCAAAGGTATTTATTTTTTAAATTGATAGAAGATGCTCAAAGACGGTGGGATGCGGTTGAGGCCCCTGCTCTATTAATAATACTGTCTCAGTTCCCTTCCTGGGAAGGAGGCACAATAGTCATTCACAGGTGATGTGACTGTCCACATAGAAAACCCAAAAGAATCTGCAGCTAGATTATTACAGTTAATAGTAAATTTAGATACAAAACTGAACTGTATTTTTGTATACCAGCAGCAAACAGCTGTTTACCAAAGCACCAAAAAATATCGAATACTTAGGAAATAAATCTAGTAAAAAAAAAAATTGGGGGGCTGGCCCCATGGCCGAGTGGTTAAGTTTGCGGACTCTGCTTCGGTGGCCTGGGGTTTCACTGGTTTGGATCCTGGGCGTGACCTAGTGCCACTCATCAAGCCATGCTGAGGCGGCGTCCCACATGCCACAACTAGAAGGACCCACAACTGAAAATATACAACTATGTACTGCGGGGCTTTGGGGAGAAAAATAAGAAAAAAAAAGATTAGCAACAGATGTTAGCTCAGGTGCCAATCTTTTAAATAAAAAAGTAATTTGTGGGGCCGGCCCGATGGCACAGTGGTTAAGTTCACACGCTCCGCTTCTCAGCGGCCCAGGGTTCCCCAGTTTGGATCCCGGGTGTGAACATGCCACTGCTTGGCACGCCATGCTGTGGTAAGCATCCCACATATAAAGTAGAGGAAGATGGGCACAGATGTTAGCTCAGGGCCAGCCTTCCTCAGCAAAAAGAGGAGGACTGGCGGTAGTTAGCTCAGGGCTAATCTTCCTCAAAAAAAATAAAATTAAAATAAATAGTTTGTAAGACCCACATACATGCACCCTGGGAAAGTAATGGAAATATTACTGAGAGCCTTCGAAGAAGTTCAGAATAAATGGAGCAAGCTATCCTGTTCACAGATTGGAAGACTCGATATTATAAATATGTCAGTCCTTTCCAAATTGATCTGTGGATTCAATGCAACCTCAACCAAAATTCTGGCACTTTTTCAGTGGAATCTCAGAACCTAATTTATATGGAAATACGGAAGGCTAAGAATAGTCAAGACTCCTTGAAGACGGAAAACGCAGTGAAATGACTTGCTCTGCCAGACATCAAGCCTTTGATAAGGCTCTGCTGATTAAGGCAGGTGGTCCTCGGGCGGGGCAGACACTAGGCCAGAAGCAGAGCTGCGCAGGGATGGGCCCTTGTCAGGGACTGGGTGGCCGTCTGTCCTGGTTTGCTCAGGACAGTCCCAGGATACGCCTGTTGTCCTGACATAATTATAATAATGCCTCTTATTCCTAAATGTTTCTGGTTCAGATGATAGATTATATGGTCATCATATATGATTGGGGTAGCCAATAGAGCAGGCAGAAAGAATGGTCCCTTCAGCAGGTGGTGCTGGGGCAACCGTGTGTTCACAGAGAAAGAGGAAATTGGACTGCTGCATCACAACATACAAAAAATAACCCCAGGTGTCATAAAGACCTAATCATGAAAAGTACAATCTATATAGCTTTTAGGTGATAAGTTAATATGTTTGTGACGTCTAAGAGCGATAGATTTCTTAAATATAATACAGAAAGCATTCACCATAAAGGAAAAGATCAGTAGATTCTACCACCACCACCACAAAACAAACTTCAGTTATCAAAGAACACAAGGAAGGAAATAAAAGGCAAGCAGACAGCAGGAGAAGAGATTTGTAACACGTAAGCAACAAAAGAACGGCGTCCAGAACATAAAGGCGGACAACCCAGTAGAAATAGGGGCCAGAAACCTGAATCTGTGCTTCCCCGGGGAGAAGCCCGGATGGTTTCTACAGCCTCATAGCGTAAAAAATATTGGAACTCCTCTGCGCACACCATCAGAAGGGTGAAAATGGAGAATTCCCATGCTAGTAAGTTTTGGGAGAGGATGTAGAGTGCTGAGCACTCGCAGAACCACTTTGGAAGATGGGTTGGCATCTGGTGAAGTGGGAGACACGCTTCCCCTATCCACCAGCAGTTCCGCTCCGAGGTACACATCCTAGAATGAGGTGCACGCGCACCAGGGGACAGGCGAAGACTGTTCATGCCAGCCAGGAACTGGGAACAACCCAGAGGTCCCTCAGAATTGGCATGGACCAACGTTAGTACCTTGCGGTGCAGTCCCACAGCGGAATACCGCCAACTACCTGCAGCAACGTGCATGGATCTTGCCACATGGTAAAAAAGAGGAAGTTGAGCCTGGCAGAGCACAGCTGCCCTGGCCTGGCTGAATAAGGGGAGCAGGAGCTGCCGCCAGGACCCCGGGCACCGTGACCACCACCCCAGGACCAGACTCCTGCTGGCTTACCAGGAGCTGCCTCAGCCCCAGCCCCTCCGCCGTGGGGCCGTCATGGTCTCTCTGGAGCCAGGTGCTGAGGAACATTGTGGCCGGGGGCACATGGTGCATTTTTAGATGTGACCTACGGGTTCCGACAGAGGCGGCTGTGCTCCCAATGCTGCCGGGGAGCGTAGCCATAATGAGGTTTCTCGGGCTGATTAGTGTGGGGTCCTGTGCCCCCTTCAGCAGCTGCCTACAGGGGGAGGGTGTGCGTGGGAGGGGCCTGGGCATCTTCATCTTGTTCACAGTCAGTCACCGTCTTTTATACTGCCATCCACGGTGACCTATGGTGTGCAGCCCCCAGGACCCTCTAAGTGGGATTGCTGGGCCACTGCAGCCCCTTGGAGCCCGGAAGACCCTCTTTCCTGGACCGTGGATCGCTGTATGGGGCAGCGTGTTTTCTGCGAGGGTGTGGCCTGGGGCTCCGAGGAAACGTCCGCCTTTTGGAGAAGCACATCAGAGTGGTCCAGCCCCGAGCACCTCCCCACTGTCTCGGATCGGGGGAACCGTCGTGTCGGTGGCCTGGGTTCTCCGCCAGGCGTGCGCTGTTCAACCCTCAGTGCATTTTACGTCCTCTGAGCCCCGCGGGTGGAGGCCTCAGCGCAGTGCAGCAGCGTCTCCCGCCTCCCCGTGGGGCGGAGCCTCCAGATCCTTGAATAGACGGGATCCTCAGTTGAGAAGAAAATTATTCAGTTCAGTTCCGTTCACATGAAGGTCAGAAAGAGGCAAAATAGACAGTATTGTTTAGGGTGCCTATGCGGGAAGTGCAAGTATGAAGGAAACAAGCAGACGATTGCTGTAAAAGTCGGGGGGCAGTTAGCTGGGGCTGACGGGAGGGGCGAGGGACGCACTCCGCGGTGTGGGCAGGGTTTCGGCCTGACCCGGGCAACAGTTACTCAGGCATTCTGTGTTACACCTTTTCATTAAACTTACATTTATATTTTATACACTTTTTTGAAAAAAGCTCCTCCCACCCCAGCCCTTCAGGTACCCACTTCCTCTCCCTACAGGAGACCAATGCTGTCAGTTTCTCTCGTGTGCTCTAGAGATAGTGTCTGCGTTCAAAGCAAATAAGTATGTAGGTTTATATATTGTTTTCTCCTTCCCTGTTTACCTTTTCAAGGGTTGTTTTGCACATTTAAGCACGTATGTATGCATTTTACCCTTTCTATGTAGATCGTAAGATACTGCGTATGAGGTTTGCCACCTTTTTCCGTTTACCGAGTGTATTTGAGGCCTTTTGGTGTCTGCCACAGGGCGTCTGCTCGGTGTAGTTACATCTGCTCTGGATTCCATTGAAGGATGTCGTGTGATTCATTCTACGAGTCCCTTTATTGAGAGACACTGCAAGGCTTTCCAAGGTTTTGCTGTTGCCAGCAGAGCTACACTTAATAAATAACCTTTATGTACATCATTTTCTTCTGTGCAACTGTGGCCGTAGGATCAAGTCCGGGAAATAGACTTGCTGGGTATGAGGGCTCACTGGATAAATAAGCCAAGTGGCCCTTCACGGAGCTTGTACCAGCTTACACTCCCCCAGCGACGGGTGCCTGGGCAGCATATGCTTTTTTGACAAATTTATAAAACTTAAAAATGCATAATGTCATTTAACAAAACAGGCATATTGACCAGAAGTGAATTCTGAAGTTTGAAACCCCAAGTCTTCATAGTTAGGCGTTTCAAAAGGTACAGCCCAGGAAGCTGAGCTTCTCTGAGACGATTTTCCTCTTTCTAAGTGTTAGCCACGAAGGAAAACACGAGTGGGAGAGCTTGCCACTCTGACTCTCCCCTTAGGACAATCATTGTAAGTGACTTTTCTGCTCTGTCTCTGCAGTCAAATAACTTAGTCATCCATTCTGTGGTGAAACACTTCCACGAAATCCACACCTCGAAGGGGGACGCAGCTGAGAGCCACAGCCCGGCGGAGGGGGCCATGCCCCACTTCATCACCTGCACCGTGGAACACGACTCCATCCGTCTGCCCCTGGAGCACCTGGCGAAGGAGCGCGTGGCCGGTGAGTGACCAGCCCAGCTGACCCCCCAGAAGGACCTCTCCCTCTATGTTAACTGACTGAGTCAGTACAGGGAGCCACCCGTGGGACACAGTGAATCGTTCACCCTCCTGCACAGGGCTTCCTGGCTGTTCTCAGGTGCAAAGGTCACACAGCCTGTTCTTCCAGGCTGCCCCACACACATGGAGCGGTAAATGCCGCCAGGTTTTCCCTTAGGAAAAAATTGATAATCAATGTGTAGAACCAGTCGTTTGTATTACCTAATGATATTTCAGACTTTTGTGTGTAATAAATAGATGCAGGGCCGGCCCGGTGGTGCAGCGGTTAAAGTTTGCACGTTCCGCTTCAGCAGCCTGGGGTTCGCCAGTTTGGATCCCGGCTGCGGACATGGCACCGCTTGGCAAGCCATGCTATGGTAGGCATCCCACATATAAAGTAGAGGAAGATGGGCACGGATGTTAGCTCAGGGCCAGTCTTCCTCAGCAAAAAGAGGAGGATTGGCAGTAGTTAGTTCAGGGCTAATCTTCCTAACTAACTAACTCAATAAATAGATGATACTATGTCTATAAAACGCTAAACACTGCTTTTCATTATTTGATTTAATAATTAAATCTTGGCTTCCAGTTCCTCTGATCTGAAGAAAAAGGATCAAATAGACATCAACTTCAGGTGGTAGAGAATATTATTCATCCATAAAAAGGAATTAAGTTTTGACACATGCTACAACACGGATGAACTTTGAAAACATTATGCTAACTGAAAGAAGCCAGTGGTGAAAGACCACATGTGCTATGATTCCATTCATAGGAAAGTCCAGAACAGGGAAGTCTCTAGACACAGAACGTGGATTAGCGGCTGCCTAGGGTTGAGGGAAATGGAGAGTTATAGTGAATGGATACTAGGTTTCATTTGTGGTGATGGTTGCACGACTCTGTGAATACACTAAAAACTACTGAATTGCACACTTTAAACGGGTGAACCGTATGGTATGGTATGGGAAAGCTGATTTATAAAGAGAACAATTGGGAGGTATGGAGGTGGGGGAAGTGTGAGATAGTCAAAGTCCTCATTTTATATCAGGTTTAAATGGTTTTCACCACATGCATGTCTATACTTTGTAAAACTCTGTGTAATTTTAAGGGAGAGGTTAAAGGCAACAGTAACTAATAATGATGTATACTAAGTTGCCCTTCCCTGTCTAAGACGCAGAAAAAAGGCACCAGGGCTGAACAATTGGGAGGTGTGGAGGTGGGGGAGTGTGGGATAGTCAACGTCCTCATTTTATATCAATTCAGATGCCTGAATTGATAAACCAAGGAATGGAGATTGTGTTTCTAAGTTATCAAGCATAAACTGGAAGGAAGGAAAATGATAACGCTAACCACAAGAAAATCATGAATGGCGGTTGCCTCTGAGAAGCAGGACTCGGGGCTGTAGGGGAAGAACCCCTACTTTGCACTTGATTCCATTCATCAGTTGATGGGCATTTGGGTTCTTTCCAGTTTGGGGCTATTATGAATAAGGCTGCTGTGAACATTTGTGTATAAGTTTTTGTGTGGACACGTTTTCATCTCTCTTGGGTTTATACGTGAGAGTGGAATTGCTGTGCTACATGGCAACTTTACGTTTAACCTTGACCTTTGTCTTCCGAAGCAGCTGCACCATTTTACGTTTCCACCAGCAGTGCTTGAGGGTTCCAACTTCTCCATATCCTCACCAACATTCGCTATTGTCTGTATGTTTTATTATAGCCATCCTAGTGGGTGTGAAATGGTTCTCACTGCAGTTTTGATTTGCAATTCCCTGATGGCTGATCTTGAGCAAGTTTCCATGTACTTAATAAAAAGACAAGCAGCCCTGGCCAGAGCTGCCTTTCCTTTGTTCCTCTTTGGGTCGTGTAGTGAGCGCACAAGCTCTGCCCTTCTGTTGCTGGCCTCAACCCATGTACCGGGAGCCGGCCTGGGCCTGTCGTTCCTCTCTGGGCGTGTGGTACCACCCCCTTGCTGGGTGTAAGGCGGGTGCTCTGTGGCCTCAGCAGTTGGCCCCCACCCTGCTCTCTGCACTGTGCACCCCCAGCGTGGATGGTCACTGGGTCCCTTCCTACGTCTTATTTTTTTTTTAAAGATTGGCACCTGAGCTAACAACTGTTGCCAATCTTTTTTTTTTTCCTGCTTGTTCTCCCCGAATCCCTCCAGTACATAGTTGTTTATTTTAGTTGTAGGTCCTTCTAGTTGTGGCATGTGGGACGCCACCTCAGCATGGCCTTGATGAGCAGTGCCATGTCTGCACCCAGGATCCAAACCGGCGAAATCCTGGGCCGCTGAAGTGGAGCCCTTGAACTTAACCACCCGGCCAAGGGGCCAGCCCCCCTTCCTGCTTCTTACAGAGTTAGTTTTCACCTGACAGTGTTGTGAGTGTTTTTTTCCTGTTCCTATTACTCTAACACCATTGTCCTTCTATACTCTGGGGATCCCTCAAAAATACCTTGTCCACAGGTGATTCCCCTTATTTGGAAATCTTTCTATTCTCTCGTTTCAGTGGCACGTTGGGGGGAAAGTGGATACATTTGTCTTCCATCATTTTGAACCAAAAACCTTGATTTAGTCACCTCCACTGATGTCCCATCTGCAGTAGTGAGACCACAGGTGGCTAGAACAGCTCTGGCACGAGCAGGTGGTTAACAGTCGGTCCAGTGTTGAGTGAGTGAGGGTCAAGTCTTGGTGCCCTGAGATGCTCTCGTGAGCCGAGAGTGTCTTACCTGCTCATGGTCCCTTAGAGGCAGAACGGAGAGCGTCTCCCACGCATTGAACCCGCCGCCTGAAGTTGCGTTAAAGAAGCGTTCAAGCTGATCATTTCTGGCTGGAGCCATAGTGCGTGGCTTATATTCCTTCTTTACAGTTTTCTGAACTTTTACAATAAATTAGCTTTTTAATTGTGGAGAATAGTTTTGTTAGGCTATTTCTAAATGAACCATCAGGAGAGGTTACTCTGTGGGACTAACCTCGGTTCCTGTGTCTCATACCTCAGCAGTCACCTTTGTCCCGGTGTCCAAGGTGAACGGGCAGGCAGAGGTCGATGACATCCTGGCGGCAGTCCGCCCCACCACGTGCCTGGTGACCATCATGCTGGCCAACAATGAGACGGGCGTCATCATGGTGAGTCGCCTTTTCCTTTTAAGAAAATCCAGTGGGAAAGAGGCGCCAGGCTCTGCCCGTGTTCCCGTGCTTCCCAGCCCCGACGGCTCGTTTGCTCTCTTCTTCAGTTTTGTAACTTTTTTGCCTGTCCTCATTAGTGACTCCTTGTTTCTCTCATTCAGTTTCCATCAAATGAGAGCAACGTGCTCAGCTCTTTATTTTCCCCCTTCAGCCGGTCCCCGAGATCAGCCAGCGGGTCAGAGCCCTGAACCAGAGGCGGGCCACAGCCGGGCTGCCCCTCATCCTGCTGCACACGGACGCCGCGCAGGCCTTGGGGAAAAGGCGTGTGGACGTGGAAGACCTGGGCGTGGACTTCCTCACCATTGTGGGGCACAAGGTGCGTCCACAGAGGGGAAGATGCCTCGGTGACCTCGAGGCTCACCTTGGAGCAGAGCCCGCAGCACCGTTTATCGTTCACTTGTCACCTGGTACGCCTCGAGTGCCTGCTGAGAGCAAGGCCCTGGGGACACAGTGACGAGCAGCCCCTCCCCTTAGCAGCTTAAAGAAGGGGAGACCCACAGCAGTAGGATGCCACAACGGGTGTAACGGGGCACCCCAACCCATACGGGGCAGGAGGGGGCTGCCAGGCAGGGCTGTGCGAGGGCACTGACGTCTCAGGTGAGACATGAGGCCAGTGGGGTACAGGTGGTGAGTGTGCTCTGCAGCAGGGACGCTCGCCAGCCCCCCAGGCCCCACCCCAAGGACAGTATGTGTGAGGTTCAGGAAATGACTGTTTTCTCCGACGTGATCAAAAGCGCTGCTCCAGGATGGAAAGGCTTGGTTTTAGCGACTCTTATCTCTAAGGTGGGACAGGGAACTAGTTCACAGTGAAGACCCTTCTGAAGCTTTTGCTCATCTTCCTGGCCGCTGACTAGAGCTGAAATATTTTTAGTTCTCTATTTTGAAGCACAAGACTCGGCTGGTTTCCAAAGGAGTGTATATGCCGGCCTGACGCTGTGGCACTTAACATTTTTGCCTAGCGTCGACTTGCAAGCATGGAGTCATACCCAGGAGAGGCCCTGGGCGCTCTCTAGTTCCCCCCCTGTCCCTTTACAAATTCCTCTGTGTGGGATGCGCAGGAGCCCTGCTGCCCCTGAGCTGGGAACTCGAGCCCCCTGCCCAGGTCCCCAAGGCCTTTGCAACTCCACCCATCCGGAGCGGTGATGGTGGCACAGCTGTGGGGCCCGGACGTTATCATTCCTCTGTGCCTCTCAGCACTTGGCCGTGTTCAGAGAAGGGTTGTGTTGAACGAATGGCGGACTTTTCCTTTCAGTTCTACGGCCCCAGGATTGGAGCACTGTACGTCCGAGGGCTCAGCGAGCTCACCCCTCTGTACCCCATGCTGTTTGGAGGTGGCCAAGAGCGGAATTTCCGGCCCGGGTAAGGCAGAAGGTTGACGAGGTGTCCGACCTGCTGGCCATGGGCACGGCCTGCCGGGTGGCGGGCTCCGCGTCTCTGGGAAGCGCTGTCACGGCACAGTCTGCATCGCTCCTGAGTCGGAATCGGCCCCGCTGGTCGATTCCATCCCCGGGACTCAGAACCGCCGTCTCTGGGGGCTGCGAGCTGGAGCCCCCTGGCTGAGACGTGCGGCTCTTCTCTGTACCGCGGGTGAGCGGGGCCACCCAGGAGGACCTGGTTTCCTTTCCAATAGCTCCTGTGTCCCCGTGACACACAGAGAGGTTTTAACCAGGGAACGAGGTGGGACCAGCACCACACGTTTTGTCAGAATCTCGACAACAAGAGGGAGAAGCAGGAACGGAGGTGAGTGCCCGGGTCGTCTTTTGCCTCCTCTGTCCCAGACGTAGAGTTGAAGAAGCGGCAACACAGACACCAACAAGGGCAGATGAAAAACGTTCAGCCAAAGCCTGCCATCTCTAGCCAGTGGACCAGGAAGGGGACAGCCTAGCAAGAGAGAGAACTTTTAGACAATGACCACTTTATTCCAGCCAGTCGTCACAGAGTAAGCTGCCACCACCCCAACCGATGCCATCGAAGGCCGAGTACAGAGCCCAGACTTCCACCCTCACAGGCTGTGACAAGACACCCCCACACCCCCACCGGGTGTGTCAGAGGGCCTAGTAAGGAGCCAGAACGTTCGCCCCCACCAGCCAGTGATGAGGCACCCCACCTCGGTGTCAGTGGAGACCACATGGGGACCCTGGGCTTCCACCCACACCCGTCAGTAACAAGGAGTGTCCCCACAGTGGGTGTTGACACAGGCCAAGTGGGAAGTCTGGGCTAGGACCTCAGCTGGCAGTGATGAGGTGGCCCACTCCTTCCCCTGCCAGAGCAGTATCCAAAAAGCAGCTAAAACAGAAGGGTTAAGTAGCGTCCAGACTCCTCTAACGTGGTACAGAAACATCTCATCATACCACGAAAACCACTCACCACACCAAGAACCAGAAAGGTCTCAAAGTGAATGAAAAGAGACCAGCAATAGATGCCAACACTGAGACGGCGAGGGTGTTAAAATTATCTGACAAAGATTTGAAGGCAGGCACAATGAAAATTCTTCAGTGAGCAATTATGAACACACTTGAAACAGATGAAATAGAAAGTGTCAGCAAAGAAAAAGAAGATGTAAATAAGAACTAAATGGAAATTTTAGAACTGAAAACTGCAACAACCCAAACAAAAAGCTCAGCGGGTGGACTCACCAGGAGAATACAGGCAACAGAGGAAAGAATCAGTGAACTGAGAGAACAATAGGATTTCCCACTGTAAACAACAGAGAGGAGGTAGGCTGGGAAACAGTTGAACAGAGGCTCAGGGCCTGGGGGACTGTAATGAAAGATCTAACGCTCATTTCATTGAAGTCCTGGAAGAAGAAGAGAGAGGGTGTGATGAAAAAGCACTTGAAGAAATTATATCTGAAAACTTCCCAAATTTGGCAAGAGACATAAACCTACAGATTCAAGACACTAAATGAACCCCAAACAGGATAGACCAAGAGAAATTCATGCCAAGACATATAATTAAACTTCTGAAAATAAAAGACAAGGAAAAATTCTTGAAAGCAGCCAGAGGAAAAAATGACATCTTACCTATGGGGAAAAATAATTCAAATGACAGTGGATTTCTCATCAGAAACCATGGAGGCCAGAAGGAATGGTGCAATATTGTGCAAGAGCTCAAAGAAAAGAACTGAGAAGCCAGAATTATATACACAGCAGAATGTCCTTCAGGAATAACGGAGAAATGAAGACATTCTCAGATGAAGAAAACTAACGGAATTTGTTCCCAGAAAATCTTTGCTTAAAATGACTAAAGGAAGATCTTTAAACAGAAAGGAAATAGTAAAAGAAGGAGCCTTGGAATATGAGAAAGAAAGGGTGTGGTAAGCAAAAATGTGGGAAAATAAAATAGGCTTTTCCTCTTCTCTTGAGTTTTCTGAATTATATTTGATGGCTTAAGCAAAAGTCTTATCACTGTCTGACATGTTCAAAGTACATGTGGAAGAAATATTTAAGATAATTATAGATGGGGGAAGGTAAAGAGATGTAAAAGGAGGTAAGGTCTCTATTCTTCACTTGAACTTGTGAAAAATGTTTGAGTAATCCAAAGAAAGGTAGGAAAAAGAAAACAGAAGTAAAAAACAGAAAACAGAAAATAAAATGGCAGACTTAAGCCCTAACATCAAAATTACATTAAATGTTGAGCCAGCCCTGGTAGCCTAGTGGTTAAAGTTCGGCACACTCTGCTTCAGCAGCCTGGGTTCAGTTCCTGGGTGCGGAACCACACCCCTCATCTGTCAGTAGCCATGCAGTGGCAGCGGCTCACAGAGAAGAGCTAGAAGGACCTACAACTAGAATATACAACTATGTGCTGTGGCTTTGGAGAGGAAAAAAAGAGAGAGAGAGAGAGGAAGATTGGCAACAGATGTTAGCTCAGGGTAAATCTTGCCCAGCAAAAAGAAAAAAAAATATATATGTATATGTGTGTGTGTGTGTGTGTGTGTATAAAATATAAATGGTCTAAATACACCAATTAAAAGACAGAGATTGACAGAGTGAATTTTAAAAAAACTGACCGTAATTATATGCTGTCTACAAGAAACTCACTTCAAATGTAGCAATAGAGGCAGGTTGAAAGTAAAGAATGGAAAAAGATGTATCACACAAACATTAAGCAAAGCAATGCAGGAATGGCTATGTAATGTTAGATAAAGGAGACTGCAAAGCAAAGAATTGTGACTTATGGGGTGGGATTATATAATGATAAAAGAGTCAGTGCACCAAGAAGACAGCGATCCTGAATGTGGACGCACTAAACAGTAGGGCTGCAAAATATGTGAGCAAAACCTGATTGAACTGAAAGGAGAAATAGACAAATCCACAATTATGGATAGAGACTTCAATACCCTTCCCTCAACAGTGGATGGAACAACTAGACCAAACTTGGCCAGGCAACGGGAGAACTCAGTAACACCTGTCCACCAACAGGATCTAATTGACATGTTTAGAACACTACACCCAACAACAGCAAAATACACATTCTTTCAAGTGGCACAGAATATATACGAAGATGGACCATATCCTATGCCATTAAGCAAACCTCAATACCTTTAAAGAACTGAAATCATAGAATGTGTTCTTTAACCACAATGGAATCAAGCTAGAAATCAATAACTGGAAGGTATTGGGAAAATCTTCAGACACTTAGAAACAGACAACACACTTCTAAATAATCCCTGGGTCAAAGAGGAAGTCTCAAAGGAAGTAAATTCACGGAAATGAAGGAAAATGAAAATACAACTTATAAAAATTTGTGAGACACAGCTAAAGCACTGCTGAGAGGGAAATTTATAGCACTAAAGAGGAAGAATCTCAAGTCGATAATCTAAGCTCCCTCTTGAAGAACCTAGAAAAATAGAGCAAAATAAACCCAAAGCCAACAGAAGGAAGGAAATAGTAAAGATAAGAGAAATCGATGAAAACAAAAATGGTTTTTAAAAAATCCATGACACAAAGAGTTGGCTTTTTGAAAATATTGATAAACTTGACAAACCTCTAGCAAGACTGACAAAGAAAACAAGAGAGAAGAAACAAATTGCCAGTATCAAGAATGAAACAGGGGGCCCACCCCATTGCCTAGTGGTTAAGTTCGGCAGCCCCCACTTTGGTGGCCTGGGTTTGGTTCCTGGGTGCAGACCTACACCACTCAGTGGCAGCCAGGCTGTAGCAGTGACTGACATACAAAAGAGAGGAAGATTGGCAAAGATGGTAGCTCAGGGTGAGTCTTCCTCAAGCAAAAAGAGGAAGATTGGCAGCAGGGCCGGCCCTGTGGCCGAGTGGTTAAGTTTGTGTGCTCCACTTTGGCAGACCAGGGTTTCACTGGTTTGGATCCCGGGTGTGGACCTAGCACCACTCATCAGGCCATGCTGAGGCAGCGTCCCACATAACACAACTAGAAGGACCTGTAACTAGAATATGTAACTATGTACTGGGGAGCTTTGGGGAGAAGAAGAAGAAAAAAAAAGATTGGCAAGAGATGTTAGCTCAGGGCCAATCTTAAAAAAAAAAAAGATTGGTAACGGATGACAGATGTTGGCTTGGGGCAAATCTTCCTCAGGGAAAAAAAAACAAAAAAAGAAGAAGAACGAAATGGGATATCACTACAGACCCTACCAACATCAAAAGGATGATGAGGCTGTGCTACAAACAACCCTACACACATAGATTTGACAACTCAGACAAAATGGGCCACTTCAACAAAAACATAAACTACCACAACTCACCTAATATGAGAGAGATCATTCTCTATAACTATTAGGAAATTGATTCTGTCATTTTAAAACTCCCTAAAATGAAATCTCCAGGCCCAGGTGGTTTCACAGGAGAATTCTACCAAACGCTTAAAGAATTGCACCATTTCTACACAATCTCTTCCAGAAAATAGAGGTGGAGGGAAGACTTCCCAATTCGTTTTATGAACTGATACCAAAACCAGACAAAGACAGTATGAAAAAATAAAACTACACACCAGAGATCCCTCATGGATTTAGATGCAGAAATCTTTAACAAAATATTAGCAAATGGAATTCAGCAAAATATAGAAATAATTTATACACCATAACGAGGTAGAGTTTGTTCCAGGGATGCAAGGCTGGTTCAGTCTCCAATATTCAAAAATCAGTCAATGTCATCCAGCATATTAAAGAAGAAAAATAACATTATCATATCATTTGATGTAGAAAAAGTGTTTAAGAAAACTCAGCATTCATTCATTCATTAAAAACTCTCACAATAATATGACCAGAGGAGAACTTCTTCGACTTGAAAAGAGCATCTACAGAACACCCACAGCTAACATCACACTCGAGGGTGAAAGCCTGGATGTTTTACCCCTTGACCAGGAACAAGCCAGGATGTCCACGCTCACAGTCATGTTCAGCAGAGCTGGAGCTCTAGTCAGTGCAGAGGGAAGAAAGGGAAATAGAAGGTAAACAGATTGGAAAGGAAGAGGCAAAACTGTCCTTGTCTGTAGACCATGTGATTGTCTCTGTAGAAAATCCCAAGGAATAGATAAGAAAACTCCTCAAATGAATAAGTGAGTTCAGCAAGATTACAGCATACAAGATAAACAAAAATCAGTTGTATTTCTATATATTGGTAATGAACATGTGGACAAAAAGATTAAAAATACAATACCATTTACAGTCACTCAAAAATCCTAAGATATAAATCTAGCAAAACATCTACAGGACTTGTATGCTGAAAACTATGATGTGTGGACAAAAGAAATCAAAGATCTAAATAAGTGGAGAGACATACCATGTTCATGGATCGAAAGACTCAGTATAGTAAAGACGTCAGTTCTCCCCAAATTGATATACAAACTTAACCCACTTTCTATCAGAATGCTAGCAAGTAGATCAAGGGACCAGAATAGATACAAGCAGAAATAAGCCCAAATGATGTTTGACTGATGCGAAAGCAGTTCAGCAGAGGAAAGACGGTCTCTCAACAGACAGTGCTGGAGCAATTAGACATCTGCAGGCAAAAAAAGGAAGCTCGACCTAAATCTCACGCCTTAAAACACATTAACTCAAAGTAGATCATGGCCTTAAACATAAAACATAAAACTTTTAGGAAAAACATGGGAAAAAATCTTCAGCATCTAGGACTAGGCAAAGAGTTCTTAGACTTGACACCAAGGGCATCCATAAAAGGAGAAACTAACAAGTTGAACTTTATCAAGATTTAAAACTTTTACCCTGCAAAGACTTTGTAAGGGGATGAAAAGACAAGCCTACATGATAGGAGAAAATATTTTCAAATGACAGATCTGACAAAGAACTAGTATCTAGAATATATAAAGAAACTCTCAAAACTCAACAGCAAAACAAACCCCAAAACAATTCTGTCAGAAAATGGGCAAAAGGCATGAACAGACATCTCACCAAAGAGGATGCACAGACAGCAGATAAGCACGTGCTCAACATCCTTAGCTATCAGGGAAACGCAAATGAAAACCACAGTGAGATACGTACCTACCAGAACGGCTAAAATTGAAAAGATTGACAATATCAAGTTTTGGCAAGAACATGGAGTAATTGGGATTCTCACTCATTGCTAGCAGGAATACAAAATACTAGAATGGCTAACATAAAAAATAGTGACAACACCAAATGCTGGTGAGGATACAGAGAAACTGCATCTTTCATATATTGCTGGTAGGAATGTAAAATGGTACAGCTGCTCTGGAAAAGAGTTTGGTAGTTTCTTTAAAAACTAAATACACAACTATCATGTGACTTAGGAATTTCACTCCTGGGCCATTTATCCCAGAGAAATGAAGACTTATGTTCACATAACCTGTACGCAAATGTATACAGCAGCATTATTCATAATAGCCACAAACAGCACACAACCCAGAAGTCCTTTAGTGAGTGAATGGGTGAACAAGCTGTGGCCCCTCTGTACCGTGGAATACTAGCCAGCAGTGAAAAGGGATGCACTGTCAATACACACAACAGCCTGGAGGGATCTCCAGAGAATTACAGTGAGTGAGAAAAACCAATCCTCAGAAGTTATAAACAGTGTGATTCCATTTGTATGACATTCTTGAAATGATAAAATTATAGAGATGAGAACAGATTAGCTGTTGCCAGGGGTTAAGGAGGGGGTGGGACCGAAGGGCAGTGGGTGTGGATTTGGAAGGCCAACAGGAGGGCTCTTTGTGTGGTGGAAATGTTCTGTGTATTGTCAGTATCTTGGTTGTGATATTGTGCTACTTGGGGGAAACTGGGTAAAAGGTACACAGGATGTCTCTATATTATTTCTTACAATCACATGTGAATCTATGTTATCTTAAAATAAAAACTTTAATTAAAAAACAGGAGAAGAAGAACACCAGATGTGCCAGAAGCCGTAGTAGGTAGCTCAGGGTGTGGGCAGCGGGGTTGCATGGCTCTGAGTGGCTGACTGCCCGGGGCGGGGGCGGGGGTGCGGATAGCCCTAATAGCAGGACTGGGTCGTGCAAGGCGGGCTCTAGGTCCTACACAGGGTCCCAGCTGCTCCACCCTGGCCACCTTTCCAGGCAGTCACAGGTTGTGGACCTTTAAGAGACGCTCCTGGTGTGGTTGTACAGATGAGGGTGAGAGGGGATGCCGTCAGAGATCCCACAGCCAGGAGAGGCGTCCGGCCTAGGACCAAGCCCGGAGCTCCTGTCCCTCCCAGAGCCCCCGCAGGTGTTGGAGCCCATCCCCGGGGACAGACCTGACCGATGAACTCGTCAGGGGAGGACAGTGGGATCCCATTTCCTGTAATACCTGTGCTGCGTGTTCACTTACCTTCTTATCTGCAGCAGACAGGTGGGAGCCCGCTCCAAAGGCTGAAGAAAACTTGATTTAGCCAAAATTTAAAATTAAGAAAATTATTAAGTGAATGTTCTGTTTTTCCTGAAATAGAACGAAGAGTTGGTTAGATGAATGTATGAGAACCACTGGTCTTCAGGGGTCTTGTCCCTCTCCTGAGCACCCACACGCACACCCATGCCCCAAATCTCTAGTGACAAGGATTCGTCCCCTGTTACAGCTGGGAGGCCTCAGACGAGACGTCGGCTGAAAGGAACAGTGTCGGCGATGAGTTCTCGGACGCTCGCCTGGTCTGGCAGTGGGACCAAGGAGGCAGGCTCTGGATCTGAGTCAGAGGAGGGGTTTCTCCTGGGTAGGAAAAGGGTCCAGACCCAGTTGTGACCACGGACATAAGCGTATGTTGCCCACGGCGGGCGGCGTCGACCATCACTGGGCCAGGATGAGGGAACCTTGTGTGGAGGGTTTTGGGGCCTGCAGCTGCCATTGAGGCCACTGCATGGCCCTGTTTAGGGAAGATGTGGGTGTGGTTTGTTTTCATTTGAACACATGACTTTCACACAGACAGGATTCCTTCCTGGGACGTTTGTTAAATGCCTTTCACAGACATAGGATTGCATCCCTTGTCTCTTACAGGACGGAGAACACCCCGATGATTGCCGGCCTCGGGAAGGTAAGCCTTGGGGACCTCGGCAGATGGAGCAGTTGCTCTGTCCATCAGTGTGTGGACAACTCAGTCTCCCTCCGTGTTTCTTCTCTACTCTCGCACTGCTGTCACACTCAGCGCTTCTGACAGCAGATGTGTGGGGATTTTTCCCACACCAAGCAATTCTGCAGCACCAGCTTGATGTCCTACAGCTTAACCCACTTCTGACACTACCTGGAGATAGCGTCAGATCCCAAAGTTAAGGGCTCAGTCCCATAAGATGCGCCCACCACTGCAGACGCGAATTGCAAGTCCGGGTTGTCACCTGTGCTTGTGACCAACGGGCTATAAATCAGAGGCTCCCATGACCCCTCTTCGTGTCCAGCTACCTGCTAGAGCAGCTCACAGTGCTCAGAGAAACATTTTACTAACTAGATTACCATTTTATTGTAAAAGCAGATGAGAGAGGATACAGACGAACATCCAGATAGGAGAGACGCCTGGGGCAAGGAATGTGGGAAGGGGCGCCCAGCTTCCACGCCCTCTCTGGGGTGCCACCCTCCCAGCACCACGATGTGTTCAACCCAGGACCTCTCCGAACCCATGCCATTGGGGTTTCTGTGGGGGCATCCATCAATCAGTGACTCCATTTGGAGCCCCTCTCCCCTCTCTGGAGAATGGGGGCGGGGCTGAAAGTCCCAAATTTCTAATCACGGCTTGGTCGTTCGGTGACCAGCCCCAATCCAGGAGCCCACCCGGAGTCACCCCATTAGAACAAGACAGTCCTACCACCCAGAAATTCCAAGGGGGTGAGGAGCTGGGGGTCAAAGACCAAATGTTAGAATGGATGCTCCTAGTGCTCCATCACGGAGGAAATGACTGACGAGGCTTTGGAAGCTCTGTGCCGGGAAGCGGGGGCAGAGGCCGACAGATACTTCCTGTCATCTGGCATCAGTCTCGCCATTGGCTTTACTAGGTGTCCGGGCTTTGGATCATGCTCTCGATCCCAATAAATGGACTGATGCAAGAAAAAGCCTCAAGTTTTATTTATCAACCCGGAGGTGTCCTGTCCGAGGTCTGTGGAGTGGGTCTCGCAGGCTTAGCGTTTGGAAGGGAAAAGCTCTAGTGAGACGTACAGTGAGGCCGGTACAGCTGAGGGGGTGGTCAGGCTCGCTCCCCTGGGTCAAGTCACCCCAGCTCCCTCCTGGAGCCCCGCTGTCCCGCCTGCAGGATGGGGATGACTGGAGCAGCTTCCTAAAGGATTCCTCTCGAGATGAGCTGCTGGCCCACCAGCACACTGGCACCTCAGCTTGGGGGTCCCCACAGCCTGCCACATGTTCCTCGCCCCTGGACACCCCTGCACCCAGACCCTCTGACCCTGAGGTTGTTCCAGGACAGACCGTCGTCCTCCTCCCTCCCTCCTGCCCCAGCCTGGACTGCCTCCATGCGGTGTGGCCCTGGCACAGCTCTCCACATACGCCCAGAAGATGTGTCCTTGCCCCACCCAGGCTGAGTCGGGGTCTCTTCCTGGCTTCCCACCTCTTCTCTGCCGGCTGAAGAACAGCCCCTCCTGCTGTTGTCCCGCCTTGTGCATTGTCGCGGTCCTCTCTACTAGAACGTTCCCCCAGCTTTAGAACTACCCTCCCCTGGTCTCACCCCTCCATGCTCCTCCCCCGTATTTTTCTGCCTGACAGCAGAAGGTCCCCAAGGAGTGGCCTACACATTTTCGCCCCCATACCTCCTTGGATGCCCAGTCTCGCCACTTGTTCCTCTTCTCCCCTGACCCTGGCTGAGGAGGTCCCCAGCCACCACCGTGTTGTCACGTCCTCAGCCGCCCCACAGCAGCTTTCGTTGTGCTGACCACTGGCCGCCGTTGGACCGCTCTCCTCTCCAGCTTCCCCCTCCGCCCCGCCGTTCCTCCTCTGCCTCTTCACCTGTCAGCCAGCTCCGGGGCACCATCCCAGCCTCCTCTCTGCTCCGCACAGCTCCCTTGTGGCGCTCATCCTGTCCCATGGCTCTAACACCAGCCTGGCCTCAGGTCTTTGAACTGGACATCTCAGGGCAGGTGCTGACCTTTCTCCTGGGAGACCCACATCCTCACCGGCCTACTTGACATTTCCTCTGGGTCCACAACGTCCTGCTCTCTCCATTGTCCCCCCTCTGCCCATGGTGCCTCCCACCATGCAGGTTCTCCCTTCAGAAATCTAGGAGATGCCCTTGTCCTTGTCCCCTGCACCTGAGGCAGCAGCCAGTCCTGTCTGTTCTGTCTCCACAGTCTATCAGGATCTGCCTCTTGTCCATTCCCACGGCCACCGACTCCAGATCAGGTCCTCCCCATCTTTTGTCTGGACCTGCCACGGCCTCTTGCGTTCTGCACACAGCATCCAGGATGATCACTGAACATGCAGATCAGACCAGCTCACCCCTTTCTCCAAATCCAAGTGCATTTGCCCTGTTGGGCTTAGCTTCAGGTCCCTCCTGTCACCCTGTCCCACTCACTCGCTCTGTTCCAGGAGTACACTCCCCTTTCCCTCTGTGGTGGCCGCCTTTGCCTGGGATGCCCTCCGCAGGCTCTGCCATCCCCTTCACACCTTCCCACCGCCACGTGCTGCATCCCCTCCATAGCGCTCACCCCATCGGTATGTGGGTTCAGCTCTTCCCTTGTTGTGTCCGTCTGTCTGTCTGTCTCTCCAGAATGCACGTGCCTTGAGGACTGGGATGGCTTCTTGGTCTTACTGGGTGTGGCCTCTCTGGTGCCTGGAGGCATCAGGGAGTGCCTGATAGATTGCTGTTGGACCAGTGAAGATGACCCTTCTCAAGCACTCATGGCCCCTGTCACACGGCCAACACTCAATACACGATGTTCCAGAAAATGAGCAGTTTGAGGAAATGTCACCTCTGCAGCCTAAAGCTGTTTTGCTCTCCTCTGCTTCACAGTAACTGAGCGTGATTCCTGTGTCCCCAGGCCGCGGAGCTGGTGGCGGAGAACTGCGAGGCTTACGAGGCCCACATGAGAGACGTCCGCGACTACCTGGAGGAGCGGCTGCTGGTGAGCGCGGGGCGGCGCTGTCGGCCGTCCTCCCTTCCGCGAATGAGCGACGGGGATGGGGGACAGTGGCCCCGGGGGCAGGCAGCACGTGGGGCTGGTCGCACTGGACGAAAGGAACCGTGTTGATTGAAACTCAGTCCCCAGGCACCCTGCAAACAGCCAAGGTCCTGAGGAAAGAGGGAAAAATTAAATGATGACTGTAGGCCAGAGTCAGAAACCTCCAAAGAGAGACTCCAGACCAAGTGGATTTTTTTCGCAGACACGTGGTAAAAGTCTACCAGAGGTGGGATGTTTAACGATTGTCTGTAGAAGATCTACGTGTATGCAGAATTTTTTTCTAATTAATTTGCTTTCCATAATCAGTCCCCTTAACTATTCTAGGTAGATGCTTATCGATAAGATAATTATCTTGTGTGTTGAGGTTGAGGTTTTGTTTCCCGGAAAAGTCTAAAGTTCAAACAGTTGGTGGGCAGGGGGCCTTTGAAGCTGTCGCTGAGTGTTTTGTTAATTTTTCAGGCTGAATTCGGTAAGAAGAGAATCCATCTGAACAGCCAGTTTCCAGGAAGTGAACGACTCCCCAACACGTGTAACTTTTCCATCCGGGGACCCCAGCTCCAAGGTGACGGTGGGCTCCTCCTGGTCTCTCCACGGTGTGTCGGGTGGGTGCTGGCTCAGGTGCTGTCGGGGGTGCTCACTGAGGGGCCCCATGGGTTGGGCTGCTGCCGAGAGCGCGGGACCCCATCGGGTGGCGGTCCCGTGCTGGGCTGGGGCTCTCCTCACAGCTGCTCCTCTCCCTGCCTGACTTTGCTCACTGCCCCGATGCCCTGGATGTGGGCAGTGCTCTGTACTTGCTCCGGTCACACCCAAAAGCTGCCAGGGAAGGAGATGAAACTGACTATGTTTTAGATCAGTTGGTCTATCTGTGCCAGCACGTTTTACACAATATTTTCTGAGGGTAAGGGAAAACAGAGGCCATCAGCTTTAAAAACTGGCTCAGGGTAAGGATGGAGCGCAAATCTGAGGGTCCCATTTGTTCGCGTGATAGCCACCTCCCATGCTGGGAACGGTTGGGATTCCTCCCATCCAGATGCATGCAGCACCTGGCTCGCCCTGAGTCCTGAGGCTGGAGTCCAGGCGTTGACCAGCCGTGTTCTGTTTGAGAGGTGATCACGGTGGCCCCAGAGCATACGTGAGCCATGTCTGCAGAGCAGTTTTTGACTTCCCAGAAGAAGAGTGCGTTGCCTACTTTGTCATCCTGGGTTACACAGAGAAACGGGGCAGCAGCGTTTGGACCACGAAGAAACCCTGGGGCAACCAGCACAGCGGCTCCTGAGTGAGGACGTGGGTTGAAACACACTCTCACTGGAGAGGAGGCGGCGGCTGCTGGCCGTCCTGCCACATCTCCTTGCTGTTTGGGAAGGAAGCTTCCTCTGTCATCTCTCCCCTTCCTCTGGGGTCAGACTTTGTACTCAGTGACGACTGTGTCCATTGGAATGAGGCGGAGATTCTCGCTTTAATTAAATCAGCAGTCATCCGTGTATTTCTTTACTCTCTGTGCTTGTGAAAGAAGAGGGAAGTGGCTTCCCGCTTAACAGAGGTGGCCCCCAAAAGTCTCTGTCTTTAGAAGACACAGATGTAAATTTGAGCATTATCACCAGGGCTACCAGCCAGAACTCCGGGTATGTCACTAGGCAGTTGATGGGAAATAACATTTCCAAGGCCAGTTTTAGGAGGCAGAATAGAGTCTGCTTTTCTGCAGCCAAAGGAGGGAAGAAGCTATTTCTCTGGATCCTGCTGCAATTTCTCTCACCTGCTGATGGAGGGGCCTGTGTGCCTGGATCCGTTAGGTGGCCTGAGGGAGAGAGGCTCAAAACCTGTGGCAGGGGAGAGACTAGGCAGATGGGGCAGGACAGGTGGGCCCCCCGGACTCCCTGCCTGGACTCAGGGCACGTGTACTCTGTCTCCGCAGGCCACTTGGTGCTGGCACAGTGCAGGATGCTGCTGGCCAGCGTGGGGGCTGCATGCCACTCGGACCTCGGGGACCGGTAAGTGCTCTCCATGTACTGGCCCCATCACCCAGGGCACATCCGTGCTCCAGGCATTGGGCCTGGGCCTTCACAGAGCTGTGCAGCCTGGCAGGGACACAGAAAGTGACCAGACATAGGACGGGCCAGGAGGCCGGTGCTGCGGCTGGTGAAGTAAAGGCCCTACCTGGGCCTCAGGAGCGGAGGAGTGGAAGCTGCAGCCTAAAGGAGGGCTAGGATTGACCAGGAGAAGAGGCCAGCAGCTTCCAGCCCGAGGTGGGGAGGGAGGAGAAGGCGCAGGGCTGGAGGAGCAGGGCCAGGCTGTGGGTGCTCACTTTATCCTCAAAAAAAGGGGGCTACTGAAGGTGGTGACAGGATCAGGTTTGGGTTTCAGGCCACTCCCCCTGCCCCAGGGGTGGGGCCAGGGCACGCGGCCATGCTGGAGAAAGAGAAGGAGGTTCCATTTCTGGCTTGCTGTGAGTGTCGGGGGCCTGCAGAGGTAGGAGTGGAGCTGGATAAAGTGACCTGGGCTCCAGAGAGGGCAGAGAAGTGGACATGGTCAGCAACACGACAGTCCAGGGCTGGCTGGGAGGCAAGAAGGCTCCTCGAGGAGCAGCCCCCGTGCCCATGGAGGTGGAGGACAGGCCAGGGGCTCCTCAGGGCCTTAGCGCCCTGCAGTGGAGGGGCAGTTTGGAGGGCAGGCGAGGCCAGGAGCCAGAGTCACCACCCAGAGCAGAAGGCCGGGGCCAGCCTGGAGTGCAGAGCGGGGTCTGTGAGGGCCGTCCCCGGCCAAGTGCTCAGATGTGCCCTTGCTCACGGAATGCTCACCACGACCCTCAAGAAAGGCTCTGAGTAACCCATGTCTCGGACGAGGAAACTGAGGCAGAGTGGTCAAGCTGCAAGCTGACGAGTGCAGAGTGTGCAATCTTAACAGCCACAGAGCTGGGGGAGGGGACGAGAAGGGACTGGCAGCAGGGCTCAAGAGGGACAAGTGTCCAATGTGGCCCCTGTAAGGGAGGGAGGAGAAAGGGGATGGACTGATGCTCACTGCCCTTGTGGGAAGTGGGGGTGCCCTCCTGGATAGCAAGTGAGGTCACCCACCTGTAAAGGGGCAGGGGCTGTGTCACTGTCCACCTGGTCCTGCTGTCTGACCTGTGACAGGATGGCTGCAGGGGCCTCTGGCTCTGACACTCTGTGACTGGAGGTGACAAAAGCCCTCCTCACCTGGCCCTGTGTGGCGGGCACTTGTCTGGACAGTTTCCCTGGCGCTGGGGTGTGACAGTGCACTCTGGCTGGGCTGAGCGGCTGGCAGTCTGCGTCCGTGCTCCCAGGGCAGGGGGAGAGGCCGCAGCACTGTGCAGGAGTTGCAAGCACGAGAGGACCCCGGGTGGAGCAGGCACGGGGGGTTTGAGCTTGACCCTGCAGACGGGTGTTTGGCAGAGAAGGGAGGAGGGGAGCAGGCCGGGCACTCCGTCCACGCGGCCTGACTCAGGGAGCTGGCTGGGAGCAGAGGGGCAGTGCCCCTAGGCGCACAGGAGAGCCCTTTCCCAGAGACAGCTAACCCGGTCCCCTCACCCCCAGGCCGTCCCCGGTGCTGCTGAGCTGCGGCATCCCATTCGACGTGGCCAGGAATGCTCTCCGGCTCAGCGTGGGCCGCAGCACCACCAGGGCCGACGTGGAGCTCGTCGTGCAGGACCTGAAGCAGGCCGTGGCCCAGCTGGAGGGCCAGGCCTAGGGCCTGGGCCACCGTAGGAAGCCCTGCCAAGGGCCGTGCCAGGAGGGCTCTTTTCCTAATTCATCCACGTCTTCGTTTGTCCTGAGTGTCCAAGCGAGTGATGGCAGTGTGGGTGCTGGGCACACAGACCCCATAGGGACATCTAGGCCCGGGACCCAACACCCGCAGGGGACTATCACTGCCCCTACTGCCCAAGGACGTGGGTTGAAGTGGAAGCGCTTCAGCCGTGTCCACGCTCCCCTCTGGGAAGTGGGGCGAGCCTGCCGTGAGTGCCCCCTTCCTGGAAGGTGGCATTTTTATCCAGAAGATAAAATCCTGGTATTTATGCCCTGCTTTCAGCTGCTATCATGAAAATAGGAAGCCTGATATTTTGCTGTGGTCCCGCCCTTGCAGAGGGGTGGGTGGGCCCTTCACTCTCCCCCACCCTCAGGGTCCTGCTCAAGCCCCTCCGCACGGGTGGGGCCGCCTTGGTGGGCTGGTTTCTGCTCAGGGCCCCCACTTCCCAGCCCTACCCCGCCCCCCATGAGGCACCGTGACCCCCCCAGCAGGCCCCTCCCACCTCCTGCCCTCTCATCCTTTACTCAGGGTTTCAGCTCACACAGCGCTGAGTCCCGGGGCAGCCGGTGCCCCTGCGATTCCGGGTCATTCCTGAGGTGGAAATCAGCCCATCCTACCTCAGCCTTCATCGCCAGTTCACCCGCAGAAGGAATCTTTCATCGCCACAGAGGCTTCGTGACGTCACGTGATGTCTCAGGCGATGTTCACATAGGAATGATTTTTATTCGCACAACACTTTTAATGTGGGTTTTAAGGTGCAAAGAACTACACAGTGACATTGAGGAAACAAGCATCAGAAATTAAATGAACTAATAAACGATGTCAATGCTCGTATGGACGTTTGTGGTTTATCTGGGGGTTCATCTCTCGGGGCCCAGGGTGTCCGAGCCAGCCGTGGGGTGGCATTAGAGGGCCGAGCAGGAACCTCAGCTTGTCACTGAATCATTACACTTTAGCCCAAGAAATTCGGCTTGGGACTCAGGAGCCCCTAGAAGATGGTCCCTGACGCCCGGCATCGTGCTTTCTCCGGACAGAGCCTGTGGTGAGGCCGCTTCCCGCGCACAGGACTGCGGTGTCCAGCCCTGCTGAAGAGAACAGCCTGGAAAAGGAGCTTGGCGGCTCTGACAAATGCACCTGGACTTGTAGCTGCTGTTCCAGAGACGGGTCCCCGTGGTTGGAGGGGGCCCTGGGGCAGGGGCCTCCAGACCCCCACTCTCACCTCGCAGGCCTTCCTGTCCTCTCCGGGCCCTGTGCCTCTCGCTGGCCCTGCAAAGCCGCTGCTCCCAAGGTTCATGCAGCCTCCGAGGGCTCGGGCCAGCCTACACGTCCCCGGGGCAGGTGGGCCCTGGGCTCCCCGTGCTGACGACAGAGCCAGAACATCGAGACATAAGTCCCCAGAGAGGGCCCCCTGGGGATGGGTCTGTCCTCCCGAGAGAAGGGCCTCCCACGGGCCAGCACAGCTACTCGGGATGCTGCCCAGACCGGGGGAAGCAGTCATGGGGTCGGGGGGCCTCCTGCCTCCTTGAAAGGACATCAGTAACTGTGACGCCCACCAAATGCGGGAAGTCCGTCTCAGGCCGATGCTCACAGAGCATCTCCTCAGCCCTCACTCCAGGGGAGGAAGAGCCATGGTCCAGCCACCAGGCAGTGTCTGCTGGCCGGCGCCCATCCCAACCTGAGCCGGGTGTGGACCCTTCCCTTGCACCCTTGCCCACCGCAGCTCTGGGTGCCGCACAAGTGGCTCGGGCAGGGCTGCGAGGCCCGCTCCCTGAGGCCTGCCCGCCGCCCCCCCCCACCCCCGGTCCCCCCACCGCCGCCTCCCATCTGCCCTGTGCGCGGCTTATCGGGTAACTGGAGCCGGGAGCCACGTCCACGCCTGAAACAGGAAGCCCGGGCCGTGCATAAGCAACCAGGACCCGCCGGGTGGCCAGGGCCAGAGGATGGAGGAGCAGCGGGCGCTCACGGCCGCCAAGAACGGGGACCTGGCCACCCTGGAGCAGCTGCTGGAGGCCGGCGCCCTGGGCCCGGGCATCACCGATGCCCTGGGGGCCGGCCTGGTGCACCACGCCACCCGGGCCGGCCACCTGGCCTGTGTCAAGTTCCTAGTGCAGCAGGCCAAGCTGCCGGGCAACCAGCGGGCCCACAACGGGGCCACGCCGGTGCACGACGCCGCCGCCACGGGCAGCCTGGCCGAGCTGTGCTGGTTGGTGCGAGAGGGCGGCTGCGGTCTGCAGGTAAGCGGGAACAGCAGGAACAGCAGCCGAGCAGGGGCCAGGGACAGCCCGGCGGCCTGTGTCCGTGTGGGTTGAGGGAGGAGGAAGCCTTGAGCCAGAGAGTCCAGAGCCCTCGGCCTCCCCTGGTCATGCACCATGGCCCTGGGCTCTGTTTCTCTCGGGGACTCAGCATGCAAACCCCAGGGCACAGTCAGTGCTGGCTGTCTCAGCCCCACGCCCAGCCCCAAGGCCCTAGAGAGCCAAGGCCACCTGTGCGCGCCACGCCCGGCACAGAGCAGCCAGACGGTGCTCTCCCCTGCCCTCCCCCACAGGGCGCCTGGCCTGGTCAGGGGCTCTTGCTGGTGTTTTCCTCAGCCTGATCCATGGGCCTGTTTCCCAAAGGGTCTGGAAAAGGGTCCACAAAGAAGTGCGGTGGGTGCTTGGGCTCAGGGCTGTGGGCACTGGCTTGGATAACTGGGGCTCCCAGGTGGTGACAGCACAGGCCTGGCTGTGGGGGCAGTGGGACGAGAGCCTTGATGGTAAAGAGAAGGGTCTCCAGGGCTCAGTGGTGGTCTCGTCAGGCGCATTTCTACCAGGGCCTGTCCCCGCCCTTTTCCTGGCTGGCCGGTGCCCCTTTGTGCGGGTGAAGGACCCTGGGAGGATGGTGAGGAAGCTGTGACAGGGCTGGATGGGCATCAGCGTGACCCGCTGGGTCCCAGGAGAGGGAGGACTGATGGTCACAGCCTGAGTGTGCAGCGGCCTCACACCCCTGTGCTCATTGGCTCTTGCCAGGACCCCAAGAGTTAGCAGATGGGGGTGATGCCGTTTCTGTGGCCAGCAGAACACCCAGGTCTCCCGGAGCCCATAGTGGAAATGTTCCCCAGCTGCAAGGACTCTTGGCACTCAGTGGGGGTGGGGGCAGAGGCCAGGAGGCAGTGTCCCCAGACATGGAGCAGACCACCAAACCCAACATGGGCACCGTTGGGCAAGTGGAAGCCCTTCTGACTGAGCAGAGAGCGGGAAGGAGCCATGGCCACACTCAGGGCAGGGGCCTGGAGGAGGCCGGGTGACCAAGCAGGGAGGCCTAAACCTGAGAGCGAGCCCTGCCTCTTACCTGGAGCAGGTGGCCTCACTCCGTCCAGCAGAGGGGCCTCGCTTCGTGCTGTGTGATGGAGCGAACCGGGGGCGGATGCTTCCTGGTAGTGTGGCCTTGGCAGCTGGCGCTGGCCTCACTGGTGCAGCCAGCAGGGGTGGTCTGGGCCTGCCATCTGATTGCCACCCCATCTGTGCCTTGGTAGGACCAAGATGCCTCAGGCGTCTCCCCACTGCACCTGGCCGCCCGCTTTGGACACCCAGTGCTGGTGGAGTGGCTGCTCCGAGAGGGCCATGCGGCCACACTGGAGACGCTGGAGGGGGCCTTGCCGCTGCACCACGCTGCCGTCAGCGGGGACCTGACCTGCCTGAAGCTCCTGACGGCCGCCCACGGCAGGTGAGGGGCTGGGGCGCCTCCTGACAGCAATCTGGGGGTGCCGGCTACTGCAGAGGCTGCACCAGGGGGGGACAGAGGAGGACAGGTTGGTGGCTTTCGAGGTGCCGGGGGCAAGGGGAGGCCAGACTGGAGCCAGAGTGGGAGTGGGAGGCAGAGTGGGGTGTGAGGCTCTGAGCTGGGGTCTGGGAAGGGCCTTGATCCTGCAGGCAGCCGCAGTGCAGGTGCCGGGCCAGGTACCACAGCAGATGAGGCACAGCCATCCAGCTGTGGGGAGGGGGCAGTGAGAACAGCCAGGAAGCTGCTAGAACAGCCTGGGCAGAAAGCGCCCTGTGATGCCCAGGCAGTTCCAGGCGCCACCTGGGGATGTCTCAGGGCCTAACTTCCCCAGCTGGGGAAGGTGGGCACACTCAAGTCACCTGAAGAGAGCGGAGGCTGCATAGTGGACTCGGAGGCACTGAGGCCCCATCAAGTCAGCCCGAATTCTCCCTCTGCACTGTCCCGTTCCCTGCACTGGGAGCCCCTCCAGGACGGCCAGCCTCCTCACCTCGGTGGCCCTGGTGGATGGGCAAGGAGGGAGGGGTAGGGACGGGACAGGCCCCACTGAGGCAGGGGCAGCAGGACTCCCCACGGTGGGCACTCCTGGTCCTTGTCCTGCATGAAGGAGACCGCGGGCACAGTAACAGGCTGTCTAGGGCGCCTCGCCCATGGCCTCCCCACCGGCTGTGCCCCGGGCTGCCGTCCTGGCCGGCAGTGGGGCCTGGGGTCCACCCCACACTTGACCTGCTGCCTTTCTCCCCGACCCCGCCAGCCTCTTCTCTGAGGGGCCTCTTGTTTGGGTGGCTGTCCCGGCCATCCCATGTTTGCTCCTGACAAGGCCTGACAGCTCCACTGTGGAACAGGGTTCTTATTCCCGGCTCTTCCCATCCTGGCCCTTCGGGACTCACTTCTGTGCATCTTCCCCAGAGTGTCCACACCAGCCGCCCCAGGCCTGGCCGGCCGCAGAGTGTCTCTTAGACCCACAGTTGTTAAAGTAGTTTCTGCCATTTGAGAACCGGGAGACTTCACGTTAAAACACAGACACACACACACACGCATGCAAGCACGCACACACACGGGAAGGTCCCATGCCCCGGTGCCCACACTCCCACCTGGCACCAACCACAGGAGCCAGAGGTGACGTCTTTGTCACCGAGGGATGGGGTGGGCCTTGGGTCGGAGACCCTCCCTCCCTGCAGCGGGTGACCAGGGACCAAGAACTCGCCTGACCCTGCTGCAATGTGGGGCAGAGCAGGAAGCAGAGATCCCGTGACCCTGCTCCAGTCCATCCACACTGGGGCCCGGAATCTGGATGCCAGGCCTGGGCGCCCACGGGCAGGCTAGTGTCCTGCTCACCACGGCCCCTTTACAGAGCAGGCCCCACTGGACCACTCATCCCTAAAGCGCCCCCTGCCGGCGAGACCCAGCTGTGCGCACAGCTTGGTAGGGCCTGGACAGAACCGGATTCTAACGGCCAGTGTCCTCCACTGGTGCGCTTGGGGGATGCACAGCCTGTGCAACCCTACAGGTGACTGGCTGGAGCCCCTCAGCCAGTAAGGGGAGTGGATGCAAACAGGCGGGCAGGTGCAGGGCCACCCCTCCCCTCCATCTGGGCCCTTGACTGGAGCAGCCCCCTGCCCCCACAACCCCCGCCAAGCCCCTTCTGAACCCCACCCTCCCTCACAGTGGCGTGAACCGGCGAACCCGCAGCGGCGCCTCCCCACTCTACCTGGCCTGCCAGGAGGGCCACCTGCACCTGGCCCAGTTCCTGGTGAAGGACTGTGGTGCCGACGTGCACCTGCGCGCCCTCGACGGCATGAGCGCCCTGCACGCCGCTGCCGACCGCGGCCACTACTCCCTCGTCGTCTGGCTGGTAAGGGGGCGCCAGAGGTGGGGGTGGTGGAGGTGCTGGCAGGCTGGCACCTGCTCGTGCCTTGGCTCTAGAGCCGCCTCTGAGCAAGCAGGGCCTGGCTGGGGTGGGGGCTCCACCTCCCAGGTCTCATTTTGCCCACCTGAGCGCTGGAGACCCACAGGATTGCTGGGGGATCAGATGTGCCCCCCACAGCTTCCAGCACCCGTGTTTGCCAGACCCAGCCTAGGCCTGGGAGCACAGCCAGGGTCCCACAGCTGGAACCGGCCCTGGGGTAAACCGGACTTCAGAGCCCATGCAGGACCATGGGGACGTGCAGCCCTCCCCCTGGGGCTCTCCTTTCCCTCCCCCAGGAGTCCTGGTGGGTCTCCTGGGGGCTCTCAGGGTTAGTGGCATCCCGGTGCTCTGTCACTTGTGCTGGGCACCAGCAGTGCCTGGCCCATCTGGCCACCTGTTCACGCCCTGCTGCCTCAGAGCCCTGGGCAGGTCCCCAGCCCTCTTCCCTCTGGGCCTGTGGAGGGGTCATTCAGGCCTCTTTCCGGAAGGAAGCCCTGAGACCCTGGGACACAGAGTGGCCCGGGTTTGGGGGAGGCCTTCTTTCAGGACGGACTGGGGACTTCCTGCCTGCACCATGGAAAAGCAGACCAGGTGGGGCTTCCAGGAGCTCTGAGTCTGTTCCAGAGAACTGATCAGGTCTCAGAGGAGAAGGGCCTCCCTGAGGAGGTGACAGACGTTTCAGGGCTGAACCAAGGATGGACCCAAGGTGGCTGGGCAAGGGACGGATTCCAAATTAAATTAAATTCCTAGAGGAGAGCAGAGCTGGTTCAAAATTGAGGAGAGCCTGGCCCGTGGGGCGGGGCCAGGTGAGAAAGGCAGAGGCCCGGGGAGGACCAGGGCTCTTTCCTGAGGGCCCTGGGGAGCCACTGAAGGCTGTGAGCCAGGAACAGCAGGTCTGACGGGCATCTTGAAGGTCACACTGGCCGCTGGTGGAGAAGGGAGAGCCCTTCCTTGCTCAGAACCCCCCACTGCCCATGGGACCTCCTCCAGCCCTTCCTCCACCAGGCCAGCCTCACTCCTGCCCCAGCAGGGGCCTTTGCATGCACTGCACCCTCTGCCAGGTGGCAGCTCCCAGGTGTGCGTGGCCTGCCCCCCTTTAGGATGGCAGCCACCCCGCCCAGCCCTCCATCTTGCTCCCCTGCTGTCTTTCCTCCACGGCAGCAACACCTGACAAACGGAATTTGACTTCTTTATCTTGGTAGTTGTCTATTTGCACCCCTGGGTATAAGTTCCAGGAGCCCCGGGGGGCAGGGACTCTGTCATCTGCTGCCTTTCTAGGGGCTGGCACATCATAAGGACTCCAGAGGTGCTTAGTGAGTGAATGAATGAATGAAGGACAAATGATTTCCCCTGGCCTCAGGATGAAGTCCAGCTGCTCACCTTGGCCTCAGAGGCCATCAGCCTTTGCCTCCAGCCTCCCTCAGCTGGCCCTGAGGCACCCACCGGTGCCACACCTCTGCACGGGCTGCATCCCCTCCTGGGCTGCCTTTCCGCAGCTCCCCCTGCCAGAGCTGGCTCCTCTCCCAGGAGGAGCTCTGGGCACCCCCTGCACCGACTCTCCAGATGTCGGCCCCACCCTGGCCATCGGGAAGAGTTGTCCCCATGTCCCCTCTCCTGTAGTTCTGACCCCAGCCGCTTCAGGTGTGGCCTTCCCCACCCCTGGATTCCAAGTCCCTGGGGTGAGCTTGAGTCCTGGCCATCTCTGGCCACAGGGCCATGCACAAGCAGGTTCTCGGCAAATGGAAGGGAGCCAGGGGGCTGTGCAGGTTGGGGAGCAGCAGCTCAGAGCAGTGGGGGGGGGGGGTGCCCAGGACAGGGCGGGAGGAGTGGGGGCGTGACCGAGTATCCGCTGAGCCCCAGGGAGCCCCACCAGTTCATCCTGGGGGAGGAGCATCCGGGGCCCCGCCTCCCAGGGCCAGAAGGGCCTTTCTAGATGTGAATCCCTGCCCCCTCCTCCCTGCGGGATGGGCTGAGTGGGGAGGGGGCGGCCTCCAGCCAGGCTCACTCACTCCAGGGCAGGGCACCCTCTCCTGGGGGTAGCTGGCGGCTGTGGGGGCCTCTGTTCCAGCCTCACTGTCCTTTTCCTAACAAACACGTTTGAACATTGGATCAGCCAGCAATGCTTTTGGCTGCAGGTGACCAGAGGACTGAAGAGCCTGAAGGTTGTCCCTTCCACATAGAAAGCAGCAGGGGGCCGTTGACCTTGGGTCAGCCGCCCAACCCCATTCCCATGGGGCCACATCTCTGCTGTTCTCCTGGCCTTTCCCTCATGGTGGACGTTGGCCTATTCAAGGCAGGAAGAGGGGGAAAGGGGGTGACAGACATCCACCAGCTGCTCCTATCAGGAAAGCAGAATTTTCCTACAAGAGTCCCTGATGTCTCATTGGCAGCCTGGGCCTCATGGCTGTCCCAGGTGCACAGAGTCCACTGTGTGCCCGTAGGAGAAGTGGGTGGGCAACCACAGCATTGGACCCAACATCCCCCCAAGGCCTGGCTGGATGCTGTGGACTGCAGCCCACTGGTGCCCTCCCGGAGGCACAGCTGAGGGCCCGAGAGGAGGGGCCAGCCAGAAGTCACTCATGTGGCTGCCAGTAGGACAAGGCCAAACCAGAGGATGACCAGGCTCAGGGTCCGGCGCTCTGAGGAGAGGCCGTGCAGGACCTGCTGCCCAGCATCCCTGTGTCCTTGCCCTGCAGCCGTGTTCAGGGCACACATGGACCTGGTACCAGAGGATGCCCTTGCCCTCCCCACTCCCTCCCTTCCTCCATCAGCAAACATCCCTTACTGTCCCCTGGTGCCAGCCGAAGCATTTGTTCATTTGAGGTGTGAAGCCACGTCCCTGGGGATGTTCGGGTTAAGATTTGGGGCTGGGGCCGATTTGGGGACTGTGGAACCTCCCAATAAAACCACTGAGCTCACTTCCCCTGCGATGCCCAGGGTGACCCGGTGCGTGTGAGGAGCCAGCTCTGTCTCCAGGGCTTCCTGGAGAGGGGTGCTCCTGCCCCCGAAGGTCACCCCCCAGTTCTGCGCCGGGCTCCCTCTCCCCATGTCCTCATCATGGCAGCCATCCTTCTCCCTGGGAGTGGTCACCTCTGTCCAGCTTCAGCTGCTTCTCCCCCACCTCCTTTACAGGTCAGCTTCACAGACATTGGTCTGACAGCGCGGGATAACGAGGGGGCCACAGCCCTCCACTTTGCTGCTCGTGGCGGCCACACGCCCATTCTGGACCGGCTCCTGCTGATGGGTGCACCCATCATGAGAGACTCCTGGGGGGGCACCCCACTGCATGACGCAGCAGAGAATGGGCAGATGGAGGTGAGGCAGGTGTGGCAGGAAGCTCTGGTGTGGGGGGGCCTGCGCGGGGGTCGGGGTGGGGCGAGAACCAGCAGTCCTGGAATTCTTACTATGCCCAGGCACTTCCTATGTAACTCAACCCTCATAACAACCCTGTAGGGTAGATGTTATTATTCCTCTTTTACAGATGGGTAAACTGAGGCTCAGAGGGTCAGTCACTTGCCCAGAATCCAGACTCTGATCTATCTTGGAACAAAATCCATGCTCTCCCCTCCATATGTGCCCCCTCCCTTTGCACAGAGACTCCCCGTGTGCCTTCTCAGGGCTTGGCCTTCCTGACAATCCCCCGGGATATCTGCTGGCCCCTGCTGTGAGCCCCACCGCAGCCAGGGGCTTGAAGTTGGCCCCTTTGCTATTATCCAAATAAAACTTGGGGGCTCACGTGGCCTAGTCCCAAGGAAACAACGGCCAGGAACCCAGAGAAGCCCAGGCTGGTGTTCAACTACTTAAGGCCCGACATTGAGAATGGGCCCAGCCCGCAGCGGCAGCACCTGCACTGGCACCCTGCACGTGGACCTCACATAAAGACAGGCCACACCTGAGGGTGATGCTTGGTTTCCTCCCCTACCTGCCCCACGCGGTCCTCCACAGCACATCTCCAGAGGGGCCCGCTCATCCCCATGCTGCCTCCTGGCCTTCTTATGTCACGCTCGCAGCCCAGGGCTCAGCCTGCTGCCGTCTGGAGCCGTGAGAACCGCGCTGGGGACCCAGGCGAGGCTGGGCAAGGAGGACGATTTTAAGGAGGTGCAACTGAGTCCCCTATTTTGGGTCTACAATTGTGGAGCCTGTTCCCAGCTGGAGCTCAAAGTGTCCCCTGGGGCCCAGGGGGCCCGGTCTCAGCAGTGTCGAGTGAAAGAAGCCCAGGGCAGCAACAAGAGTCCCCAGAAGGCCCTCGGTCCCGCTGGACAACGCGGAGGAGACCAGTCCCAGCTCACAGCTTGGTCTTTCTCTGGCTCTCTGCCCTCTGGAGTTCCGAGCGCCCCCTCTCCTCCCTACCCTGGCTTCCCCTGCCTCTCAGCCCTATAGGACTCACTCCCCCAGCACGTTTCCCCAGTTCCCATCCCCTACGTAGACGGGAGGGGACACAGGGTGGGGGTGGGGCACACCTCGGGCTGGCCGGCAGCGACAGACCTCAGCAGACCTGAGAGGGGAGGGAAGGCCTGCAGATACCCCGCAGTCCTCCTTTCTGTTCTGCTCCATTGAAGAAGGAGAGCCCGGGGAGGAGGTGCCAGGATCAGGAGTTCAGAGGTGCCTGTGGGCGGGGGGTGAGGGAGAGCGTGTCCCCGACAGGCAGGTGGTGGCCCGGAGCCAAGCCAGTGCCTGTGGCTTTTCCAAAGTCGGGAAGGGGGCCTGGAGCGGGGGTTTACAAACTTTTCTTTAAGGAGCATTATCTTTTTTCCTGAAATACTCTCCAGGAGCCTGAGAAGTGGAACAGCTAAGCCAAGAATCCACCAGCTCCTCGCCTACCCTTAACATGAAAACAAAATAACTCAGGCCTCAGAGCTGAGAACTGCTCTCCTTTCCAATCTTTTTATTACAGAAATTCTCAACTCAGAAAAGTGTGTGTGGTCCTCAGCTCCTGGCTCAGCTGGCTTCCTCGCTCCTCGGCCACTCCCTCCCGCCCGTCCCACTGTGTTACTCAGGAACGCATCAGGGATGGCACATTAGTTTATCCATAAACACTTTAGCGGACATCTCCAAGAGATGAGGACTCCCGTTGTTTTTTATCACAACCTCAAATTATCACACCTAAAAATAATTCGCAATAATTTCTTAATATCTATCCAGTCTGGCTAATTCCCATCTCACATCCATTTCCCTGACTCTGCTTGTCTGCTTGACCCAGACAAGGTCCACATGGTACTGATTTGTCTGTTGAGTCTCTTAATCCTTTAACAGTTCCAGAATTATACTTCATCCAGGGAATATAGGCTAATGCTTGATCCTCCCGCATTTTAAAATAAATTCTTATTTTAGAATAGTTTAGAATCATTTTAGATTTGTAGAAAAGTTGAGACACTAGTCAAGAGAGTTCCCATAGACTAACATCCATTTCCCCCTGTTATCAGCAATTTACGTTAGTATGGTACATTTGTCACAATTAATGAACCCAAATCGGTACGACCTTGTTAACCAAAGCCCACATTTCATTCAGATTTCCTTGGTCTTCACCTAATGTCCTGCTCCCATTCCAGCATCCCCTCCAGGGTCCCACATGACATTTACTCCTTGCGTCTCCTTAAGGCTCCTCTTGGCTGTGACGGCGGTAGTTCCCCGTTTTTGAAAACAAAACTTCCGAATAATGAGCTGGACCTCAGCAACCTCCAGAGGGAGTGACGGTAGTTTAGTAAGTTTTTTGTCTCACTAGATCATAGTCTTTTTCTTTGAATGGCACAAATTACACTGATTACTTGATTTTTCAGTTGAGGTAAAAAAACATATAACATGCAATTTACCCTCCTAACCATTTCTGAGTGTGCAGTGTAGTCGTGTTAGCTGTCTGCACGTTGTTGTGCAACAGATCTACAGAAGTTTCTCATCTTGTAAATCTGAAACTCTGTACCCCTTAAACAAGAACTCCCCACTCCCGCCCCAGCCCCTGGCAACCACCTCTCTGCTTTCTGTCTCTATGAGTTTGACACTCTAGGGACCTCCTGTAAGTGCAATCATACAGTGTTTGTCTTTGTGTGACTGGCTCATTTCATTTAGCAGAATGTCCTCAAGGTTCACTCACGTTGTAGCATGTGACAGGATTTCCTTCCTTTTTAAGGCCGAATAATATTCTGTTATTAATATTCTACCACATCGTCTTTATCCATTCATTCGTTGATGGGCATTTGAGTGGCTTCCACGTCTGGGCTGTTGTGAATAGCGCTGCAGTGAACGTGGGTGTGCACATATCTCTTCTAGACCTTGCTTTCGTCTCTGATTACTTGCTAAGATGTTAAGCCAACCTTGCATTCCTGGAGTAACTCAACTTGGTCACAATATATTATCTCGTCTGTATATAGCCGAATTTAATTTGCTAGCATTTTGTTTAGGATTTTAGGTGCCGTGTATAGGGCTAGTGCGGTGGTTCTCAAATTGGGACACACTCTGGGACTCTCCAGGACGGGTTTACAATGTTCTAATGCCCGGGCTCCACCCCTCTCTCCCTTCCTCCCTCCCCAGAGATTCCGATTTAATCGGTCCTGGGTGGAGCCCGAGTACCAGGACTTTTTAAAACCTAGGTGATTCTGATGTACAGTCAATCTTGAGAACTGTCTGTGTGAATTGCATTAACTGAGCTAATCTAGAAATAATTCATAGAGATGGGTGATTCTTTTTTTTCAATTTTATTGAGGTCACATTGCTTTATAGCATTATATAAATTTCAGGTGTACATCATTATATTTTGACAGACTGCATTGTGTTCAACATCAAAAGTCTAGTTTCCATCCATCACCAAACATTTGTGCCCCTTTACCCCTTTCACCCTCCCCCCACCCCCTTCCCCTTGGTAGCCACCAATCTGTTCTCCATATCTGTATGTTTGTTTATCTCCAACATATGAGTGAAGTCATACTGTAATTGTCTTTCTCTGTCTGACTCGTTTCACTTAGCAGAATACCCTCAAGGTCCATCCAAGTTATCCCGAATGGCACAATTTCATCTTTTTTATGGCAAAGTAGTATTCCATTGTAAATATGTACCACATCTTCTTTATTCATTCATCCATTGGTGGGCACTTAGCTTGTTTCCAAGTCTTGGCTATTGTGACTAATGCTGTAATGAACATAGGGGTGCATGTATTTTTTTCAAATTAGTTTTTTCTCTTCTTTGGATAAATACCCAGCAGTGGAATAGCTGGATCATATGATAGTTCTATTTTTACTTTTTTGAGAAATCTCCATACTGTTTTCCATAGTGGCTGCACCAATTTACATTCCCTCTGCCAGTGTATAAGGGTTCCTTTTTTCCACATCCTCTCCAACACTTGTTATTTCTCATCTTTTTTATTTTTATTTTTTTTTAAAGATTGGCACCTGAGCTAACAACTGTTGCCAATCTTCTTTTTTTTTTCTGCTTTTTCTCCCCAAAGCCCCTCAGTACCTAGTTGTGTATTTTCAGTTGTGGGTCCTTCTAGTTGTGGCATGTGGGACGCCACCTCAGCATGGCCTGATGAGCGGTGCCATGTCTGTGCCCAGGATCCGAACCACCGAAACCCTGGGCTGCCGAAGCGGAGCATGCAAACTGAATCACTCGGCCACGGGGCCGGCCCTCATCTTTTTTATAATAGCCATTCTGATGGGTGTGAGGTAATATCTCACTGTAGTTTTGATTTGCATTTCTCTAGTAATTAGTGATGTTGAGCACCTTTTCGTGTGCCTGTTCACTGTCTGTGTATCTTCTTTGGAATTATGTCTGTTCATACCCTCTGCCCAGTCTTTGATGAGGTTGTTATTTTTTGTTGTTGTTGAGGTGGTGATTCTTAAACCAGTGACTTGAACATGGGAAGGAGCAGGATTTCCAGCGAGCGAGAGAGGGTTAGAAGTGGTCAGATTGCTGGAACAGAGCAGAGCGGAAGCTGGGGCTGACAGGAAGAAGTCACCGGTGGGGAGACTTGGAGCCCGTGACTAGTTTCACTATGGTGTAAAGAGGCATTTGGGAGCTGCTGTGGGATCCCGAGAAGAGGGCATATGATGTCATTGTTGTTTGGAGGAGGGCAACGCTGCAGGGAGTTGCTGTAAGATGAGACGTGGTCTGGGGCTTCGCAAATGAGACTTAAAAGGGAACAGCAGAAGACAGGGGCACACGAGGTTCCCTCAAGGTTTAGACACGTGGTTATAACTCGGTGGAAGTTCTGCCTAACTTGAAGTTGCTGCTAATTCAAGAAAGGATGTTCACCGAGTACCATATTGTAAGAGTCTCTAAAAAGGCATTCTGAGCACATGATGGCCTCAGTCCACCTCCCGTGCCTGTAAAAGGTAGCGGTGTACTGCCAGTTAATCCATCAGAGGCTTTAATCTCCAACCATTCATGTCCACACTCTCCTGCATTCAGATGCTCACTCTTCCGACAAGTAGTTATTGGGCACTAGCTTAGTTCGTGCCCAAGGATTCGAGAACCAGAAGACTATTTAGATGAGATGAGTGGTTCTCAACAGGGCAGTACCCTCTGTGCTGGCTTTTGGGTGTTCCAGGGCTGTTTCTGGTTGTTACAATGATTGGGGTGCACTTGTGTTACAATATGGGGACATTAGGTGACCTGCTATTCCTGAACAGTCCTGCACCGTGACAGAAGGTCTCATGCCCCACACAGCTTCCCAATGGATCCGACATGCATGTAGGTAGAAAACCTGCTTATAATGATCTAAGCTCTGAATCCAGCTCAAGTGTATATAATTATCTAAGCTTAGAACCGAAACTCAAATATATGTATACCCGCACACCAATATTTCTTCATAGTTTTAATATACATAAGCCTTTTCCAAGGCTGGTCCTACTGTATACATGGAGGGAAGATAGCATTTTGTTTTAGTCAGTACTCTACCCAGAATTGCTCACTCTTTGGGAAAATGACATCACTGATGGCAATTAAAAACATACATGATATTATTATTTTTTATTCAGTCGTTGAATATGGACTTATTTAAACTTATCCACACATTTATCACTTTTTTTGTCTTCGTTCCTTCTGGCATCTCAGCCCTTCCATATGGAATCACTTCCCTCAGGCTGAAGTAAATGCCTAAATGTTCCCTCAGTGTGGGTTTGCTGCTGGCAAATTCTTAATTTCATTGTGTTTGCCTAGAAACATCATTGTTTTATTATCAACATTGAAGAATATTTTTGCTGGGTATAGAATTGTAGTTTGGCAATTTCCACTTATTTCCTTTTCATGCTCTTAAAATACCATTGCCTTCTGGCTTCTATCAAGAAGTCAGCTGTCCAGGGTGATTCTTTTCAAGATAATCTTTTTTTTCTCTTGTTGCTTTTAAGATTTTCACTTTGTCTTTGGTCTTCCGCAATTCCACTACAATAGGAGTAGAGGTGGCTTGCTTTTTACTTATCTTACCTCAGATTGGCTGGGTGTCTCGAATTTGTGCTTTGGTGTTTCCATCAATTCTATAAAATTCTCCGCCATTATGCCTTCAGATGTGACCTCTGTGTCCATTCTATTCTACCCTCTTCCTGGGAATAATATTACATGTGTTTTAGACCGTACTGTATCCACTGCTTCTTCTGTTTTCATCCTTGTGTCTGTCTGTGCTATATTCTGTGTTGCTTCTTCTGACCAATTTTGTTTACTAATCCTTCAGCTTCCATTTCTAACTTGGTTATTATTTTTATGTTCTTGACCTTCTAATTAGTCATTTTTCAAGGCTACTGTGTTGCTTTTTATGGTTCATAATTCCATCCTAAGTTTTCAAGCTTGGTTTTTGTTTCTTTGAAAGTAGGAAGCACAGTTGTGTTGGTCTATGAGTTCTCAGGTCTTTGCGGGTCTATTTCCTTGTGTGTTGGGTCCTCCAATTCTCACTTCTGGTCTCTTATTGGCTTGTGCTCCTGGTTTTGTTGACTGTATGCTGGACGTTACATTTGAAGAATGACTCGTAGGCCTCACTTGAGGTCTGGGATGACGTCAGATTCCCTCTGCCTGGCAGGCACACGTGGGAACTGCCAGTCCAGGAGTGTCTTAGTCCACGTTCCAGGCTCGAGGTTCCCTGGACCACCTGCCTGGCAGGAAGCAGAGAGCTGGCTGGCTTCTGGCTTGCCTTTTCTCTGAGGGTGGAGCCCTCAGCCCATAGTGGGAGGTGGTGAATCAGAGCTCCCACCTCTGAGGACCCTGAGCTTTTCCTGGTCTCCTTCGTCCTGTGAGGCTACAGAAGAACCACTCAGGTTAGAACACTGTCTCTTGCATAAGCGTGTTCTTAGGGCAAAAGCCGTTCTGGGTGATGGGCTTATCCCCCTGGATTTTCCTTGTCTCCTGAGCTTGGCTGGGAGATTCCTCACTTCCTGTTGCCTCTCTGATGCTCTAGGAAGGTGACTTTTACATTTGGTCTATTTTTTACCTTGTCCTTTGGGAGTGGATTGGTCTGACCCACCTGGGTCTCTACTTCCTGACGTGGATCCCTGCCCACCTGTTTTTGCTGGCGGCATGGCCACCTCACAGATTTCCAGACTTACATCTTGATCATCTGTGACCACCCACCCACTGCTCACAAATCCCATCGGTAATTGGCCATCGTTCTGCGCCCGTTTCTTCATATGAAAATGACACGCACCTCCGAGGGTTGCTGTAAAAACCGGTTCCATATTTAAAGCTGGGGGCATGGGCTACAAGGACAAGGTCAGGGTCAGGCTGCCTGGCCAGGATCATGGCTGTGCCACCTATTTGCCAGCTGGGCCCTTGGCGTTTCCTGGACGCAGGCGCCTTAGCTCCCAGCCAGGATGAGGGGCTGCTGTTGCCTGCAGGGCATAGCGCCACTGCGGCCAGGACTGGGCGGCTGTGGGAGAGGCTCAGGGATTCAAGTCCTCCCCTGCAGCGAATGCCAGCGGGGCCTTGGGCAGGTTCCTCAGCTGTTGGCAGCCTCAGTTTCCCACCCGGGAGATGGGGCTGGTGAGCTGCTTGCACCACGCCCACCCTCCGTCAGCACCGGGTGAATGCCACAGGCTCGGGCATGTGCCGCAGTGGGTCACACGGGCGCCCCCTCCCTGCAGTGCTGCCAGACCCTGGTCTCTCACCACGTGGACCCCTCCCTGCGGGATGAAGATGGTTACACGGCTGCAGACCTGGCAGAATACCACGGACACCAGGACTGCGCCCAGTACCTGCGGGAGACAGCCCGGCCGGTAAGCCTTGAGGTCCGTGTCCATCCTGGGGGGCTGGGGTGACAGGGCCCCCCCACTGCCCTGACAGCCCAATTAGCTAGAAAGCTCACTGCACACACCCTGTCGTTTGCAGGAAAAGGGGCCAGGACTGGGGCAGTGCCACAAGCCAGCTGGCCAGGCACTGAGGCCAGGCTCTGACAGGGGCCATGACAGGGGCCATGACAGAGGCTGTGACAGGGCTGTGACAGGGGCCGTGACAGGGGCCATGACAGAGGCTGTGACAGGGGTCATGACAGAGGCTGTGACGGGGCTGTGACAGCAGATGTGACAGGGGATATGATGGGGTGTGACTAGGGATGTGACAGAGGCTGTAATAGGGGATGTGACATCGGACGTGATGGGGTGTGACTGGGGATCTGATGGGGTCATGACAAGGGATGTGACAGGGGCCATGACAGGGGCCGTGACAGAGGCTGTGACAGGGGCTGTGACAGAGGCTGTCACAGGGGCTGTGAGAGGGGCCATGACAGGGGCCATGACAGGGGCCGTGACTGGGGCTGTGAGTGAGGCCATGACAGGGGCCATGACAGAGGCTGTGACAGGGGCTGTGACAGCAGATGTGACAGGGGATATGATGGGGTGTGACTAGGGATGTGACAGAGGCTGTAATAGGGGATGTGACATCGGACGTGATGGGGTGTGACTGGGGATCTGATGGGGTCATGACAAGGGATGTGACAGGGGCCATGACAGGGGCCATGACAGAGGCTGTGACAGGGGCTGTGACAGGGGCCATGACAGAGGCTGTGACAGGGCTGTGACAGGGGCCGTGACAGGGGCCATGACAGAGGCTGTGACAGGGGTCATGACAGAGGCTGTGACGGGGCTGTGACAGCAGATGTGACAGGGGATATGATGGGGTGTGACTAGGGATGTGACAGAGGCTGTAATAGGGGATGTGACATCGGACGTGATGGGGTGTGACTGGGGATCTGATGGGGTCATGACAAGGGATGTGACAGGGGCCATGACAGGGGCCGTGACAGAGGCTGTGACGGGGCTGTGACAGAGGCTGTCACAGGGGCTGTGACAGGGGCCATGACAGGGGCCGTGACTGGGGCTGTGAGTGAGGCCATGACAGGGGCCATGACAGAGGCTGTGACAGGGGCTGTGACAGCAGATGTGACAGGGGATATGATGGGGTGTGACTAGGGATGTGACAGAGGCTGTAATAGGGGATGTGACATCGGACGTGATGGGGTGTGACTGGGGATCTGATGGGGTCATGACAAGGGATGTGACAGGGGCCATGACAGGGGCCATGACAGAGGCTGTGACAGGGGCTGTGACAGGGGCCATGACAGGGGCCGTGACTGGGGCTGTGAGTGAGGCCATGACAGGGGCCATGACAGGGGCCGTGACTGGGGCTGTGACAGGGGCCATGACAGAGGCTGTGACAGGGCTGTGACAGGGGCCGTGACAGGGGCCATGACAGGGGCCGTGACTGGGGCTGTGAGTGGGGCCGTGACAGGGGCCATGACAGCGCTGGGGCTATAGCTGGGACCAGGCCTGGGCTTGTGGCTGGACCTTGGCCAAGGCTCCTGTTGGGTGACTTTATGTCAGTCTGAGGATGACCTGGGGGTGGGATCAGGGCCCTGGGCCCTCGGTGAGGTGACCCTGATGAGGCCAGGCCAGCCCTGTGCAGGTTCCAGTCCTGCTCTCCCATCTTGGCGAGTGACCTTTCATGACCTCACATCTCTCTGAGCTATGTCCCCAGCCATAAGGACAGGGACCTCATCTGTCCTGCTGGCCCCAGCTCCCAGCATGTGACAGACTGCAACAAGTGAATGAACAGGAGAGCAAATGGATGGATGAGGGTGGACAGACAGACAGACGAGTGGGTGGATAGACAGCCGGGCAGGTGGGTGAAGTCAGCAGTTGGTCCGCGTGGAGCCAGGCTCCCTCATTCCAGGCCCACGGCGGTTACTGTGACAAATTAGTCCCCACCTGCCACAGCTCTTGCCACAATTTTCTCTGGTGGCCACCCCTTCAGAAGGTTCCCTGGGATCACATGCCCATTTCAGGTGCGAGCAGTGAGACCCAGAGAGGTGACATGCCCCCCACACCAGTTGTCACCTCCTTTTCCCTTGGGGGCATCCTGAGAGGATCCAGGACCAACTGAGGCAGAGCCGCAGTCCTCCTTGTCACTGGGGCCTACAGGACGGTCCTCACCCGGCCACCGCCAAGAGCCTCTTGTCCCCATAGCCTGAAACCCACCCCCAGGACAGCGTGGGTGCTCCAGGGCACATGTCGGTGCCCTCGTTCATCCTGGTGTCATAGTTTGAGAAGCGGGAACTACAGCTGCTGCTCAAAGTAGCTTATTTACTCATCATCCATTTACCAAATGTTCGACTGGGTGTTGTGCGATCAGAGGTTGTCTTTCTGGCGTGGGTTTGAGAAGCTGGTGGAGCTCAGCGGATTCCTGGTGTAGTGGACCGGCTTCGGAGTCCAGAGGCTAGGAACGCCCCGGCCACCTGGGTCCCTCCAGGCCCCTGTGTGGTCACTGGGGTCGGCCTGGCCACTGAGATTAGGAGGTGGGGCCGGCAGCTGCTCTGCTGCCAGGGCCTCTGGCTGGGGTCGCTGACCCGTCCCCGGCCCAGCCATGCTGTGCTGCCCTTGGCCTGGTCTTCTGTCCAAGCAGGGTCTCTGGCCCTGGGCCTCCATCCCCAGACCCTGGCACATCTGCCAGCCCCTCCTGGCCACTCTCCCCAGCTCTCTTAAGGGGATGGTGGCTCTGCGTGCTCTCCCCAGAGCTGTGGGGGACAGCCCATCTCAGGCCTCCTGGGGCTTCTTGTGGTCTTGGATGTCCCCTGGTGTCATCACAAACTCAAGACAGGGTCCCCTTCATTCAGGATTCCCCAAGCCGGTCTGAGCTGCTTGTGTATCCTCCCCACCCCAACCTGCAGGCCAGCGGCGCCCCGCCTGTCCTCTTGCCCCGGCCTGAGGTGGTGGCGGGTAGGTGGGCCCATCCAGCTCCTTCGGACCCACAGTGCCCACCAGCCTGCTTCCGGCCAGCACACGCGGATCCAAACCCCTGGCCCTCGCGGCTCGTTGCTGGGTCCACAGCGAGCTTCAGGACTGAGGGTTCCGACTGGAGCCTCGGTCTCTGTCCTCCCTCAGTGAGCGCCCGGGGCAGCGGGGTGCCAGTCTCTCAGCCCTGGCTGGAGTCATCCCCCAGGTCCCCACCTCACCTCAGTCTCGGCTCCGTGGGAGGGCAGGCTGTCAGCTGGGCTGCGGGGCCAGGGAGGGCTGTGTGCCTGATGAAATATTGATGGCAACGCGATCCTTGGAGGTCGCCGGGGCTGGCCTCTTCCCATGTCGGGCTCCAAGGAGGTGGTGAAAGCCATCATTTTCCCCGTGACAGGGCAGCCTGTGTCTGCTCCCAGGAGTCATAGGTCCCGAGAGAGGCAGCCTGGGGCACCACGACGCTGGACGGGGAGTGGTGAGACCTGCCCTGTGGGAGGTATCCACTGCATAGGCGGGTCTGCAGGGCCTGGGTTCACCCCCTGCCCAGTGAGGGGCTGGGCCTCTCTGACTCGGGTGGGGCAGTGGCCAGAGGGGCCACCTGTACCCCAACCCCCAGGCAGTGGGCTGGACAGCTGGGCTCCTGGCTGTAGGGCCAGGTTTGAGTGAGATCCTGGCCGGGCGGCAGCAGTTAGGAACAGCAGCCCAGGATGGCAAGGGTGGCCTCTGTGCTCGGGGACCCAAGCCCCTCAGTGTCTCCCATGGCATCTGGGGCTGTCCTGCTTGCCCCTACCCTTGTGCTCACTCCCACCACGGTTGGAGCAGGCCTTCCTGGCTGGGCAACTTCTGAGCGTCTCCGAGCCTCCATTTTCTCGAATCTGTGAAATGGGACTGAGGAGCCTTCTCGGAGGGTAGAAACGCACATGGAGCACCCAGCAGGTGCTAACTCCCCACCCCCAGGTCCAGAAGGGCTCCAGGACCCCTTCATTTTACAGAGGGGGAAACTGAGGCCCAGAGAGGGCAAGGGAGACACCCCTGGGCACCCTCTTCCCCCGGGGAGGGAAGGGGCCTTGACCATGCGGCCAGAAACCGAATCTCAGCTGTGGTGACCGGTGTCCTGCGCCCATCTGCGGGTCATGATTTTCTCGGCCTGGGTGGCATTACAGGCCTGTAACCCGGCTCGCACAGCTGTCCTCGATGTATAATGCATGGCAGGCACAGCGCTGCTCAAATCTCACCAAAAACGCAGAAGAGACAGCAGGCCGCAGGAAGGGCGCCAACCTCGGGCCACTGCAGCGTATGCCCAACTGTCAGGACCACAAAGGTCGGGCCCCAACATCCACCACTCCTTCAGGTGCTTGTAGATTCACTTAGCGTCCGGCACCGTATGTGGGACACAGGGACGTAGACACTCCCGTCACCTGGGAAACACCACAGCAGAACTCTGTCCCAGTTAAAATTCAGAGATCATGGTGACACCGTGGTAACAACAGCCATGAGGTCTGGGTCCCACCATGTGCCAGGCGCTCTCCATAATTCCCATCTTCCCGACAACTACAGAGTTCTTCCTGACTTCCCAGCGAGGAAACTGAGGCTCAGGGAGTGACTCCCCAGGGCTTCTCCCGGGCCACAGGTGGAGCAGGATTTGGCCCCAGGGACCGGGAGGGTGGCATGAGGTCCCCCAGGCTACAGGTGCTGCTCTGGGCCAAAAGTCCATTCCCCTGAGCCTCAGACCAGCTTCCCACCTCTTCCATCTGTCTTCTCCCGCATGAGGGGGCTGCTGCCACCCCAGCCAAGCCCTGCACTCTGCCCGGGGAGGGGAGGTCCTTGCCCTCACCCCTGGGAGCAGATTCAATGGGGGGAGGGGCTGAGGGCTCCAGGTTGGGGAAGAGAGCAGGGGGAAGCACTGTCAGGTTCACAGCTCTGTCCTGGCTGGGCAGGGACCAGGGCATTGTGGTGGCCCTGTGGCGAGGGCCCACCTGGGGTTCAGCCCTCCTGTGTCCATCAGACTGTCAGAGCCAGCTTCTCTCTGTGCCGCAGGGTCTAGGGACTGACTTGACCCTACTTAAAGCTCTTAAGCCACCCTGTGCCTGCATTGTGGACGCTGGGAGAAGACACGAGACTCTCGGGTCCGAGACACACAGCAGGAAGCAAGCCTCATGTTTTGTTGGGTTCCCTTACCCGCCAAGTCTCAGGGTGACGTGATATGGGCCCAGACAGCTGCTGTGCACACAGTGGGGTTGTGTCACAGCCGAGGACCACTGAGCCTGGGGAACCCCTGTTTTATAGCGGGTAGAAAGCAGCCTGCTTGGCCCTCTGGGTCCCTCTCTGTAGACGCAGCCCTGAGAAACGGCTGGGTAAAGAGCAGCCAGGGCTTCGCATCCTTGGTAGGAATGTGAGAGACTCAACCAGCGCCAAGGCCTCCTCTGCCCCCGAGCCCCACCCACCTGCTTCTTCCTCCACTGCCAGTGCCCCTGGACCAAAGGAGCAGCGATTTGAGGGCTCCCAGTCCTGGCAGGAGCAGGGACTGGGATCTCAAGTAAGATTCTGAACCCAGCTCTGCCACGTCCCAGCTGTGGGGACTTAAGAAAGCCCCTTGCCCTCTCTGAGCCTCAGTTTCCCCATCTGTACCCTGGGGGCTGTACTGGGGGTGGAGGTACTATACTGGGGGATTCCTCTGGGTGGTCTCTTCCTCTCATATGACCCAGGGACCTCAGATCTCCCCAACCTTCCCTGAGGGTCTGCTCCCCGGGCCCCCGCACTGTGGATGGTTAAGGTGCCAAGGTAAGGGATCCCACACCCAGCCCAAGCCCGCCTGGCCACCTGACACCTTGGCCTTCAAATATTAATGCGATGCCTCCCGCTCCCATGGGCGGCAGCTGCGACAGCCCCCGACAGCCCAGGACGGCCGCAGCTCCTGGTGCTCACAGCCCAGACCCTGCTCCCGAGGGTCCTCCCAGGCAGGCGGGCCGGCAGACGCTCCCCACCCTGCGCCTGGGATCCTGGGCTCTCCGCACGGATTCCTGGAAGGAGTGAGGCGTGAGGTGCGTGATGGCTGGGCAGATGGGGTTTCAGCCTGTTCCTTCCCAGCGGCCACAGTGGACTGAGGGTCCTGGACAGGAGAGCGACTGAGGGACTGGAGCAGTGGGTGCAGAGCCAGGGTTCTCCTGAGGGCACCCCCAGGCTGGGGTGGCACCTAAGGCTTGCATCTCCTTGCTGGGAGGTGGGACTGGGCCCCCCCTACGGATGAGCACAGGGATGCTGAGAGCGGCCAAGGGGTCTGCAGCAGCAGGACCAGCTTCTTCACGTGCAGGGCCCTGTGCAAAATGACAATGCTGGCCTCTTGTTCACAAATGCCTGAGAATTTCAAGAGACAGCAGAGCGTTAAACCGAGCTGCAGCACAGGCCACGCACGGCTCCAGCCCCAGGCCACACGTCCTGCATGCGGCTGGTTTGAACCAAGTCCTCTGTCCCACTCAGGGCTCTCTCCAGTGCCAACCTGGGGGCCCTGAGGCTGTGTCCCGTCTCCACTGCCCACTGCTGGGGGGAAGCGAGGAGCTTGAGTCTGACAGCCAGGGTGGGCTTCTCAGAGGGAACGCAGCTTGTGGCCCTACTAGCTGGAGAGGCAAGTGGGGGCAGCTGTGTGGTAGTCGGGCATGAAGGCGACATGGGTGCAGCCGGGAGCCCAGGCACCTGCTCTCCAAGAGACAGGGTCAGCCAGCCTTCAACTTTCAGCTCTAAACCAGAAGGTGGCAAGCCTGGCTGGGAGGGCAGCTCAGGTGTCCTCCTGGGGAATTTCCCTGCTGCCTAAAGAGGGACACGCCGGGGCGGGGAGGCAAGCACAGTCCCACTGCTGATGGCACCTGCGGTGTTAGGGCAGCCCATGGGCCTTGCTCCTCCTGCTCCGCAGCCCTGGGACTCTTGGTCCTGTGGTCCGATGCAAAGGCTGAGGCCTCGTGGGGCTGAGATCGGGGAGACTTCCAGGTCAACGGCTCTTTCTGGCCATCCACTGGTCAGTGCTTGGAGGCAGGGAACGTGGCCACGGCCAGGTCTGTGCCTTGCCCCAGACGTGTGGCAGGGGGTAGAGGTGAGGCGTGGGTGCCCCTGCAGCCCCGGGCATGATTTCCCCGACACCAGGTTCCCGGGGTTGATCTTGGTGGTCTGTTTCCAGGCGGCCTGGACACTGCATGATGGGTCCACGGTGGGCACAGCGCCACTGCTCTGATGTGTGGCCATGGTCCCCGCTTATGGGGCTGAGAAGTTCCAAGTTCGTTGTGGTTTTCCCCTGTGCCCAGGGGCCGGCCACCTGCTCTCCCCTCAGAGAGTGTGGTGGTTCCAGGCGGTTCGTCTCAGCACAGAAGTCAGGGACAGTCAGGGAGTCTGTGTGTGCACATGCATATGTGTGCATGTGTGCGTGTGCACGCATCCCTCGTAAGGCCATTTGGTGAGAAAAAGCTGGTCACCAGGCCCTAACCCAGTGCCCGCAGCTGCCCAGTTAAGCTGCCTCCAGAGGGAGCCCCTGAGCCTTGAGGGGCCTTAAGATGGGGGTTCACCCGTGGGAATGGCATGGGGGCGCACAGTGGGAGATGACACTCAGACGAGTGCATGGGGCGTTTGGGGAACCCTGTCACCCAGTGTGGAGGGGGTGGAGAGACACAGGGTGGGGGACAGAAGCTCAAGGGGCACTGCCCCTCCCTCCTGCTCTCTAGCCCTGCCACAAGCTGTGCAGCGCCCCCGGGCCGGGGCCAGGGCTAGCCCACTGGAAGCCCCCAGCCCCACCTGGTAGCACTGGCAGCCCAGGTCGAGGCCCACCTGGGCCTCCTGCTGACCAGACCTGTCCACCCGCAGGTGCCACTCCTGATGACGCCCCCGCCCCCACCCTTCCCCCCTCCTCCGCTGTCGGCGGCGAGGCTCTCCCCAGAGGATGGAAGAAGAGGGGGCTCAGGTCTTGGGAGCCCCACCTGTGAGTACGCGTCTCCGGGAGGGCTGGCAGGGGCCATGGGTGCCGGGAGTGGATGCCTCTGGCCTCCCCTCTGAGATCCTTCGAGGGGGTTGGTGGGGGAGTAGCTGACTCCAGGCAACTGGGCACACTCAGGACGGGGTTGGGGTCACCCCTCCCATCGCCCAACACCCGACTTCTTCCAGGTCTCCTCTGTTGTCTTCGTTGCTTCTTTAAAGGGAGAATCACCATTTTCCATAATGGGCCCTTATTATAATCACAATTCTATGGCCTCCTGCCCACCCTGCGGGAGTCCCTCTGTGAGCTCTGAGCCCCTCAGGGCCAGGATCTCCTGCCTGTGATCTTGGGCAGCCTCAAGCCCTCTCTGGGTCTCTGCTTGTGCAGAAGTAAATCCAATGTCAGGTCACTGGGACCTAGGCCCCTTCGGGATCTGCTGCCATTGTCCATCTCCAGCAGGCCGAGTGTCCAGGGGCTCGCAGAAGGCAGGTGAATGGTCCTCAAACTGCAGGTCACCACCCGTTAAGGGCTTGTGGCCAGCATTTATCAAAATGAAATGAGACAGCATGAAAATCATCAGCTAGTCCCATAGGTAGTGAGAATGGAATGGGTTGTAGTGATCTAGTCACACGTAGGGGTGTGTGTGTGTGTGTGTGTGTGTGAGATGCAGAATGTGTTTCTTACTAGGGAGGGTGTTTGTAGGGGTGGGGGAGAGGCAGTACGAGGACAGGCTTTGCGGTCTGCCTAGGCTGCATTAGGTCCCCAGACCACCCCATGCCCTTCCTGGCTCCCTCTAGGCCGTAGGAGGGGGTGGGGAGGGGCAGGGGAGGACCCCTGGGATGGCATGAGGGGGCTAAAATGCAGACTGTCCAAGTGGCCAGGTTGGGGTAGCTCCCTGGATGCCCATGGATGCCCCAGCCATGAATGAGTTTGCCCAGCCCCAGGGCACTTTGTGGGGGGCTGGTTGGGTCTTGGGCTCCACGTCCAGTGTCCTTCAGGGGCCGGTTCTGCCCCAGATCTGGGGTCTTCCACTCCCCATGCCTTGCCCTCTCTGGAAGCCCCTCTGACTCCAGCTCCCCCTCCTCCTGCAGCAGCTCTCAGCCCGGCCTGGCCCAGCCAGCCTGACCAGCCTCTTCCGAGGGAGCGGACGACCTGCACAGCCCCCCCGAGGGTCACCACCAGCACCACGGCTGTCCTCATGGTGAGCCCCCACCTCACATCTCTGTCTCCCGAGGCCCCCAGCCAGCCCTCAAAGCCCAGCTGGCCTCTCGCCGTGTTCTCCCATGTGAGCCCAGGCAGGTCACTTCTGGACGTCAGGCCGGCACCCGGGGTGACTGGCTGGCTCTGGAGGGCACCCCGGGTTCTAAGGAGGTGGGAATTTCAGGGCCACAAGCAGCTTGCCACTCCATCATAGAAGACCTGGGACCCCTCTCTGATCCCAAGAGTCTCAGCTCCTCACCCTGACCTCTGAACCCAGGGGTGCTTCGTGCCCCCTTCAGACGCTGCTGTCCCGGTACAGAGCAGCAGTCGTCCATGGGGAGGGTGGGCCTGGAACCTGCTGCCCTCCTCCTTGGGGGTTCCCAGTCAGCCCAGGACCCACTGCAGGAGGCCTGCTCCTCTTTCTCCTCCTCTTTCTGGGCACCAGGCCCTTATAAATCCAACCCACCCTTTCCTCGAATGGGTCCTGGGAACTCTCCGCCCCTGAGATGTTCTGTGCCATCTGGAAAATGCAGCTCAATGCCCCCCCTCTTGGAGAGTTACAGTGCACACAGCACACTAAAGGCTCTGACAAGTCCTGCAGTCCAGAATTGGCCACCAGACTTTGACTTTGCAACTATTCTCCAAATTCATCCATTTGGTGTACTCTAGGCAGTGTCCTCTCGGCCATATACAGGAGAGGGGAGGAATCTGGTTGCCTCTCACCAGCGATCCCCCACCACACACACCTGGGGATACCCACAGGGGACACCTCGGGTCCCTGCCCTCAGAGGCTCACACCTACCAGACTGCAGGGTGCTGTCGTGGTCTACCCGCCCTCCCTGGCCGGCCCCCACCGCCCTCCTCCTTGGGCCATGCTCGCGCCGCGCAGCCCCTCCGTCTGCTCCGGGACCGGGGTCCCCTCTGGGCCCGGACTGATCAGCCCGTGTCCCCACAGGGTGCGGAAACGCCGGCGGGGGATGTCCCAGACGGCCTGGCTGCGCTGCAGCTGGACGGGCTGCCCTCGGGCGACCTCGACGGCCTGGTGCCCACGCGGGACGAGCGCGGCCAGCCCATCCCCGAGTGGAAGCGGCAGGTGATGGTGCGCAAGCTGCAGGCACGCTTGGGCGCGGATCCGAAGGAGCCGGAGGCCCAGGTGGGGCCCGGCGAGGCGGGGCCAGGAGGGGCGGGGCCCAGCCGGGGTGGGCGGGGCGTAGAGGGCGGGGCCAGGGGCGGGGCGAGGGTGGGCGGGACAGGGCTGCAGAGGGGCGGGGCCAGGAGCGGCCAGGCATGAATGGGCGGGGCCCTGCGGGAGAGGGCCAGGGCGGGGTCCGGACGGGACAGGAGCGGGACCGCAGGCTTCGTTCTGGCAGGTGGACGTGGAAGGTGGGGTCCCTGCCCATGCCTTGAGTCCTGAGACCCCACTGCGTGCCCCTCAGCTTCCTCCTCTGCCAGACGATGAGGTTGAACCCGATTGGAGGGTGTGAGCAGTGCCCGGTTACTGCGTTACAGGCATGACGCCCACAGTCTCTTTTATCTAACGACTTATGTCCTCACCTACCTTGTGCCAAGCCCTGTTCTCGGCGGTGAAGGGGACCAGCCCTGACTCCCTGGAGCCTCTATTCCAGCGGGGACGACGGGGTGACCGGGCAAGGGCAACTGCACTGGGTGTGTGGGGCGGGGAGGGTGATCTCAGGTGCTATGGAGAGAGGCAAAGCAGTGAAAAGGGAGGGGGCTGTTCTGTATGGTGCTCCGGGCGGCCTCTCTGGGGAGGTGACCTTGAGCAAGGGCCAGAGGGAAGTGAGAGAGGAGCTTTGTGGGAATTTGGGACAAGTATTCCAAGCAGAGAGAACAGCGAGTTCAAACACCCTGCGGCATGAATGGGCTGGCCCAAAGGAGGACCAGGAGGAGGCAGGACCACTGGAGTGGAGTGAATGAGGGATGGTGGGCTCAGGGTCCCTCCATGTCTCTGGTCCCACAGACTGAGAGCACTTGGGGGCAGGGCTGTATCCTGGTGCCTGGGCAAGCCCAGGGCGGGTGTTTTGGGGTGAACTACTGAGAGAACCCAGAGCAGAGGGGTTGAGGCTGCCGCCCAACCACTGGAGTTTGGTAGGAGGGTCTGGGAGGGCTCTGAGGAGGGAGATCCTTTGGATTAAACATTGAGGCGATGAGGGGGAGATTAGGAAGACGTGGGGTAGCAGAGCAGAGGCACCCTGGCCTCTTCTGAGGGGGAAGACTGGGCCCCCATGGGGCAAGGTGGCTGCCCTGAGCCTCAGACTTGGGACTGGGGCTGGCCAACCACCTTGTTTACTCTCTAAGTCCAGGCAAGGGCCAGCTGGTGTCCAGGGGCTGGGCTGGAGCCCCCAGGGGCACGTGGGGCCAGGACACCCACGAGGAGCCTGTGTCCAGCGGGAACACGCCCTCTCCCCACCACGATGAGCGTGGGCCACGGCCCGGCTGACCTGCCTTCCCTGTGCCCAGGACGACAGCGGGAGCGCGGGCCCTGCGGAGCAGGCGGCCTGGCGGTACTCACAGACCCACCAGGCCATCCTGGGCCCCTTCGGGGAGCTGCTGACTGAGGACGACCTGGTGTACCTGGAGAAGCAGATCGCTGACCTGCAGCTGCGGCGCCGCTGCCAGGAATACGAGAGCGAGCTGGGCCGGCTGGCGGCCGAGCTCCAGGCCCTGCTGCCCACGCCCCTGGTCAGCATCACGGTCAACAGCCACTTCCTGCCCCGGGCGCCCGGGCTGGAGGGCGAGGAGGGCCCTGCCCTGGTGGCCGAGCCCAAGGAGTCCTTGGGGGCCTTGGAGGCCGCGCCCGACGGGCAGCCCCTGCCCTTCTGGTGCAGGCACATCTCCAGGCTGGTGCGCAGCATGTCCCTGCTGCTGAAGGGCATGAACGGGCTGGTGCAGGGTGAGGAGAAGCCAGCCGCCCAGCCCCGGCAGGAGGCCCCCAGGGAGGCCCCGGCCAGCCCCCCACGCAGCGCGGCCCAGCGCGAGATCCAGGAGTGTGGGGTGTCCGTGAGGACGCTGCGTGGCAACTTCGAGTCAGCCCCCAACCCACCCTGCACCCCAAACCCGGGCACCAGTGAACCAGGGGCCCGGCCCGGGCAGTGCCTGAGGGGCTGCTGGTCCGCCCCTCTGCAGCCCCGAGGCGAGGCCAGGCCGGGCGACGCAGAGGAGGCCAGCGACTCGGGCATCAGCTGCGAGGAGGCGCCGTCGGAGGCGGGCGCCGTGCCCAGCCCCGATCTGGCCAACCTGCGCAAGGAGCGCATCGTCATGCTGTTCCTGAGCCACTGGAAGAAGTCGGCCTACACACCGGCCCTCAAGACGGCTGCCTGCAGGACCCTGGAGGCCCACCGCACCGGGCCGAGGGGGCAGGAGGCGGCCAGGGGCCCCCGGCTGCCCTCTCTGCTGCCCAGCGAGGGGCCCCGGCTCGGCCACCTGTGGCAGCAACGGAGCATCATCACCCACCTGCTGGGCAACTGGAAGGCCATCCTGGCACACGTGCCGGCCCGGCAGCTGCGGCGGCTAAGCCGGCGGCCCCGCGGCCCCCTGTCCCCCGAGCAGTTCCTGCCCCACGTGGACGGGGCGCCTGTGCCCTACGGCAGCCTCACGCTGGACCTCTTCATGCTGGGCTACTTCCAGCTCCTGGAGTGCGACCTGCCGGCCGCGGAGCGCAAGATGCGCCACCTGCTCTGCTTCGAGGTCTTCGAGCACCTGGGCGCCCATGGCTGGGAGGCCGTGCGTGCCTTCCACAAGGCCGTTACCGACGAGGTGGCCGCCGGCCGCCGGGCCTGGACCGACGGCTTCGAGGACATCAAAGCCCGCTTCTTTGGCTCCAGCCGCGGTCCCGCCTGGGACGTAGAGCCTGGCCGCAAGTCAGGCCTGACCCCGCTCGGGCCCCTGCCCCACGCTGCTGTCCCCGGCAGCGGCCTCAAGCCCGCGGCACAGCGCCTGGGGTCCGGCTCCCAGCGGGGCAGCTTCAGCAACGAGGACATCTGCGGCTACATCGACCGGAGCTTCGCCTTCTGGAAGGAAAAAGAAGCCGAGATGTTCAGCTTTGGAGAGTGAGACGGGCTGGCAGCCTGCCTTCCTCTGGAATGGGGTTTTGGGGGTGGTTTTGGTTTTCTCTTCTCTTTTCCTTTTTCGCCCACCTGGTGGCCGGGCAACCCCGAGGCCAGGCCGGCAGATACTGAGCATGCTGGTTGCTTCCCTCCGGTTCTGCCCCTTAACAGGTGCCTCCTCACTGGTGGGACTCAGCTTCAGAATCCTTCTCACCACTGGACCCAAGAAGCCCTCTCGGGCTCCTGGTCGGCCCTGAAGTTAGATGACTTGGCGTCCCGGCCCCGGGTCCCTCTGCCTGGTCATCCCCCAGGCACCTGGGATGCTGGCCTATTTCCCCAGAGCCTCTTTGCAGTGTCCCAGGTCACCTGGGTGTCCCGCCCCTATGTTCCTCTGGTGCTGGTGGTCCCGGCTGCGTCCAGAGCCTGTGTCTGCCCTCCACTGGTCCTGCCTCGGTTCCTTCTGGTGACCTTGGGCCATGCCACTTCACTTCCCCAGGCCTCTTTCTCCATCTGTGAAGTAGGGGAGGTACTGGGGGTTGGAGAGAACGGGATTCGATGGGCAAGATGCCTCCTGTCAGACCGGACTGGTCTCTGGAATTTTCCAGGTCAGGGAGATGGCCCACGCTGACGTGCGTGCTGGTCATACACAGCCACCTGCTGACAGACACGTGTTCCACTGCCCTGCCACTCTAGTGCCCCACCCCAGGGTGCTCCAAAAACGAAGGCTCCCTGTGGGGCTCCTGTCCTTCAGCTGACCACCGCACCCCACCAGGCCACACGGCCCGAGGCAGCGCGGGGCCCCACCTGCAGCCTCAGGAGAGCAGGGTCTGAAGGAGCGTCTGTGAGAGAGGCGGTGGCTGAAGGGGGCTCTCAGCAGAGGGGGCTGGCATCCCACCCTCAAAGGTGAACCTGGATCCAGAGGAGAATGAATGTTGGGGGGTAGGCACACAAGCCGGGCCCCGATGAGGGGCAGCCACTTCCTGGGGTCACCCGATGTCACCCACACCTTCTCCACGAGGGGCCAAGGAAAGGAGAGGGGTGCTGCCCCTGAGGGCCTCCAGTTCTGCAGAGTATCGTGGAACAGGACGCTGGCGACAGACCCCCAAATGGCTGGCCGTGGGATGACAGACCCCATGGCGTCCAGGAGATGGGCCCCCACCACTGGGACCCAAGGAGGGCTGGCCCCAGCCCATGGGGCTTTGGGGAAGGGCTGTCCTGCAGCTGTGTGATGGCCCCAACAGGTAGTGTGTGGGGAGGAGGTTTCAGGAATCTTCCACCGGCCACCGCCTCCCTGCCACCAGGCTCCTTTGGGACAGGGGTCTCTGCAGTGTCCCCACCCGCTGGCAGAGCTTGAAGGGCGGCAGGCGAGGTGTTGGATGGAACAGAGTGCCCTCCCAGCCAGCTGACTCAGGGTCCCACAGGGAGGGACACTCAGGAAGATATGAACCCCACAGGCGGTTGAGGCTGCCAGTGTCGGGAAGGGAAGGGGTGCTGGCCCCAGCTCCAGAGCCTCCTGTAGAGCCAACCCTGGTCTTGAATTTGCTGAATAAAGACTCCCATTCCTGGCCAGCCTGCATGCTGTGCTTGTTTTCCCCTGAAAGACCCACCTGTGCCCAGAGAGGGTCCTGGCACTGGGTGGGCACCGAGTCATGTGTCCTCGTCTCAGGTCCATCAAAACTGCAGAGGCCACATGCTTATCCCCAAAGAGCCCTCTCTTCCTCATCTGTAAAATGGGGTGCATGCTGACCTGCCACTCCCAGGGTCACGTTGAGGGTGGACTGCGGTCCCGGACAGGGGAGTCTCTGTGGACAACAGTGACACTCGCCCGCATGCATCGGTATTTCAAGGAGCAGGTTGTAGTGAGCAGGACACCAACTCTGGGCAGCCGCGAGCATCTCAGCGCTGTTGCATCAGTGAGGTCCTGGCTCTTGGCCCCAAAATGCGACCAAGGGAGCCGGACGAGGGCTGGTCCACAGGGCACCACCACTGCCTGGGCTGGCGGGGGTACAGGTCTGAGGGTGGGGCTGCGGGAGCCCTGGGGTAGGGGTGTCAGAAGGTACTGGACACTCCAATGTTTCCCTCCTCGGATGCCGCCTGTGGGACACTGTTTTTCCACGGGCCTGGCAAGGGAGGGGGTGGGGGGCATGGACACAGAGCCCAGCCTCAGAGGTCGCCTGATGGCTGGGGGGTGCTCAGGGGAGCCCTGGACAGGGGACCAGCATGCCCGACTCAGGGCGTCCCTGCCCACTTGCTGTGGCCTTGGGCAAGTCCTCCACAGCCTCCAGGCCTCAGTTTCCCAGCCGAGGGACCAGACCAAGGCCAGCAGGGAGCACCCACAAGCATCTTGGGTCCCAAGAGGACCTGGGCTTGGGTGGGCTGCCAGGAGAGGGGTGAGAGAGGCTCAGACCGAAGTTTGAAGTGTGGAAGCAGGGAGAGGGCACCTCTGCTGGGCACTCAGGGCTGACTCCCCAAATGCCTTCTGCAGACACCCTGCTTCCTGGGGGTCTATAAAAGCACTGTGTCCTGGGAGTGGCCCCAGGGATTCTGAGTCCCCCGGCATGGGCTGTGCTGGGAAAGCTGTTTTTTTTCCCAAGACGTTCCAGGTGATTCTGATGCTGAGCAGCCTGGAACCCCCAACCCACTAGCAGCTCACCTGTGGGGAGTAGGTGGCCCTGCAGGAGACAGGGGCTGGCCCTAGCATGGCCGCAGTCTCAGCCATAAGCCTGTTCGGTGCCTATAACCCTGTTGTCCAGTTGGCAAACACTCACCGAGGACCCCAGAGTCCCTACATAGGCTGCAGGCTTTGGTGAGGTGACCAGACACAAAGCGAGGTGCTGACCCCGGCAGCTTCCAGATGAACTGGAAAAAGACTGGAGAAAGGGAACCCATCTCTCTCCCTGGCATACACATGTGTGCAGGACAGAGAGGGAGAAGAACGAAGCCGGATCAAAGTGGGTGCAGGACCAGCACCTTCTCCCTCATGACTAGAACAAAGATGGTAACCATGTAAGCGCTTCACATATCCGTGCACAGGTTTAATGCAAAGTTGAGCACCTTTTTTTCTAACGGCTCTAAAATTTATTTGAAAGAAAAAAACAAATAAGCCAAGAAGGCCCCCAGGGACACGCCCCCCACCCCACCTCCTGTGTAGCCCCTCCCACATTGGTACCACAGAACTGGGCACTGGGTAGCCCTTGGAGTGGCTTATAAAAGGCTCCCAGGGGCTGGCCCCGTGGCCGAGTGGTTAAGTTCGCGCGCTCCGCTGCAGGCGGCCCAGTGTTTCGTTGGTTCGAATCCTGGGCGCGGACATGGCACTGCTCATCAGACCAGGCTGAGGCAGCGTCCCACATGCCACAACTAGAAGAACCCACAATGAAGAATACACAACTATGTACCGGGGGGCGTTGGGGAGAAAAAGGAAAAAATAAAATCTTTAAAAAAAAAAAAGGCTCCCAGCGTTGATTCTCACCTGTCTCTGGGGGAAGCCAGCCGCCGTGTTGGGAGCAGCCTATGGAGAGGCCCCCGGCCCCAGTCCAGCCTTCAGATGACTGCAGCCCAGCTGACCCCTTGGTGCCAGCTAAGGACAGGGGCTGAGGCAGAACCACCCACTAAAGTGCTCCCAGAGCCGTGAAACTGTGTGAAACTAATAAATGTTTGTTGTTTTAAAACGCTAGATTTTGAGGTGATTTGTTATGCAGCAACAGACAACTAATATGACAGACAAGAAAATTTCAATAGAAAAGGAATGAAGAGGGGCCGGCCCAGTGGCGCAGCGGTTAAATTCAACACGTTCCGCTTCGGCGGCCCGGGGTTCGCCGGTTCGGATCCCGGGTGAGGACATGGCACCGCTTGGCAAACCATGCTGTGGTAGGCATCCCACGTATAAAGTAGAGGAAGGTGGGCACGGATGTTAGCTCAGGGCTAATCTTCCTCAGCAAAAAGAAAAAAGAAAAGGAACGAAGATGATATGAGGACAGCATAACTGTAGAGCAATAGTCTACCAAACAGGGGGGTGCTGACCCCAGAATGCGGTCCCTCAGATCAACAGACCAGAAGAGAGAAAGCTGAGACACAGAAAACACTGCCCCGAGGTCCAGGTGCCAGCCAATCCCTGGGGGAAGAAGGAATTGTCAACAATACTGCTCAGAGTGTGGGTAAACTATTTGGGAAAAAAAAAAAAAAAGTCTGACCTTATGGCACCCCAAGGCCCAAAATAAATCCCAGACGGAATAAGAGATACTGTGAGCAAGTCAACCCATAAAACCCTAAGAGTTGTGCCGGGTCAGCCCCACCGTGTGAAAGCCCCAGGCCAAGCGGAGGGAGTGCATCACTCGCCCAAGCTGGACGGCCCTCTGGTACGTGCACTGAGCTGTAAAAATGCTCACACTCTTCACCTTGGTGAGTTCACGCTCCAAATCTATTCCAGGGAAATAATCCCAGAGGTGGCACCATATTAGCTGTCATAGTCCAAAAGGGCCGCCGACTCAAACGTCCATTAATAGAAGTGACTGGGTGTCACTTCCAACTTCTTGAAGTGTGATAGATCCTCTTATGCTGACATTTTAAATCATATTTTCGAAGACTGATCATGTCAGAAATGCTCGCGGTATAATACTGGTAAAACGGGACACGAACACACACCTGCCGTCATTCTCATGCCTAGAGTAGTAATAGCCTGGCAGGGGAGATACCGCTGTGTTAATGGGGATTGTCTTTTACCTGTGGAATTTCCTGCTTTCTATTTTTCTGTGTTTTCCAAATTTTCCACAATGAGCGTGTGCTATTTTTATCATCATAGAAAGAAACAGGCGGCGTATTTTTAAAAACTGCACCACTCATTAGCAATCTGATGATGAGGCTCTGTTTTGAGCCCCTGGTATTGAGTTTCCCAAACTGACGTGTCATGTGAGGTGCTGGGTCTCCCATCATCGTCCCCGAAAGGCCTCCGTTCTGGGCACGCAGTGTTGTGCCCAGGTCCCTGTGACGGCGGCCTGTCATCAGAATCCCCTGTCCTCATTTCCTCCAGCCTGAGTCGGAGTGCATTAACCCTCCCTGTCCCGCCTGCAAACGGAGTGGAGGACGGGAGGCAAGACCAACGCCTCTGTGCCCCCTCCAGCGTCCTCCCCCAGGGTGGTCCTGGCCACAGAGAGAGCTGGGGACATCCATGAGGGCCCTCCAACATAAGGCTGATGCCCAAGGCTAGGGGAAAAGTCTTGGGACTGTCTGGGGCAGGGGCAGGGCCTTGGGCTGGGCTGGGCTGGGCTGAGCTGGGCTGAGCTGGGACATGACTGGACTGAGCTGGCATCTGACTGGACTGGCCTGGACTGGACTAGACTGGGCTGAACTGGGATATGACTGGGCTGGGTGGACTGGACTAGACTGGGCTGAACTGGGATGTGACTGGGCTGGGCTGGGTTGGACTAAGATATGACTGGGCTGGACTGGACTGGGCTAGACTGGGCTGAACTGGGTTATGACTGGGCTGGACCGGCCTGGACTGGCCTGGACTGGACTGGGCTGGGCTGAACTGGGATGTGACTGGGCTGGGCTGGGCTGGAAAATGACTGGGCCAGACTAGGCTGGCCTGGGCTGGGGAGGGAAGCCTGGAATCAGGGAGCCTGTGGGTGAGCAGAGTAGGGAAGCACCCTGTGACCTCGTGATCAGCTGGTCAATCATGGCAGTTACTTGAGTAACGACGGTGTCCTCGACAAGACTGCACCCCTCATGAGAGCAGAGTCTGGTTCCCAGCTCAAACCATCTCCTCAGCAGGCAGCAGGGCCAGCGGCTGTGCTGGCGAGGCAGGTGCCCAAGCTGTCAGGATACCCCGATATGGTTGAGAAAGTACCTTACTTTGCCAGGAGTGAGGGCTGTCACCCAGGGGCCTCCTGGGCCGCTCTGCACCGTGAGAGCATCAAGCCAGTCTCTCGTGGGCATCGGGGCCTCTATGGGACCTGGCCCTCCCTGACTCTCCCACGTCCCAGCACACCCAGAAAACGGTTGTGTCAGTAAGGCCCACATGGGTAGAGTGGGGAGGAGCCGACAGGTAGAGGCCCCACCTGGCCACTCCCGGCTGCAGGCCTCTCTCCTCTGTACCCACAGGCCCTGGGCTGGGCAGCCCTGCTCTGACCCACGGCATAAGACATGTCCAGAGACCCCCTGTCGGCCCCCCGGGCCTCAACTCCCCGTCTCAGTCAGGACCTGTGGGTCCAGAGCCCAGCAGACCCAGGCGTGAGGGATTCCCCTGTGACCGTGTGACCCCAGCACGCAGGGGAGGCCGCCAGCCACCACCGCTGTATTTTTAGATGACCCCGTTTCTCCGCTGTCCTTGGCTCCCGTGACTGGTGAAGGCACACAGGGCAGCCCCGAGACCAAGGCCACGATATGACGGGGATGGGTCCTCAGGATCCTGTGGCCCTGTCACCAGACTAGTGGGCACTCAGGGTGCCTCCTCACCTCTCTGGGCACTCCCTTGACCACGAGAGACTTCCCCGCCACCACAGACCCCAAGTTTTGAAAGCCTTTGCTGACCAATCTGCCTTTCTTCATAATAGCCACTTTTCCCCACTTGACAGATGAAAGAGAGGCCACATGGGTATCTGTCCACAACCGCAGGGAAGCTAGTACCTGTGGGGCCCTCACAGGTCCCCTCCTGAGTCCCCCACACAGGCACCACTGTCCCCCTCTTGCAGAAGTGGGGAGCCGCAGTCAGCCCCCACCCCAGTCAGCCTGACGCCCTCGCCCTGGAATGCTTCCTGCTGCCCATCCCGGTCCCCGGTCCCGGGAGGACTCAGCCTTCCTGACACAGAGTGACATGGGAAGTGTGGGCTCTCTGAGCGGACAGCCCGGAGGAGTCATCGCCTCTCTCCTTCCCCCACCGGCCCATCCCTCCCTCCTGATGCAGGCAGAGGCTAAAAATACCCTTTTGTCCCCACGTGGTCGCCCAGCCCAGCCCAGCCCAGCCCAGCAGGCCTGTATGCCCCTTGCCGGCTGGGCAGTCCTGTTCTCCGGCCTGCGTGCTCAGCACCGGGGTCCAGGGGCCGACAGAGAGGTAGGGTCTGGGGGTTCTGGAGGGGAGCAGACAGGAGGGGGAGCTGGAGACCAGGGAAGGGACCAGCAGGGCAGGGTGGGCTGCAGTGGGACAGCCCAGCTGCATGGAGATGATAGCGCTGGGTGGTTTGGAGAAAGACCCCCAACCCTGGTTGAGCTGGGCTCCTCGAGGTGGTGGGGGGGGCTCGTGGGCCCGCCTTCCTTTGTGTCCTAGCTGGAGAGGCAGGCGGGGGAGGCTGGACCACACCCTCTGACTGCAGCCCGGGCCACAGCGTCCAGTCCCCGGCCGGAGCTTGCTCAAGCCCTTCCCTTGCTGTCCTGCCCCTCAGCCCTCCTGAATCCCCGCCTGGGCAGACGCTGGCTTGAGGCTCCAAGACCCTGCAGAAGCCCCGCCTCGTGCTGGGACTACAGGGAGGCAGGTGTCCGCAGACACGGCTAAGGCCCCTCAGGAAGGTGGCTGGGCGCTCCGGCCCGCTGGCCCCTGTCGCCGCAGCAGCTGGCCAAAGGGAACACAACAATGATGGGAATGCAAGGCCTGGGGGAGGCGGCCGACTGGCTAATCTCTGGTCCTCCCCTGGGAGGGCAGAGCCGCCTTTGCCCGGCCAGAGGGCCTCCCTGGGGAGCGGGTCAGGCAGGACGGATGCCAGCCGGGGCCCCTGTCCTGTCCTGTCCGGGCATGAGCCCAGGCAGGTCCTTGGGCCCCAACGGAGGCTCCCTGGGTACCTCACTGCTCTACAGGATGGAGACGGGCACCCACGGGGAAGGGGGCCTCAAGCTCCCGCCAGCGGTGCTCTCACAGTAACCCAGCAAGACCCTCCCGCCCCTTGGCCTCGGGAGTTCCCCGGTTCTCCTTGTGGGGCTTTGTCACTTTGATGGCACTTATTTCACCCAGCTTCTTGTCCCCATGGGCGCGCTGGCCCTTGTCCTACCCTCTGATGGCTCCGGAGGGCGCCCCCTGGTGGACGGGCCATTCCCTGACTGTGCAGCTTTCGGAAACTGTGGGTCACGGGCGTGAAGGCCTCTGGCAGAACGTTTCTTTCTTGGAGTAAAACATCAAAAATGCGTAAATAAACATGCACGTAATTAAATAAGCCCAGAAGAGGATCTGCTGAATCAGACGATGCAAAAACTGGGATGCGAAATCATCCTCCGGAAAGCCCCGTTGGGTTGTTTCTTTACCAACCTACACCCAGCGACGTGAAACCTGGGGGTTCAGGGCAAGGCCCCCGAGCCTGGCGCCCCCACTTCCTGGCTGTGTCATCTTGGACAAGTGACTTGAGCCTTTTGTGCCTCAGTTTCCTCACCTGTAAGAGGGACCCTCATGGCACTCACCTCACAGGACTGTCATGAGGGCTAAGTGACCAATTCGTGTGCCACACTCATGACGTGGGGAGCACTGTGTTGGCGTGTTCATGCAGTCCCTTCGCCGCCAGCCTCTCAATCTGCAGATGAGGAAACTGGGACCAGAGAGGGGCGTGGCTCACCCAAGGTTGCCCAGCAAGGTCTCGGCAGGCCGAGGCTCCATGTGATGCAGACAGTGAGGATGGGTGGGCAGCAAACCTTTCAAATGCCCCCAAAGCCCTCCCCACCAGTGTCGGCTCTGGGAGCAGAGGAAGCCACTTGGAGATTGGGGGCCACAGGGAGCCCCGTGTGTCAGGGGGTCTGTGCTGCGTAGCCCAGAGTTGGTATGAGGTGGGTGCCATGAGGGTCCCTTTTACAGGTAGGGAAACTGAGGCACAAAAGGCTCAAGTCACTTGTCCAAGATGACACAGCTAGGAAGTGGGGGAGCCAGGCTCGGAGCCCAGGGCGGGGGTTCTCTTGCTGGCCCCATCCTGCCCCAATGGCCTGGCTGTGTGTAGGTCTCCCACCCTCTGAGCCTCGACCTCCTCACTGTGACTTGGAGGGAGCGCTGTGCCGTCCTCACGGGCTGTGGGGCTGCATCAGGGGAGATGTGCTTTGCCCAAGGTTGATGCTTAGCCAATGCTTGTCGAGGGGTGGAAAGGACTACGGACAGATGGTTGGATGGGTGGGTGACTGGGGGGATGAGACCATCCCCCTGACCCCGGCTGACCCTGCTCTCCTCTCTCCCTAGGATCCCAGGTGGGCACCAGGGCCTTTCTTCCTTGCGAGTGAGTGGGCTACAGGGCGCCCCTGCGGCTGCACTGGTATCCATGGTGCGGAACGTGGATGACCTGGACTTCCACCTGCCCTCGCATGCCCAGGACATGCTGGACGGCCTGCAGCGGCTGCGCTCGCAGCCCAAGCTGGCCGATGTCACGCTGCTGGTGGGGGACCAGGAGCTGCCCTGCCACCGCGGCCTCCTGGCACTGAGCAGCCCCTACTTCCACGCCATGTTTGCTGGCGACTTTGCTGAGAGCTTCTCGGCGCGCGTGGAGCTGCGGGACGTGGAGCCCGCCATGGTGGGGCAGCTGGTGGACTTCGTGTACACGGGCCGGCTGACCGTCACGCAGGGCAACGTGGAGGCCCTGACCCGCACAGCCGCGCGCCTCCACTTCCCCGCTGTGCAGAAGGTCTGCGGCCGCTACCTGCAGCAGCAGCTGGACGCCACCAACTGCCTGGGCATCTGTGAGTTTGGGGAGCAGCAGGGGTTGCTGGGCGTGGCTGCCAAGGCCTGGGCCTTCCTGCGAGAGAACTTTGAGGCTGTAGCCCGGGAGGACGAGTTCCTGCAGCTGTCCCAAGACCGGCTGGCCACCTGTCTGGCAAGCGACCTGTTGCAGGTGCAGCCAGAGCAAAGCCGGCTGGAGGCCCTGCTGCGCTGGGTGCGCCATGACCCGCAAGCCCGGGCCACCCACCTGCCGGAGTTGCTCAGCCTGGTGCACCTGGACGCCGTGCCCAGGCCCTGCGTGCAGCAGCTACTGGCCACAGAGCCGCTGATCCGGGAGTCAGAGGCATGTCAGGCGGCCCTGTCCCAGGGCCACAACGGGGTGAGTGAGGTGGGGAGCAGGGAGACCCCACCTGCATGGGGATGGAGGGTACAGAGTGGGCATCCCCACTGTGGCCCCACGCTTACAAGTCTACCTGCCTCGGGCCGGTTACTGTGAGGGCATCACCATTCACCCCCAAGTACAGACTGTACCCCTGTGTGTGCCAAGCCTTGTCCTGAAAGGAGCTCACAGCCTGGTGGGGACAAACCTGGAAACAGACCTAAAGCAGTGTGAGAAAGGGCAGCGCTGTGCTGGGGGCATCCTCGGAGGAGTGGTGGTCAGGGGGAGCTCTCTGGAGGCGGCAGCACCTCATCTGGGCCTTAGAGGAGGGGAATAGGAGCTGGGCAGGAGGGCAAGCAATCCAGGAAGATGGCACGGTTGTGCAAGGGCGAGGAGCACGGACAGCATGGCAGCCGGCCACCACCTGACCCTCAGGAAGCTGCTCGAGAGTTTATGGGGTGCAATTTCCTATCTGTGCTGGCTGTGGGCCTGGCAGGCAGGGCAGGTCCTGATGAAGTGACAGCCCAGGGTGTCCCTGAAACAAGATGTTGATGAGTCTGTCTGCTGCTGGGCAGCCTGCTCAGGACCTTGCTCTGAAGACTCCTCGGGAGCCGGGTCTGGGGACAAAGATGTGGCTCAGGCCAGGAGTGGGGTGTGTGGTGGCAGGATCCTAACCCCTGCACTGCCAGGCACTGCCAGGCACCATGGGGCTCCGCCGGGCTCCACCGGGCACAAAGGGCCAGCCTCATGCTGGAGCCGGCTGGAGGCCCCGCCTTGCTAGGTGTTGACCTTGTAATTGCTGGAGGCGGGCGGCCCAGGGTTCCATAGGAGGGGTCAGAGAGGCGGTAGGATGTGGCTCCGGGGAGCTCTGTGGGGTGGCTCCTTACCAACCAGGGAGGAACCATTCCAGCACCTGCTGCTGGGCCAGGGCCTTCCTGGTGTGACCTGCTACGTGCTGGTCTGGGGGAGCTGGGCTCCACGAGGTGGGGCAGGAGGCTTAAATGGGGAAGCGGCCTCCAAAAGCCATGAAGTGACTGCTGGTGGGGGAGCAGCTCTCATGTTCTGAACTCACATGGACCTGCTCCCAGTTCTGAGCACTTGCCGCCATCCCCAGCCCCACGTGTATGTGTGTGCATGTGCATGTGCCCACGCGCATGTGTGCATGGGCACATGCACACACATGCACAAACACACGGGCATCCACACACTGAAGCTTGCCCCACTCCACACATGTGCATGGACACAGGGGCACACTTGTGGACCCACAGCCACCCCCATGCATCCAGGCCACCACCTGCCCCAGAAAATGCCCTTGAGGGCTGCCAGTGCCCGGGCCTCTCGCTCCGGGAGACAGCAGCCCTGCCCCTCTGATTCTAGCCCTCTTGGCCCGCAGGCTCTGCTGGCCCTCCCGCAGACACAGACGCTGGAGGAGGTGCTGGTGGTGGTGGGTGGGCGGGCGCTGGAGGAGGACGAGGAGGGCGCCGAGGAGCCGGCTCCCCACCCAGGGAACTTTGCCTTCTACAACACCAAGGCCAGTGAGTAGCCCCTCCCAGCGCCCAGGGCTCAGGCCCTGCACCCGATGTGAAAGGCTTGTGTCCATCTAGCGGGCAGAGCGAGTGAGGTGCACAGAGAGCAGTGGTCCCCTGAGTCCACAGTCCTGGGTGTGCCTGGGCCTCCCCGGGGGGCTGCAGGGGAGCCTGGGGGCCATGGCAGAGGGAGGGGATGCTGGGGGGGGGGGGCACTGTGGCCCACCTCCCTCCAGCCACAGCCCTGACTGTAGTCTTTTAGGTCCTGGGGTCCCAGATAAAGGACTCTGCTTCCCAGACTGCACTGGGGTGGGCAGGCGGGGGGCCACTGGCCCGAGTGAGGTGAGCAGCCTGGCCAGCTGCTTCTTCTTGGTGCCCCCTCCCCTCTGCACCCACTGGAACCATGGGCCCAAGAGGCGAACAGGCAGCTGGGCATGTAGGCAGCCTGGAGGGGTGAGAGCTCGGGGTCTGGGTTGGCCCGAATGGGGTTCTAATTCCCACCCTTGAGTGGTCACCTCACCTCCCTGAGCCTCAGTTCCTTCATCTGTGAAACGGGCTCCTCACACAGTCGTAATGCAATGCCAATAGGCTCGGGGGGCCAGGCCTTCCATTTGGATGTGGCCTCTCCTTCGGGGTGGGGGGTGGCATTCCCTCTTGGGAAAGGAGGAAGAGAGGGCGGGCAGCAGGGGCCGTGGAGGGGCCGTGCTGGCCCCGGGCAGCTCTTCAGAAAGCACGGATGCGGGCTGGCTGGTATCCTGGGGCCCCCAGGCAGGTCGCCACCGTCCCCATGGCGTCAGCGGCTGGTGGCTCCAGGAAGTCAGAGGCCAGCTGTCCCAGGTCAGGGCTGACGAGACGGGATTTGGGGCTGACGTCAGGGGATGAGCTCTGCTGGTTCCGCCTGGGAGCAGCTGTCCCTCGGACCCCGCGGGGAGTTGGGGGGGGGCGGGGGACGCTGGCAGGCAAAGGCCTGGTGACCGCTGGGCAATCCCCACCCTGGGGTGACACAGACATGAGTCAGGGGGACATGCAGTCCCTGCCCAGAGGGCAGGCGCCCAACAAGGCCAGGAGCTCCTTGTGTCCCGAAAACTGTCACAAACAATAAACAGAGTCTCCCGGGGGGACATCCTCGAGGCCTGGGTCTCTCACAGCCTTCCACAAACACCCAAAACGTGTCCATTTATAGGACTTACATTCCCACGTTTGTCTCATTTTGATTTTTTCAAAGCATTTTTTCATCTCGTGCCTCAGTTTACCTCACGTAGCTCCGTGAAGGCAGATCCAACATGGGCACATTGCTCTGTCCCTCACAATAGCCACAGTGGTCCTAACAGCCACCATCAGCTGAGCAGTTGTCGTGTGACAGACAGGTGTCATCTCACGCAGTCCCTCCCCGAGAGCTGGGAATTACCCCGTCCTACAGACGAGGAAACAGAGGCTGGGGTTTGCCCAAGGCCACACGGCTGGCCTGCAAGAGCTGGGATTCGGACCCACCCTGCCTGCTGCCAGGCCTGAATCTGATCCCCTACACGCCCCTGGCTGCACGTGAGCACAGAAGGTGCCGGGGATGAAGGAATGAATGAATGAGGAATGAATGAATGATGTTTGTATTATGACTCACTAGTGACCAGAGATCAGGCCCCTTAACCCATCACCCCATCTGACTGGGGTCAGTGCGGTCAACTGCAGGGTCAGGGTGAGACCTGGCCTCTGGACTTCGGCCGCCTCTCTGCTCACCCTGGGTGTGGTCCTGTGTCCAGTCTGGGTTCTGGGCTCCAAAGGGCAGCATGGGGAGGTAGGGGCCACCAGGGACCAGGCCTGGCAGTGGCACACACAGCATCCAGGGCCGCCTCGGACCCTACCTCCCCTGGGTGTCTCCCCCAACCACTGCGCCTGGCTGAGTGCTCCCTCTTGTCCTTCCACCGGTGAAGGGACATCTGTGCAGCCACTGGGTGGAGGGGCGCTGAGGGGCGAGGGGAGGCCCCAGCAGCGAGCTCAGCCCCTCTAACCCCCTGCCTCTCTCTCTTCCTGCCAGAGAGGTGGATGGCGCTCCCGGACTTCCCTGACTACCACAAGTGGGGCTTCTCCTTGGCAGCGCTGAACAACGCCGTCTATGTCACAGGTGGGCAGGCGGGGGCCCTGCAGAGCCGCCTCAGAGCCAAGCTCCCAGCGGCTTTGTCAGGGCAGCCGATCTGAACTCTGAACATAACTCCAGCGAGAACCAGCTCTCCCCCTTCACCCAACCCAACCCCCGACAGTTGAGTCAAGGCTCTTCCAGAACTTTCCATGATGTGAAAAATGAGGAAATTTAAACTCCCAGGGTCCACACATGGGTGCAGGGAGCCATTCCCTGTTCTGTCTGACGGGGACCCCCAGCATGGCCTTGCTCTGCTTTTGCAGCCCGGGCTTCCCCAGAAGGAACTGTGCAATGGGGGGGGGGGGGGGGGGAGGGGGTGGTGTCACTCTGCTCTTTCATATCTTAGAAGTTGGGGGTCCTTGTAAGATTTGGTTGGGGAAAAAGCTTCCACGGATGGAGGTTTGAAACCACTGATCTTGTCCCCTTTGTTTATGGGGCACAGAGGGACATGTCTAAGTTGTATGTACCACCACGGTCCCACCCCAGCCAGCGTCTGGCAGCATGGAGGCCTGGCAGGGGGAGAGGGGGCAGGCCTCATGGTGTCCGGCCCCCACTGGTCAGGAGATCCCAGGCTGGTGGGCGCCCGAATGACAGCACTCCCCTGGCAGGTGGCTCTCGGGGCACCAAGACGGACACCTGGTCAACCACGCAGGCCTGGTGCTTCCCGCTGACGGAGGCAGCCTGGAAGCCCGTGGCCCCCATGCTGAAGGCCCGTACGAACCACGCCAGCGCGGCACTCAATGGGGAGATCTATGCCATCGGTGGTAAGGCGCCCCCCCATCCCCCTGGGCGCCTCCTGCTCGTCCGAGCCCCCTCCCCTCCTCTCTGCAGCCTGGGAGCCCCTGCATCCCACAAACAAGCCTCCTGCCCCAACGCCCCCACCAGGGACCAGAGAACCCCCCATGCTTGCCTCAGGAATGACAGAGGTACAGCTCTCCACTCCTGACCTCAGGAGCTTGCTGTCTGGGGTAAATGAGCCCCCCCAAGGACTCCCAGTCAGGCTGTGCCACCTGCCACCCGGGAGTCCTGGGCTGAGGCTCAGCCACCAGCCTCAGCAGCCAGCTCCAGGGTGACTCTGATGTGCTCCGGGGACCCAGAAAACAGGGCCATGAGTCAGTCGCCAAAGGGGGACCCATGAGGAGCTGGGGCCTCAAGCTGACCGTGGAGAGAACCACTCCCGTCTCAGACCCTTGGGCTTGGCCCTCAGCTCCAGGTCACCTCCTCAGTGAAGTCTCTGGGGTAAGGGGACCCACAGTGGGTCCCTCTGCTGTCACGTTTGTCCCTACCATGCACCCAGCCTGAGCACAAGGGCCCACCCTATCCCCCTCACACCCAGGGCTACGGCGAGAAGTGACCCCAGGGATGCTCACGGTTAGATGAATACTGAAAAACGAAATGCGTGTGGCTGAGCAAGATTCCCACAACCTGTGTAGGTGATGGACTGACCCTGAGGTCACTTCTAAATGTCCCCACCTGCCCTGGGCAGCCCCTTTTCTCTCAATGGCTGCATGTCATCCCCCCCACCCCCGCCAAGAGCAGGCACAGCTCCTGAGCCCAGGACAACTTGGGGCCCCAGGCTCTCAGAGGCTGAGGGGGGCCCCAGGGAGAGCAGGAGTGCCCAACCTCCCACGGGCAGGTCCACATCAACATCACATCCCGGCTCTCGGGGGCTGGGGTGGGGGTTGCCTACAGCTCCGGGGTCTTACCTCTTACAGCTATCCAGGACTGAGCTCCCCCACCCCAGGGAAGGACACCCACCATGTGAGAGGCCCGGAAGTGGCGGCCTCTGGGGGTCCCCACAGCACCTTTCCAACCCGGCCTGGGCTCTGAGGGTTGAGAGTGGCAGGGCTTCACTGTGAGGTCTCCTCGAGCATTCTGGAGTCAGGTACTCCTGAGTGCCCACTCCTTGGCAGTGTGACCCTCGCTCTCGGAGTCTCAGTTTCCCTCTCTGTGAAATGGTGGTAACTCACCCATCTCGCACGGCCGGGCCCTCTTTCACCTCCCTTCCCTCCTGGGACACCCAGAGTGGCCCCTGCGGCCTCTACAGATCCTCCGACCCTGCGTGTCTGGGAACCATCCTTGTCCCCACCCCCCTGCATCCCTGACCCTCCCACCTCCGCAGGTACCACTCTGGACGTGGTGGAGGTGGAGAGCTACGACCCCTACACGGACACCTGGACGCCTGTGAGCCCAGCCCTCAAGTATGTCAGCAATTTCTCGGCGGCCGGCTGCCAGGGCCGGCTCTACCTGGTGGGCTCCAGCGCCTGCAAGTACAACGCGCTCGCCCTCCAGTGCTACAGTCCCGTCACAGGTGGGGGCTGGGGCCAGGGGTGGGGGCAGGGGCAGGCGGCCCCGGGCCTCTTACAAAGGTCAGACGTGGATGGGACAGTGGGGGAAGAGGGCCGAGGAGGCAGGGAAGCAAGGGGGTCGCCAGCACAGGGCCACAGCCCCATCCCAGCCTAGAGGTGCCGGGGCTGGGGGATGGCGGCAGGGTGCCCATGGCCAGGGGATGGCGAAGCCCAGGCCCGGGTCCTAAAAGTTCTCTGGCTGGGGCATCCACCTGGAACTGGCCTCATGAGCCAGGAGCCGTGGCCCAGACCCCCAAGGCCAGGTGGGTGCTTACTGGGGCTCTGGGTGCTGTAGCAGTGTTTGGCCCCAGCTGGGCTCTCTTGGGCTCAATGGCCCTCCCACCCCATCTCTGACCCTCCATCCCATCCTCCGCACGGTGGAGATGACAATAGGACCCATTTTGCAGGGTGGGTGTGAGGATTCCACAGGAGATGGACTGGACCCAGGGTCAAGAACCCAGGGGCGACGAGTCAGGGTGGGGCAGGCTGGGTGGCAGCCAGGCCAAGGGCTCTGAGTGCCCTAAAGTCCTGCTGAGGACCTGGGGACGAGGTTCCAAGGGCGCCCTGCCCGCACCAGCCTGCCCACCCAGCCCAGGGGGAGTGAGGCTGGTGAGGCTCGGGCAGTGGGCGGCCTGTGGTGCCCCCACAACCCCCCCAGTCCCGCCAAGGCCTCACTCCTGAGCCTCAGAGAGGGGCCTTCCCCTGGGGCCCCACCTGGTCCCCCCGGTGACAGTGGGCCTGTGCTATGTCCCCGCAGACACATGGAGCGTCATCGCCTCCCCCTTCCTCCCCAAGTACCTGTCCTCGCCGCGCTGTGCTGCCCTGCAGGGGGCGCTCTACTTGGTCGGAGACAACACCAAGAAGGTCTATGTGTACGACCCAGGGGCCAACCTGTGGCAGAAGGTGGGCCTCAGCCTCACTCCCAGGGCCACCCGACCCCCCCAGGACTCCTGACTCTGCAGAGAGCAGGCTGCGGACAGGGGATGTGGGGCTGTCACTACATGGGGCGGGCAGAGAAGGGAGAGATGAGAGCCAACGAGCACGGGCTGCTGGTCACCTTGGTGCTCTGTCCCCAGCATAAGGCCACCTGTCCTTCTCAGGGAGCAAAATTGGGCTCACGGGGGCTGCTTCAGGGACAGCTAGACTAAGCAAGAGCACTTCCTTCCTGGTTCTGGCCAGGCCTGAGAGGGAGTGAGTCTCCTGTCCCCGGGGGTGATCAAGCCAGGGAGGGGACTCCTGAGCTGTGGGTGAGGTGGGAGCAGCCAGCTCCTTGGTGTCCCATTTCCCCCAGTGCAGCCGCTTCTCCCCTCCTCCTCCTCCATCAGACCTGGGGGACAGGAAAAGAGGTGGGCATCTCAAGACCTGTCCTTGGGGCCACAGGTCCTTTCCCCACCTTCCTTCCAGAGAAGGAGAAGGGACAGTGCCTGGAGCCCATGGTGGCCTCTGTACTAGCTGGACATCCTAGGCCCGCCTTGCCTGCCTTGAGGGTCTCAGTCCCCGGAGGTCCCAGGAGGTGGCACTGCTTCCAGAGCCACCCCAGGAAGGCCACGCTGGGCAGCCAGGCAACATGAGGGCCTCTGCGGTCCGGCTGACTGCAGCTGTCCCCTGGCGTCAGTGCTCAGCTGACCGGAGGCCCCCGTCACAGAGTCGGAACAGGTGCAGGGCGGGCCCTGGCAGGCTGGCGCTTTCTTCCTGGGCCCTGTCAGCTGGGCCTCGGCCTGGCCTCTCCCAGCCTACGCCACTGTTCTGGGCTGGGGTCCCAGCCGTGTGGGGCTCCCCTTTGTCCTCTCCAGGCCTGGGTGCTTCCAGAAGTGCCCACATCTCTCTCTGGCCTCTGGAAAGCTGTTGGCCCTCACCCCACAGTCCCTCTCCAGGGCACTCCTGAGGCCACGGGCCGAGGCAGGGGGTGCAGGGGCAGAACGAGGGGTCCCACGGGGCGAGGGGTCACATGTGCATCTGTCAGGGCTGTGGCCACATCTGTCCCATCCAAGAGAGCAGCTGAGTCAGAGGCCCAGCCCAGTCCTCATCCTGGGAGGCAGCTCCAGCCTCCACATCCCCCACCCCCGCTGAGTCCCCAACTTCACCCTGGGACATGTGGGTTGGAGGGGAGCAGTGGGGTCTCCCCACTAAAGGGAGAGTCTGTGGGGTCCTGGAGGGGGAGGTGGGGGGAGTTACAGGTCCCCAGGTAGCAGGTGTGCTGGTGCCCTGGACAGGATGGCGGGTGAGTACTGGCTGTCCTTTCTGCCTGTCCCCCGCCCCGCCACCCAAGGGCACCCCTGGCCACCCCCTCCAGCAGCCCACTGGGCACTGACCGCTGACCATCCACAGGTGCAGTCCCTGCACAGCCTGCATGAGAACGGTGCGCTGGTGCCGCTGGGCGACGCGCTCTACGTGACCGGCGGCCGCTGGCAGGGCATGGACGGCGACTACCACGTGGAGATGGAGGCTTACGACCGCGGGCGCGACGCCTGGGTCCGCCACGGCGCCCTGCCCCGCCTCTGGCTCTACCACGGGGCCTCCAGCATCTTCCTGGACATCTCCAAATGGACGCAGCCCTTCAGCCCCGCCCAGGAGCACTGAGCGGCTCCTCGTCATACCTGGGGGGGCCAGCAGAGCCCCCACCCCTGTGGGATGGCCCCCCTCTTATTTTTGCTTGTTTGTTCACTAAGTGCCACTGTCCCCTCCAGGGCTTGAGCTGGGCTCGGGCCACCAGGGACGTCAGAGGACACAGCCTTGCTCTCCGCAGCCACCACCCCAAACTCCTAGCTGACCCATGGCAAGGGCTGGGCCTCAGGATGCCTGTATAGAGGGGAGACCTCAGAAGAAGGAACTGAGGGCTCCGAGGAAGCATTGTGAAAACTCTCGGACTCTCTGAATGTTGGCCCTTCCGGGCTGTGTCCCACCGGTGGTTTTTGCAGGAGTTGCACAAATGAAGGGTGACACGGATTGGCCGGGGAAGCTGAAGCTGTTGGAGAGGGTGGGCACAGAGCAAAGGGCCCTGGGGTGGGGTCAGCACCAGGCCTTCATGGGCCTGCTTCTGCCTGGCCCACAGCTGTGTGACCATAGTCAGCAGCTGCCCCTCTCTGGGCCTCAGGCACATGGGGCCAGCTCCGGTGGGCTGTCATCTCTCCCTGCTCCCAGCCTTGCATGCTGGCACCTTGTTTCCAAAGCTTGCTCCTGGGGACCCAGGAGGCCCAGCCCTTTCTGTGCCACATCTCCCAGGAGGACAGCACCGAGGGAGGCACTGGAAGGAAGGATGTGGGGTGTGGGGGCCAGGAGAGAGGGCTTTTCTGCCTGCCAGGGGTGTGCGACTTGGGAGGGAGGGCCAGCAAAGTCTTCCCAGGGAGGTGAGCAGGAAGAGGTGCTCCCTGGCCAGGATTCCCCCTGTTTATAGGGGCGGTTCCCTTCAAAACCAAGGCTCTTCCTCAGAGTGGAGGTCCCCAGTGGGGCTGGGGGTCCTGCAGGGATTTCCAGGAATGCCTCTTGGGTGCGTTGGTGGCTGACTCCCAGATGACTTCCTGAGCGAGGCTGGCATCCAATGGGCTCCTCCTGCAGCACGTGGTGTGACTCAGGGTGGCTCAGGGCTCTCCCAGAGCCCCCGGGGCAGCCGGGGGCCCCTCACAGAGCTAGCTCAGCCTCCCTGCCCCTTCTCCCTCCTCCTGAACGAGGCGCAAGTTTGTGACCAAGGGGACAACAAAGGACTCCCACTGGGTGCTCGGTGGCCTCCCCCTTTGTCACAGGCTCCATCGGGGGACACAGGGCTGCAAGTCGGGAGTTCCAGGCCCAGCCCTGGCACTGACCAGCAGAGGCCTTGGGTAGCTCCAGTCTCCCTCTGGACCTGGGGTTCCTCTCCAGGGTCAGCCCACAGGCCCTCCGTGAATCCATCAGGGACCAGAGAGGCCTCTGACATCCCTGGTTCTGAGGAAGGAATCCCCAGGTCCCTCCAGCTTGCAAAGATGCAGATCCACCGGGCTCCCAGACCTGACTCCTCACGCCCGGATCTCTTGGTGGGGAATGGAGTTGGCCCCACAGGGCCCAGAGAGAGCAGGGCCTCCTGAGTGTCTGTTCCCAAGGCAGCAGGAGTCCCGGACCTGAGGACACCTAGCCAGCTGGTGGAGTGGGTAAAAATGAGGATGAAGGTTTCTGGGATCCTTGAATCTTTCCGTAAGAAAATCTTCTGAAATGTTTTCTAGACAATTCTTGAAGTTACTCAGCTAAGTGCTGTTTCAAAATAAAGACTCAATATGTCAAAATGGACTTATTTTTTTCACAGTTGGGCAGTTGACAAGGTGGTGTCCTGGAACAAGGCTTGCTTTCTGCTCCTGTGCGCCATCATGGCAATGGGAGGCAGTTCCTGGGGTGGGGAAGCACATCCCACTCCAGGGCCTGGGCCTCCCCTTTGGGGTACCAAATTGCCCCCAGTCTGATTAGCTGGACTGCGCCTATTCAGGGCGCTGGATTAGGCCAATTGCATCCTTTAGGGCCCCAGGAGGAAACAGATGGCCCCACAAATTGGGTCATAGGGGACAATTAAATGAAGGTTGCTTTCCAAGGTGTGGGCCGGCTGACAGGAACTCAGCAAGGACTCAAGGGGCCCCCAGGGCTGGCAACAGCTGGCAACCTTCACCATCCCTCTGCCTCCAGGGGCAAAGGAAGGAGCAGACGCAGACTCCAGGAGGAGAGCCGGAGGGAGAGGGCTGCCAAGGAGCCGGGGTCTTTGCTGATGGAACGCAGCCCCTGCCACCGCCACCTGCAGCCCAGTGGGGAGAAGTGGCAGAATAGATACCCCCACCTCCCTCTCTTTCCTACCCCGTAGTCTCTCACTAGTGCCTCCCACTGGCCAAACCCAACCAGAATCAGAGGGAAGACAGGCCATTGACACAGTTCATGGCGGCCAGCCCGCAGGGACAGGTAGCAGGTGGAGAAGGTAGACAGGGACCAGGATGGGCAAACGGAAGATGTCTAGCACGCACATCAAACGTTCAAGAGATTCTCATGTAAGACAGACATTAATGGACTAATTCACACAAGGAACAGATGGAGCAGCCGAAGGCAGCGTCTTGCCTCATCAAAGTCCGCAGGAAAACAAGGACTCATTAGAAGCTTTGGGGCTAGTCTGGCTTCTAGAAAGGGCAGTGGAGACCTTGGAACATGTGCAAAAGCCCACCACACTCTCAGGCCCGGGGGGGGCCAACCACCTCCCCAGCCCCAGAGTATTCACATCTGCCAGGTGGGTGTGTGTTGTCTTTCTCACAATGTTGGGTAAACTGAGACACCGCGCCTGCCCCAGCAGACCTCAGCCCTCAGGGACCACACAGTGTCCTCAGGAGCCAGGCCCAGCACAACCAGCTGGGGCTCAGCTCCTTTTCGTTCCCAGGTGAGCCAGGGTCCAGGGATGTTTCTAGCCACTTCTATCAGACTTGGGTTTTCCAGTACCTCCCAGACAAGACCCTTTTATTATTAGGTATCTTCCTTGTACCGGGCAGGGACAGTGATGTCTGGAATAGAGTAGTTGACACTCTCATGTAAATGTGTGTCATTAAATGGACTGTTCAAATGACAGTTCACCGTTGTCACTTTAGACCACTGCTCCAGTTGGTTGGTTGACCAGTTGGCCCAGTGGAAAGTCTGCGTATTGACCTGGAGCCTGTCCGTGACTTAAGAAGGAGGTGGTCACAGCCACATGCAATGGAATGATGTCGACTCCTACAGGGCCGTCTCACTCACCTTTGTTCCCCAGCACCCCCAGCACAGTGCTGTCACTCAGCCTGAAGTGTGGCTGCCGTTGCCATGTGTCTGTGATTCTCCTGAGGCCCCAGCACCAGGCACACAGGAGGCCAGCCAGGCATGCAGCTGATTAACTGAAGAACGAAGTGGACTGAGACGAGAACCTTCACGGAGGAAGCAATTCCCTGTTTGCCGTGAATATCCCTGGAGCCGACATGATCTCCTCCAGCTGTGGGGGCTGGACCCCAGAGAAGGTTTCATTTGGTGGCTCAAGGACCTTGGGCCAGTCCCAAAATCTGAGCCTCAGTTTCCTCATCTGTGTTATGGGGACAATCACGTGATCTGAGAACTAGGTGATGTCATGTGCTGGGGAGGCTCCGGTAAACAGCGGAGGTCGCCTTCCTTGTGCATCGGGAGGCCACACAGCAAGTCGACTTCAGGCTCCCATTGTGTTCGGGGGCAAAGGGAGCTTTTATTCCCATGACTTCATCACAAAGGTCCTTCCTTTGGAGGAAGAGAGAAGAGTGGGGACAGCTTGACTGCATCAGGCTGCTGGGAAGCCAGCGCGGAGGCTGTGACATGAGGGCCCAAGAATGAAGATTAGATTTCAGCCAGGCGTGAAGGCGTGTGGGGGAGGCCACCTCGAGCCCTGCCTGGGTCCCCTTCTGTGGATGCTCACTCAGTACCCTATCCAGGGGTGGATCAACTTGCCTCCAGATGCTGCCTCTGCTTCTGAACCCGTGGGCTGCTGCTACAGGCAGCAGGGGCCTCGGCGCCATCAGAAGACCGTTTCTGGTGGTCCCTGATCCATGCGTTTCTTTGCTAAGCTCAGCCTTCCCCTGCGTGGAGGCCGTTTTTGAAATGTGACCCCAGAAGCACGCAGGGAGCCCACCTGAAGGCCCCAGCCCTTTGTGCCCTCCTGCCCCAGGTCCAGCTGAGTCATGACCTTGGGATCGTGTTACAGGACGCAGCACCAGCACCAGAACCGATTTGATTTGGGCCCTCTGGCAGGGCCTATGACATCACTAGGATTGTTCACTGTTTGGGAAAATAACTGTTTTTCACATGGCAACAGCTCCTGTCCTCAAGGCTGGCCTCCTGCGGGCTGGGGCCCCCCACTGTGAGGTGGAAATGATGTCACATGAACACAAGATCACATTCCCCAGATCGGGTCCTTCCATCCCCACATGTCACCCGTGTTACCAAAGGTGACAGAGCGTGAGCGTCACCTTCCCAGGGTGCAGGTTGGCCCAAGTGGCACTTGACCTGAGAGCAGCAAGCCCTCTGGCCCCTGTGGACAGAATCTGGGCCAGCAACCCAGACACGGGGCCCCCAAGCAGCCTGGCCTCCGGGCTGGGGGTGAGCACCACCGGCCGCCTTCCTCCTGGCCGTGGCCTTGCCTGTTCCCACGTCCCTTATGAGTGGGATCCCAGAAGAGGGCTCAGGGACAACAGCTGCTATTATGCCCACTTAACAGAGGAAGGCTGCATGCCAAATGGCCCTAGATGTGCCACCTCCAAAGCCCCATGTGACCTTTGCTCCAGGGGGCCGTGCAATGGCCAGGTTTGCTGAGCAGACCCACTGCCGGGATGTCCTGGGCTCTGACCATGCTCTGCCGTGGCCCCCACAGCCTGGAGCCTCTGTCTTCACATTGGTCCGGGGGTACCTCCCTGTGACGTGGTGTCGATGGCCTGGGCAGGGACCCTCACCACTCAGGTGGCCTGGAAGGCAAGCAGGCCACACTCACCACAAATCCAGCTCATCCTGGAGCAGGCACCTGTGCCTTATTGCCAGCTCTCAGGCAAGGAAACTGACACTCCAAGATGCTCTGGAACAGGCTGGCCACCATGAGGTCCCCAAGCCAAGCTCCTTTCTTCCCACTTCGTTGGGCTGCCCCCAGGGCATTCCACCTCCTTAAGCGGGGGAGGTTCTGTGGACAAGCCCCCTGATTCAAGAGTGGCCAGCTACAGGTGTTCCCCTGGGATTCCCTGCCAGCCAGACCCCCGGAGGAAATCCCACACCCACGGGATGCCCACTGGTCTGAGAGAGAAACAGGGCCACATCCTCTTCAATAACCTTCAAGCTCATCCTGCAGCTCATATTTCACACCATCTAGAATAGGAAGGACCTTAATGGATGAAACGTGCGGCTGTGAAGATGTCATCCTGCCCAGTGGGCAAGAGGGTCTGACTTCAGCCCCAAGCCCAGGCTGTGTGTCCCTGGGCGAGCCACCCACCTCTCTGGGCTAATCAGTGGGGCCTGCGAGAAGTGAATGAAGGGCTGGATGTGGACGTGCTTTTGCAGAAACACCAAGGGACCGTTCACAGAGCTGCGACTCCTGGGGACAGGAGGCCCTCTCTGCCAGGGGATCTTAGGTTTCAGCAGAGAATACCCTACGCTTGGTGTCCTATGATCGCGGATGCAGTCTCCTTGAGTAAATGAAACAGAACAAACTTACAACACTTAACCCTGAAGCACATGCCCAGCACATACAAACAGGTCATGAAAACGTTCCAACGTGAGGCTTCCTAACAGCCCTTCCTCATGGGCCCAGAAATAAGAAGCCACCCGAGAAATCCTTAACTCTTTTCCGGCTTCCCAATAACGCCCTCCATGCATCTGGAAGCAAATCTCCTTACTCGTAACAAAACTGCTGAACGTTTGCAGAGGAAATAAGTTCATATATTTAGTTGAGTACATCTTACATAAGCCGGTATTTCACAAACGTCTTCTTGGAGATCTGCAATTTCTGTAGGGATTTCTCTTTTTTCATTCCATGGATAAATCTTTTTAAAAAATCGTTAAAAAGATGAGGACAGAACTTCTCTTTTGCAATCCTAATTTGCCTCTGAAAGACAGCCTCATAGAGTAAGTCTTTGGGACACACTGACCCGTGGGGGGAACACATTCTATGGTGGGTGGGGTATTTTTTCTTTAAACATCCTCCCCCACCCCCAAAAAACTCTACCACCATCCCCACATCCTACAGGAAAAGAGGCCAAGTCACGGGGAACAATTAATACCAGGCTTTTTCTAAAATATGGAGTATTTCCTGTCCCCTGGAAACCGTGCCTGAGCGGTGGGGACTATAGGTGGTCCATGTGAGCTCCCCTCTGAGGACTACCCTCGTCCCCTCCCCCAGGCCAGACTCCTCCTGGCTTCCAGTTCCCAGCGCCACATCCTGAAATAGGACCGGGTAAGGCCTCCTCTCTTCTCAGAAGAGGTCAAAATCATCCCTTGGTGTGGGTGTAGGCCCTTTGGAAGGCGCATTCCTCAGCAGCGCCTTCTCCCACTGTTGAATAAAATGCACTGTGCACCCACCAGGTGCAGGCCCCCAAGGGCGGGGTACAGAGCCGGAGGGCTGTCGCAGGCCATCACCTTGCAGTGGCTGAGACAGACAAGCAATGGGCACGGAATAGAACAAGGTGGCCCAGGGAAGGGGTGAGGAGGCTGGCTCTTCCCAGGGAGGAGCCTGGAGCTCAGGCCTGCAGGGTCTGGTCCACCTGTCCCAGTGGGGTGCCCTGCGCTGACGCGGGTGGGCAGCAGGCAGCCTCGTCCCTGGTTGGGTCGGCTAGGTCCAGATGGAGCTGAGTCCTCCCAGTCCCCTCCTCGGTGTGCCGGCATCAGTGCAGGGTGCTGCCCCGGGTTGTAGATTCACCCGTGCACCCTTCCCGCCCCAGGCGCCCGCAGGTGTGCCGGGGTGGGGAAGAGCGGCTCATCCTTGAGCTCAGGGCGCCCCAGCCATGAGGACAAGGGTGCCCTAGAGGGGAGGGGCCCTCGCCTGGGAAGGGGGAGACAAGGAGGGACTCAGAGGGTCTTCCTGGTCCGCAGTACTCAACATACGTCGGCAAGGCCAGGACAATGGGGAGGCAGGAGGCGTCTCAAGGTCCCCGCAGAGAAGGCGAGGGACAGAGAAGGAAGAAGAGATGCCCCCGGGCCCAGGAGAAGGGGTGTCCCGGCTCCCCGCGAAGCAGAAGCACTGGACACCGCGCAGGGAGGGACCAGGAGCCGGGAGATGGAGCGGAAAAGTGCTCGACATGAGGGGGCGCTCCCGCCACCGCGAGCGAGTGCTCCCCGCGCCCCCTGCCTCCCCGGTAGTCCCCTCCTCGCACCCCCTTCCCTACCCTGTGCCCCGCACCTCAACTCCTCGCTGCAGCGCCCCCCGCCCTCCCTGGCACCACCCCCGCCACTGCCGCAGCGCCCCCTGCCCTTCTCCGCACCCCCCGCCGCAGCGCCCCTGCCCTTCCCCGCGCCCCGCGCTGCAGCGCGCGCCGGAGCCGGGAGGGGGCGCCGGGCGCGGCGGGGGATTCGAGCGCGTTATAAGCGCGGAGCCCCAGCGCGGTTCCGAGACGCCGCGCTCGCAGCCCAGAGGGACCCGCCGCCCGCATGGCCCCCGCCCGCCGCCCCGCCGGAGCCCGCCTGCTGCTCGTCTACGCGGGCCTACTGGCCGCCACCGCCGCTGGCCTCGGCTCCCCGGAGCCCGGCGCGCCCGCGGGGAGCCGCGCCCGCGAGGAGCCGCCGCCCGGGAACGAGCTGCCCGCGGGCCCCGGGGAGAGCCGCGCGGGGCCGGCCGCCCGCCCGCCGGTAAGACGCCGCTCCCGCCTGACCGCGCCCCGGGGACCCCCGGGCTCTGCTCCCGCCGGAGCCCGCCCGTCCCCGAGGCCCAGGGCGCACCGGGCGCGGGGCAAGCGCGGCGCCGCGGACAGGGACCTACGCTGACTTGGCGTCCTTTCTAAAGTGGGGCTAAAACCGCTTTGCTCGCGGGGCTCCAGGGACACCCGGGAGGTCTGCACGCCGCCGCCTGCACCGCCGGGCGCTGTAAAGGCCAGCCTTGACCTTGGCTTTTGGTGGTTTTCTTTGGCATCGAAGCAAAATTCTACCGGGCCAGGGGAAAATGTCTTTTCTTTGGGGACAGAAGAAAGTTGGGGAATATGTAAAATGAAAATAACTTGATTCTCGTGAAATTGGGAAGGAGGTATTTGTAAAAGTGTGAGCAAATTACTGACCTCTCCCCCCCAATCTACTTGGGGCAAATCCCTCTGAAAAACAAAAAAATGCCTCCTTGCCCGTCTAGGGGAAGGAAGTGGAGGGGCGATGCAGGACCCCTCAAGGCCGTGTGACTTCAGGTGTGGAGGGGCGATCTTTAGCTCTGCCCGGCTCCTTCCTTCCTTTCCAGGATGGTGCAGAGGGTGGTAAGGTTGGGGGGGCTGGGGACTGCGGGGCTCCGGAGTCCTCAGTGTGGGCGGGGCCTTTCAGACTGGGTGGGTGGTTGGGTTTCTTTTACTCTGAAGATGCCCAAGGGCAGAGAGTCGCTGGGGCCTCAGGACCCGGCCTCTGCTCTCAGCATCTCACTTGGAACCAGGATGGCCAAGGACGCCTTCATAAGGTGGGCGGAGGTGGCAGCCAGCCCTGCGGGCTCCCTGGGAGGAGCCTCCCCAAAGCCCTCTGTCCCCACCACCCTCAGCCACTTCCCATGGACTGAAGGCAAACTCCCCCCAGACAGTGGGCCACCATCCCTGGGGGGCAGGTACGGCTGTCAGATGTCCAGTACAGTCTCCAGGAAGCAGGAGCCTCCAGGCGGGGTTCTGGCTGTGGACCCTCTTTGGGGTTCAAGGTGGCACCAGAGGCTCTGGCTCCTTTCTGAGACTCCCTCGAGGCTGGAGACCTCCGTGAGCCAGGGTGGCTGCCTGCCACCCACCCACACTGCCACAGGCTCGTTTCCATGGGCTCCAGACCATGTGGTTCCTCTTGTTTCTGCTCCCCCAGACCAAACTGGGGTCTGAGTGCATCCAGAGGCTGCTGGTCCAGCTGAGGGGGCAGCCAGCTCGGCACGCCCACCCGGCCCGTGTGGAGTCCTGCCGTGGGTTTCCACCGAGGGCGGCATGAGCCTGTGAGGTGGGGTCACAGGTGTCCGTGGAGAGCAGCTGGCGGGGCAGCACCTCGTGGGGTCCACCACCCAGCTAGGCATGGGGAAGCCCCGGGCACTCTGAGGCCCTTCTCTGTCCACCTCAGGTTCCTCTGACCAAGAAGTCCCCATCTGCCCCCCACAGCACACTGACTCCCAAAGGAAGGCCCCGGGTGTCTGCAGAGTGGCCCAGAGACCACTGGGTCTGTCTCTGATGACAGCCTAGCCAGCACCAGAACCCCAGGGTCCCCCCATCAGCCACCAGACTTGGCGCCCATGACCTCATCTAAGGACTCTTGAGCCAGTTTCCTTGCCAGCTGGCATCCTTGCCTGGAGCCCAGACTGTCCCAGGCCCTCTGCCCAAAGGGCTGAAGGCCTCTCCCTGGAAGGACCCTCCTGGAACTTTCCTCATTGTCAGGACTGGTCAGAATGCAGCATGCCGGGGAATGGATACTTCTGGAAGAGTCACTGTCCTTGCAAGGGTCGAGCATCTTGGAAGGCCTGAGGAAGATGAGTGGCTCACGCTCCATGCAGGGGCCTTGACATCTCAGTGCTGGCCCACTCAGTCCCCCTAACCACCCTGGACTTTAAGCCAGGCAGCCCTGAGGGCTGATGTTGGCCTCCCTGGAACTTCAGACCGTAGGGGTTGGACAAGGGGGCCCGCTGGTAGCTGGGGTCCCCATATTCACAGTTACCTCCTGAGCACCTGGGGGTGCCAGTGGTCCCATCCCCCTGGTGACTCTCCCAGGAAGCTGTGATCACTGCAGCTCCTACGGAGGAGGCTGGGAGAGGCCTAGTGGCCCAGCAGTGCCAGGCTTCCCGCCCGCTATGGAGCTCTGCAACCCATCTTCCTCCACCCACGTCTGGGGTCCTCTTCTCCTGTTCCCCAGGGATCATCCTCCATGTGCTAAGAGGAAGGGGTCGGGGGCCAGGGGCTGTGCTGTCTTTGAGGGCACCACTGTTGACAAGGACGGGGCCGGAGGGTGCTGAAGGCCAGTTCTACATGGTCACATGCTGTGTGTTTGGTGGGTGTCAACTAAGGGAGGCGAACCAGCCTGAGGGCCACCTGTATTCCAGGAGCCCAGCACCGAGCGAGCGCGCAGCATCGACCCCCATGATGCCTGGATGCTCTTCGTCAGGCAGAGTGACAAGGGTGTCAACAGCAAGAGTGTGAGCAGAGGCAAGGCCAAGAAGCTGAAGGTGAGCAGGAAAGCGGCAGCCAGTGTGTGTGTGTGTGTGTGTGTGTGTGTGTCCCAGGGGAGGGGTGCGAGGGGGGCCTCCACCTGCGAGTCTTCCGTGAACCCCTAGCCCACCGCCATCACCCCCTGCACCTCTCGCGAGCCCCCACTGCACACCCTGAGCGTTTCCAACAAACACAGCCCCTCCCCCTCGGCCTGGGGCCAGAGAGCACAGAACGTGCCAAGCTGGGGCCCAGGTGACCCTGAGTTTGGGGCCTGATCTGACCACTTACCCTGCACCCCTTGAATGCCAGGCAGCCTGATGGGCTACCCCCTTCCTCTTCCCTCTGCACCTGGTGAGGGAGGCCTGGGCTAGCCTGGGAGGGCAGTCAGGGACCAAGCTGGAGGGGCCTGCAGGCGGGTGGGAGTGACACACAGTCTGGTTCCCAGTGGGTGGGGGGCATGGGGATCCTGGCAGTGCTGGTTCCCCTTCTCATTCAGCCTCGGACCTGGCGCCTGGTTCCGACGTCTGACTCTTGCCTTGAGCCCCAAAGAGGGCCATGTCCCCTGGGGTGGGGAGCTCTGGGGCAGAGGTGTACTGCCCATACTGGGTTTAGGTTTCTCCATCCACCCAGAGGACCAACCTCACGCTGCCCCAGATCTGCCCCAACGATGCAGTGCCAGGTTCTGAGCCTGAGGCAGGTGGGCGGCTGGGCTGTCCCCATGGCCTGGCCTGGCCCATCACCCTTGCCCCTCTGAGCCACCTGGCCCCGCCCCAAACTGAACTGGGGGGTTCGCCATGCTCCTCCCTGCAGGGACTTCCTTGCTCCCGTGTTGGGTCCCAGCCCTGCCCAGGGTGGGCTCCTTGAAGTCCCAGGCCCTGCTGCTGGGCCAGGCACAGTGGGGACTCACTGATGTTTGGCCGACTGGTGCAGTAACAGACCCTGAGACGAGAAAGTGGCCTGGAGTGTCCTTCCCACCTCCTTTCCCTCCTTTCCCCCTCTGCCTCCCCACTGGCTACCCTGCCCTCCCTCAGCCCAGCCCTGGGGGCCACCCCACCCCACCCCTGGCCAGCCACCAGCCCCTGCCTCCAGCACAATCCAGTCCTCACACTCAAGGCCTGGCAGCTTTCAAAACGTGGACCCTCACTGCCTTCTCGGGGAGTCTGAGGCTGACCTCCACCTTGGAGGTCACTGCGGGGGCCCCTCCTGCCTGCCTCTTTGTGGCAGCTCCCAGCCTGCCAGTTCAGATGTCCTCACTGCTGAGGTTCCCTTTCAGCTCGGCCTGCCAGGGCCCCCTGGTCCCCCCGGCCCCCAGGGCCCCCCAGGCCCTGTCATCCCACCAGAAGTACTGCTGAAGGAGTTCCAGCGGCTGCTGAAAGGTAGGGGGACACCCACGCGGGCACAGCCCCTACCTGGTGCGAGTGGGGCCAGGGGAGGCATCCTGGAGGAGCCGAGATAGCTAGACCTCAGCACGTGGGCCAGCACCCAGGGGGGCCCCTGTTCTGTGCCGGGCTCAGGGGCCGCCCAGCTGGCCTGGGTGGGCTGAGGGTCAGCAGCTGGGGGTTGGAGTGTGGCCAGGAGGGGGCTCCACAGAGGAAGGTGGGCTTGGCCACTCCATGTTCAGTAGCTGCTCGGGGACCAGCACCCATGCCCCACCTGGACATCAGGTGAGCCCAGCGAAGGCCAGCAGCCCGGAACCTACACCCCGAAAGTGGAGAGTGTCAGGGGGAAGTCAGGGCCTTAAGCTTGCAAAGTGCTTCTCTGACCCTCATGGTGACACGGGGGAGATCTGAGGCTCCCCTAGGTACACAGGCCCCCTGACTGCAGACGCCAACTTCCTCCCCTCCATCACCCCTGCCCCCACCTCCTCCCCTGACAGATCTCAGCTGCTGGGCAGAGAGCCCCATGGGAGGGCACCTGTCCCCAGTGGGGCACGGACGATAGTGTATGGGGGCAGCACAGGGTGGAGCCCAGCCTGGCACCCCCCAGTCACTGTCCGGCCCCGGCTGGGGCAGCAGAGCTGGAGGGCGCACAGGGAGAGAGTGGAGTGGAGCTAAGCTGTCACACTCAGGGGGCAGCCTGCACTGTGGCCAGCTGCTAAGAGGTGGCTCACGTTCTTTACTAGAGTTGATTTTATTAGGAAGAGCTATTGAAAGAGCTTGTCCCCCTTCCCGACAACTTACTGTTCATTGAAATACACCAGCTTCAGCAGAGGGAGAACCTCCATGTTATTTCCCGTGTAGCTGCAATAATTTATTTACACCCAGCTCTTTCCAAAAATGATCAAGCCTGGCTTATACGCTGGCATTCGCTGATACAATAAAAAATGTAACCAGAGAAAAAGCAGCAGCGTGAAGGGGGAAGTGTGCGTAGGATAGAGAGCGCTGAGTGTGTCTGCCCCGAGCTTCCCGGTAGCCAAAGCGTGAAAAGAAACAGGAGCGGCCACAGGGCCAGGAAGCAGTTTCTGCAGGCCCCGCAGGTCAAGACGGGGTCTCCCGTGGATTCCGGAGTGCGTTCAGGGGCCATCGGTGAGGCCCCCCCCCCCCCCCCCCCAGCGTTCTGGAAGTGCCAGGGTGTGGGGAATGGGTCCGGGACACCTACGCGCGGGCGGGTGGTCCCGGCGCGCGGCCACCGCTCACTCTGTGCCAGGCGCGGTGCGGCAGCGCGAGCGCGCGGAGGCCGAACCCTGCACGCGCGGCCCCACCGCGGTCCCGGCCGCCACCAGCGGGAACGAGGAGGCGGCGGCGGCGGGGGCCGCGGACGTGCTGGCGCTGCTGGCCGCGCCCCTAGCCCCGGGCCCGCGGGTGCCGCGCGTCGAGGCCGCCTTCCACTGCCGCCTGCGCCGGGACGCGTCGGTGGAGCGGCGCGCGCTGCACGAGCTCAACGTCTACTACCTGGTGAGGCCCGGCCGGCCGGGGCGGGGCGGGGGGGAGCAAGGATGCGGCGGGCCCGTGACCGTCCGTGCGCCCCGCAGCCCGACGCCGAGGGCGCCTTCCGCCGCGGCCCCGGCCTGAACCTGACCAGCGGCCAGTATACGGCGCCCGTCGCCGGCTTCTACGCGCTCGCCGCCACGCTGCACGTGGGTGAGGCCCGGCGCCCGGGAGGGGGGATCGCCCGCGCCGCCCCGGCCTCCGCCGCCCCATGACCACCCCCCTCCCCGCAGCGCTCGGGGAGCAGCCGAGGCGGGGGCCGCCGCGCCCCCGGGACCGCCTGCGCCTGCTCATCTGCATCCAGTCCCGGTGCCAGCGGAACGCGTGAGTGGGCGCAGGGGAGCGTGGATAGAGGAGACAGCCCGAGGCCGCGCCGCCGCGGAGGCAGGCAGCTCCGGGCTTCCGAAACAGGCACCAGACCCGCCTCCTCCCTCCAGCCTCCCCCGCGTCCCGGCCCCCTGTGCACACTCCCCGACAACCCTTCCTAGGACCTGGGAGCCTGGCCCTCGCCCGCCTCGCCCCCCGACCTCCCGCCCCAGGGGACTGACTCCATCTCGTCACCTCCTCAGAGAGGCCTTTCGTGACCACTCTGCAGGGCCCTCCCCAGTCACTCTGGCCCCTCCCTGTGGACCTCCTTCCCGCACATGACCCTGTTCATCTTCCCCGTTGCAAGTTGGTCCGCGCGGGCAGGGGCGGCTCCCTCGGTAGCCCCAGCCCCCAGAACAGAGCCCAGGCACAGAGCAGACGCTCCCCGATAGTCCTATAAGGCATGAATGAATGAAATTCAAAACCTCGTGTTCTGATTTGCAAGTCCTCCACCGATTGGCGGACCTGCTTACTAGCGTCACTGCCGCCATCCCACCACCTCCGCTCGCGTCGTTTCCAGCAAAGCTAGGACCTGCTGCCCCTGGGCGCGGCCAGCCTGCCGGGCCGGCCCTCACAGCTCACCTTGGCCCTGTGGAGACTGTCCTGACTCCCCTTGGGGAGCCGGTTCAGATACCACCTCCCCCAGAAGACCCAGCCGAGACAGCTGTTCCACCGGCACTTTCGCTGGCCCGGTGTTGGTTGCTGGGTGAATGTGAGCACATTGTATGTAAAGGTGGAGGGATCTGGGGCGGGGGGCGGGGGCTGACCCTCTTTCTGTTTTGGCTACAGCTCCCTGGAGGCTGTGGTGGGCCTGGAGAGCAGCAGCGAGCTCTTCACCATCTCGGTAAATGGCGTGCTCTATCTGCAGGTGCGTGGGGCAGGCTCAGGCATGGGGAGCACCGCCTGGGCGTGGCCTTTGGGTGACAGGGCAGGGAGGGGTGCTGGTGGATGCTCAGGAGCTCTGGCAGCAGTGCCCTCAGACTCCAGGCCTGGGAGAGGTTTGGGGTCGCATCCAGGCAGAGCCAGGCCATGTCCAGGTCACCTTCCCCCAAAGATACAGAAGGTTGTGTGGGTCCCCAGATTCTGCATTTCTGGGAGTTCCCTGGGGCTGTGACCCTGCTGGTGCACGGACATTTGGAGCAGCCAGCCCAGAGTACCAGTCCCACGAGGCTCTGCTAAATGGGTCGCTGGCCAGGTCTATGGGGCAGGGCCACCCTCACACCCCACTGTGGGGCCCTCACCAGCTCAGCATGCAGCAGAGAAGCCTGTTTGACTCTTGAACTCTCTGGCCCTGAGCATGGGCTCGCTCCCATGCACATGAACCACAGTGAGCCCCTGGGCACAGGGGGGGCCCACGGAGCTGCAGAGAAAGCACTAGAGTAGGGGTCAGAGGCACTGGGTTTGAGGGCAAGGCCAGCCAAGCCCTGGCTCCACGTCCTTGGGCAGGTGGAGTGGGGGTGCCCCTGCAGGCTGGCAGTCCCCAGGCTGACTCCTGGTGGGCGCCCCTCCCTGTAGACGGGCCAGTACACCTCCGTATTCCTGGACAACGCCAGCGGCTCCTCCCTCACGGTGCGCAGCGGCTCCCACTTCAGCGCTATCCTCCTCGGCGTGTGAGTGGCCACCCCAGGCCCTTGCTCTTGCTGGGCAAACAGGGCTACGGTCCAAATGATCTCTGGGCAGTGTCGGAGTGGCAGAGGCCACACACAGGAGGAAGTCCCCTGCAACTGCCCCCACTGGCCACCGCAGTTCAGCCCAGAGACGGCCACAACAGCCAGCCCCAGGAGGTGACATGGAAACTGGCAGTCCTGGGACCCGGATGACTTCAGGATGCTGTCATTCAAAAGGGGAAAAGCCCCATTGGGCTGTTATTCTGGAAATGTTTCCAGTGAGGTTCAGTGTGCCCAGGAGCACTTGCTTTTGTCCCTGGCTGCAGACCGGGCCCCTCCTGGCCGGTTAGGCACCTTGCCCAGAAAGCATCAACTGCCTTGCTGTGGTGGAGCCCTACCTTTTCCATCTTTCTTAGCGTTCTCTTGGGCTGCCAGGAGTGCCAGCCTGGAGGGAAAGGCTGGTCAGCCTGCCCAGGTGCCCTGTGTGCAGGGGGAGGGCCTCCCAGGGAAAGCGAGCTGCATGGCGAGGCCACCATGAGCAACAGCCTTCCCACAGCTCCCCTCTCCACCTGGGGCCCTCTGGTCCGCACCTGCTCTTCCCCCAAAAGTGTCTTTGGCCTGCCCAGGGACCTCAGGGTGCTGCTTGGCCTGCAGTGACCACAGGACTCAAGACTCTCATTGTAGCTCCTTGGCAGAGCAACCTTGGAAACCAGAGGGACGCTGGAAAGGGCTTATGAAGGGACAGTGAGAGTCTGGGCCTGCCTTTGAGGAGCTGTGGTCACTTCTAATGTGTGCAAGATGACCTGCAAGTTCACCTCGCAGATGGTCTTTCCAAACAGGAGCTATGCTCTTCCCCTCCTCAGGAAATCCTTCCCTTTTCCCATCCCGGTTGAGGTCTCAGTGCTGGGATCCACCCACCAGATGAAAGATCTAGAACATCTTTGCAGATTAGAGACGGCCAGGCCCTGCCCACCCATCTGAACAGACACAGCAAAGGCTTCCCAGGAGCTGACAGCTCCCACTGCCCACCTATGGCCTAGCTTGGTCCAACCAGCTCAGGGGTTATTCAAAGCATCTTCCCTAATTGGGTGGAAACGGGGCCCCGAGCTCGGACAGGTGGAGGAGACAGTGCCGAGAACGAGCTGGTCCTGGGAAGGCTGGGTCCCAAGTCCGCCATGCTGCAGTAGCAGTGATGGGACCCGGGTGGGGGAGGGGGACGTGTTCCTGTGAGGAGACATGGGTGTTGGCCTGCAGCATGTTTCTTCCAAGGTGCAGGGGCCCCCACTGCCTGCTGAGGAAGTTACCCCAACCCGTCCCTACATACAACGGGCTACCGGGACCTGGAACCACAGGTTGTCCTGGGGGCCAAACTGCTCTAACAAGGGTGTGTTCAGGCCTGGGAGAGAAGAGGGCACTGGCCAGTCACCTTAACCTAGCTGGCCTCAGGGTGCGCAGGTGACTGATCCCCAGACTCAGAGTCAAAGACCTCTCTCCTCAAGCACGGTACACGCCGACCCATCTGTGCACTCTGGCAGGCCTGGCACGGTTCTCAGTAGGACTCGCACCCGCCCTACCAGGAAGCGCCGGCTGGCCTGTCCTGCCTCCCCTCGCTCTTTGATAAGGGGTGACGTGACCACACCCTTTTCTGGATTTCACTTTGCATCCAGTGGGCACAGATATTTTAGAGAAGTTCTCTTTTACCCTTGAAAAAGCCACAGATCTCTTTCATTTTCTCAAGTGTGTTACACAGCAATTTAATGAAGTATTTATTGTATAATATTGCCAGGTAGAATATATTTATATATAACTGACTTTATGAAGTGGTGCAAGTACTTAAGAATTGTGTTATGTGATTATACAAAGTTGCAATAAAAACAAAGGGCAGACCTTAAAGCACAGCGTCGTCTTCATTTAGACCAGGCTCGCTGGGATGGTGGGGTGTGCACTGTGGGGGGAGAGGTGGAAGGATGGCCTCCAGCCTGTGGGGGCCCCAGGACCCCAGGAAGGTGGCGGGGGAAGGCCTTGCCAGGGAAGCCGCGGTGCCAAACCTCTCTAGCTCTGCAGCAGTGGCCCTCTGGGAAGCAGGGACACGTGAGTCACAGGCTGACACCTGGTCTGCTATAGGAAGATGCTTATTGAATAAATTGTTCGATTTCCCAATTCTGAGATGCTGAGACTCTTTCCTTCAATGGTGCCACCCTGTCTGATGTCACAGTCCTCAGCAGAATTGGAACCTGGCTCTAACACGGGCAGGGTGTGCTCTGAACACTCCCAAGGAACTTGGAGCAGGGGCCCCAGTTCCGCTGACCGAGCTGACGGGTGATAAGCCCATGTGCGCATGCTGGGCGGGGGCCAGGGAGCATTACAAAACAGCTGCTTCAAAGGCAAATTTTTAGAATCTTACATCATCCTGAGGCTAGCATTTACAAAAACAGACTAAGAGCTGCTTTACTAGAAAGCAGTCCCAGCAATACTGATGGCCTGTTTCACTATAAAGAAGGGCCTGGAAAGCATTTTAAAGTTTGTTTTTCTGAGTAGGCCGATCATGCATTTTTTAACATCTTTATCGAAAGGGTCCCCTCTGAAGTGGTATGCAAAGACCAACCTCAGCCCAACACAGAGCCACGTGAGCGCAGGCACGCTCCCAAGACTCGAAGCTGGGTCTGAGAAGGGGTGCTGAAGAGCAGCTTGAGTGCTCACGCCCTGGAAGCGCACATTTCACACCCAGGGGGGTCCAGATTCGAGACCTAGCACTCCAGAGTCCTTCGGCCAGACTGCATCTTTATCAGCGGAATCAGAGACGAGCATTGTTCTCGGAGAGCCTGGCAGGGGCACGCTGCTCTGCAGAGCAATAACCTCGTGCACACAGGGCCCCTGGGCAGGCTGACCAGCCTTTCCCTCCATGCTGGCACTCCTGGCAGCCCACGATGGTGCTGCGGAAAGTTCTGTCGACTTACTTTCATCCAGAATACTGAAAGAAGCCGCAGCGCTCCCACAGCCCAGGTGCTGGTCTAGCCCATCCTCACCTCGAGCTCCTCGCTGTCAAACGCCACTTATCCAACCAGGTCATCGCAAGGGTGAAAGGGCACAGGGAGTGAAAGGGCACAGGTAAGGTGCCCGTAAACTACACAACACTGCCCCGGGAGCGGCCTGCAGGGTGGGTCATTACTAGATGCTGACAATGGTCTTAACAAGGAAAGACCCAGAGCATATTCAAATGTAAACACAATTAACCTCTGAAGGGTCAAGAGCTGCTCAAAACGTAACAAGATAACTCAAAGGACTAGAAAAAAAAAGAAAGAAACCTTTATTTACAACCATGGGAGTCCCACAGGAGTACACGAGACACACAGAATGTGCACACACACAATGAACCTTTGAAGTCACTGCCATGCCAGGCTCCCGGCCCGCGGCGCCCTCAGTGCCCTATCCGCACCACCATCACGGTGACGTTGTCCGCTGAGCCCCGCTGCACCGCCTTGTTGGCCAGCCTGTTGCAGGCCGCTTCGTAGCGGGCATCGACAGCAGGCTTCCCTTCCCGGCTCTGGATCTTCTCATCCTGCCAGGCAGGAAAGGGTGACTGCTGAACAGGGGGACCCTGCACCCCGCCACTCTCCTGAGGCACCACCACCTCAAGGAAGGACTGCTCCCCAGTCTCCATCAGGGCAGGCAGGACAAACTGACTGGCGAGTCCCTGGACGGAGCTGACACTGAGAGAGTGCGCAGGGACTGCCCCCCAACAACAGGCGACACGGGAGGAGCAGGGTCTCAGGACTCCAGTTCTCTAAAACCTAAGGTGCAGCTGGAACTGGCACTCCCCAGGAGATTCCTTACCTCAAGGCAGGACAGGATGAAGTTCACAGCTTCTTCTGGGGTAAAGACCTTGAAGAGGCCGTCACAGGCCAGCAAAATGAACCTAAATATAGCAAAGAAATATACGTGGGTTTTACCAAACTTCATAAAATGGGCTGGCAACGGAGGTAAAATAAATACTGTCCAACTGCTCAAAGGCTGAGAATTTTTTAAAACCAACAAGTGCTATGAGATAAAGGTTAAAAGTCCTTAGACATATTTGTAGGTGGGACGGCACACAGCAAGATCGGGACTGCCCTTGTGTTCACCAACAATCACGGATTAACCCCGACACCGGGTGCTGTGCTGCACTTCTCAGACAAGCTCGAGGAAACCACCGAATAACAACGTCGGGTGTTCGGGTGAACACACACCAGATTTCTATCACCATCTGCCTCAAGCCATTTCCCAAGGACAGAGAGCTGACAGCCGACCCTCGATGGCATGTCCTTGAGCACTCTCTACCCACATGAGAGTATGTGTGAGCCCCAGAGCCCAGGGAGGACCACCGACCACCCTCACTGTCTGCAAACAGGGTTATCTACCTCCCTTCACAATCCTCCTCCTCCCAACTTCCCCAGGCAAGTCTTCGTGAACCGTGATGGGTTCCATGGGACAGCTCTGGTTCTCCCAGCCTGGAGGAACGTTCTCCGCAGCCTGAAGGGAACTACCTTTCTTTTCTCAGTGGAATACTCAGGTCATGATTTTCGTTTTATGACTGGGCATTCATTCAACAAGTACTTACTGAGCACACGGTCTGTGCTTGGGACCCACCAAGTCCAGGCAGGTTCCTGCCTTTCCAGTGAGGTGACAGACCCTGCGTAACTGATCATGCAAACGCAACACTACACCAGCACATAGAACAGGGGGCCAGGTCCAGTGTTAGAGCAGACGAGACTGTCCTGAGGCCACACTGAGAAAGCCAGAGGAGGCTGGTGGAAATGTCCCCCGACCCAAGGCAGGCCAGACATGGCCCACTGCAGGCAGGCATGGAGAGGCGGCCAGGCTGGGCAGGCAGGGCCGCAGTAAGGCCCCTTGTCGGCGGCGCTGGCAGCAGGGCCTGGAAGAGCACTGCCAACTCCAGTGTGGCGAGTGAGCATCTCACCTCCCTCGTCAGTTCAGTCCTGTGAATCCCACTGTTCTGAGCTCTGAGCTCTTCTCTCTCCTCCCCCCTGCTGCCTCGCATCAGCCCTCCCCCTCAAGCCAGGGCCACGGCCTCAGCTCCTGTAGGGCCTCCCAGCTCCGTCTTACTTCAAGCTTCCACAATTCCTTGCTGAGGGCTTCCTGTCACCTAGCGTGGTGCCTGGTCTGTTCAGGCCGCTTAGAATGGGAGGCGGACAAGTAAATGGGCAGGCTCTGTCCGAACACAGCTCAGCTCCACTTAAAAACCTCCCACGGTTCTCCACCAATTACAGGCTAGAATTCAAAGGCCTCAGCATGAACTCAGGGCCCTTCACAATCTGTCCCTGAAGGACCCTGCCATCATCCTTCCATCATTCCCTTTACTGGGGTCTGCCTGGCCACTTTCACACTGTTCTACTTTAACGCCTTTGTGTGTGTCCCCTCTGCCAGAAAGCCCTCTGCCTATCTCCAGCAAGAACATCCCCTCTTCCCCCACTGCCAGAGTATCCCAGAGCACCCCACACTCCCAAGACGCCCTGGATCGGAACCACCCATTCATGTATGCTCCCCTTCCAGACTATGAACCCCACTAGAGCAAATTGTCTTTCTCTCTGCACCTCCAGGGCCTAGCACCGTGCCTGAGACATGGCTGCCCACCCCCACCCCAGGTGCGTTATAGAAATTGGAAGAAGTCAGGAAGAGAAACAACCGTCTGTGTGCACATCTGTGCCTGTGGTAGGGTCATTTTACCTGTCATTGGGGGTCAGCTGGCAGCGCCTGATATCTGGCACAGAAGTGACCCCACAGCGCTTGTACTGCCCATCCCCAATGGAGCGGGACACCTCCAACACACCCAAGACACGGCCGTCCCTAAAATGAGGGGAAAGCACATTAGGACTCCACTTAACAGATCATGGCTCCACAGTACTTAGAACCTGACCTTAAAAGCAGAAAAATGGGATGGAGTGAACAATGTAACCTGTGGAAGCAGCATTATTAAGCAGCATTGACATCTCTTAGCCTCAAATAATACACAGGGATGTCTAAGTATTTTTGTGCTGAATCTTCATTGCTCTAGGTCATTAACATTGCTGCTGCCCTTGGCGCCTCAGCCCAGCTGCACAGTGATGGGACAGGCGCCCCGACACATGGCACTGTCTGGCCTAACTCATCCATGTGCCCACAGCCCAGAATCAGACTTGACTGGATGGGATGGGGCTGGGCTCTGTTTTCCTGTTTTGTTGGCTCTTAAAGCTGCTTGGGTGATTCGAACATGCAGCCAGGGTTAGGAATACGTGGAACAGAAGGATATTTTGCATTTCAATCTAATTAGATTTGGAAAATACCCCAAAGTGACTACTTCCAGATTCTGAAAAACATTTCCTTTATATTAGGTATGGGCAGCATGCAACTTAGATAAAAACGGCAGTATTCTGCACAGCATTATACTTTTACTCATTCTATTTTTAGGTGAGTGACATAGAGATGGGGAGGTGCTATGAAAAGGCCTCCATGCTGTAAGACAGAGGCCTATCAGCAGGGGAGCAGTCCCCAGCTCAATGCCCCCAAAAACCAATGTGGTGGGCTTACTTGCTGTGTGACTTTGGACAGCTGCAACCTCTCAGGCCCTTAGACCTTCATGTGTAAAAGCAGACAAGGCACACTTGACAAGGTGCAGAAGAGCGCTCCACAAACACCAAAGCTGTGTGTGGAGCTTTAGCGTCACTATGGGGCTCCCAAATGATGAACAAGCACCTCTGGAGATGCTGTGCAGACGGATGCACACCAGGAAATTCCTCACTTGGGCTGCTGACTCAGAGTCAGAATTCAGCCTGGCCCTGGCCCTTTAGTCTGCCCACAAACTCACCCCCACCCCCCACCCCACCCCCACCCCCGCCCCCGGAAGTGGTCACAGCTGAGTAATCAGCAACAAAGACTTCTGCTGGCATCTGTGAAAAGCTGAGCAATTGTGTTGAGTACTATTACTAAGGAAACAGCAAGAGGCGCCAAAGTGCAGAGGAGCAGAGCTGAAGACTGGAAGGGGGTAGGGGTGGGGAGTGGGGGGCCTCTCACACTTCAGAGCACCATTCAAGACGCAGCTCAAAGCACAAGAACCATGAGAAGCCAACAAAGTGCTTCCTCAGTGACCAAGTGAGTGGGTGCCTGGTGTGGACCCCTCCTCCAAGGCATAAACCTGGCTTTTTCAATGAGACTGAGTGCAATGACCACCTCTGCTATGGCAGGTCCTGGAAGACCCAGGTACTACCAGCAACTTCTGGTAGAGCACAACTCAGTACAGAAAACGTGGAACAATTTCTAAGTCTGATGAAGAAAAACATGTGTACCACACCAGAGAAGCCACCATTTTTATTCTTGTTTACTGAGCAAAGTTCCACTCAAAGTTCCAGAGTGGAAATCCTACACTCGCTCAACTACAGAGTGACAGGAGAAAGCAACAAGAGACAGAATCGCGGCCCAGAAAAAGCCAATGGTATTTCACAAACTGGCACAGCAAGCTGGCTGGCACTCTGCCTGCACCCAGTGCAACAGCCTATGTAGGACGTGCGTCTGCACACACCAGTCAGCTCGACTGAGGCAAATCAGAGTGCCAACTCTAAGACTGTGCATCTCCGGCATAAACTCCACCACTTGCCTTTCATGTTCAGTAGAAGTGCAACAGGAGCACCACTGCCTAGGCTGGTCAGGAGTCAGCCACAACATGCACCTTATCTTCCCTGCCTGCCATAGTCCTTCTCCTAGAAGTCTCTCCTACACTCAGCACTACTCTAGACACAACAGGAAGCTCATGGTTGCAGCAGGTTCTCCCCCAACAACTGATGAACACTCATTGTCCTTCTGCTACCCTCACAGTGTTCTCCCCAGACCACCACGCAGAATGAGGGTGGATTTTCAAGTCCTAACCACCAAGCCAATGTGCCCATCCCTTTGTACCAATCATCGACAGGACCAGTCTCCTGCCCTTAAGCACTGGCACCTTTTGCTCCACGCTGCTTTATCTCTCACCTCCTTTCCATCTGCCTGTCAATCAGAACTGTTTTGCCATTGGTGGGCAAGCCATCTGACAGAGTCCCCTGACCTCAGCTACCTCTGCTGGTATTTTCTGTTCCAGTTCTTCCTTCACAATCAGAGAGAAAGGCACTGAGAGACAGCCAATCTGGCTGCTAGAACAAGCTAGACACTGCCCTGACTTCAGCTCCTCTAGCAAGTGAGCAAAAGCAGGGACACAGGTGTTCTTGATATGCTTGCAAAGCTAAGGCTGGGAGGTGGAAGCCACATCTTCTGATCATCCAAGGATGGCAGAGGCCAAAATTCAGTGTATTAATGTGATGGGTGCTACACAGATGACTGAAGGTATGATTCCAGAACTGTTTCTTTTCAGAACTTGACCAGCTTGACCGGGTCCCTGGGACACAGTACTGCACATTTAAAACTAAATGCTGCAGAGGGTGATGTCAGCCATCACCACAGAGCGAGCTGTTCCCTTAATCTCTCCCTGCTAAGATACAACGAAAAGGACATTCATTAGCCATCAGAGGACATCCACAGATCGCAACAGGACATTTGAGATACCCACACAGCTATACGTGTGAAAGTGGGGGGACTGGATCCCTGGGAAGCAGTGGAAGGAGGTAAGCAGATCTCCTCCCCTCCCCAGTGGCAGTGATCTAGGGTGCAGGAACTCACACAGCAGCCAGCACACAACTCTGAGAGGAGATGGGGAAACAGGTAGCCATCTGAGGGGACGCCCCACACAGAGGTGCTCACACACCATGTGGGTGCCCCCACCAAGCCAAATAGCCTGGGCAGGCTGCAGTGAGTGTGGAGCAGGATCATACAACATCATGTGTGCGATACAAAGCACCTCCCACCCCCAGTGTACCAGCTCAGCTGGTAGGCCAGGGCAGCAAGCCAGCACCAGAGCACCTGCGTGTGTGAAGCAGCGGCACCCACTGGGCAAATGCAGAGAGCCCTATCAGTCCAACTTCCCGCAGACGCAGCAGGTTCAGAGAACACAACTCCTGCACCCCTACTCCATCAAATACCATGAAGTACATTAACACTCCAGAGCAGACAGAAAATTAGAAACCAATCCTGAAGACACAGAAACCTACAATCTAAATGACAGAGAATTCAAAATAGTTGTCATAAAGAAACTCAACGAGTTACAAGAAAACACCGTGCAATGAACTCAGTAATAAAATTAATCAGAAGGAATTCTTCACAAGAGAGATTGAAACTAAAAACAACCCAAACAGAAATGCAGGAGATGAAGAACACAATAAATGAGATAAAAGCTATCTAGAATCCTTAAAAAATAGACTTGATGTTATGGAGGAGAGAATTAGTAATTTAGAGTACAGAAATACAGAAACACTTCAGGTGGAAGGAGGAGGGAGAACTAAGACTAAAAAGAAATGAAGAAATTCTCCAAGAAATATCTGACTCAATTAGGAAATGCAACATAAGAATTACAGGTACTCCAGAGGGAGAAGAAGGGGAGAAAGGAGCAGAGAGCTTGTTCAAAGAAATATTAGTTGAAAACGTCCCAAACCCAGGGAAGGAACTGTATAATTACAAGTAAATGAAGCCAATAGAACTCCTAATTACATCGATACAAAAAGACTTTCTCTAAGGCATATATTAGTAAAGCTAGCAAAAATGAAGGACAAAGAAAAAATACTAAAAGCAGAAAGGCAGAAGAAAGCTAACATACAAAGGAACCCCTCTCAGGCTTTTGGCAGAAACCTTACAGGCTAGGAGAGAATGGAATGATATATTCAAAATAATGAAAGACAAAAACTTTCAACCAAGAATATTCTATCCAGCAAAACTATCCTTCAGATGGAGAAATAAAAACTTGCCCAGAAAAACAAGAGCTAAGGGAGTTCATCACCACAAGACCTCCCAAAGAAATGATCAAGATGGCCCTTGGGGTCGGCCCCGTGGCCAAATGGTTAAGCTCCACTTCAGTGGCCCAGGGTTTTGCCGGTTTGGATCCTGGGTGCAGACATGACACTGGTCATCAGACAATGCTGAGGTGGCATCCCATATAGCAGAGCCAGAAGGAACTACAACTAGAATATATAATACGTACTGGGGAGGCCTTGGGGAGAAAAAGGACAAAAAAAAAAGAAGGCCCTCATAACTGAAACAAAAAAGAAAAGGTTTACAAAGCCTTGAGCAAGGAGACAGACAGCCAAAATCAGAAAATTGTAGCTATAAAAACAGGTTAGCAAATAATTATAACATTAAAGATAAAGGGAAGGAAAGCATCAGAAATAACTATAAACACCTCATTTTAATCACAACTCACAACACAAAACAGAATAAGTAATGACAACAATGTTTAGATAAGGAACAGGAAAGGGACAGAAACTGCTTAAGCTAAGGAGTTAAGAGGCTACCCGAAAAGGGACTGTCTCATCTATGAGATCTTTTATACAAACCTCACGGTAACCACTAAATAAAAATTCAGAACAGAGACACAAATGATAAATGAAGAGAAAACTGAGAAAACCTTCATGGAAAGTCAACAAACTGAAATGGTTGTCAGAAACACACGGGAGGAGAAATAAGGGAAACATAGAACAACTGGAAAACAAGAGACAAATGGCAGCATTAAGCCCTCATACATCAATAATCACCTTAAATGTAAATTCATTGAATTCTCCAATCAAAACACACAGAGTGGCTGAATGGATTAAAAAACAAGACCCAACAATATGCTGCCTCCAGGAAACACATCTCAGCTTTAAAGACAAACACAGACTCAGAATGAAGGGATGGAAGACAATACTCCAAGCTAATGGCAAACAAAAGACAGCAGGTTTTGCCATACTTACATCAGACAAAGCAGACTTCAAGATAAAAAAGACAATGAGAGACAAAGAGAGGCAGTATGTAATGATAAAAGGACATTTCACCAAGAGGACATAACACTTGTGAATATCTATGCACCTAACACAGGAGCACCAAAGTATATAAAGCAACTGTTAACAGACCTAAAAGGAGAAATTAACAGCAACACAGTAATAGTAGGGGACCTCAACACCCTACTTACATCAATAGATAGATCATCCAGACAAAAAGTAAAGAAGGAAATGGTGGAATTAGATGAAAAACTAGACCAGATGGACTTAATAGATATATATAGAACACTCCATACCAAAACAGCAGAATACACATTCTTCTCAGGTGTACATGGAAAATTCTCCAAAAAAACCCATATGCTGGGAAACAAGGCAAGTCTCAATAAATTTAAGAAGACTGAAATCATGTCAAGCGTCTTTTCTGACCATAACACTAAGAAACTGGAAATAAACAATAAGAAAAAAGCTGGGAAAGTCACAAATATGTGGAGACCAAACAACATGCTACTGAAAAGCCAATGGATCAATGCAGAAATCAAAAAAATATCTGGAGACAAATGGGTGTAGCAAAAGTGGTCCTAAGAGGGAAATTCACAGCAATACAGGCCCACCTCACTACCTCAAGAAACAAGAAAAATCCCAAATAAGTAATCTTAAACTACACCTAACAGAACTAGAAAAAGAAGAACAAAGCCCAAAGTCAGCAGAAGGAGGAAAATAATAAAAATTAGAGCAGAAATAAATGAAACAGAAACCAAAAAAACAATAAAAAGAATCAATGAAACTAAGAGCTGGTTCTTTGAGAAGATAAACAAAATTGACAAACCCTTAGTCAGACTCACTAAGAAAAAGAGAAGGCTCAAACAAATTAGAAATGAAAGAGAAGAAATTACAACCAATGTGATACACCAAGCTAACAAAATGAGAAATAAAAAAAATCACATGATCAAGAGAAGTTACAACAGTTACCACAGAAAAACAAAAGAGAATACCATACAAAAACTATATGCCAACAAACTGGGCAACCTAGAAGAAATGGATAAATTCTTAATCTCTTACAACTTCCCAAAACTGAATCAAGAAGAAATAGGAATCTGAATAGACCAATCACACATAAAGAGATTGAAACAGTAATCAAAAACCTCCCCAAAAATAAAAGTCCAGCACCAGACGGTTTCTCTGGAGAATTCCACCAAACATCCAGAGAAGATTTAATACCTATCCTTCTCACACTATTCCAGAAAATTCAGAAGATGCAACACTTCCTAACACATTCTACAAGGCCAATATCACCCTGATACCAAAGCCAGACACGGACAACAGGAAGAAGGAAAATTACAAGCCAATATCACTGATGAACATAAATGCAAAAATCGTCAACAAAATATTGGCAAATCGAATACAGCAATACATTAAAAAGATCATACACCATGATAGAGTGAGTTTCATACCAGGGACACAGGGATGGCTCAACATCCGCAAGTCAATCAATCTGATACACCACATTAACAAAACGAGGAACAAAAACCACATGATCATCTCAACAGACGCAGAGAAAGCATGTGACAAGATCCACCATATTTATGAATAAAACACTAAATAAAATGGGTATAGAAGGAAAGTACCTCAACATAATAAGATCCAACATCCATTTATGATAAAAACTCAATAAAATGGGTATGGAAGGAAAGTACGTCAATATAACAAAGGCCATATATGACAAATCCACAGCCAACATCATACTCAACAGGGTAAAACTGAAAGCCATCTCTCTGAGAACAGGAACAAGACAAAGGTGCCCACTCCCACTATTCTTATTCAACATAGTACTGGAGGTTTGGGCCAGAGCAATTAGGCAAGAAAAAGAAATAAAAGGTATCCAAATTGGTAAGAAGTGAAACTCTGTTTGCAGATGCCATGATATTATATATAGAAAACCCTAAATAATCCATCAGAAAACTATTAGAAATAATCAACAACCACTGCAAAGTTGCAGGGTACAAAATCAACTTGGAAAACTTAGTGGCATTTCAGGGCTGGCCTTGTGGTGTAGCTGTTAAGTTCAGCATGTTCTGCTTCGGCAACCCAGGTTCGCGGGTTTGGATCCCAGGCATGGACCTACACCACTCATCAGCCATGCTGTGGCAGTGACCCACATATAAAGTAGAGGACGACTGGCACAAATGTTAGCTCAGGGCTAATCTCCCTCAAGCAAAAAAATGAGGAAGACTAGCAACAGATGCTAGCTCAGGGCTAATCTTTCTCAAGAAAAAAAATCACTCGCATTTCTATACTCTGTTATAATAACAAACTAACAGAAAGAGAACTCAAGAATACAATCCCATTTACAATTGCAACAAAAAAGAAAAATATCCAGGAATAAATTTAACCAAGGAAGTGAAAGACCTATATACTGAAAACTGTAAGAATTACTGAAAGAAATAAAAACCTAAAGAAACGGAAAGATACTCCATGCATATGAATTAGAAGAATAAGCATAGTTAAAATCTCCATACTACCTTAAGCAATCTACAGATTCAATGCAATCCCAATCAGAATCTCAATGACATTCTTCACAGAAATAGAACAAAGAATGCTAAAATTCATATGGGGCAAGAGAAGACCCCAAATTGCTAAAGCAATCTTGAGAAAAAAGAACAAAGTTGGAGGCACCATAATTCCTGGCTTCAAAATATACTACAAAGGTACTGTAATCAAAACAGCATGGTAGTGGTACAAAAACAGGTGCACAGATCAATGAAATAGAATTGAAAGCCCAGAAATAAAACCACACATCTATGGACAGCTAACCTTTGACAAAGGAGCTGAGAACATACAATGGAGAAAGGAAAGTCTCTTCAATAGATGGCATTGGGAAAATGGGACAGCGACATGCAAAAGAATGAAAGTAGACCACTATCTTACGCCAAACACAAAACTAAACTCAAAATGGATTAAAGATTTGAATATAAGATCTGAGACCATAAAACTCCTAGAAGAAAATATAGGCAGTACACTCTTGGACACTGGTCTTAGCAACATCTTTTCTAATACCATGTCTACTCTGGGAAGGGAAACAAAAGAAAAAGTTAACAAATGGGATTGCATCAGACTAAAAAGCTCTTGCAAAGCAAAGGAAACCATGAACAAAATGAAAAGACAACCCACCAACTGGGAGAAAATATTTGGAAACCATTTATCAGACAAGGAGTTGATCTTCAAAATATATAGAGAACTCACATAACACAACAAAACAACCTGATCAAAAAATGGGCAGAGGACATGAACAGACATTTCTCAAAAGAAGATATAAATATGGCCAATAGACACATGAAAAGATGTTCACCATAGCTAATCATCAGGGAAATGCAAATCAAAACTACACTAAGATATCACCTTACACCCGTTAGATTGGCAAAAACATCCAAAACCGAGAGCGACAAATGTTGGAGAGGTTGTGGAGAAAAAGGAACCCTCATACACTGTTGGTGGGAATGCAAACTGGTACAGCCACTATGGAAAACAGTATGGAGATTTCTCAAAAAGTTAAAAATAGAAATACCCTATGACCCAGCCATCCCATTACTGGGTATCTATCCTAAGAACCTGAAATCAGAAATCCCAAGAGTCCCTTGCACCCCTATGTTCATCGCAGCATTATTTACAATAGCCAAGACGTGGAACCAACCTACATGCCCAGAAACTGATGATTGGATAAAGAAGATACAGTATATATACACAATGGAATACTACTCAGCCATAAAAAAAGACAAAATTGGCCCATTCGCAGCAACGTGGATGGACCTCGAGGGTATTATGTTAAGCGAAATAAGCCAGTCAGAGAAAGATGAACTCTATATGACTCCACTCATACGTGGAAGTTAATATATTGACAAGGAGATCTGATGGGTGGTTACCAGGGAAAAGGGGGGGTGGGGGGAGGGCACAAAGGGGGAAGTGGTGTACCCACAACATGACTAACAATAATGTACAACTGAAATCTCACAAGGTTGTAATCTATCATAACATTAATAAAAAAAAAAAAGAAAGATTTGCATTTCTAAAAAAAAAAAAAAAATGGGCAGAGACATGAGCAGACATTTTTCTAAAGAAGATATACAGATGGCCAACAAACACATGATGTTCAACATCACTAATTATTAGGGAAATACAAATCAAAACTACAATGAGATATCACCTTACACCTGTCAGAATGGCTATAATTACCAAGAGGAAAAACAAAAAATGTTGGCGAGGATGTGGAGAAAAGGGAAGGCTCATACAGTGTTGGTGGGAATGCAAACTCATGCAGCCACTATGGAAAACAGTATGGAGATACCTCAAAAAATTAAAAACAGAAACATCATATGATCCAGCTATCCCACTATGGGTACTTATCCAAAGAACTTGAAATCAACAACTCAAAGAGACTTATGCACCCCTACATTCAGTGCAGCATTATTCACAATAGCCAAGACGTGGAAGCAACCAAGTGACCATCAACTGATGAATGGATAAAGAAGACATGGTATACGTATACAACAGAATACTACTCAGCCACAAAAAAAGACAAAATTGTTGCAGCAACATGGATGGCCCTTGAGGGTATCATGTAAAGTGAAATAAGCCAGAGAGAGAAAGACAAACACCATATGCTTTCAAACATATGTGGAAGATAAACACATGAATAAAGAGAACATATCAGTGGTTACCAGAGGAGAAGGGGGTGGGGAGTGTGCAAAAGGGGTAAAGGGGCACATTGATATAGTGATGGATAAAAATTAGACGACTGGTGGTGAGCACGATGCAGTCTATACAGATACTGATATATAATCACGTACACTTGAAATTTCACAGTGTTACAAACTATTATGACCTCAATGTAAAAAAAAAAACCTAAATATTGCATGTGCAAGCTTCCCCAAAATAGTTAAAATTTATCATTTTAACTCTTTTTTTTTTTTGATGAGGAAGTTTGGCCCTGAGCTAACATCCATGCCCATCTCTCTCTATTTTGTATATGGGATGCCTCCACAGCATGGCTTGATGAGCGCTGTGTAGGTCCAGACCCGTGATCCGAACCCATGAACCCTGGGCAGCTGAAGCAGACTGTGCGAACTCAGCCACTATGTGATTGGGCCAGCCCCCATTTTAACTATTTTTAAATTTACAGTTGAGTGGCATTAAGTACATTCACACTCTTGTGCAACCATCACTAGTGTCCGTCTCCAGAATACTTTTCTTCTTCCCAAACTGAAACTCTGTCCCCATAAAACGCTCATTCCCCATCCCCCTCCCCCGTGGACCCACATTCTACCTTCTTTCTCTATGACGATTCTGACCACTCTAGGGACCTCGTGTAAGTAGGATCATACAGTATTCATTCTTCGGTGACTGGCTTATTTCAATTAGCATAATGTCCTCAAGGTTCATCCACATTGTAGCACGTGACAGGATTCCCTTCTTTTTAAGGGTGAATAGTATTTCCACCATATAAATACACCACATTTTGTTTATCACTTCACCTATCCATAGGCACTTGGGTTGCTTCCACCTTTTGGCCACCATGAATAATAGTACTGCTATGAACATGGGGGTACACATATCTGTTCAAATCCTTGTTTTAAATTCTTTTGGGTATATACCCAGAAGTGGAATTTCTGGATCATACAGTAATTCGATTTTCAATTTCTGAGGCCCTGCCATGCTATCTTCCACAGAGGCTGCATCATTTTACATTTCTACCAACAGTGCACAAGGGTTCTAATTTCACCATGCAAACGTCTTATAATAAAGGGAAAAACTCCCTAAAATACAAAACGAACTGAAACTAATGATCATAATAACCAAAATGGTAACACAACCACAGTGAAAACAATAACTCCACCTTTCCACACAGCACCCTGCGCACCCTCAGTGAGGCACAGTCTAAGGACAAGAGAACTACAAGGAACTCTCCCTAGGGATAATGTTGATACTATGATTTTGAAACTATTTTGGCAAATAAATATACTAATGTTATTAGGAACGAAGATTTTCAGCATAAAAGAAAAGAACTACAACTACTGAGTCAAAGAGAAAGCCCTGTAACATTAAGTTTGAATAAGAAATAGCAATTTAAGCTCCCAATCTAAAACGTGTGTGTGCTTCCTAGCTCTGTCTTCGAGGAGACCTGGAATTAGCCACACCCCAGGTGAAACAGGCTGCGCCAGCACAGGGAGCTCAGGCTCAAAGACGAACGCAGGTGTGTCTGAAGGACACAGGAGTCAGCTTGCAGGCGCTCCCGTCCACTGGCCGCATCTAGGGTAAAGTGAGCAGCAAAAGCACCATGGCTCTGTGACTAGAATTAGCACATGGAATAAAGAAAATCCACTGCTGCACGCTGATTCACAGAGCAAGGGAAGAGGGAGAAAGGGAGAGAAGCAGAGGAGTGAAAGAAAAACCACTAAGTTCCACAACTGCAGGTGGCTATCTTACTTTGCAAATTGGTAATTAAAGACTTCAACGCTTACTCTGCTTTGTAGGAAGAAACTATAGTTCATCCCCTACTGACGAAGAAAAGCCTTTCTTTAGAGGATGCCTGCTAATACACATGGAAGGTATCACAGAATTAGAAAACCACCTTCATCCCCTATGAAATAACTGATTCAGGCAAGGACCACCAAGGGATGCTAAAACCATCAGGGAAAGGTCAACAGGAAACAACATATTCACAGCGTGCCGAATCACATGCTGACCAACACAGGGAGATGCGTCCCTTTGCTCTGGAGCCATCTGTTGTGACTACCATAGTCAAGTGCTGGGAAGCAGCACCACCAACAGTGACCTTATGCATCTACTAATGTGAGGCGCTATCAAGTACGCAACATTTCCCTGTCAAATATTTTTGCTAAAAACATTTATTGTGACTCTAAAGAGGCCTTTAGGCCTAACTTCGAGTTTACAGGAAATACATGCAAACAACTTAAGTGATACCATGAAAAACCAGGCAAACTTGGAATGTTGCTGACCCTACACAACCACTGGCCTGGACTACCCATATGATCCAAGCCTGGACAGAGTGGAGACCATTCTCCACTGAAAGATGCCCATTCCAGGTAAACATGAACGCTGACTGGGCCTGGTGTCAACAAGACTCCTTGGGGACAACTGGGGAAATACAAATATAGAAGGGCTATTAGATAACCTAATAAAACCGAAGGAATTACTATTTTGTGCGGTGTTACACCTGCAACTAGCTTTCTAATAGTTTGGTCTAACACATAAATACACAGACAAAGCAAACATGGCAAAATGTTAACTACTGAATCTAGGTGGTAGATATTGAAATGTTTGTTTCATTATTTAAAAATTCTTTCTGCATGTTTGAAAATTTTAATAATAAAAGTGGGAGGGGGTGGAGGAAAAGAAAAAGCATGCCATTCCTGGCCTCGGGCAGGAGATGGGGTCACAGCCTGGCCCTATGCTCAGGAGCAGAAGGCTCCTGCCACCTTAGCCTCCCGCCCCCTTCTCTGAAACGAGGGGCTCACTGCGCCCACACTGTCAAACCCTCTCTAAGGCATCTGCGCACTGCTGTCAGCAAGGGGACTGGGAAATAGGAAGGACTGCAACACGGCTGAGCCTACTTTCAACCACAGAATTGTCACTGTCAAAACCTTTTCAAGCAGTTCAGGCAAAAGCAGAATTTTAAAGTCACAAGAAAGGGCAGAAAAGGTGCTGCTGCCACTACATGAGGGTCACGTTCTCAGGCATTAACCTCCACAGCAGTCACAAGAACAGCAGTCAAGGTGGAAAAATCAGGCACAAGCTCTGCCCGCAGTCTGAAACCAGGCCTCCGATCCTGCTGATGCTCAGGTAAACGGCTGCAACCATGACCCAAATCACCTGTTACTAACCCAGGAGCTTCTGCACAAACTAGGAAAGTCCTGACTCCTCTCCAGAGGCCTCCCTGTACCACTGGCTGGAACCAGCCTGGAGCAGTCCCACAGACCTCCCCAAACAAACCACAGAAGAACAGGTATCCCACAAGGGTAAGAACTGCAGTCTGACAGAGAACATCACTGCCCCCTGATCTCCAACGGAAAAGAAAATCGTAATGGTCAAACTATAAAAGGAACCAGAAAAACACTTCTGGTCAAATTCATAATGCAGTGTCCTTGAAGTGGAATTCTCCTAAAGTGCAGACAAGACTTAAGCCCTCCTTTAGCTACCTTAGGGAGATGGCACGTGACACACCAGAGCAGGCCCATGGTCTTCAAAGATTCAAGAGGCGAAACAGAACTGCAGACAGAGCCAGTTAGGAGAAGCTGTTCCCCAGGAAGCCCAGAGATGGTCTGCACCACCACAAATATTTATGTCTTAACCACCTCAGATTTTCTATCTGGAGAATGCACCTAAAGCTGTAGCTTATTCAGTTGTGATAAATGACAGTATTTATGAAAAGTTCCTAGGCACAGAATTTGAGACAGGTCTCTTCCTTTTGCAAATGTAGGGAGGCGTGTTTCTTGTACACAATTTTTGCTCCCACTTGGGCGTACAGGAAATCCTACAACATTCATTTACCTATTTTACCAGGTTACACCTCAGACAGAGCATCATCAGGCTGACGACTGCAGAACATGGAAAATTCTACCCCTCAGAGGTCTCGTGGCCGTTTTTACAGTGAACGACCTTCCCCAGAGTTCCCATCAACCCCTGCTTACCTGACATTCCCTCCAGCCTTCTGTATTCTCATGCGTTCTTCATACTGTGTTGGATTATGCTCCTTGCTGAGGCTTAAGGCTGCATGTTTTTGACTCTCCTCATTGTAACGACACAGGATGGCCTGGGAAGATGGAGATTACAACAGCTGTGAAACTCAATGAGCCATGCACCGAAAGTTACCAGCTGAAGAGAAAGGTTAACAATGGAGTTTCAAATTCAGCCTCCTCCTGACAAACCTGAGTTCAGAGAGCCAAGCATGGAAGAAGTGTTAAGGAGCAACGTGGTGTCTTGGAAACACCAAGTAAGGGAGAGAAGCCCCTGGTCTGGGTCTCAACTCTGGAACAAACTCTGCTGGTTGATCACAGGCAATGGCTCACTCTCTCTAGGTTGTCTTCTTATCAGTGACACGAAAGGGAGGCACTTAAGTATCAAAGTCCCTTAGGCGTTACCATCCTTTGAGTCTACAAGAGGCAAGATGAGGCTGACCAAGTGCGTCTCCGTGTCCCCCAGCTCCATGTTTATCATGTGGTAACTTCCAGATAAGCTTCTATTTTACAGAGGAGGAAGCTGAGGCCCAGAGGATAAGTATCGTGCCTAAAGTCACACAGTAGGGTTAGGATTGAAATTTGGGTCTGACACTACCCTTTTTTTTTCTTCCCCAATTTTACTTGTGCAATTTTTTAAATCATTTGGTCTAAACACACACGTACTAGAGACAGTCTACTGGAGGATGGCCAGAATATGAACTCTACTACGGCAGGGACTATCATCTGTGATGTTCACTGCCGTACCCCTAGTGCCTGGTATTTATTTATAAATCACCCTAAAAGCAACAGGGGTTGGGCCATTATGTCCAGATCTGAAGATGCCAGCTTAAGAGTGGGAAGGGTCACTTTGTTACTGTGACTGCTGAAGGAGCAGGGAGGCTGGCTGAAAAAGCAGCAATGGAAATACACATTTCATCCTGACGGGGGAGGAGGAAAGGACTGCCACCAGTCTTGCAGAGCATCACCCTCCAGCTTACGTAGTTCCCCACAACTGTGACTGGGACACAGGATATCACCAGTGGGAAGTAATTGGGTTTTCTCCCTTAGCCACGTGGACTGGGCCCAATGGATGATCAGCACATCACCTAGCACGTTTCTAGCTACAGCTTTTGAGTTAGTTTGCAACCACAATGATTTTGAGGCAGGGATTAATATTTTCCATTCAATACTGCCTGAGGTCAGAGAAATAAAGTTGAAGAATACTGAAGCTACTTGCATACCCAATTAAATTCCAACCCACAAGACCATCTAGACAGAATATGCATACAAAAAAAGAAAACAGAATGGATCTGGGTTTTAAAGCAGAAGAGGTCTGTTAGAGGGCTTCCTCCTGCTCAGCTGCTGTTCCCTACCCAGAACTTACACTCTGCAGCGGAAGCCCCTGCAGCAACCCCACAGGACAGACTTCAACCCCGCCAGCGTCATTAATCTTATCCAACAAGTGCTGCTATGGCTCCTCCCCCATATCACATGCTGGTATCTAAGTGGGTGGCTCCAGAGCCACATACCCGACTATCTCCGAGGTTGGCAATATAAAGAATGTTGTCTACAGCCAGAACACACGTGGCAGTGGACCCATCTTTCCAGGCAGGCTTCCTGGGGGGAAACACATCAGAAATACAGTCACCACCAACACGCTAACACCTTGAGACTAATTTCCAGAGTTGAATGGGAAGTGTCTTACACTTTAAAATGGACTGTTTCCTTGATATGTGCTTTTTTTCTGTTTCCAATTAACAGTTTTAGGAGCTTACTAGATGCTAGGTACTTTTCAGACAGGGAGCATTAGCATTAAACCATATCAGAAGACCTGACATGCATTTGGGAAAACAGCACACACTCTCCACTCACACGTCTTCACGTGGTTAGACTTACTGGCTGGAAGCTTGTTTAAGGAACTCTTCATCAGTATGCTTAAAGGTGTCCAAAAGGCATCTCTTCACGGTTTTCTCTACACTGATCACGTCTCCTATTACAAAAGGAATAAAAGAAAAACTCTTAAGAGGGAAGATCGCCATCCTCCCACCGTCACTTTGCTTTCGTACTGTGACCAGGAACACCCGTAATTCCTCACCTACAAGGCAGTGCCATTTGCATTTGATTTTGATAGTCTCCCAACTGTGAAGGCAAGACGCCCACTTGTACCCAACGACACTTCACAAGAGGTGCCCCTCAGAGACACGAGAAGTTCTATACTGGGCTCACCTCGGAGCCCACTGCTCTCAGCCCCACTCTTTTAAGATCATCAATCATTGTTTGACTAAAGCCAAAACGACATATCTCAGTGATTGACACAAACAGCAGACACCAAGACGAACATGAACAATTTAGTTCTCAGTCTCACCTTTAGGAAACTTCCTGATTAAGTTCTGATGCAAATTCTGTGCAGCGAATTTTGAGGCTCGAATTCCTCCATGTCCATCAAAAACAGCAAAATATGAAACCCGGGTACTGCAGGAATGAATTGAGAGGCTGTAAGATTCTCAGAGCAGAGAGTCCTCCTCTCCATTAAAGCTTCTAAATCTTAAACAGTGAACGTTAGTAAGACAGGGAAGTCCTGCTGCTAAGGCACCAGTCACACTGTCAAGAATGGGAAATAAAGGCCATAAGTTAACATTAACTGAGAAAACATTTAAAAAGCTTTCATGGTATTTTAAAATTAAAAACTCACACTTGTTTCAAAAATCAAAAATTAACTGATTTTTCACTGAAGATGAAACTAAAATTCCTAACTTTCTTCTATTAAAACCAGATTTGTTTAAACACTAATACACAGATAAACAGTTACTGTTCTACACAGTCAAAACTATCTCTAAGGGCAGGGGGTGGTTCCAGAACTGTTATCCAAACTTTGACCGATACCTAACTCTTGAAGTTTATCTTAACAGTCTTATTCCTGCTCCCCTTTCAAGTTTTGACAGAAAACTCACATCTATGAAACAAATGGCATGGAATTAAATAATAAACTGTTTCAAAAAAGAAAGAACAAAAATACTATGAGAAATGACCTTCACCCTGCAGAGCTGCTCTTTTTTTCAAACCTTTTTGGAATGCCTTTTCAATTTGGGACATCACGAGCCGTGAAAAAATGAACTTCCTCTGGTTTGTAACTCAGAACTGCTATCTCACAGCATGGCATGTGCTACGTAGGGTGTTCCCAGGTAAACCTGTCCCCTAAAATCTATCTGTCCCATGGGGATCTCCAGAAGTCTCTTTCCTGGCTTTAAAAACAACTTTAAAGCATAGTCCTGATCTTGGTGAGCAACAGCAGCCTAACAGCAGTGAGCGTGTGTGTGTGTGTGTGTATATATATATATATATAGATAGATATAGTCACTCATACACGTGACCAGGCACCCTGCAGGGGCCACCACCTTCTCCCAATTAGGCTTCATCTACTGGACAAAAGCTCTGACACCAATGGCTCCAGCACACTGTACGTTAATGACCTACTGGTGTCAGTTAACAAATGTAAGGTATAGATTACGTAATCAGGGAAATTAGGTGGTGTATGTTATGTAATTACACATTATAATATATATAAATATAATGCATGTTAACAACCAATTCAGTGTCCTACCTTCCGGTTGCTTTTCCTCCATGTCTAAGACCTTATCTGGAAAGTTTCATTTCGCTTGTACAGGTGCAGGAAATTTTCCCCTTCTTCTTGACGTCACTCTCCTTTTGTTCTCTCTCTGGGCCCTCGCTATCTGCACTAGCTCTCCCTGATCACTGACTCACTGCTGTAATCAGCGGCTTCCACCTCCATCCTCTCGGTCAGAGTAAGAATGCTCCCTGCCAGAAGCTCTTCAGATACTGGTGAAGAGTACCACACCCTAAAGACCCACAACGTGGAGAGTCATTCTCCATTTAGTGGGGTTTCTCAACTTCAGCAGGACGGACATCTGGGGCTGAACAATTCTTTGTTGTGGGGCTGTCCTGGGTGTTGTAGGATGTTCAGCAGCATCCCATCCCCCAACCAGAGGTCAGTAGCATATCACCCTGTTGTGACAAACAATAACGTCCCTAGGGGGCAAAATCAACCCCAGCTGAGAACTACTGACATTGAACCAAGCGGCTCAAGTGATATGTCTTTCTAATAAATACAAACTGGTTACAGTCCAAAATCCAGTCAGATCAGAGACTTTCATGCCAACCAGGCTTGCTGGGGTGTAGACACTCACATGAGGGATGATGGGGGTTTACACTCCTCGGTGATGTCATTCAGAATGACATGGGCATCCTGCATCTCCTCCCGCTCGCCCTTCCGCTCGGCCACATAGCCTTTCAAGCCAAAGATTGCTGAAGAGGCTACGGAAAAAGAGAACAAAAAGCCAATACAAAACTGTGCCCTTCCCTCCAGAAGCCCTAGGCCCAGAGCAAATGAGAGGGAACTCTGGCTGCTTTACTCAGCAATGGCCTAATGGTGCAAATACACTAGACTCCTCAAGGCATCTCCCAGCTGCATGTCTGTAACTAAAATCAGACAACTGTTGGACAGGGCCAGTCTCTGAACAGCAGAGAGAAGACAGGAGACGACAGTAAGATAGTACAGAACAGCTCCATTTAAAAAGACCTAAGTCAAAGCACCAGAGTGTGCTGCCATCCCACAGAAGCAGGGTTTGAATTGAGGGAAGGAATTACGTGCAAACCTAGTCTTGACAATAAACCCAACGAGGACAGAAGAATTCCTAGTTTACAGAAATGCAAGTAAGTACAGTTTATCCCAAATGTCTTGTTGCACACCCTGAAAATATCTATTTCCATGCTTAAAGCTGGAAGAATTTGAACAAATGGTAAGATCCATTGCTTTTACTTTGAATAAAAGGATAAACGAGTCCAGTGGAGCCACAGAAATCTATTGATACTGAATGGTTAGGCTGGTTTAAGCTCCCTTTCTGAGACCTAGGGCCATGGAAATAATAAAATGAGCACTTTCAGAAGAGCTGTTGCGGGCAGGCGTAACATCCTTTAGGCTAAAGGCAATGATGAGCTAAGCTGAAGACCAGGTCTTCACAGCTGAGCTGGGAGTAAGGCCTTCCACACACCTCTATGTGTATCTTCCAGCTTCATTCGGGATCGTTTGTGGCAAAAGACAAAGTGGTCTTGTGTAGTAAGTGAAAATCCACAGCTCTCTCTCTTCAGCTGATATTTTTCATTTCTCCCCCATGAACTCTGATAAGTTACAAAGCTGATTACAAACTTCAATTGCTTTTTCCAACCTCAGGCTCTCTCAGGAGGCTGCCTGCTGAGCTACTCACAGAATTCAAAGTGTTCATCAACAGCTTGTAAACAAAGACAGGGAGTCAGAGAGAAGATGAGTGCTCCATAAGCTAAGTGTTCCCTGGAAAAGGCGAAGTAAAACTACCTGTGTTTTTTAACCCTTCAGAACAAATGTCAGTTTCCTATCTGACCAAAGGTAACATCAGAGATGTACACGGAAAGTAAAGAGAGAAAGAAAGCAAAAGAAAACTTGGAAATCTGTTTGCAAAAAAGGAATCCTACCCGCTCCTTGAATACAGACATAAAATGGAAGTATTATAATCAGAAAGCTGAGCTTGTTTTTGCTCTGGGTTGTTTTAAAATATGAAGTCTAATACATTTGTTTTCAAACTGTCTGAAAACCTTTACAAACTTTCTTTTCCACAAGCTCTTCACTGCCATTCTTCTCTTCTTCAGAGGTTTTTCTCTTTGCTCCTTTCCCTTCATTCTTTACCATCTGGGATATCGAAGTGTCAAGAGAACCTGGAAATAAAGTAAAAGCCAGACAGAAACAGAGCTGTAGACTGTTAGAAAGACCGTTCCGAGCAGAGCAGGCTCCACCCCAGCCCGCAGAGACAAAGGCTTCTCATGGTAAAACAGACATTCACGTCTTTGGGCTACAGCGCATACATGATGCTTTACATCCACAGGCCCTTATTCATAAACAGGGAAGTTTCCAAAATCTGCAAAGAAACACATCCTGAACAAGTTCAAAAAAGTAACAAGTGCCAAAAAAAGCTTAAAACGAGGTAAATGTCAGGCTTTAACAACTGTATGCATCCTGAAAAGCGAAAAAGGGCTGCCGAAGCCATTCCCATTCGCAGAGGGATGAATTTGTGCACAAAGCCAGAGCTAAGAGCACCTGCAGTGTGCGTCTGTTTTCGAATGAGAAAAGCCTAGTTTCAAATTCCAGCTCTGTCACTCACAAGAGGTGCACCCCAAGGGAAGTTACTTAACCTTCCAGCCTCAGTTTCTTCATCCGTAACATGGGCAGAACACTGTCATCTCACAGGGTTGTTCAAAAATTGATGGGGACAAGGTATGTACAGCACTTATCACAGTGCCTGGTCCAATAAATGGCAGCTGCTGTCATAATTACTGGCCCTACGTATTCTCTGCATTTAGGGATAAAAGCATACAACCATTTATTCAACTTCTCTTTGCCAGACATTTCTGAGTACTGCGGAAAAAATTTCCCAGCCCTCAAGAAGAGTCAATTACTTGCAAAAGGACAGATTTCTGCAACAGTATGACCTAACACATATATCTCACCCCATATAATAAGGCAAATTGACAGAAAATTTGAGAGACATTTCTAAAAGACTCTCTCCGTTAGCCTCTTGTTGCTTACTTTTTGTGTTCCAGTTTTCCCAATGTATATGCAAAAGAATCTTCTGTTAAGTTGCAAAACAGAGAAATTTTTAAAGCTTTGTTATTGCCTTCTAATCAAATTACATTGTAGTCAGAATGTAGTCTGTATATGAAATCAATTCTTTATTGGGACTGACTTTATGGCCGAGAGTATAATCAATTTTTGCAAATGGTCCTTGCCTGCTTAAGAAGAATATACGTCTTCTCAAGAAATCCAAAATAACAGATGCAAGATTGGATTCTACATCCAAAAAAATCAAGCTTGTTCAAAGTGGCGCTGAAACCTTCTACGGTGTTACCAGTTTACTGTCTTTTGCCCTATGGATAACTAAGACATAGCTATGCTGACTCTTTCTTTTATTAAATCTGTTAAGAGCCCAGTTTGCATTTATTAACTTTCATTATAACTAAGAGTTCAGTCATCCCTCAATATTCACGGGGATTGGTTCCAAGAACAGCCGCAGATACCACAATCTGCAGATGCTCAAGTCCCTTATATAAAATGGCATAGTACAATGAATACAGTCGGTCCCCCACACCCTCTCGGATACAGAGGGCTGACTGTACTGTCTTTACTGGGAAGGTTTTAGGCTAAACTGTATGGGAACCCTGTAACTTTTTGGTATGGGTCCACAGCCCTGAAAACCTGAGAATTCTTACGTAAGATGATTGTAATACTTTTTGTAAATACGGGACCTATACTAATCTAATCTATTCTTTCTAGACTAGTTCCAGTCATTTTATGGTAATGAATTAGTAATACCAAAAATCTGAAGCAGCAAGTGTATCTGACAATGCAATGAAGGTTTTTACATCAAAAGATAATTCCACATGAAAGAAGATAGCCTGCATTCCCACTGTCCCCCTATGCCCTACCATCTCCTTCCTTTAGGGGAGGAGCATGTGAGAAGTTAGAGGAATCTGCTCTAGGCTTCCCGCTGCTTAACTGAGACACAGAAAGAAAAGCTACATATATATGGGACTAGGTAGAGCCAGTGTTAATGAGCTTGACAAAAAAGACATCAAATCAATAAAAAATCTTGAGAATGTATAAGGACTGACTGGAAAATAACTAAGGTCTTGAATTTCAAAGAAATTCCTACACATCATCTGTACCAGTCACCAACCAGTGTCATTCAGACTTCATCTTTTTAAGGTCAAAATTTTTGTAATGTGGGTGACAGAAAACAGAAGACCTACTTATTTGTACTTATGGGTTCAAGGATATGGAAAATACTTTAACTGTATTTCATATATGCAGACACTTCTGCTGGATACATTTGGGTCTGTCAGGAACATGACAAACCAGAATGACAGACTCAGAGATTTTTTTTAAAAACATTAATAACAAAGTTCAAAGTAAATTATAGAACCCTTAATTCTTAAAGTTGTAAGAGGATGAACCTCAAGAAATAAAAAATAATCACAAAAAATGATGAAGTATTTAGGTATCTAATCTTTTTGCTTCCACCTGATGGGGCCTATTTAGTCTTAACAGACTTTATGTTGTACTATGATTTAATGTCATCCCAAACCCTGTTAAAAGCTATAGGAGTAAAACACTATGTACTAGTTCCATTAGTACATTGGATGTTTTTCCCCTACCACTTACCTGAATCGCCACTGCTGGCTGGTGGGAGGTCATCAAAAAGCAAAGGTCCCCCTGATCCTGAAACACAGCAGAACGCCTAGTGAGCCCACAAAACCTGCATGAGGCTTAAGTTTCAGAATCCATCCCACCAGGAACCTCTGCAGGTCATTGAAATAAACTCAAAACTCTTGTGTCAATCCAGTGGCCACTCACAGTGCGGTAAATAATGTCTTGAACCTATTTTATTTTAAAGTCCTATCATTTCAAAGGAAACAAAAATCTGCCTTAAAGAGTTAAATCTTATTTCAGCTAGTAAAGTAAACACTCAAATGAACCAGAGAAAACTGCTCAACATTTTCACGCAGTTTCTCAGTGCTTGTGACTAGCAGATTTTTCTGCCTTACCTGATGCCATGGATTCAAAACTTAAGACAGTCCAACACCTAAAACATCTGTGTGTTGAAAATGGGGGAAAGGGAAAAAGATTGAGACAACTACAATCCCAGGATGACACGTTGACACACACCTGGGAGAGCCTGAAGACTGTACCTGAGTCAGTACTGCTGGCCGGAGGGAGGTCATCAAAGAGCAGAGGTCCCCTCTGAGCTTCCTTCCCTAGAACAGGGAACACCCACTTAGAGAGCATTTGGTCACCGGCCAGGAGGGCTTTTCAAAGGGGGATCTTCTAAGTCCGCTACTAAATCCAAATTTTCTCCTCACTTAATTTAAAAAATATTTTTTTGACATCTATTTAATATGGACATTTGTTTCCAACAGTTAGAGTCAACATAAAAGCAATGAAAGATGACCCAACAGGCATTTTAAGGACTATTGGGTATTTTGCGGAAAACAAATATTTTTCTTGATAATTTCATTATTGATAGCAAAAAACATTGAAAAATATTTCTTTAAAAGTGAATCCTGGGGGCCGGCCCCGAGGCCGAGTGGTTAAGTTCGCTCACTCTGCTTCGGCGGCCCAGGGTTTCAACGGTTCGGATCCTGGGCACAGACATGGCTCTGCTCATCAGGCCACGGTGAGGCAGCATCCCACATCCCACAGCTAGAAGGACCCACAACTAAATTATATAACTAAGTACTGGGGGGATTTGGGGAGAAGAAGGAAAAAGTAAAAAATAAAAAGAAATTTTAAAAAATAAGTTAAAAAAAGAATTATATTAAACAAAAAAGTGAATCCTGGGAAGAAAAAATCTGACTCTAGAGCAAGAAAATGGTAATTTGGTACCTGAAGATAGAACTTAAGAGATGGAGGGACTCTTCAGAGATCTACAGTCTTAATAAAATCCTATTTCAATAACTGAAATTAACCACCAAGTAGAATCTCAAAACAAACGAACACAGAGCCGACAAGAGGCTTGAGGGAAGCAAATCTGTCTTAACTCGGCCTCCCAGCACAGTGCCCAATTCAGCAACAATCCGCGGAGAAAACGGGGAATTTCAGATACTCCACGATAAACTCTGGAGAAAGCCAGGGAAATTTTTTATCTAAAACATCTGAAGATTTACATACATACCAAAAGTCCTTGCCTTAAATGTTTTATACTCAATTATCCCTTGCCACATAAAATTTGACCACCATTCCTTATTCTCCAGCTTTTCCCAAAATTTCTATTGAAGCTATTAAATGTATGAACTGGCAACAGAAATGGGGAACAAAGGGCCGAAGACGAAGGTGCCGGTTCATGTCCTGTGAAGTCCAATACGCTGACTCAACACAGGCTTTGTCCCACCTCCTGTTCTTCAGAGTTCAAGTACAGAAATGTGCTCCTTTAAAAACCAATTCCCAAGGGCCAGCCCCCGGGGGGCCTAGTGGTTAAGTTCGGTGCGGTTCATTTCAGCAGCCTTGGTTCAGTTCCCAGGCATGGACCTACACCACTGTCAGTGGCCATGCCGTGGTAGCAGCCTACACACAAAAAGAGGAATACTGCCAACTGATGTTAGCTCAGGGCAAATCCTCCACAGCAAAAAAATAAAATAAAAATTAAAACCACTTCCTTTGTCCATATGGTCTTTTTGCCTCTATGTAGAAAAGAGGTGGGTATCAATTCTACCCTTTTAAAAACAAAAATTTAAATTTAAATTTATAAACTCCAAGGAAGGAAATTTTTTCAGGAGTCTTTAGATCAGAAGTACCTTAAATACCTGATAAATTCCCGACTTAACAAAAAGTAACCTTTCTGCTTTATAACCCTAATGCAAATAGGAAATGTTCACTCCATTAAGTTATATTCTTATTCTTCAGAATTACCCTAAACAAACTAAGTAGTGCGAATACTTTCATTTCTCTCACAAGTGACATAAAGACTCTATGGGAAGTATTCAAAACAGCATTAGCACATTAAAAGACATTTAGGATAACTACTGACTCACTGTACCAATCCTTCTATGAGCATCCCTAATATTCTAGCAGACTACTAACAAGGGGAGCGCAAACTGTACGGGGTCTAACCATGGGAATGGGCATTCTCCTAAGAGACTCCAAACCGCACCGGATGATCCAGAACAATCACACTGCATTCACCGGGGCCAGAGAGCCTGGCATCTTGGGAGGGGGAGACATTACAGGGAGAAGGCCAACGTGAAGAGCAACCAACCCTTCTACTTGTGCCAGGTCACTTTAATTTTTGGGTTAAACTACCCAACTAAATTAGTTCTTTCCATTGCCAACGTCCAATGGGGAAAGCCCTCTTTTACGTAGGTGACACATTTTCAGTTCCTGGAAACATTCCTCACAACAGAGTTTCCAGCTTAGCAACAGCCTGGCCTCTCTCCTCTGGCTGCAACTCAGTCTAAGACAGTGCCCCAGCTGAGCACCACCCACAGAGAATGGCCTATCTCCCCGTGCTGAATGGAATGAGCCTCTCCCCAGGTCCTTTCTCACTCGGGAATACCGTGCGTGGTGTTTCAATTAAACACAATGAGATCATCTCACACTTTTGTTGGCCACAACTGAGAACAGCTTATAAAAATGATAATTAACATTTCCTGCCTGCCAGACACTATTCCAGTGCTCTGCATATTTTAATGCATCTAATCCTTACAATAACCTTATGAGGTGGGTACTATTACTATTGTTACTTACTGATGAGGAAACTGAGGCACTTAGGTCAAATAACTGTCCAAGAGAGAGAGCCAGTGAGGAGTGGGGGTTCAAACCTAGGCAGCCTGGCTTCCCATCCATGCTCTAGGCGGGGTGCTACCCCGCCTCCAGATGCAGGCCCCATTCTAGGAACTTCACAAGGATCACTACTACATGACCCTCACAACAACCCCATGAAGATAATCCTGAGGCTCTGTAAGATCTCTGCAATACCTTTTGCATCACCAAAAGGATCAAACTTAGAACAGCTTGTATCTGGATTCTTTAAAAAAAATCTGTAGGTCAAAGACGCTATGAAGGAACTTCTGGTTAGCTGAACCTTACATTCTATTTCGGATAACAAGTAATTCCAAGAAAGTAATTTGGGGCTACAATTATTGGACAAAGTGTGACTTTGACCAAAAACTTCGAAGAGGCCCCAGGGTGCTAAATATAAGAACCCTAATAAAGAATGACACAAGACTGAAGACAGTTTTTCATTACAGTTAATCTCACCTGGGATTTTTTTTAGTTATCTACAGTACTCTGAAGCTAGGTCTACTGAAAGTTACATACTATGCTGAGAATACTCTTGGGTTGATCACATTCAGGTTAACTAAAAGTCGCTATGGACAATAAAGCAACAAAAAGACCTTAAATAATGTTGCCTAAATTGTTTTTTATACTTGAATTTTCTTTTGAACTACAAACACAATACATGTTTTCCAAACACCACAGAGGTATGAGAAAAAGGCCCTGACTCCCCACCACACCCGCCAACCACAGTAACAGCTGAGTGTGTATGTTCCACCTTCCTCTATGCTCAGGTACTTGTGTATGTGGATTAATTTTTAAAAGGTACAAGCGTACCGTACACAATAGTCTACATACATCATTGCTCACGTAAGCCATCAGGCATGTTCCAGGCCAGCACACCTGGCTCTAATTACTCTTTCCAACAGCTGCACACTATTATATAGGAAGCCTAGCCACTCATTTCCAGTTCTCTTATCGATGGGCATGCAGGCTGATTCCGGTTTTCCAAATGACAAATAATGCCACAATAAACAACCTTAATAGACATATATCTTTACAAAATCTGCAATGATTGCCAGTGAAAGGGTAGATGTAGTTTAAATTTGACAGATGCCAAAATTTGTTCCAAAGAAAGTTGTGGTAACTTCGACTCCCAACACTATTCATGAGAATGTCCATTTCTCTACATCCTCACCACCACGTTGCCAATTTTTAAATCTAATGGGTGAAAAACATGGTAGGTCAGTGATTTCCTAGTCCCTTCCTCAGTGACTGAGGAAGCTGAGCATTGGTCCCTGTTGATGGGACCATTTCTTCTTCTATAAACTGTCAGGATTCGTCCTTCAGCTATTTTCTAATGGGTTATTCCTCACTTATCAGGAATAGTAACTTTTAATAATGTGTACTGCCATTATTTTCTCTCAGTTTGTCATTTGCCTTTGTAGTATTTTGTCCTGCAGAAATGTTTTATTTTTACATAGTTAAATCCATTTTGTTTTTATGACGAGTTTTTTCCTGCTTAACCCTGACATTTTGAAATCAGTCTAAGTTTTTTTCTAGTAGCTTAACCTTTCTTTTATATTCAGATCTACAAGTCCTTTACAAGAATTAGTTTAAAGATGGCCTGCCAAGCAAACATTTAGTCCCTGACAGCTGACCATCAGTTGTAAAGTGTACCGGTGTAGCTACCCAGAAAGTGAAAGAACCACTGAAACCAAGTTATGGCTGAATCCAACTTTAAAACAGATCCCCTTTAATTTGCTAACCTTAAAGACACCAAGGCAGCACTGTCACGAGTATGAAAGAGCAGAGAAGTTCCACTTCCTCTTTTAGGTAAACTGTATATACCGAAAAAACTTGATGCACTCAGCAATCAAATCCGTAAGTGCTGGGATGAAAACTACCAATCTAGCACAAAATCTGAAAACATTCAATGCGTTCTTTCTACATTTTTCTTCAGACTATAAAAATTAAGAGGCTTGGAGATAAGAACATTAGATGTGATGTTTAAAACAAAAATCAAAGAACTAAACAAAATACACTTGATGTGATCTGAGCAGTACATTTCCTCTTTGGACACTTAGCATTTTCTCAAAATCCATTTGAAAGTGCCCTCTTTCCCCCTGTGAAGTAGCTGCTAAAGATAGCGGCTCCTTGACTAGCACCTCCTAGGCATGACCTCCCGCTCCTCTCTCCTCTCCGCCCCAAGCACCATGCATGGAGCGCTCTCTAACCCACGTGCTAACAGTAGGAGGCGACACTCTCTTTTACAGACGTGGGAACAGCCACAGAAGGCATGGCTAGAAGAGCAGCCTTGGGATTTGAAACCAGTCTGATCACATGTCCCGAACAACTCTTTATGGGGACTATGAAAATGACCAGGTCTTTTATTGTTTCCTGCATTAACTCAAAAATTTGTGGCACCTGCAATCATGTGTGAGGGTCATGATGGTGCACTTTAGCCTCATCTTTCCATCCACTTTATGAACCCAACCTTATTTTCCTTTCATTTACTCTATTTTAAATTTTATCAGTCAATACCATAGATTTTCTGAAACAAAGTATGATGTGTAAATTAATTTCTCAAAAACCACAGTACTTCCACAAGTCTGTGAAATCAGACTGTTGTTGATTTTTTTAACCCGTTACATCTTGTCTTGTTGGTTAACTTAACTGCCTGTCAAGATAACTCTGGATCCCCATTCTGTCACTCAGTTTAGTACTTATCCCTTCTCAGCTTCCTGTCATCTACAAATTCAGAACCATGCCTTCTTTGTTTTTAAAGCTATTTTTAAAAATACACGCAGCCAAGCAGGGCCTGTTGAGAGTGTCAGCGCCCTCCCCACAGGCAGGGAGCCGCGCACTAACCCACTCTCCTGGAAAGGGGCATTTAGACACCATGCAGCCCCCTGCTGCCCTGGCATCTCAGCCAGGACCGGATGCGCCCTCCCCACTGTATCTGGTGACAGGCTGCCAAGTGCCAACCTGTAAGACTCCGAGTTGTCAGGTTTTATATCATCTCAAGGGTGCCTTCCCTGGAGCAGACCCAAATTAACTTCAGGTAAAAAGGTATGGAAATTTTTAAAAAAACGATCGGCTTACAGGCACACCTGAGAATCCAAACTCTGCCCCAAACATGTTCACATAGAAGTTATACTCCATCAACAGGGCAAAAGAGACTGCATACACAAAGCCAGAGTTTTTACCCACAACTAGAACAATCTAGAAAACAAATGGCCCAGCTGAGAACACAGGCTCAAGCACCAGTTATTTAGATACTTCTGTACCGTGAGAATGGTCAGTGGGGTAAGGGCATCATTACTGGGAATAATGGCCCGATAAACACTGGCCAGGCTGTGCACATGTGACAGGCCAGACTCCAGGCCCTGGGGAGGGCAGAACCAGCCCTTCCTTAGGGCCCCAAGTCCCATCACTCCTCCACACCGGCATGCTTAGGCCAGCTGGAGAACGAGACGTTCCCCCTTTAAGCACATTGTTCCCTTGCCTAGAAACTCTGCAAATCACAGGTCTGCCCATCTTTAGAGGCCCAATTCCAGCACCGCCTCCTTCCCCCACTCACTGGACTACAAATATCACTCGTGGGGGTACTCAGCATCTCCCATAGTCATTGACTTTTGCCACTCTTAATTACAACCAACTGCATTCAGAATTACGCTCCTTGAAAGCAAAGGCTGGCTCTCATTCACCTTCCTATTCCCTGCAACAGTAGTTCTCAAACCGTGGTCCCCTGGGCTGTCCAGGCAAAATCCCCTGGGGATTTAATAACACAGCTTCGGGGCCGCAAGCCAGGCTTTCGGATTTAGTGGGGCTGGGGTGGGGGGAGCCTGGAAATCTGAACTTGTTTTTAAACTTGTCCACGTTTTCCGCCACCAACTTAGGCTTGTAAATAAAGCCCTAACCTACAGCATCTAGCCGAACGTCTTGCACGTGGAAACATTAAGCGGTCTCGCCAGACTGCACCTGGGGTGACAACAATCCACTGGACCTCCAGCACTAACAGTCATACTGCTCCTACGGGGATGTCACATCCCCGGCCCAGCGCAGGGGGGAGGACGAGCGGACCCGGGCTAGTGCCCTTAACTTCGGGGAGACGGGGACCATCCTGAGACCCGGAAAAAACGAGAAACTGCTGTTAACCAGGAATCACAGGCGCGCAGAAGATGAACCCTCTCTTCTGGGCTCAAAACCACGCAGGATTCCGTTGGCGATTAACCTCGGGGGTAAAAACAAAGCGAAAACAAGACCCCGAACTTGCAGCAGCGCGGCGGGAACGACGCCGCTCGAAAGGACAGCGGCCGGAAAGCTGCGAACAGCGGGGCGGGCAGCTCGGCGAGGCGGACGCCGGTGCGCGGAGCCCTAGAGGAGCGGCCGGGCCCGCGTGGGCCGCACACAAAGGACGCGCGGCCCGGCGAGCCCTCCCTTCCTACGCAGCGAACATGGCGCAGGCTCCGGGCGCCCGGGCCCGGCCGGCGCAGGCCGCTCGCCCTCCCGTCCTCCCCGCCGCCCGCTCAGGCGCCGCGGGCCTGCAGGCCGCCGCCAGCCCGGCCGCCCGCGCGTCCTCCCGCCCCTCGCGGCCCGGCGGCCCCCGCTCACCCGCAGCCGGGCGCGGCGAGCGCTCGGGCTCCGGCAGGTCCCCGAACAGGTCCATGGCGGAGGCTGGGCGGCGGCGGCGGCGGAGGCAGACGCGCAGCCCGCGAGCGGCGGCGGGCTCCACACCCGGCGGCGGCGGAGGAGGCGGCGACGGCGGGGCGGCGGCGGTCCGGCGCCGTCAATCACGCTAAGGCGGGCCCGGAACGCCACCAATCGGCGCCCGACGTGGTCCGACCGCCCCAGAGTTCTGCGCGCGGAAGGGGCGGGGAGAGATGGGGGCGGGGCGTCGCGGAACGCATGCGCGCGGGCCTCCTTTGCCGGAGCCGCGCTCGCGTCTGGGTACCCGGAGCTGGAGTCGGGGCCGCCATATTTCCCGCGGGCCTCCGGCCAGGCCCTTCGTGCTCTAACCCGGCACCGGCTCGGATTCCAAGGAGGCCGGTCCAGAGGGAAGAGACTGAGCTCAAGGGCAACCGTAGTGAGCCCTGATGTCCGAGAAGGCTTCGTGGAGCCTATCACATCCGTCCCGCCCCTTCGTCTTCCCACCACCACGGCAGGCCTCCATTCCTGGCCCATTTTAGAGATTGAGAAACCGAGCCTTCATAGGGCGGCCCAGTGCCTTGGACAGAAACCCCATAAAGTGCGGGATGGAGAGGAGACATTCCTCCACCCGTTTGCACTCACCTGGGCAAGTGGCGGGAGTGGGAAACAGGGGGACCCCATGTGATGTTCCAGAAAAGCAGCTGGGGACGTGGGGAAGCCAGTCTGTCACACACAGCCAGGGCTTGGTGTTCTCCCGTTGAACACACACAATTTCATAAAACCTCAACGTCAGGCTATGATGGATCAAGACAAAGAAGGCCACTCTAAGCATGTCTGAAAACAAAACATGAGTTTTGTCTAAGCTGCCAAATGACCAAACATCCCTCTTGGCTAGTAAGAGTAACCACTTTTTCTTTACCAATTCCAAGTTCAAGCTTTGTCTAGTCTTCCTACCTGCTAGATAAGATGTATTAAGACACCTAGTTAAGGAATTACATCCTCTGCCTGACATTATCCAATCCAGGGCAGAGCCCCTCCTTCCTTAAAAGTTTCCCCAAGTCAACTAACACAAACCCAAGTCTTAGACGTCCTTTCCAGAATCCCCTTACTGAGGCTTCCCATGGTTGTGGTCTCCCTCGATGAGTAATAAACCCAACTCGTTCCACTGCAGATGTGTTTCTGGTGATCTGGGACTTTAGGACATTGACTGGCCCAGCCTTCGTGCCTCTCATCTACTGGACTGCTCACTCACCACTATTTGAAACCTGCACTGCTCTCTTCTGATCCTCAACAGGTGAGCTGCCTCCTCCCTTACAGCAGAAATACTCTAAAGTAACAATACTGTAGTCCCCATTTCCTCACCTCTCATCCACTCCTCAGCCCACCCCACCCTAGCTTCAGCTATTGATGTGGGGTTGGTGAGCCGAGGAGTCGAAAGAAAGATTTCTTGGACTCTCAAGATCTGGCAGTAGTGCTCTTTTATTTAGGGACTAGTGTGGAATAGCATGGGGACAGGACCCATGGGCAGTCAGAGCTGCTGCTGCCGGCATGGGGACAGGACCCATGGGCAGTCAGGCTGCTGCGTGGGGACAGGGCCCACGGGCAGGAGGAGCTGCTGCTGCTGCCCCGGCTACTGCCGCCGCTTCTGCTGCTGCCGCCGCTTCTGCTACAAACATTGGTAGAGAGTAAGGCTAAATTTAAGGCATAGGTATGTGAGCCATCTCTTTACAAGACAAAGGAAAGAACATGTAAAAAAGTTAAAATGGTATCAGTGCAGGTGGGGTCTGGCCATTGGGTGGTCCGACAACTTTTAGATAAAAATCAAATCAGATTAAGTAAAGGCCAGAAGCCACCACCCTAAATCAGTTACATGAGGTTGCCGGACAGTAACCAACTTAAGTCCTTGCCTTCCCCATTAAGAGTTTCTAGAGATAAGGCCACCCCCCTTCTTCCTGGCACAGAGAGGGAGGCCTCTTTACAGATGGAGGTTTCCCTTACAAATGTAACGTTTCCTAACAAAGGGTGAGCAAACTCCAGTCCTTGGAGCCTGCTTCTCATCTGCAGTTTTAAAATTAACCAGCCTAAAATCCTCATCACTATCACTTCTCCAAAACAGCTCTTGCTAAGCTCACCAGTGACTTCCCACTCTTGCTGCTAAATGGAGCTGACCTTTTTGGTCATCATCTTAACATGAACCCCAGCAGTATTGACGCTGTTGGCCTCTCTTTCCGTCTGGTTTGTGGGACACATCACTCTCCTGGTTTTACTCCTGTTCTCTGGCTGCTCCATCTTTCTCTTTTGCGGGCCCAACTTCGTCTGCCCAGCTATGAATTGATGGAATTCTTTAAGACTTAATCATGGCTCCTCATTCCATACTCTCTCCCTCGGCAATCTCATCCACACTTGGCTTGAATTACCATTCATCTATATTTCCTACCAGCTCCAGATCCACGTGTTCAAATAAGTACCCATGTGATATCTCTTGGATGTTTCAAAAGTACCTCAAACGCAGTGCGTCCCAACTGAGATCATTTTCTCTACTCCCCACCCTATCCCTTTCAATCTGCTCTTCTTCCAGGGTTAATACCTCCCTGCCTGGTCTTCCTACCCGAGAAACCCTCTATGGAAGATAGCCTGTAAGGTGGCCCCCATGACCCCCTGCACCTTGCATTCAACTCTTGTGTGGTCCCCTTCCTTTGAGCGCAGCCAGGGCCTGTGACTTGCTCTGGCCAATAGAGTCCAGCAAAAGTGTCAGGATGTATGTAATTTTATGGACATGATTCCTTCACACAGATTTGTGACACCCGTCCTGCTAGGACACTCTCTCTCCCTTGCTGGCTTTGAAGAAGCAAGTTGCCATGTTGTGGGGTGCAATATGGAGAGGACCATGGCCAGTAACTAAGGGTGGCTTCCAGCTGACAGTCAGCAAGAAACTAAGGCCTTCAGTCCAAGAGCCCACAAGGAGATGCATGCTTCTAAGAACTATGTGAGCTTGGAAGCGCCTCCTTCCTAGTGGCTCAGATGAGCCCCCAGCCCTGGTCAACACCTTGATTGCAGCCTTGCAGAGGACTTGGTTGTGCCTGGACTCCTGACCCCTGGAAACTGTGGGATACTTGATGGATGTGGTTTTCAGCAGCCACGTTTGTGGTAATTTGTTATACAGCAGTAGATAACTGATACACCCTCCATCACCAAATCCTATCCGTTTTATCCCCTGAATGCCTTTTGAATCCACCCCTGAGCTCACCCCAATTCTGTGTGACCCAATCACAGCCTCCTTTCAGGCTTCTCCCTCAGGCCTTATCAATCCCTTATACTTGGCTTTCTCTCTCTTGTCCCAGGACATTTTCTCCTGTGGGTTCCTTGGTTTGGAATGTTCTCCTGGGTCCCCTTCTCCTGGGTAAATTCCACTCATTCCTCAGATTTCATCTAAGTCATCAATTCCTCAGGAAAACTTTTCTTGAGTGTCCTAAGTAAAATCCGCCTTGACACCTCTCCTGTATAGCTTTGGTCATAGTTGCAGTTTTACAGTTATCTCTGTAATTATTTCATTAATGACTGTATCCTCCATCAGAATGTTGGCTGTAGGTGATCAGGAACTGTGTTTGGTTTTGCACATTGCTGTACCCCCGGCAGCTCGCACATAATAGGTGCTTCCATATATTGAATAAATGAATGGAGGCGTAAATGGATGGATGAATATGTCTATTTTTGATGCTCAAAGTGCATGACACAAGCCTTCCTACCTCAGAAACGTCAGGAAGGTTGGAGCCAAATGTGATGCCTCCTGTGTACTTGCTCAGGACTGCCCAAACTAAGTTCACTATTTTGCTCTTAGAAAAAGATCATACATTTCTGAGTTTGAGACCTTAAACTGTCTAGCGACAAGGAAAATACCTGATGTCCCAGGACATTATCAGCTGCCTATGTGGCAGATGGTATTTTCCAAAGTTTGCTGCAACGTCTCCCATCCACATGGTCTTCTAAAATGTGTCCTTCCCTCTCTTCCCATCAAGAGGTGGGCTCTGAGTCACCTCCCCTTGAACAAGTGTGAGCCGTGACTGCTTCAGCCAAGAGAGAGTGGAAGATGTGCCATTATCTGATTTTCAAAGCTGGGTCGTAAAAAGCCATGCACCTTCTGCCTGATTCTCTGGAGATGCTGGCTCTGAGGGAAGTCAGTCCCCAAATAGGAAGTCCGGCTACTCTGAGGCTGCCGTGCTGGAGAAGCCACATGTAGGCACTGCATTCAGCACCTCCAGCTGAGCCTCCGGCCAACAGCCAGCGTTCACTGCCAGCCTTGTAGAGTGAGTCATCTGGGACATCCAACCCAGTGGAACCCTCAGATGACCCCAGCCCCAGCCAAGATCTGACGGCGACCTTCTGAGAGACCCCAAGCAAGGACTGCCCAGCTAGGCCTGTTACGAATTCCTGACCCACAAAACCACAAGCAAAATTTTAAAAGATTTTTTAAGCTGCTAAGTTTTGGGCTAATTTGTTACCCAACACACAATAGCAACAGGGAGAGAAACTTGGTACCCAGAGTGGGATGCTGACACATCAAAAACCCAAAACATATGGTACTGTCTTAGGGACTGGGCAGCAGGCAACTGTGGAAGGGTCTTGAGAGAACATTGGGGGAAACTTGATGGGCCTTAAGGCTGTTGATAACTTAAAGAATAGAGACAAAAATGTTATTGGAAGATGGAGAAAAGAATATCATTCTTACGTACTGGTGGAAAGTTTAGCAAAACCACTGCTTGAAATAATGTGGGAAATAGAAAATGTACCCAATGACCTGAGTGATCTGGCTAGGAAGATTTCCAGGAAAAATGTTGAAAGTGCCAACTGCAACCATGTGAAGAATCTTAAGCAAGAAGTGCCAAGCCAAGCCCTTCTGGAATTGCCGACCCACAAAATGTGAGCAAAATGGAGTGGTTGTTTTAACTGCTAAATTTTGGGGTATTTATAATGCAGCAATAATAATCGAGCAACGGGTTGTACAGGCTTGTTTTGTGCACTGTGAGAGGGCTGACAAGTGAAGAAAATGACAACTGTTCTGTTTTCTGTGGCCGCGGGGAGAGGGTTTTTACAGCAACTCTGGTTTGGGGAAGTTTGAATGAATGTCAGAAAAAGCCTCTTACACTGTGGAAAATAATTGACTGTACAGTTTTTAGGGTGAACCATGTCCTTTAAGGAAGGGGCAGAGAACGGGGGCCATCACCTGCTTTTTTGGGGCCAGGCACTAGTTAGGCGCTTTGCATAGGTTAATTTGATTTAATCTCTTAACAGCCTGGAGAGGAAAGTAATGTTACCGTTTGATGGGTCTGCAGAGGGTCCCTTGAGTCTTCAGGTGAGAACTGATTAGCAGTTGAGTAAGATATCTGCCTAAAGCCAGAGAGAGAACACCCAGGATGAACAGGGGCAGCAATTCTTCAAGTTCACACAGGGCCCCAGGTAGGTCCCACGTCCACTAGCCAGAGTAGAAAATTCTCAAACTACATGGGACGTTTGTGCACATGCCCAAGTGCACGTGTGAAGTGCTGAGAGATGGTCAAAGGTATCGAGGAAAATAATCCATAACCAATCTAGAAGTGAAAATTGGGGTGAGTTTATAATGAGCCAGATCTAAGGACTAGCTTAGCCCAGGGCCTTCCTTCCCCAAGGAAGGAAGGGCACCAAAGAAGTGGAGTGTACAGAGTGGTTATATACCCCCAAAGAGCATGTTTCACATATGATTGAAATGTCTGTTTTACAATAGTCACAAGATTGCTCTGTTGGCACACCGATTGATGGACACAGCAGGTAGTAGGTCTGCTGTCTCCAGCTGGGTGGTTAGAGGTAAGCTCAGCAATTAGCTCCTAGCCTAGGGAGAGATGCTTATCCTTAAGGAAATGCCAATGTGGGGGAAGTTGCGTCTTTATCTTAAGGCTGGTTGTTCTTGTCTGTGGGGCGTAGCAAACGCTTAAAGCAGATATACAATGCGTGCTCAACAGCCACATCAGGCCCTTTCAAAAAAAAATAATAAAGTTAGGCCAAGTCAGCTTTATACCAAGTGTCTTCCTCATATACTCCAATATATCCTATTGCTTGCCATTTTTATCAAAGGGCTCTGCGGGTGCCTGGACTAGACATCCACAGAAACTTCTACCTGGGGCTGTGAAGGTTGGGGTGATTTTAAGATACCTAAATGAGAGATTCATTTGGGGTAGAGGGCAGAGCATAAAGACATGGATATGGGGCTACTGTCCCTCTGTGAAGGATGGAGAAGAGTTGGGTAGGTGGGTGGGAATTGGGATCCCAAGTCAAATTGGGGTCATTTTACAAGGGGTCCTAAGTGCAAAGAGAGTGAGTTTAGCCCAATGGGGAGCCATAGAGCTTTTGCAATTAGAGAAATCTCAGTGTTCCAAGACGGCGATGAATGGGTGCACCCTCTCCTGCTTCCGCCCTCTACCTGCAATCTGTAGCCATTTCACGGAACAAGAGACCCAGCTATTGTCATAGCACAAAGACCCCCAGAGGGCTTGTAATCTCACCTGCTTCACATTAGAGGGGAAATATGGCCCACTCTGAACACCTTTTCAGATTTAACTTATTTGTTTTTCTTTCTTTCTTTTTTTTCTTTCTTTCTTTTTTTTTTTTAAGGAAGATTAGCCCTGAGCTAACATCTGTGCCCATCTTCCTCTACTTTATGTGTTGGACGCCTGCCACAGCATGGCTTGATAAGTGGTGCCATGTCCATACCCGGGATCCAAACCGGTGAACCCTGGGCCTCCAAAGCAGAACGTGGAAATTTAACCACTGAGCCACTGGGCTGGACCCTTGTTTTTCTTTTTCTTTTTTTTTGAGGAAGATTAGCCCTGAGCTAACTGCTGCCAATCCTCCTCTTTTCTCTGAGGAAGACTGGCCCTGAGATAACATCCGTGCTCATCTTCCTCTATATGTGGGACGCCTACCACAGCATGGCATGCCAAGTGGTGCCATGTCCACACCCGGGATCCGAACTGGGGAACCCTGGGCCGCCAAAGCAGAACATGCACACTTAACCGCTGTGCCACTGGACCCTTGTTTTTCTTAAAATGTTGGTGTGCCCCAGGGCTGGCTCTGGACCCTTGTTTTTCTTAAAATGTTGGTGTGCCCCAGGGCATGGTCCTAGACCCTCCTTTGTCTTCAATTTACTCTCCTCCAAAGTCATCTGCATTAGTTCTTTGGCTTTAAATACGCCTATATTCTGATGACACACAAGTGTGCATCTCTTGCTCTGACCTCTTCTCAGAAACCTACATACATATCCCCAGCTGTCCACTCAACACGCCCACTTGGATGTCTAATAGGCATCTCAAATTAAACATATGCCAAATACAACTCCTGCCCTCTCCCCAAAAACCAGTTGTCCCCAGTCTTTCTTTTCAGATCAACATCTGCCCAGTGGCTCTGCCATAACCAAGGTCTCATCCTGGATTCCTACCTTCCCCTCATCCCAGACATCCCATTCCATAGTAGGTCTCGCCTGTTCTACTTCCAAAACTCTTCCACATCCCATTTCCCCCACTGCAATCCTGGACCAAGCCCTGCTATTTCTTTCCTAGACCAATGAGACTGCCTCCTCTCTGTTAGACGCTTGTGCTCTTACAGTTGATTTTCCAGGAACGCAGGGAGAGCTTTTAAAAACATAATTTGGCCCATTGCCCTCTCCTGCTTTAACTCTTTCAATTGCTTCCTGTTTACTTAGAATAAAACCCAGACTCATGCTCATGGGGCTCTCCATGGTCTTACCACCTGTGAGTATCTCCAGCCTCACACATCCCTCCCTTGCCTGTGGCTCTGCCCTGGGTTCCTTTCTTTCTCCTGGATACACTGGGCTGTTTGGTCCCCAAGCCCAGGCCTTGCAGTTCCCTCTGATTGGAACAACTTCCTCCTGCGCCTGAAGTGGCTGCCACCGGCTCAACCCTCCAAACTCAGCTCAAAGGTCACTTCCTCCGAAGGCTCTCCTGGACCCCATCTCAGGCACTTAGGTAAGCGATACCAATTTTATTTATGAATATATTTGACTTCTCACAAATGAGATTTGATCAAACATTTTCTCAAAGTTTTTAACCAGGAAAGTAAATTTACCAGGAATCTTTTATACTTTATTCACTTAAGGCAGTGATAAATAGTTCACCATTATTCACTTTTTATTTAAAAAAAGTTTTATTGCTTTATTTCCATCAGGCATATAATTTTCTGCTATTTGTAATGATTGATTTCTGTACTTTTTCTCTTTTTCTGTTCTTTTTTTTTTGAGGAAGATTAGCCCTGAGCTAACATCTGCCACCAATCCTCCTCTTTTTGCTCAGGAAGACTGGCCCTGAGCTAACATCCGCGCCCATCTTTCTCTACTTTATGTGTCAGACGCCTGCCACAGCGTGGTTTGACAAGTAGTGCGTGCGTAGGTCTGCACCCAGGATCTGAACCGGCGAACCCTGGGCCAACAAAGCAAAGCCTGCAAACTTAACTGCTGCACCATCAGATCAGCCCCTGTGCTTTTTTTTCTTCCCTTTCTCCCCAAAGTCCCCTGGTACGTAGTCATATGTTCTTCATTGTGGGTCCTTCTAGTTGTGGCATGTGGGATGCCGCCTCAGCGTGGTTTGATGAGCAGTGCCATGTCCGCGCCCAGGATTCGAACCGACGAAACACTGGGCCGCCTGCAGCGGAGCGCACGAACTTAACCACTCGGCCACGGGGCCAGCCCCTGTGCTTTTTCTTTCAGTAAACTTTTTATTGAAGCAAAACCATACTTACAGAAAAGTACACAAATTAAGCAAACAGCTTGATGAATTTTCACAAAGTGAACTCGCCCATTAAGTAGGACCCAGATCAAAAAACAGAACATTTCAGGCAGCCCGAAAGCCACTTCCAGTCATGACCCCCCAAAGTTAGCATTATGCCACAGATTCATTTTGCTCGGGTTTGAACTTTGTATAAATGGAATCAGATAGAAGGCGCTCTTCCAACTCTGACTTCTTTCCCTCAACGTTATGTTGGTGAGGTTCGTCCGTACTGTTAACAGTCGTACTTCGTCCCCTCCCGGTACGTTTTGCTGGATGTGCCACCGCTCTGTGTGTGCATTCTCGCAGGATGAACAGCTGAGCGGGATCCAATCTGGCTCTTACAGAGAGTGCTGCTGTGAACGGTCCCGCACACGCTGTGTGGGCAACACCAGTACTTGTTTCTGTTGGGGTACGCCCAGGGATGGAATTACTGGGTCATAGGGCACATTTATGTTGAGCTTAGTTAATACTTTCCTTGGTTGATTTTTTATTAAGGTAAAATATATATATATGACAGGAAATTTACCATTTTAGCCATTTTTAAGTGTACAATTCAGTGGCACTAAGTACATTCACAATGTTGTGCAACCATCATCACTATTTCCAGAACTTTTTCGTTATCCCAAAGAGAAACTCTGTACCCACTGACTAATATCGTCCTATCCGTCCCTCTGCCCGGCCTCCGGACACTTCTAGTCTGCTTTGTCTCTATGAATTTGCCTATTCTAGGTACCTCATGTAAGTGGAACCATACTCTAGTTGTATTTGGCTTATTTCACCTAGCAAAATGTTTTCAAGATTCATCCATGTTGTAGCGTGTATCAGAACTTCATTCCTTTTTATGGCTGAATAATATTCCATTGTGTGGACATACCACCTTTTGTTTAAACATTCATCTGTTGATGGACATGAGTTGTTTCAACTTTTTGGCTATTGTGAATAACACTCTCATGAACGTTGGTGTACAATTATCTGTTTCAGCCCTTGTTTTCAATTCTTTGGGGCATATACCTAGGAGTGGAATTGCTATGTCATGTCATAAAGATACTGGCCCTGAAATTGGTTCCCCTACATTAAACCCAGCATATATGGGGTTAAAACCAAAGCACTTATTCTCTGCTTACTCCTTGGCTTCCTGGCTCCAGAATCCACTATCTGCCATGGAGACAAATGGCCAAGGACACCCACCTGCAAGTTCCCTTATAATCCTCCTCCATGTAAGCAGTTTTGCAGCCTTACAAGGCCGAACACAGGGTGGTGAGAAAGCTCTGACCACCAAGGCCACTGACTCCCCCTTCCCCCACAAGCAGACACATTCCTTGCAACCTTTAACAACCCTTGCCTCTGATCTTTTGGGGAGACAGACGAGATGAGATGAATTTGAGGGCTCACTCTTGTCTCCTGGCTGACATCACCAGAAATTAAAACACTTTGCTTGTCGTAAGCCTGGTGTTCCAGCTTTTATTCGGCCCCTCTTGTGTTGCAGGTAAATAACCTATGTTTGTAGCCAGTAATAATAATTCTGTGTGTGGCTTTTCTTTCTTTTGTTTTTTTTTGAGGAAGATTAGCCCTGAGCTAACATCTGCTGTCAATCTTCCTCTTTTTGCTAAGGAAGACTGGCCCTGAGCTAACATCTGTGCCCATCCTCCTCCACTTTATATGTGGGATGCCTACCACAGCATGGCTTGCCAAGCAGTGCCATGTCCACACCCGGGATCCAAACCAGTGAACCCTGGGCCACTGAAGCAGAACGTGCAAACTTAACCACTGCGCCACCAGGCAGGCCTCTATGTGTGGCTTTTTGAAGAACTAGCAAACTGCTTTCCACAGTGCCTGTACCATTTTTCATTCCAATCAGCAATGATTTCTATATTTTTGATATAAAATTCTATGTACACCTACTTGTGAAATGGTATAATTCACATTAATTAATATAAATTAATTATGATCTATTTCTTACATTAATAGATGCATTTTAAATGTATGCTAAGATTGTTTAGACAAATAAGGTATCTAAAAAACCAAGTGCTACAATATTCAGGAAAAGAAGAAAACATATGCAGAAATGGATGAAAATTATAGGGGACAATTATAAGTTTGGCTAGAAAAACAATATTCCAGCTACTGAAACTGAGAGTCCCTTAAAATTGAGATTATTAGAACTTATATAGATTTTATAGAACTTATATCGACATTATACATAATTACCATCAAATTCAGAGTTAAAGATTCTTCAGAAAATGAAGAGAAATATTAGAAATTTCAGAAACTAGTGAATATGAGTGTGAGCAAAAACAAGAAGATGCCATTTGAAATACATTTTAATAATTTTCTTTCTTTCTTTTTTTTTTTTAAGGAAGATTAGCCCTGAGCTAACTAGTACCAATCCTCCTCTTTTTGCTGAGGAAGACTGGCCCTGAGCTAACATCCATGCCCATCTTCGTCTACTTCTACTCTATACGTCGGACGCCTACCACACCATGGCTTTTGCCAAGCGGTGCCATGTCTGCACCCGGGATCAGAACTGGCAAACCCCAGGCCGCTGAGAAGCAGAATGTGCGCACTTAACCGCTGCGGCACTGGGCCAGCCCCCATTTCAATAATTTTCAGTTGTATCTGCTACCTTGTGATAAAGTATAAATGATTTTAATAAACAGACTCAATAAAGGGCAAGATATAGATTTTGAGAATCTATTTCGCATGATGGCCAAAGACTTTTCTTTTTTTTTTTAAAAGATTGGCACCTGAGCTAACAACTGTTGCCAATCTTCTTTTTTTTTTTTCCTGCTCTATCTCCCCAAACCCCACCCATATATAGTTGTATATTCTAGTTGCAGGTCCTTCTAGCTCTGGCACGTGGGACACTGCCTCAATGTGGCCTGACGAGCGGTGGCATGTCCGTGCCCAGGATCCGAACCAGCGAAACCCTGGGCCGCCGGAGTGTGAGAACTTAACCACTCGGCCACAGGGCGGCCCCACCAAAGACTTTTCTAAAGACTTCTTTTTGAATGTTCTAATAGCATGTGAATTCACTGTAATTGGCTCTTTTATTTCAAAGAAGAGTCTTTTTCATGCATACTTTTCCACAGTAATACAACAGAATCAAATTGTTGCCACTCAAAAAGAGATTTAAAAAGTTAGAAAAATTTGAACAGAATTTGTGACCATGAAAATTTGATGTTTCATTGTGATGCTTCTCTAAAATGAACTGTTTTTAAAAAATATTCAAACTGCACAAAGTGGTGGGATGGATTAAAAAACAAGAGGCAACAATATGCTGCCTCCAGGAAACACATCTCAGCTCTAAAGACAAACACAGGCTCAGAGAGAAGGGATGGAAGATGACACTCCAAGCTAATAGCAAACAAAAGAAAGTGGGTGTTGCCCTACTTATATCAGACAAAGCAGACTTCAAGATAAAACAGGCAATGAGAAACAAAGAGGGGCAGTATGTAATGATAAAAGGGACATTTCCCCAAGAGGACATAACACTTATAAACGTATGTGCACTTAACACAGGAGCACCAAAGTATATAAAGCAACTGTTAACAGACTAAAGGGAGAAATTAACAGCCACACAGTAATAGTAGGGGACCTCAACACCCCACTTACATCAATGGACAGATCATCCAAACAAAAAGTCAACAAGGAAAGAGTAGATTTAAATGAAACATTTGATCAGATGTACTTAATAGATATATAGAGAGCATTCCATCCAAAAACAGGAGAATACACATTCTTCTCAAGTGCTCATGGAACATTCTCAAAGATAGACCATATGTTGGGAAACAAGGCAAGCCTCAATAAAATCAAGAAGATTGAAATCATCCCAATAATCTTTTCCAACCATAATGCTATGAAGCTAGAAATCAACCACAAGAAAAAAACTGGGAAAGTCAGAACTAAACATCCTATTGAACAACTATTGAATCAATACAGAAATCAAAGGGGAAATTAAAAAATAACTGGAGATAAATGAAAATGAAAATACACTACCAACTCTTACAGGGTGCAGCAAAAGTGGTCATAAGAGGGAAATTCATAGCGATACAGGCCCACCTCAACAAGCATGAAAAATCTCAAATAAGTAATCTTAAAACGCAGCTAACATCTAGACAAGGAGAACAATTGCCAAAGTCAGCAGAAGGAGGGAAATAGTAAAAATCAGAGCAGAAATAAATGAAATAGAGACTAAAAAAATAGTAGAAAGGATTAATGAAACTAAGAGGTGGTTCTTTGACAAACCCTTAGGCAGACTCACCAAGAAAAAGAGGGGAGACTCAAGTAAATAAAATTAGAAATGTAAAATGAGAAATTACAACAGAAACTTCAGAAATACAAGGATTATAAAGAGAATACTATGAAAAACTATATGCCCACAAATTGGATAATCTAGAATAAATGCATAAATTCTTAGACTTATACAGCTCTGGGTACAAGATCCTGAGAGGGAAGTGGGCAAACCTGAAGGTAGCTGGATCAAGCCTTGGAGGGAAGAAGGGGCAGAAAGAATTTTGCGCTGGGCAAGGGGAGATATGCTGTAGGCTCCAAAGACAGGGCAGGGCCCGGACCTGGGACCCTTTGCCCCTCCCCACCTCCCCTCATTTCCTTCCATGCTCTCGAGGACAGGCAGGCCAAGGCCAACAGATTCTCTGGTGAAGAAAGCTAGAGCGCTTTTCAGATTCAGTTTATTACTTCCACAGACTACAAAAGGAAAAGTAGCCAAAGACGCCAGCTCCCCATGGCCCTTGTGCAGGGTGACACCGGAAGTGACCAGGTAACTGCAACAGGAATGACAGGCGCCTCGTTCTGAGGAGCCGCTGCCCGGCTGGAGTTCAGCTCTCCTACAGCCTCATCCTGGTCAGAACCTGGAGGCCACGCGCAACCCTGTCAGTCCGGCCTCCGGGAGAGACGGGCAGGCCAGTGGGACATGCTGGTGAAGCAGCTTCTCCCCAGCTCTCGTGTTCCAGGGGACCACGACACTTTGACTCAGGATTAAGGCTTAGAGTCAGCTGTGGTCCAAGCCTTGTCCGTGTGGCTTCCATGGGTACGTGCAAGGGCACTAGGGCAGAGCTGAGCCTACACTTCCTTCTGGGACTTTCCTTAATGTTCCTCCACTCCCAAGACTGCACCCTCAGGGACCTCTGGAAGTATCAATAGATTGGGGGGCGAACCTGGCTCCGAGGTAAAGATAAATAACTTGTAAGGTTAAGAAAAGATGCTCTATGTCACTCAGGAAATGGGAATTAAAAGTAATCAGATGTTGGGAAGGATGTAGACAGAACGCTTCCTAATGAGCGCACCTCTGTCATTGCATTTCATTCTCAGGTACATCCCACAACCTCACAATTCAGGTTACAGTTTAAAAAATAACAGTCAAAGACTAGAATAACAATACAATGAACACAGTACTACCATCTCTGGTGAGGAGGAGGAGGAGGGCTGGGGGAGGGACAGCAGGAAGAGCACAGACAGAGTGGTGGCTAGGGTGTCGTGGCAGGCAGCCTGTACACGGCCCTCAATGATCCCCTTTCTCCTGATATATACTCCCTCTGGAATCCCTTCCCCTGGAGTGTGGGCTGAACCCAAAGAACAGAATACAGCAAAAAGTGAAAAGACGCCACTTCTGAAACAAGGTCCCAAAGACTGCCTTCAATCTTGTCTGTCCTGTCTTGCTTGCTCCATCAGATGGAAGGCACCTGCCATGTTGTGAGTGGCTGAGGGGAGGCCCGTGTGGCAAACAACTGAGTAAGGCTTTCAGCCAAAATGCAAAAAAGAACAAGGCTTTCAGTCTAATAGCCCATGAGGAACTGAATCCTGCCAACAACGACGCGAGCGAGCTTGCACATGGACCTCTCCTCGGGGGAGCCTCCAGCCGAGGCCATAGTCGCAGCTGACGCCCTGCCTGCAGCCTTCTAAGACACCTTGAGGCAGGTGCTACCAGCTAAGCCGTGCCCGGATTCCGGACCCACAGAAACTGTGAGACAATAAATACTTGTTTTAAGCTGCTACGTTGTGGGATAATTTGTTACACAGCAACAGATAACTTTCTCGTTATCTACTTTTGTGACTTTTCTTCTACAGGGCACAGAGTCTGGAGTGATCCGCTCCTGCTAGTCCCGGCTCTGCACAGCCTTGTGGGGGATGCCGGGACTAGCCCTCCCCGTCTGGCTCTGCCCCCAGAGCTCAGGGAGGGCCAGGAACATGGCCGGACTGCACGGAGGCTCAGAATCCTTCCAGCTCTGACTGCCAGGAAGCTGCTCCCCAGGACGCTGCGGAAGAGCAAGCATCCGATGCAGGTGCGATGCCAGCATGAGTGCGGGCTCTACATCCCATGGGAAGGAAGGGGAGAGAAGTACAGTGAGGCCCCAGAGGCAGCACCCTCTCCAGCGCTGATCCCCTCCCAGGGGAAGGCCCCTTGTGCTTTGCTGCCGCCCCGTCCTGGTTTTCCCCATCCGTGTGTGGGGGACTCCTGCATTTCAGGGATCGCAGATTCCCACAGGAAATTCTCAAGTCAAAACTGCAAGTATGGTGACTTTGGGGTCTGAAAGGCAGTCTTCCTTCTCCGCTGGCCCTCCTTCCTCCACCTGTCAGGGCTCACATCCCACCCCCTCCAGGAAGCCCCCCATCACCTCACCTTTTCTTAACCCCCCAGCCCTATTTATTGTTCTCCTCTCACAGACCTTGTTTCTTGTACGTTAATTATCAGGAAATGTCTGCTTCCCCTGAAATTACATTCTCCTCACGGCAGAGGCCCTGCTCCCCCAGGAGGTGGTGAAATTTCCTGCTGGGATTCCTCCTGGTTGCGGGGTCCACAGGCTGCCCCCAGGGATCGGTTCTCAGCTTCCCTAGAGCACAGTGTGCATCCCACCCCCGCCCTCTCCACGCCAGCCAGGGTCTCAGGCTCGCTCAGGGCCCAGCGGAGGCGGCCCACACCCGGGCTGTACTCACAGAGCACAGAGGGACAGTCAAGCCTCTGCAGAAGGCCAGGGATGCAGGGCCTGGGTACAGACTGGCTCTAAAGGCAAAGCCTGAGGACAAAAAGCCAAGGGCTCAGGGGCCGAAGGACTTGCAGGGGCTTCTGGATGAGAAATCAGCTGGCAGCAGGCACCTTTGAGAGTCTCAGGGTTTATGAGGAGCTCTCATCAGACCCTTCGAGAGAAGAAGTGGAGTCTGGGCTCACGTCCTGCCCCCATACCTATGATACTCCCATATATATCCCGTGGGACAGTTCATATGTAAATGGCACTTCTCCCTCCTGACGTTGTCCCAGCACCCCCACCCAGGCCTGCGGTCCTTTACTGAATCTGAGGTCCCCACTAACTAAAGATGCTCCCCAGAAGCAGGGGCTGTCTGTGGGCGGTGGAGGAAGAAACAGAGGAAAGGGGAGCATCCTGCCCACCCACTTCCATCCCGCCTCCCACTGTGGGCAACCTGACTCCCTGCTGACTCACCGTGGCAAACGCCAGGCACGCTTCCTTGGTGCCACTGCAGGTCTCTTTCAGAGTGGCGAATATGGCAGCCACCATACTGCTCGAGTAAATGAGGAGCCCAGAGCCTGCAGTGGAGGGAACACGAGGGTCACCTGCCCTGCAGGAGCTGGACTGTCCCCCCACACCCACTCCCAGAGACAGGGACAGGAGGTAGCCACGGGCAGCGGCGCAGTCCCCTTTGGGAGGGAGGCTGAGGCAGGGGCAGGCTAGTCAAAGGGGAGGCAAGGCAGGAGCAGAGGGTAGAGGCAGGGAAGGCCCAAAGAAGGCAGGGGTGGAGGACAGGAGGAAAGGGGCTGAGAGGAAACACAAGGGAAAGAAATGAAGGAGGCAGAGAGGAAGAGACGGGACCGTGAAGTGAGGAAAGGGCAGAGACGAGAGCAGGAGAGGACGAAGATGGAAAGAGCAAGGTCTTGGATCAACTTACCTAAACCTACAGCCTGCTTCCACAACGTCGCTCTGTCCCCTAGACCTGACTTGCTTTTCTTCTTGGCCTGTAAACACCATCTGCCACATCATATATTTATTTTCTGTTTCCCTCATTGCAGTGTAAGCTTGAGAAGAAACCTTTATCAACAGCAAGTAGAACCACGCTTGACAAAGAGTAGGCATCCAATAAATATTGTAGAATGAATGAATCAACTTTGTCTGAAATATACCATCAGGGAAGGAAGGAGAAACCCTGGAAACGGCATAAAACCAGGAGGGACCAGGAAAGTCTTCCCACGGGTGGTATCTGAGCCAACCTTGAAGACAAGCAGAGGGCAGAGAGGTGGGTCAGCAGGGCAGCAGACAAACACCTGGCAAGGGGATGGGAACAGGAGAGGGCTGAGAGGCAAAGCTGGGCAGTTCTGAGTCAACCCCGGGAGTGGGGAACTTTGCTCATTTGCAAATCTGCAGTGTTGGGCTTTTGAAGGACTGAAGTTCAGGAGGTAATACTGGATGCAGAGAGTTTTCTTAATACCACTGCCATTGTCCAGGTGAGAGACAAGAACCTGAACCAAGAATGGAGCAGCAGGGACAGAGGGCAAGGGACGAGGTCTAAGACACAAACTCATTCATTCATTCAACCTAACTGGATAGATTCAACTAGAGCTCCAGAGCGGACCGGGCTGAAAGTCGTTTTTGGAGTCAGTGACCCAGTAGGCAAAGCCATGGAGATCATACACACTGTAGTCTAGAGAGAAGAGGGCCGAGGAGAGAAACGTGGGACACAGCAATATTCAAAGGGTGGGCGGAGGAGGAGTGCCCTGTCTAGAATCTGGGAAGGAACGGTTGAAGAGAAAGCAAGACAACTAGACCGAGACCAGTGTTTGAAGAAGCATGAGGTTACTGACAGTGTCAAAGGCTTCAAACTTTCGGGAAGACGGAAACTGAAGAGTCTATTGGCAATTAGGACTTCATCGGAGACTGGTGAAAGTTTTCGGTAGAATGGTGGGAAACGTGGGTCATACTGAAATTTTGTGATGAGCAAGCCGGTGAGGAAAGGAAGAAAACGAGAATGGAGACTATTCTCAAGAAACTTGACTGTGAAGGAAGCCTAGGGCAATCACCAGAGACCTCAGTGAGGTCTAAAACCACTTTCCTGGGATAGAGTGCAAGGTTTCGGAGCAGGTTCAACCGTGAGCTGTGACAGGGTCCACTGTAGGGCTACTGACTTAGCTGTCTAAGGGAACACGCATAACTGTCCGAGGTTAAGGTGCGGCAGGATCGGGGAGGGGGGTGGGAAGCGGGTGGGGAGGAAGACAGGATCCCAAGCATCATCCACTGGCGGTCGACGGAGAGCATGGCAACAACTGGGAGCAGGACAAGGATAGCCATCGTGCGCATCCTCAAAGGAGGGCCATACTTTTACATGAGGATGAAAGAGCAAGAAGCCTGAGGCTCCCATGAGGAGGTGGAAGGCCTCTGGGTCACGGGTGTAAACGCTTATCCCTCTCCGTCCAGATTCCTTTAAACCCAAGGACTGACAACAATCTCAGCAGCTCTGGGCTTCCCTGGCTACTCTCTTCCAAGCAATGCCTTTCTCCACCTCCGGGCAGTTAGCGGAGGCCTGTGGCTCTCTGTGGGCCCTCGCTCATCTTAAGAGCATGCAGGTTCCACAACAGCAAGGGTGGGTCAGTCTGGTCCAAGAGTCCCAGCACAGAACAGGTGCTCGTCACATCTGTAGAAGGATGCCCACCAGAGCCGAGGCGTGGTCTCCCGCGGTCAACCCGGCTCGTGCGCCCTCCTGGAGAAACCCGCCTCCGCTCTCGGCCTGAATCACCGCCTCCTTCCTCAACACCAGTCGCTGTTGGCTCTGGCTGCACGTCCAGGCCGCCTGTGACCCGAGGGGGTCAGCGGCCCCGGGCTGGAGCCAGCGCACACGACTGCCCCGCCGGCCGGGCGCCCGCTCGCCGTCGCCTCCATCGCTCAGTCTCCCGGTCCCAGGGGTGCTGGCGAGACCGCAGCCCAGCCTCGGCCGGCCGCAGAGCCCCGGAACCGACCGCGCGCCGTTAGACTCCGTTGGGCACCGTTGGACACGAGGTTCTGAGCGCCAGGCGGCCGAGGGAGTGACCTCCGGGCCAAGGAGACCTCTGGGAGTCGCAGTCCCGGCTTGGCCTGCAGCGGCCTCGGGGAAAGGGAAGTCGAAGGGTGAGAACTACACCTCCCAGGAGACCCCTCGGCTCGCCTCTGGGGGAGTGGAGACGGAGTGGGAGGCGTGGCTAAGGCTTCGGCGCCCCCGAACGCCTTGCGAACGCATCCCTGATCCTTGCGAACGCTTCCGAGCGTCTCCAGCGCCTCCCTGCGCCAGACGCCGCCGAAACCTGGCTGCTGGCCCCGGGAACTCCCGCTCCCTCCTTCCCAGATCCCTCGGGCATCCGCAACGCGGACGGCAGGCCGTCCAGGAACGGCTCGCGGCCCGGCACGCGGCGCTGAGCGAGACTGGCCGGATCCCCGCGGACGGGGCGCTCGCAAAGACCCGAGCCTGGAGCAGAGCTGCGGGCAGGAGGGAGGGAGGGAGGGAGGGAGGGGATCCCGGAGGTGGTAGGGCCGAGTCAGGCAGAGCCTTGAAGGCCGCGTCAGGTGCTCTGCGGAAGCAGCAGGCGCGTAGGACTGCTGCTAAGGCCCAGGTTAAAGATGAGGTGAAGGTGCCTGGACCGGCTTGGCGGGAAAGATGACAAGTGGAGAAAGGATTTAGAAGTAGAGCTCAGGGACTTGAATGAGTGGAAATGGGATGACAGCAAAAGGAGATTGAGGCTGACCTCTAGATTTCTTTTCCCAATCAGTGGGGTGCCGAGAAGTGGCAACGACTGGGGCAGTGACAGTGCATTTGGGGTGAGACGCAGTTGTGCTTTTTTCTCTGGTTTGTGATGCCCATCTGACATCTCGGTGGAGACACTGAGTAGATAGAAGGATATAGGGAGGCCATCGAGGATGGAGATGGGCTTCGGCTCAAGGTCACCCGGATGGAACAAACCAAGTGGACCAGATAGGGTTCCTGGGCCGGGTGGTAGGGAAGGGCTGAGCACAGAGCCTTGGACGCGCATGCCCACAGCCAGAGGTGGGCAGGAGAGGAGCATTTAGACAAGGAGACTGAGGATGGCCAGTGTGGTGGGCCAGCTGGGGAGTGTGTGTCCTTGAGGTGGATGGGGAGAAGAGAGCATTTCTCGAGGGAGTGATAACCTGCGAGGAATGCTTCCTGGAAGATTGCTTTTCCCTGGAAGGATGAGTACCTTGAAACTTGAGAGAGGCAACCACTGGATTTGGAAACATGGATGTCACTGGAGATGGTGACAAGGGCAGTTTCAGTGTAGGGGTGGGAATACCCTGATGGAGAGGAAGGAAGGCGAGTGAGAGGTGTGGAAGTGGACACAGCGAGTATAGATGACGCTTTCAAGGAATTTTGCTTTAGAGCAGAGAAATGAGGCAGGGGCTACCCGGGTATGCCAAGTCCAGGGAGGTTTTATCTCCCCTTTTTCCAGATGGAGATGTTATAGCTTGTTTGTAGGTCGATGAGAATGATCCAGAAGGGAGGAGAGATTAATGATGCAGTGGAGAGAGCAGGGTCACTGAGGAGGTCAGAGGGGACAACCCAACCCCTGTGTGGAAGACGGGCACCATGCTGCATCACGATGGAAGGCAGAATGTCTGGTGTGGTCGGCAGTATAATGGCCAAAGATGTCCACATCCTCATTCCCAGAACCTGTGAATGCGTTACCTTCCATAGCCAAAGAGGCTTTGCACATCTGATCAAGGACCTTGAGATAGGGACATGATCCTGGGTTAGCCAGTTGGGCTCCATGTGATCACAAGGGTCCTTATAAAGAGAAGGAAGAGGGAGGCAGGAGAGGAGGGGCAGAAGATGTGACTATGGCGGAAGCGTCAAATAGACGCACCCTTGCTGGCTTTGAAGATGCAGGAAGGGGGCCACCAGCCAAGGAATGTGGGCGCCCTCTGAAGCCTGAAAAGGAAAGGAAGTGGCTTCATCCTCAAGCCTCCAGAAAGGAAGGCAGCTCTGCCTTGATTTTAGCCTCACAAATCCTGTGTCAGCGTGCTGACCTACAGAGCTGCAAGATCGCAAATTTGTGTCATTGTAAGCCACCAAGTTTGTGGCTATTATGGCAGCTAGAGAAGACTCATAGAGCGGGCTAGGGATTTGACGTGGGTGGGAAGGAGGCAACGCTCAAGGCTGTCAAATAACCAGCGCCAGGCCTGCGAGGGAGCCCAGGGGGCTTCCGAGAGAGAGGAGGTGGCGTGAGACAGTTGTCTAGCAGAGTGGGAACCCCGCTTCCCAAAGAACGCAGGCAGGAAGCTGGTGGTCCCAGGCTGCGCCGGGCAAAGAGCAGCTCTCGCCCTCTGGAGGCTGATAGTGATCACTGCTCTGGGTGCCGTTTAAGTTTCTAAGAAAAGAGGCTGCTCCTGGAGTGGTTCGGAGAAGCTGCTTTATAGGTGGGAGGGGCACAGGGCTAGAGTTCTGGTTAGAGGCTTCTGACCTTGGGAGGGTCCTGGTCCCAGTGACAATTTTCCCCCCAGGTGAGCCTCCTGCACCTTGCATCCCAAGTCCTGGGCTCCCCTGGGCCCCCTTCCAGGGCCTCTGGGAAGATGTCACAAGTGTGGGTACAAGAGGAAAGAGTTATTCCTTCAAAACAGCTCCTGGCTTGATGCAAATGGCATCAAGAGCTCATCGCAGTGGCCGTCGGGAGCCACAGGGGACAGAAGTCTCACAGGTGGACCAGCTCTCCATCTGTGTCCCTGTGGATACCTCCTACGTCAGTCTGTCTGGGGCAATTTAAATAATGCCAGGAATAATGTTTCCTTCCCTCCTGAGCCCTCTGTATGGACCTGCCTCCCCCACGCCACCCCCTTCAACAACTCATCCCCAGTCACAAAAAATAAGCTGAGTCAGGTTATAGCCTGGTGGCTGAGGTCTAAGACTGAGTAACAGGGGCGTCAGTGTGAAAGCCCCCTGGTGGCCAGGACGTGCTGGGGAGCTCTCGTTAAAAGGGCTGTGGCGAAAGCTGTTCTTGAAGCAAAGGCACACAGCCAGCGAGGAGACCCAGGTGTCAATCCTCAGTTGTCACACCTCAGCCCCGGCCCAGGCACTGCCAACCTAAAGTGAGAATAAGCCGCTTTGGGGTCCTAGCGCAGGAGATGACAGGGCTGAGCTACCTGCGGCAGAGACTGCTGTCAGCTGACCACCAGCCACATGCAGGTCCTGACCCAGCCCAGGAGGGCAGGCTCCCTACAGCCCAGCTGCCCATCCCGTCACTCTCCCTCCACGGTTTCTGACCTCCTGGGCCCAGTTTGACCTCCAGAGCGAGCTGCCTACTCCAAGCCATGAACTGGGTGGGTCTCCTTGTCCCTGACGTCACCTGCAGGCGGGGAAACGCCCTCTTCAGTTCAGAAAAGTGACAACCGAACACAAATAGACCAACATCTGCATCGTGCTCATGGGTCCTAAAATAGGTCTTTGAAAAGAAACTTCCAAACCACGTGGCTAGCAATTAGGCATTAGTTTTATTCCTGGAAGCTCAGGAGCCAGAGAATGGTCCAGGGACGGGCTGTTTCCCTATGGCTTAGTTATTCTGGAGACAAACCCCGTGCCAACGGTATCCATCTCCAGGATGAACACAATTCCCAGGGAGAGCGGGTGGGGCTGGATGTCCACTGTGAGATGTGCTGGGGGGGAAGGTGGGTGTCCCAGGTCCACCACCACTACACTGCTCACTTTGCTGACAAAGGGTGTGAAGTTTTAACAACACTCACCAGCACTAGATACAGGAAAAACGAGCTTTAGTATTTACGCATTTCACACATCAATGACACCGCATCATTCTGTAATACTTCAGAAGGGTAACGAACTCTCCAAAATCCTTTATTTAACAGAATTGGAACATTTGACGGCAACCTAATACACAAGCTCGAGCGTGCTAAATGCAAGACGTAAAGAGAGCCCTGCTTCTCCCGGCAGCTGTGGGCAGTGCTGTAGAACGCACCTGCTCCCCCCCGCCCCCCCCCCCCCGCCCCGTGTCCTGGCTCAAGTGGCAAGTTCAAGCTTCAAGCCCAGGGCCACCAGGGCCTGAGGTCCCCCTCTGCCCTGACACTAGTGCCCAGCACGAAGGAGAGGCTCAGCGTCACTCGGGTCACCTCTGTCCCCAGACCCACAAAGTGCCTGAGAAGGCTGGGACAGGAGAACTCCAGAGAGCCTTGGTTGCTCTGCAAGATTCTTTCTCCCGCCTGTAGCTTCCTCTCTCCATGCACCTGAGGGCTGTGGGGCCCATAAAAGTTACTTCCTCAAGAAACAGGGATAGGGGCCTGATTGGGCTGGTCCTCTGGGACTGCTCTGTAAGCTGGAGGAGGGAGGCAGACAGATCTGGGAGACATCCAGGACCCTGCCCCACCACATCTGGACCCCAGGGAGAAGGGACTACAGAGCAAGAAAGCTGGGCCCACCCCCGCAGCCCCAGGCTAGCAGTCACCAAGGCCTCCAGATGCTCTGGGATATGCGGGCAGCTGTCAGGCTGCCCAGGGCTGGGAGCACCAAGTCCGGCTCCTCAGCAGGCGCCGGGCTCAGTTCAGCCTCAGGCGCCTCCTCCAGATCGGAGCACAGGTCGTCCCTGGGGCCCGGAGGGCTGGGCAGCGGGGACCCCACGGTCCCTCCTGTGAGCCAGCGGCTCCGCCCAGGGGCTCCCGGCGGCGCGGCCAAGGCGTCCCCCAGGAGATCCCGGAAGCTGCTGCCCTCGCGCAGCGGCATGGACTCAAGCAGGTGGTTCAGGAGCTGGGCAGCCACGGTGGCGTCGATGGCCTGGCATGTGGACACGAACGTGTGCACCTCGTGCATGCACTGGATGTAGCCGGCGGCGAAGCGCTCGCTTGCTTCCGCCTGCAGCTGGTCGCGCTCTGCGCCCGGGAGTGGGAAGGAGAGAGCCGTGCCAGCCCGGTGAGCCGCGACTGCGGCGGACCCGCCCGCCCAGCCTGCGATCGCGGGGCTCACCCAGGAGATTCTCCGGGGGAAGTCCTCGCCGCCCACAGCACAGGAGCGCTGGGCGGGGAAGTCCTCGGTTCCGGCAGGGACCAGCTGAGCAAAGGCGCCCCACGCCCAGGTGGCAGGCGCCCGCAGCCCGCGCCCCCGCCCGCCCGTCCCGCGCCACTCACCGCGCGCCCGGCCCCGCAGCGCGCCCTGCACGCGCCGCACCGTCAGCTCCAGCACCTCGGCGTTCTCCAGCTTGGCCTGCACCTGCACCGGCGGCAGAGCCGGGTGGGGAGGGGCGGTGAGGCCGGGCCGGGCCGCGGCACCCCGCCCGCCGGCAGCCCCCGGCGGCCGCCCGCCCGCCCGCCCGCCCGCCTCACCTCGGCGCCCGCCAGCAGCAGCCGCAGCTCCTGCAGGCTCTCGTTGATCCGCGCGCGCCGCTTCTTCTCCACCAGGGGCTTCCGAGCCTGCGGGGAGCGGGCGACTGAGCCCCCGGCCGCGCAGCCCCCCGCCCGCCCACCCGCGGCCCCGGCCCCGGCCCGCACCTTGCGGTCCCCCCGCGCCTCCCAGCCGTCCTCCTCCTCCCGGCCCGCATGATCCCGGCCGGGCGCCAGGGGCGGAGCCATGCCCGCAGCGCCCGGAGCCGGTGAGCGCCGCGCCCCTCGCAGCGCCGCCGCCGGGCCCTCGCCGCCCGGCCTCCGCGCGTCTTCCGCCCGCCGCGGCCCCGCCCCTTTTATAGCGCCTCATTTGCATCTCAATGCGCCGATTGGCTGCGCTGGCCCGGAGCCGCCGGCCGCCGGGCGCGCCGAGGTCAATGCGAGCCGCGCGCTTTGTCCCGCCCCGCCGTCCGGTCGGCCCGCAGCTGGCGGGGCGTGGCCGGCGGGCGGGGCCCCCAGCCCGGCCACCGCGCGACTCCATCAGGGGGCTACCCCGGGGGGCCGGGGGAGGCCGGGGAGTGACTCGGGAGCTGCGGCCTGGGGTGCTCCTGTCTCCCTCCCTACCCTGAGCGAGGCCCCCAGGTCCGCTGCGCTTGGGAGCAGGAGCTCACCCATCCATCCATCCGTTCATTCATCAGTTCATTCGTTCATGCTGGACGTCGTTCACCGCAGGTGCCTCTGCACAGAGCGCTCTTTAGCCAGTGCCCCAGTGCTGGGTCCTGGGGGGCAGGGCCACAGTCAAGGCCGTGGTCTCCGGACCTGGAGGGGGCTACGGGTCCGGCTGGGGTGGTTGCGGAGCCCCGCGAAGGGGGCACTCATGGAGCACCGGGGGTGGGAGCGGGCCTGTGGCCCCCTTGCGTTGCTTGTGGACTTGTGGGTCCCGACGCCGGACCCTGGACGCCGCCCCGCGCCCGCGTGGGGATCCTAGAGGAGTGGGGTTCGCGGGTCCCTCTCCTCCTCCAGGCTCTATTCTGGTCATTGCCCCACACCCGCTAGTCCTTCCCTGGTCCGCACCTTTCAGCAGCCTATTCCCCTTCCCCCGGGCCTCTCTCCGCCGCTGCCCATTCTTTCCTTGTCATCGTCGCTGGCCCCCAGAACACCCCATCTCCCCCTAATCTCCGCTCCCCCGGCCCCTCTTTGACCTCCCTTTGCCCACTCAACCAGCCCCCCACCGCCCTTCCCTGGCTCCCCCAACCCCACCGCCTTTCCGGTGAATGAACGAACTTTCGCCCGGGCCCCCCCTCCCTGCCAGTCCCCATCGTCCTCCCCACCCCCCAGCCCCCCTAGGCTCCCTCCCCCCAGCTCTCCCCCCGCCAGGCTTGCGGAGGCCGCCGTCTGGTCCCCGTAACTTGATGCCCGTGACAGTTGGCAGCTGCAGCCGCTTCGGCGGGGAAAAGCGGCGGCCGCGCCAAGAGCGACAGGTGTTGGCCGCGCCTTTGTCTCCTCCGCTTTGTCCCGCGGGCGGGCAGCGGGCGCGCCTGTGTCAGCCGGACCTCTACCCGGGCCGCCCATCTGCCGGCCCAGCCTCCGGACTAGGGTGTGTGTGGGCCACGGTGGGGCCGCGCCCTTGGGCAGCGCCCTGGGGACCCCACCCGGCCTCTGCTCCACTGGCCTAGGTCCGAGCCGCGGCTGCCCGGCAGAGCCTGAATGCCGAGAAGCCTGCACGGAGCCCTCCTTCTGGAACACTCCCAGACCCCCTTCAAGGGCCATTTCCTCACTGTTCAGGTCTCAGCTTCCCTATCCATCTACCTGGTGGGAGCCCACCTGCCCTGCAGCAGCGCGGCACCCTCACTCAGTCCCCCAGTACTCACCCAGGATTGGGATTGTCAGGCTGGTCTGCATCCCTCCAGGCTATGAGCATCCCTGGTCATGGGTACAGTCTGACCTAGGACCCACTGTCTACCCCAGCACAGAGCCTGGCCTCACAGAAGCACTGGGTGGATAGGGAAGGTGGGAGGATGTTGCAAGCATGGCTGGAAGGCAGCAGGGGAGGGGAACATCCAGGGGCTGCAGTGTGGTGGTGGTAGCAACAGGCCACAGACACCCACCATGCTTTCCCCCTCTGACCCCATCAGAGGGACCTCCACAGGCAGGGCAAGGTTGGTGGGAGGTTTGAAGGTTCCCAAAGTTACCCCACTGACCTCTACAACTACCCGGGAGCCCCTTCTGCTGATTTTCACCTGAGCCTGCACTGCCTCTTGGCTGCTCTCTGTGAGCGGGCCCCTGAGACTTCCCCAGCCCAGCACTGCTCATCCGGGCATGAATCTACTTCTTTACTTCAATCACCCCCTGTTGTCCTCAGTCTCCCCCACAAGCCAGCAAGCTCAGCTCTTTTCCTCCCACCTTCCCCTGGCTGTTCAGCGACCCAATGCTCTTTCTCCTCTACTCCTAGCAGGGAGGCTGACAGAGTTGGGGGGCTTGAGTTTTGGACCCTAAGAGAGCCCATAGCTGGCCTGTAACTTTATTCTTTTTCATCATTTATATATATATCACCCCAGGGAAGGAGAACCCACCCCCTACCCCCCACCCTCACCCCAAGTAACTACAATTAAGCTTCCACTACTTTGAGAAACTGAGATATGGAAAAATACACTCAGGGATATTTCTTGTACTCTGATTCTTACCCCTCCCATTATCCATTATACTGTTTGAACAAGGCCAAACACGTAATTTAGAATGCTCTTCAGGAAAAGCAGTTCATATTAGAAGAGGATGATCAGGGCCCTGGGGAGGCTTCTGGAGAAAGGTCAGTTGAAGATCTGATTGGATGGGGTACTGAGCATAGGGGAGCAGAGGAGGAAACGATAAAGGCAAATGGTGCAAGCGAAAAATGAAAGGCAACTAGGAACTCCAGGAAAAACAAAAAGTCCCAGAAGAGAAATGTAACCTTACCCCCTTACTTGCCTCAGTAGCCAATTGTTTCACAATCACAACAATGTAACACTGTTCAATATGGTGAAGAGGGATTCAACACTTAGACTCAATCTATGGAGAAAACAAGGAAGGCTTAGTTATGGTCACAAGACATGATATGAAGTTGACTTTGTAAAAACAAAAGGACAGGTGACAGTTGTCAGACGGGAAGAGGCTGAGGGGAGGGCTGGGGACCTCAAAAGCCTGGTCTTCCGTGGGGTGGGAAGATTGAGGAATGCTGTCTAGAGTTGAAGGAGGAAGAAATTAAAGGCTGGGATATGCCTCAGTGTGACCAATTATCCTTGGGGGGAAAAAAGGATAAGGATAGAGCAGGGTATATGAATTAGCAAAATCCTTCTTGGTTGGACCGGAAGTTGCCCAAGGTCCCATCTTTGAAGTCAGCCTCAGTTGCCTTTAGTGTGACCACTGGCTGGCTGGCTTGGACTTTTCCTCCCGGAAGCCTGGCTACACTGTGGGCCACCAAACCCTGTCTCCCTCCCTCACACAGCCTTTCCTAGCAGACCCACTTCCTGCCATTTGTCCGTTGGACCGACCCCACCTTCAAAGGTTGCCTGAGCACAGACTTCCTGAGCATTTGGGCCCTTTGATCCCCTCAGATCCAGGAACAGAGGCCAGCAGAGGCTGGTCAGGGCTCTCGTGGCCACAGGGGGACCAGTTATTGGCAGGGATGGCAGGCCATAAATCCCCAGGGAACAAAGGCAGTGGCCAGCCTGTGGATGTCCAGGCCCCTTGTGGGCAATCAGCCTAGGAGGCTCAGAGAAGGTCCTTTTGGTTTGGAAATAAAGGGAGGGTGCCCTTGGGGTTATATGGTAAATAAAAATGCAATTAGGAGTCCCCAAAGGCACTCAGAAGTTCATTGAAACAGCCATATCTGGCCAGTTAGAGCCAGTTTGCAGAGGCCTCTGTCCCCACTGGGAGGACTTTGCCTTTTGTCCCGCCTCACCTCCCTCACCACTTGGATTTAGGTGGCCAGGCCAGGAGTCACAGAGTTGAGCCCTCCCTCCTGTTCAGGGAGCTCCTGGCAGGCTGGGCACTGGGTCCAGGATCCATTCATCTCCCTGCTCTGACCCTCATGGTCTTGGTGTGAAAAGTGGGAGGAAGTGGGGAGCAGCCCTCCAGTTTCGACCAGGCCCCACAGGGCTTCACTGTGGATGGAAGGACTGGGTGGGTGGGGTGGGAGAAGACTGCTGGTTGCCTGTATCACCTCTGACAGGGGCCCGAGGCCTTCCGGACTGGGATCCTTCAGACCTCTCTGCCTTCAGGTGCGTGGCCAGCATACCCAGAAGGGACAGACAACCCAGAGCAGGTTCCCAGGGTCACTGGGACAAGCTAAGCAGTCCCACCCTTCCATGTGCAAGAGAAAAGACTGTGGGAAGACTGGATTACAAGAGCAGATTTACAGCACAGGATGTGCACCCGGTGGCTGCTGGCCAAGGAGCGAGGAGCGTGTCAAGAGTGTAAGAGAGAAGTGTCCTTAAAACAGACAGGAAGGGACCATTGAGAAGCACGCTGCACCAGAGAAGAGAGGAGGGAGGCCTTTGTGATAGAAGTGTCCCTAACGCAGGATTTCTAGAGTTCTTTTTAAAAGAAATCCTTTGATAATCTTTCATCTCTATTGTTTTTGCTCTGTGCTACACTAAATATACATACAATTAGCAGCCAGGCCGGTGGTGTAGTGGTTAAGTTTGTGCACTCTGCTTCAGTGGCCCAGGGTTTGCTGGTTTGGATCCTCAGCGTGGACCTACATACTACTCATCAAGCCATGCTGTGGCGGTGTCCCACATATAAAATAGAGGAAGACTAGCACAGATGTCAGCTCAGGGACAATCTTCCTCAAGCAAAAAGAGGAGGATTCGCAATGGCTGTTAGCTCAGGGTCGATCTTTCTCACCAAACAACAACAAAAAGTACATACAATTAAAAATAAAAATATACTTGCTTTATTTACCAATTTTCTAAAAGGCAAAAAAGTCGTAAAAAGACACAAGCCGTCAGACAAACATATTGCACTGGGTGGAGAAGGTTTAGTTGGCGCGTGAACAAACCATTTGTCCCGAAAGGCTTAACAAGTCATTGCACAGACTCTGAGAGCTTATTTACACATCTTCTTAGGAATATATTAAAAAGAAGGCTCAGTTTAAAATCGAGAAAAAGTTTTTATAACACCCGTGTAAGCACAGAGACTAAAGAAACACACAAGTCGATGCGTGGCACCGTGTAAACAATTTCACAAAATGCTCCTACTGTCAACTTCTCAGCATGTGTTGAAGCGATGCAGTTAACAATGAGTACACGTTAAATAATAAAAGAATGCCAACGGTAAACACTCAGAACAGTAGAGACAGTTTTGGCAGTTTTGTGTTTAGGTAACATTCATGTGACCTTGACTAGGGTCCAATCCCTTAATGGTCTGACTTCAGAGGCAGGAAGCAGTTTGCAGCATCTTATTTCCACACAAATGCACAGACCACCACCTCATTTTGGGCATCTGAAGGTGATGCTACTTTGTAAATTAGAAAAAAAAAATTAAACAGTGTTCTTGTGTTTCAGTTTATAAAAAATAGAATTAATATTCAGGCATAAGATGGTTTTACGATGAAAATCAACTGGGTTACAAGGAGATGTCACCTGCTCGAGCAGCTGCTCCTCCAACAGAGAACAAGACAACCCTGCTTCCTTCTCAGTTTCTACAGACTCCATCCAAGTTTAAGTCAATTGTTTCCTCAGTGGTAACTTCCCACTCACACCAGGGACCAATATAAAATTTTTCCAAACAATCTTTGGGATAACGATGCAACGTGAGGTTTTGTAAAAGTTGGACAGGCTGCCCTCACTCTTTGCCAAGTGTCCCAATGACCAGAAACTGCTGGTGACACGAGCGGACATCACGGCAGAGATCAGAAGCTGCAGCACGAGGTCAAGCCCACGGAAAGAGTGAGGGCCAGCGTCCCAGCCCAGGGTGGGGTGGGAGAGGTGAGCTCACGGCCCCCCGGAAAGCACAGACATGGTCTGCAGGAGAAGGCGCTAGCTGGGCTGGCCCAGGGCTGACGTCTGGGAGGCTCCAAGCAAAGCACAAACACGAATGGGTCCCAAATGTGGCGATGAGAGCCCGGTGTGCAGAGGGAAGTCACAGGAAAGAGGTGACCAACAGCATATTTTGTCTACATATTGGTCATGGTCTGAAAAGGATACAAGAACGATGGAGAAATATTCAGACGGGTCTGGGTGTGGATTAATCTGATGGAGCTGGTCACACAAACCACTAGGCTCACTAGTCCAGAGAGAGCATCTCAACTTTGTTCGCCCCCAATGAAAACTGCGTCAGATTGAAATGCTCGCCACTACGCTACCTGAAGCCAAACTACGCTTCACGCTGCTGAACGCGAAACATTTTGAAAGAAAGTTAGGAGAGGCTGTGATCTCTACTTGGTATGTTTTAAAAACATCTAGTTTGACTGAACGATAATTTAGATAAAAAGCAGCCCCGAGAGAGGACAGAATTTGATCTGATCCAAACGCACCCTGCGGAGGCTCCGGGAGGCTGGTGCCCTCAGGTCAGAGCGGCACGCGGCATCCTAGCTGTTGGCCACGGCTGGATACGATGCCTCCGGCAACCCATGGGAGGCCGTGCACACTGGTGCACTGGCTACAGAGGCTTCATCGTGGTCCGAGGACTTCTGAGAGCCATAGGATGGCCCCCGACACTCACAATGAGGGGGTTCAGTCTTTCTCAGGTTAAAGAACTATGAAAACCTCTTCCCCCGTTCCCCAAAACTCGTATTTATATTTTAAATATAAAAATGTGTTCCTTCCCAAACTCTTCTCACCCTACACAGTTTTAAATCACCCCTTCAGAAAACTATGTTTTTTTTTTTTCTAAAACAAAGAAAAGCAACATTAGCCTATCTGTCCATTTCCTCAGAAACCAATGAAGCTCCTTCTTCTCTTCTGAGCACCATCTAACGCAGACCGCGGCTGTGCGGGCTGGGGGCAGGGGGGTTACGACTGCTCCTTGCTTCTGTGACTGAGGGGGGCTCCATTTTCCTCTTCTTTGGTGTCTGTTGCTTCGCTGAGTTGCAGAGGAGGGATATCTTCCTCATACGGTACAAAAATGTTGCCTTTTCCCTTGTTTTCACAGTAAACACATCCCTTAAAAGGAAGAATGTGAAATCAGTAACAAAAATGAGATCTTCATTACAAAATGAGGGAGGTGCAGGTGACCAGGCGTTCCCCGAGGCTGCTGGAGCAGAGGCAGGAGGGCGGGCAGCCTCTGAGGGTGCCGCTGGGCTGTGGGGCCCCTGCTCTCGAAGAAGCCCCCATTCCGGGTTCCCCCAGGGCCAGGGGAGGGTCCTTGGGGCCCTTATCTGAAAGGCAGCTTTTAAAAGGCGGGGGTGGTGTAGACCAGTGGCTCAGGCTCCATTCTCGCTCTTCCTCCTCTGGCCTGTGGGACCTGGAGTCAAGTTGCCCGCTTTCTCTAACCTCAGTTTCCTAATCTGTAAAATGGGACATCAGCAATGGACCGTCCCATTTGTTCATCCCCGACTATCATTAGCACCTGTCACGTTCCAGGCATGTTCTAAGCACCGGGATTCAAGTAGTAGACAAAGACGAGGATCCCGCCCCAGAGGAGGTGACATCCTAGTAGTGGAGAGGGACAAGAAACGAAAGGAGAAGTGCTCTACAGTGTATTCAAAGATGGAAAGGGCTAGGTTGACGTGGAACAAGATATGTACGTGGAGGATGTCTGTAAACTTACACTGGACACTCAGAAAAGGCCACAGAGAGGCTGACTGTGGCGGTTTTAAAGTATGTCCACAAATTCTTTGACACCCCTCCCTCAAAGGCGAAGCCTCATTTGCCTCCTCTTAGGCATGGCACTCGCCCCTAACAAAGAGGATGTGACGGAAGTGACGTGTGACCTCTGAGACTGGGTCATAAAAGGCACTGCAGCTCCCTCTGGGGGAAGCCAGCTGCCATGTCACGAGGACACCCAGGCAGCCCTGTGGAGGGGTCCACGTGGTGAGGAGCCACACCAGCTTCACAGGCGGGTGAGGGAGCCTCCCTGGAAACGGATCCTCCAGCCGCAATCCAGCCTTCAGATGACAGAAGATCCAGACAATATCTTGCCTTCAACTTCAGGAGAGACCCTGAGCCAGAATCACCCAGCTAAGCTGCTCTTAAATTCCCAACCCAAAGAAACAGTAGGAGACAGATAAAAAATGTTTACTGTTTTAAGCCACTAAGTTTTGGGGGTATTTTCTATGCAGCAATAGATAATACAACGACATGTGAAAAAAAGACTTGAAGGAAGCCAGATTGAGTCATGTGTCTATCTGAGGAAAGAGGATTTCAAGCAGAAGGAAGGGCAGGTGCAAAGGCCCTGAGGCAGGATGCTGCCTGATGAGTTCAGGGAACAGCCAAGAGGCTAGTGTAGCTGGAGAGGAGACAGTGAGGGGCAGAGAAACAGGAGAGGACATGAAAGATGTAAGAGGGGGTCAGATGTGTATGGCTTTGTGGCAGTTTGCTCTGATTGAGATGGGGCACCGCTGGAAGGGCTCCGAATTGAGGGGTGATGGGATCTGACTGTAGGGGACAAGGGGGAACAGAAAGTGCAGCTGGGAGGCTATTGTGACAATCCAGGTGAAGCAGCATTGTGGCTTGGACCAGGGTGGTGACACGAGATGATGGGAAGTGGCTGGTTCCTATCCACCTTGAAGGTCGAGCCAACATGACTCCTAGTGACTGGAGGTCTAAGAGGACAGACTGGGGTGACACAGAGTTTGTGGCCTGAGCAAGTGGAGTCATGGAGTCGCCCCAGAGTGAAGTGGGAAGATAGCAGGGGGCAGGTTCCCTCTGAGGATAATCAGGAGGTGGGTCTTGGACAGATCAAGTTCAGCAGAGGGCTGGACTGGAGGGTGATGTCGGGCACCCTCAGCACACTGCCCATCGGGGGCAAGAGCTGGTCCTGAGGGCAGGGCAGACAGAGAAGAGCTCGAACCCTCAGCCTGGGGCCCCGCTTCCACCCTGGAGACCAGGAGGCCCGGGCAGACAAGGAGAGCACAGGGCGGGGCCGAGGGAGGGAGGAGCTCCAAGGGGAGGGGTCGTCCTAAATAATGGGTCCTGTAAGTGAGGACAGAAAAGGCAGTGGCTTCAGCTGCTGGAGGCCACTGGGACCTTGACAAGAGCAGCGTCCAGGGCATGGGGCTCAGGAGGGCGCAGGAGAGAGGAGCTGGGCACACACCTATCTTTAGAACTCTCGGGAAGAACAGAGACAGACGGGGCAGCTGGAGGGGGCGCAGCCTGGTGAGAGCAGAAAAGGGGGACCTTGACACTCCCACCGTTATTTAATGGCCTACGCGGATACTGAGGGTTGATGACAGGACAGGTGGCTTTTGGTTTTGCTTTTTCAATTGAAAACAGAATTGAAAGAAAGAAAAAAATTCAAGTTTCAGCTCTCGAATGAGATCAGATATTTAGAAGACCTTTTTGGGAACAGTGACGAAAAGCCACCAGAAGGAAGTTCTTTCAAGTAGACCTAACAGTGTCACGGCATCTTTTTTTCAATGAACTTTTAATTTTATTTACTGATTGATTCATTCATTCATTTAGAGGAAGACTGGCCCTGAGCTAACATCCGTGCCCATCTTCCTCTATTTTATATGTGGGATGCTGCCACAGCATGGCTAGACAAGTGGTGCCATGTCCGCACCTGGGATCTGAACTGGTGAACCCTGGGACGCCGAAGTGGAACGTGCGCACTTAACCGCTGCACCACCGGGCTGGCCCTGAATTTTTAATTTTAGAAATTTAAGTTTATAGAACAGTTGCAAAGATAGTACAGAGTGCACCCATCCCAGCGCCTTTTAATGCAGTATCAAAAACCCAGTCATGAGACTTACTGCTATGTCGACGGCCGCAGGCAGGCCGCCCGCCTGGACCCACGGGTGGACTGCCCGCAGTTCCTGCTTCTGGCCCTCCGTGAACCTGGGCTGGAATCTCTGCATCACTTTCAGCTTCTCTCGGTCCTCCTTCAAAACCGTTTCCAGATTTCTTCACAGAATATTTAGAAATAGGTAAGCTTTAGAATGTCTTAATGGTTCTCATTCTTTTAAAGAATACCCTCATTTTCCTACCAACTCTTTCAGTATTAATAATGTAATTTTAGATGGTTTTGTTTAATGCAAACTCCCTTTCCATTTAAAGTAAATTACCTTATTTAAGGCAACTTAATCTCCCTAGTAAATAACCTGCAGTTTTTCTGTTAAAATGATAATCTGAGTGACGATTTTCATTCTACTTTCACTTAGACATGGGACCCGGGTCCCGCAGACGTGGGGTCTGCACGGTGGTTAATCTGGGAGATCCTTGCTGTGGAACGGCAGGCAAATAACCTTACCGTCCTCCTGCCAACAAGAGCCAGCCCGAAGCTGCCCTGGGGATGGAGCCCTACTCCTCGGCCAGAGCCTGGCTGTTCTGACCTCAGGTGAACCCTTTCTTCCCTCCTTTCCCCCAGCTTCCCCCACGGAGGGTGCTCTGCTGGGGCAGGGACCAGACGGCTCCTGAGAGCAGCCTGACGTGGAGTCACAGCGGGACACAGACCCGGGGTCACTACGGAGCAACTGGCGGCCTCGGGCTGGTCCCCTACCTGACCCCGGGTTTCTGCATCTCTAAGACACCCCCCATTTACTCACAGGGTTACCGGGCAACAGAGCAGAGAGATGATGCGGCACAAAGCAAACCCTTCCTGGAGGGTGGCCGGGAGCCCGCCTTCCTTGCAGGCTGCTCCAGGGCTCCGCGGGACCAGCAGAACCATCCAGAGGGACCCCCTCCTCTACCTGCTGCACTCAACCCCATCTGAGATAAGGCTTCAGAGGGAAGTCCCCTCGACCGGGTGGCCTCGCGCGCCCCTAGGAGAAGGCAGAGGGTGGGTACCGGGAAGGCATCTGGTACGTCATCATGACACTGTCGTCCGTGTCGGCCATCAGCAGCCAGACAGGGTCCTGCAGGACGTATTTGATGAAGTGCTCACTTCCGTCCACGTCCACCTTCGCTTTCGCTTTGTGATTGTTCTCCGAAGAGTCGATGCTTCCGAAATATTTGCTGGTGTGACTCGTGTCACTACTGCCTTTAAAACACAAACGGGGCGGGTCGGAGCCTGTGACGCCATGTTGAACCTGGCCTAACGCGCTCGTGTGCAGTCACGGCAGCGTTAGGGAGCTGAGGAGTCGTCTTTGGGAACGAGGGCTTGTGTTGGTGGTTTTTCCCTTCCCTTCCCAATTCTCGAATCATCTGGATAATTTAGAAATGGGATACCAGCCAGTCCTTCCATGGAGGTGATTCTCTCCCAGGGAGGCCCCGAGAGCCTGGGTGGGGCCACGTCTTAGAAATCGGGGTCTTCTTTCCCAAGTGCTCACTACCTCTTGACCAAGCCGGACCAGGGAGAAGCCGGTTTTGGTTTCACAAGCAGGAGGCGGCTGGGCCAGGGCATGCAGAGTGGGCCTCCCGCAGGGAGAGAGGCCGGGGACGCAGGGGACGTGAAAGGTCACTTCAGGGAAGCAGGGTCTTAGCATTTGTGGAGAGAGGGTGCGTTCCCCCTGACGGAGGTTCCAGTTTACACTGGAAAGATCCCGGGTGGTCGAGCACGTGGTCCACACGCCAGGATCACAGGAGGGGAACTAACTCAAGAAGGTGAACCACTACCGGCCCTCCTGGCACAGCCAAGAGCCTGAGAGAGGGCCCAACAAGGGCCAGCCGTGGTGTGCGGCCTGCAGGGATGCCACCATCGAAGGGGACAGGTGACAGAGGTGACTGGCGAGGGCCCAGCACCTGTGCCAGCAGAGCCCAGACAGGAGGAGCACCTGCCCGCCCGTCTGCACTGCTGTGGCTCTGAGGAGCACTCTGGAGCACCCACGGCTCTGGGGAGCTCATTCGGGGGGTGTGGGAAAAGTTGAGGACACCCAGGTACATCACGTGAGAATCTTCCAAACGCCCCTGAAACCCAGCAGCCTAAAAGCCCATCCACCGGGACGCAGGTGCTCCCGTCGCCACCAACATACCTGTCCCGCTTCTGGACGCTTCACAGGCCAGCAAGCCGGAACCCAGGGAATCAGAGGTGGCAGAGGCCCCGCTTCCCGACAGGGCCGAGCCTGTGGCCGAGCAGAGGTCCTCGTGCAGTAACAGGTCGAGCAGGTCGCTGGACGTGGAGAGGGCGTCGCTGCTCTGGGGGTCTGCGGGCTCGTGGCGCTGGAGGAACAGGGAGAGGGCACCTCAGTCAGGACAAGGCACACAGCGAGGTAGGGCGAGAAGGGCAGGGGCGGGAGCTGTGGAGAGGCTGTCTGCCCAAGGTCACTCGGGGACACAGCGAAGGGCACCCCTCCCTGGATCCCTGGCCCTTCCTTCACATGCCAGTGAAGAAGGCCATGCGAAGAGACCCCGCGGTTATCGGGACTGTGGTGAGAATCTCGGTGGTCCACGAACGCCCTTAAATTTAATTCTGGGAGAGCCGCACTGAAGACGGCAGTTCTTGGATCCCGGGCGGAAAGCCCCGTGCTTGTGCCTCAGCCACAGCAGACAGGGATGCAGAAAATGCCTCTGCAGCACCCTGGGCTGCTCCCCACAGTGGGTGCAGCTGAGGTTTCCCAGCTCCTGAGGCTCTAGAGCAGGGGCTAGGCCTGGGAGCACTGGCCCTAGGAGCCGTGTAACCCGGACTGTAGGCCCAGGACCCCCCGAGACAGGGGTCAGGAGGGCGGCAGAGACGCTAAGAGAGCTGATCTGCGTTTGCGAGCTTCCACTCCCCCCGCCCCCCACCCCAGGGGAAAGGCAGGGAGCCCCCGCAGCTCCCTCCTTGGGGCATCGAAGGAATGTGCTGCCTCCACTGATGCTAGGACCACTGAAGCTCGTCCAGAACACAAAGGGGTTGAATTGGAAATAAAATGACAATTTCATTCACCGAGTAAGAACTCCACGCCGCACCCTGGGAGGATGCCCTGAGGCACTGGTTTGAGAGCTCCCCTCCTCTCCCTCCTCCTTCACCCTGAGCCCCTGCACCAGCTTCCCCCAGCCCCTGCGAGGAGCCGTGGGTCTGGCATTCGACCCCGATGGTGCTTTATCCCTGAAGGAGGCACGAAAAACTTCGAGCCCCATAACCACGAAGTCACGTGCGGCTCCTTGGATCCTGCATTTACCACCAGACAACCAAGCTATCCTCCTTCGTTCAGATCCCAAGACAAAAACCTCCCACTAGTCTGCCCTGACAGGGTCATTCAAGCAGAAGTCGGGAATTTCTAGCACCTGAGTTTTTGTCAGCACGGAAGTGGTTCGGCACAAACCTCAAGTGCACGGACCCACGCCCGTCTGAGACGGCAACGTGCCTCCCACCCACCCACGGGGTGTCGGTTTGCTGCCCGCTTTAGAGAAAGAGCATCAGGCTGTCCTTACGGTTGAGAGGGCCTTTGGCTGCTGGTTGCAGGACGCACCAGGTTTGCAGTCCGGCCCCGCCCCTGTGGTCCCCGCAGTCACCGTGGTCCCCGCGGTTGCTGTGGCGGCGGTGCTGCCCTCGGGCGTCTCCTCCAGCTGCAGCAGGTTGAGCTGCAGGGGTGAGCTGCCACGGGACTGGAAGAGTGGTGGGGAGGCCCTGCCTGTGGGCGCGGCGACCGACGGTGGGGTGGCCGGAGTGGTGGCTCTCGAAGCCAGTGGCCCTTGTTCTGCCCGAGGACAGGCGCACGGCTGTCTGGGGGATGAGGTCCGACCAGGGAACTCGGGCTGCGAGGCAGGGAGCACCTCGGATGGGAAGTTGGGCTGGCTGGTGAAGAAGGCCTGGGGCAGGTTCGAGGTCACCGGGGAGAAAGGATAGCTGGGCACCACCAGCGCCATGACCGGGCCCAAGGGGGTGGCGAATGGCGGGGGCTGGACGGCAAACTCGTGCTGGGTGTCCATGGGCACCGTGGGCACCGCGAAGCTGGTGTGGGGAGCCAGGGGCGCTGCTGCCATGCTCCCTGGTGCAGGCACGATTCCTGGGGTTGGAAACACGGGCAGGGAGTAAGCCGGCACAGGGGCGGGGAAGGGCATGGCGGGGCAGCTGGACTGGGATGCATCTGACGGCGACCAGGCCGTGGCGTTCAGGCCCCCCAGTGGGGCCCGGTGGGGCACAGGCCCCCCAGACCCAGTGCTCTCGGAGGAATCTCGAGGCTTGACCCGTTTGGACTTCAATTTTCTGCTCTTCCCAGTTTTTTTCCACGATGAATCGATTCCAGAGGTATTTCTTAGTCCAGGAGCGACTAAAAGAATGGAAAATCCACCAGAGTTAAAATGTAAAGATTTACGTGTTTCCTGTTATGTCAACCCTCAGAGACGTGTAGAGTCTCAGAAACTTGAAGGCACCTCCTAATTCAACAGTCCCGTGTGCCCAGATGCCAACCTGGGTCCCAATGGGTCCACCAGATGGTTTTCCCTGGTCCTTGGTGAAGCGAGAAAAATCAGGGCAAAACATTAAGTTTTCCTAAAACTAGATTGTCAATTTAAAGGACTGCCCTTAATTGCAAGGCCACATTCCTTGTTTCCTTCTGGTAACAAAATGTCCTTTCTTTTACAAGAGGAAACTGATGGTAAGTGGTATTAAAAAGGTTTTATTTGGGGGCCGACCCCGTGGCCGAGTGGTTGAGTTCTCGCGCTCCACTTCAGTGGCCCAGGGTTTCACTGGTTTCAGTCCTGGGCACAGACATGGCACCACTCATCAGGCCACGCTGAGGCAGCATCCCACATGCCACAACTAGAAGGACCCACAACTAAAAATACACAACTATGTACCGGGGGGCTTTGGGGCGAAAAAGGAAAAATAAAAAAATCTTTAAAAAAAAAAAGGTTTTATTTGTCCAAAAAAAGTAAAAAGCTGGCAAGTCGATGCTCTGCCCCAATGCTGGGTTTGTGAAATCTGAAAGGCCGAACCACTGAGCTCATCTAACCTTATTTTTCAATTTTAGGAGCTTTATCACCACTGTTCCTTAGAAAGAGATGTTTCCTGCTTCACCTGTCAGAGAAAGCCTGTGATTCCAGCCCACGCGGAAGGGGACACGCCCTCAGAACCAAATTCTTCCTCTCCGATGACAAGTGCTGCCGAGACGAGGCCTTCTTCAGAGGCTGGAGGGACTCTACTGGTGACAGAGGGATTCTGGGCACGTCCCCACACCTCCCCCGGATACGGCCAGTGCCAGGAGTCCTGCGGGCTGGGGGTCATGCCTCACCTGGGGTGGGATGGGCACTGGGATGGTCCCAGGAACCTGCTTTTCCTCTCACACACACAGGGTAATTGAGAGCTCTGGCAGCAGGCGTGCAGGGACATCTATCTGTTTGCTGTGCCAAGGGGTGTCCCATGCCTTTGCTACATGCTGAAGGCAATGGGCCAGCCCAAGGCAAACTGCTAAGTGGGTGGAGGTTTTGCAATTCAGACTCTCTGTCTCTGGTGTTCTTCCTGCAGAAAATCTGTCCCCTGTGGGACTAGCGGCTAAAGAAATGGGTTCCTGTGATATTACCTCAGGGTGTGGGTGGGGCTGCTGTGGACAGCTGTGCGGTCTGTGCACTGCACAAACTGCTGGGTCAAGGGGGCAAGAGGGAGTTGGAACTCCACACCAAGCCCTGCCCAGGGGGTGTGTCTGCCCAGAGACCCAGGGGGAGCTGGGTCCTTGGGGTGTGTGTGTCCCCTGGGCTCATCAGCTCTGATCCATGTCAGGCCCTGGTGGCCCAGTGAAGAAGTGGTATCTCTGATCAGCCCAGCCCTGTCCATGAGGGCTGGGAAGGTGGCTAGGGGTCAGGAGCCAGAGTCCTGGACCAGAAAAGGGGCAAAGAAGCTAGTCTATTGTACTCCATCCCTTGCCCGAAGACCACCTGGTGGCTCTCAGCCAAAAAGGCAGCTTCAAGCACCCACAGGCTCTGTCTGCTTCGGAGTCTGCAGCTCAGCACTGAGGCCAGCCAGTCAGGAGGGTGCGTCTTCTGGGGAGAAGGCTGCCATTCCCTCTCACGGTGTCAGTCCAGGTTCCCTCCTTCCTCAGGAGCCCAACACCAGATACTCCATCAGTACTGCACTCATTCTCTTGGAGGTGAATTAGCCTGTGGCCAGCCTGGTTCTCCCAGGGTCCCGTCGGGGTGGGCAGGTGGGGTAGGGTCCCCAGCCCCTTGCAGTCACCCAGACAAGAAATGTCTGACATGGCAGCATTGCAACTGCCCCGCCCTGTGTTCCATAGGGGTCTAGCCTGGGACTGTCACTGCTATTTACAGCACTGGCCTTGGAACACGAGATGACATCTTTGAGAGCATTCCCCCCAACAGACCGCATCATGGGAAAGTTCCAAAAGCTGCCTTACAAACTCACGTGTCCTGAATTGGGGACATTTCACACTTTGCAAGCAGCACTGGACTCAGTACCATTAAGAATAATGTTTTTTTAAAAATCCATATGGAATTTAGGTATCACTACTTACTTCTTTCATTCGACTGCCCCTTGGATCTTTCTTCTAAGTAATAATGGCAGCGAGACTGGAAAAGGTCGAGTTTCTGGATTTCTTTGAACTTCAGCAGGAAGCTCTGCTCCTCCTTCTGGGTGTGGGCGGCCAGCACTTCCTTGGTGAGGCCCAGCTTCCGGAAGGGCTCCTTCTCCTGGCCAAGGCTGCAGGGCAGGGCGGGGCCGACCGGGCAGTCCACAGACTCGGGCCCACTTGCAGGGTCTTCCACGGTCTCTGCAAGAGAAGATGCAGACCTCTCATCCACAGGGGCCCGTGTATTTCAGACAGCTGAACACCCAACGAGAAATGCTTCACAGACAAGGTTCCTCCCCGGTGCCCAGAGCATGGGGATGAAAGTCACGCTGCAGCCCTTCAGCTTTCTGAGAAACTTAACAATCAAGGCGAACGCATGACGGAAAGCCCCGATCACCCCGGGGTCTCTGGGATCAGTCTTCTAGACAAACGGAAATTTGGGGTTTCAGCCTCTGACGGCGAAGATATCCCTAGGCTGTCCTTAGCTTTTCGGACACAACCTTGGCCTGGCTCAGGACCATGGGGCGAGACAGTGTGATCAGTGGAACGGCCGGTGCAGACAGGACAGGGCAGGCAGGACCCACCGGCCGTCCTGAAAGGCCACATTGACTCTCTGGACCCCTACTTTTCCATCAGCATCTCCGTCTTCCAAACAAAGCACACATTCAGGATTCATTTCACTCAGGGCTGCTCTGAAGAACAAGACAGCTCAACAACGACGCCCTTGGCTGTCCTGCTGGGGGTGACGTGGAGGGGAGGCTGAGGCTGGGCAGGGATAGGCCTGCAACCCCATCTATGTAGCGGGAGGTGGGGGGCCCTCCTGGGATCCCTGCTCAGTTCTGGGGGGCCAGGCTCAGCTCCATTATCACACCTTCCATATTTACAACAACTGCCACGAGGTGGCGCCAGAGCACAGAGGGGAATGAGGACAGGTGTGGCCATGCCCGCCCCGCATTCCATGCGCCCAGATTTCCTGGAACCCCCTTAGTGGGCTGTGGCAGAGTACTCCCGCATTTGGAAAAACAAATAAAATTTTAATATGGCAGTCAACACTTCTAATTTTTATTAAAATCTGATTGCCTTTGATACCATCCGAGAACCAACGAGCATACCCAGCTCAGGCTGTGGTTTCTTGTCGCCCACGTGGACAATGGTGCTGCTGTAGCTGCACTGGCTGGTGAGGGACACCACGCTCTCCGCCTTGCCGGGCAGCGTCAGCGAGGTCAAGTGTGCGCTGACGTCCGCGTGGCTGTTGACCTTGGGGTGCGATGCCGTCTCTTTATAAGAGAAAATGGAAGCAGACACAAAACGTAATAAAAATGGAACCACTCGGATAAGACACGCCCCCGGCTAGACGGTGCTCGGATACCCAAGTGACCGCACAGTCTGTGCACATCCTGGCAGGTGACGATTTGTCCTCAGGTGTGTATTCACGGGGGACATTCTGAAATGGAACAATTACTGTCTTACATCCCGAGTCCTCTGGGAGGAGGCAGGCGGCTGGGCAGCCGCGGGCACTTTGGGTCAGGGGCTCTGGCCAAGCCCGGAGCCCCTCCGTGGACTGGTGGGGAGGGGCTGCCAGGCAGCCAGCAGCAGACTCTCTGGGGAGAGCCAGCAAGTGGTCTGCTCTTCTTCCCTGGGGGCTAGGGTGCAGACTGTCGCTCACAGCCTGACTGTCCAACTGTGCCTCATCAACAATGGGCTACCTGACTTTTGATCCCGGAAACGACCACCAGCAACACTCACAACATTTGAGGGGCCTGAGATTTGATCTGGCTCGTGGGTCAGGCTAACATTCACAGGCCAGCGTTCCTGCGAGACACCATGGAAACAGGACCTGCCCGAGAATGACACCCTGAGACGCCCCAGGCCACCGCAGCCCAGCAGAATCCTGTTCTCAAAGTCCAGAATCGCCTTTACCTCCAGCTCATAAGAAGGTTGCTGACTTTTGAGGTACTTTGGTCATTCTGAAAACAGCCCACAGGCCCATACTGTGTCCCTGAAGCTGCTCGGAATTCATATGGGGGGGAGAAGGGGACTCCAGGCCTTCAAATGATGCCTGAGCCCAATGGAGGGGACCTAAGCTACTACACGGCAAACAGCCCAAACGAACAAGACACCTGTGCAACGCAGCCCGGGGCCGACGGTGGCCTTCCGCTTATCGCTGGCCTTCTGTGTGAGGACGTTGGCGGGGAACTCGCACTTCCTCTTCAGGGTGGAGGCCTCGCTGCAGCTCTCCAGGTACCTGCGGGGCGGGTGGCGGAGGGCTCGTTAACACGAGAGCCCTGGGAGCCAGGTGCCACGCCCTGGCGGGGGGGCCCCAACTGCCGCACCTCATGACACCGTCCAAGCAGCTGATCTGCTGGTAGGAGCCGGCCGGCGGGTTCCTGCAGGCCAGCTCCTCAGGGAGGCTGGCCTTGGCGGGGCTGGCCCCGGAGCTGTCCTTTTCTGCAGCCGGGACGGCTGTCCTCTGAGCAGGGGAACGACTGTGCATTTCTGAAAGAATGATAAAATTGTTCTTTCAGTTAATACTTGCTCCCTCCAGAAAGCACAGTCTACATTTATAAAGCATTTTACTTCTAGCTAAAGCTAAGGCTGGGGCGCAGGATTAGCCTCACAGACACGGAGACCCAGGGACAGCCTGATACGCAGGCAGCCAGGGTGAGTGCGGCTGTGTCACTGCAGGAGCCTGGAGAGACTGTCACCCGGGCTGGGGGCTCGGTGGCAGTTGGCCAGGGCTGTGCCCATGGTCAGGGACTCAGCAGTGGGAAAGGCCAGCTCTTGAACTCTGGAAACTTTTGGGCTGAATAAGATCCCAGGTGCTCTCTGGTCAACCAACGTTCCTTGCCCTGGGCACGGTCAGTCTTGTCAAACACAACCCCGCGACGACAACAATTATCATCATAACCGCCTCCAGTGCAGCTTCCCACGGACATTTCTGTTCTTGCCCTCACCACATGCTGGTCCCTCCAGGGCCCTGAAGGGCAGAGCTGTGTCCTGCTCATTAGTGTGTCCTGAACACCCAGCACAGAAGGTAGCATGCAGTGTGTCCACCAGGGACAAAGTGCACACCTATGTATCCCGAAGGCCAAAACTTCAGCCAAGAGGAAAAGAGGGGCAGCTCACTGGAGGCTTCCTGGAGGAGGCGAGGCCTGAGCGCAAAGGATGAGCGAGAGCCCAGGAGTGGAAAAGGACTGGGGTGTGTGTGTATGCAGGTGTGCGAGTGTGTGCACGTGCATGTGTGTATGTGTGTGTACATGTAGAGGGGCAGCATGAGCCTAAGTGTGAGGGTGTGAAGTCTCAGTGTGCTGAGGCGGGATCAGGCTGCAGCGGGGGTGGGCTGGTAGCCCCATGCCAGCGGGGCCCACGTGAGAGGATGGCCTAGGAGCAGAGCTGGCACCTTCCACTTCAGACGGGTTCAGGTTTGAATGTCTGTGGGACAGCTGCGCAGCCCCTCCGGGGCAAACATGTGCATGTGCTCATATGAGTGTGAGCACACGATCCCACGGCCACTCTAGAGCCCAGAGAACAAGGGGCCGTTGGGGCAGAAACGCACACCTCGGCCACACCCCGCAGGGTGCCAGGTGCCCACACACACAAGGGTCCACGATGCCGAATGAGTGATGGCCCGGGCTGCCCTGCATCTCACAGACATGGACCACTGACCAGGGAGGGATGCAGCACACATTTCAAAGGCAAATTCCCTGCCGTCCAGAATGACAATTAAACCCAGGTCCCTCTTCCCACCTTGCCATACTAAAGGTTTATTAAGGAAATGGTGAATAATTTTTTACCTGTAGCAGAATTTTTCTTTTGTTCTCCAGATTCATCAGGATAATGACTTTTGTTTTTGACCTTGTTACCATTTTTACAAATTTCCTTGAAAAAAAACAAAATGAACACATTATTCACTGTAGGACACCCACAATGCATTTCAGACCATCTCCCCCAGTGAGAACCCAGAAAAGCGGAAACAATCCCAGCAATACAGAAACACGTCCTGAATGAGAACTCTGAGAGGCAGAGCTGCGTAAAACGCATTTCACGATTCTGAAGGATAAAAAATAAAGCGAAATGGCAGGTTACACGTTCTTCTTTCTATCCTACAGTCAAATCTTCACTTTTGCTTGATTCACCTGCTTTAAATAATTTTCACCCAAACCCTTAGCCACCGTTTTTAGCAGCTTCCTCTCTTAAGAGATTGTGGATAAGTCCCAAGTGAGCGAAGTTCAGAGAGTGGCCAGGAGTAGCTGGGATTATGACTAGCAAGTGGTTTCCCATGTGCTTCGTAACTTCCGTGTGTGTCAGCAGTTTTCAGGGATGGGGACAGAGAGGGACGTACGGCTCTCCTTGGGCAGGAGTCCTCGTGGCCGTTGCTGTCGCTGGAGGAGGTCTGGCTCATGAGGTGCTCGTGGGAGCCGTTGCTGCCCAGGCTCCCGTAGCCGCTGGAGCCGCTGTGGGGGACGGGCTGGGGAGAGAGCAGACGGGAGGGCTGTGGACGCGGCCGGGGGTGCGGCTGGTGCTGGTCAAGCTCTCCTGGAAGAGCTGCGGCTTTAGTCCCCCCGACATGCCTGTTTCCCCGACAGGCTGTGACCTGCCCAGGGGCTCTCAGCGAGGACAAGGTGGGGCCAGATTTGAACCCGGGGTTGGGCTGCAGAGTGGTCTCCTAGCCTCCATCCACTGTGCTGGGTGCCAGGACCCCAGTCACTCTCTGCTAAGAGGGAATTCAGTCAACCATCTCCCTCAGCTCACAGGGCCGGGGGCCCGTCCTGGCCAGCCTTGGTTCCATCAAGTGGTTTTAGAAACAAAAAAGGTGCCTTTCACTTTTGCCACAGTCTACGGTGACTGAGAGCACACAGCTGCTCAGCCGTGGGCTCACGGTGCTCACACCACTTTTTCTTGAGTGCTGTGTCCTCAAGGACAGGGATGCCTCAAGGCATCCTCAAGACCCCTGGAGCCAGTGCGGCATCCTGTATGGGAGTGACCTGCCCCCTGTACCCGCATGCAGAGTCACGTGTGGACTGGCACCCGAGACTCGGAGACTGAGCCGGGGCTCAGAGGTCTGGGTGTGTCCTTCAGCCGCTCAGCCAGGGCTGCGGTTCAGACACAGATGCCCAAGCATGCAAGGGTGGGCATCCCAACTGCACAAGACGCAGGTGCGTCCACTGTCTGGGGCCTGCACAGACTTGGCCCGAACCAGCCCACACGGTGGTACAGACAACACACCTGGGCACCAGGGCACAGAGGGAGCGAGACAAGCCTGAGGAAGTGGGTGGCGACCCCAGGACTCAGGTCAGCTCTGGGGCTGCGTACACAGGGGGAAGGGAGAGGGCGTGTAGGCAGCCACCCACCTGCAGCAGCAGCCGGTGGATCTGCTCTGTGAGCTCCTGAATGCTGGGGTGCAGGGCCTTCTCCTCCGCACATGGCTGAGCTGAGAACACGTCTTCATTCAAAGGGCCCCTGTGCAGTTTCCATTGGTCTGTTAGTCTGGGTCCCATGCGGCATGCCCCTCCAGGCCCTGCCTCCTCCTGGCAGACCTCTGGGCTGCCACCTGTCTACTCCCCACTGCCCTCCTCCTTTCACTGCTCTGCCAGAGTGAGGTCCCTCCCAACTTGGGGCAGAGATCAGGGGGTATGTGGGGGGAGCTGACTTGGGTCCTGGTCCCCTTGTCCTGCCCTGTGCCATGTGCTGGTGGGGAAGCGAGGGCCCCGAGCTGCGCTGGGCCCTGGGAGCACTCACACCCTGACTCTGTGTCTCCCGATGATGAAGGAGATCTTCCTGCTCCACGGGTTGACGAAGCTGGACCAGCTGGTGTCCAGTGTGATGTACTCCCCATTCCGGGCGCGGAACCGGATGGGCGAATAGTCAAAAGGCTGCCCACCAGACTGCACGACTAGGAGAGCGAGAACAGAGTTCAGGGCGCAGGAGAAGCAGCCAGTGTCCACAGTGAGAGAAAACAAGTCACGATGCACTTGATTTTGAGATAATTGGAAAACTGAAGAGATGCCAACACCTCTTCAAAGCTACTGCTTTCAATCCCGTTTTCCTTTAAATTGCAACAAGGGACTGTTCCTGGTAGCGTCATTACGTATTTTAGGATGCACTTCTCTGCTGGCTTCAACTGGTCTTCTCTAAGAGGGATGTTCAGTGTCACCTGTGTCAGTGAGGCCTGGGCGTGGTGGGGACATGTGTCATCCACTCCCCTGGCCTGGTCACTACCTCCCCGGCCACAGCTGAACCTGTCCCCACTCCCCAACTTAAAACAAGATGCCAGGTCTCAGGCCACGGGCCACACAGGAACCCATGCGAGTTGACTGCTCTGGACCAGCCAGCTGATAGCGCCAGGACTCGGGCAGGGAGGGGGTCATCCAGTCCTGCACCTTGCTGGCTCGTGGACCTGTCTCAGTTGGGTGCCGACCGCAGGAGGAAGGCCAGGAGTGCACTAGCTCTGTCAAAGCTCTCAGGATTGACCAGGAAAAGGGGACCTACTCTTCTTGTGGATGGCGAGCATCAAGGGCCTGTCACTGGGGTGAAGCTGCACGAGCACGGGGGTCTCGATCAGGTCCTGAGGTAGGTAGCCCAGGAGGGGGACCGCCCTGCAAGGCAAGGACACACACAGGCGTCACCGCGGTAGCAGGCACCCGGCCTCAGCCCCACAGCCACACATCAGGGCACATTCCAGAATACAGCCTCCAAACAGGGCAGCAGACCGCCCCCAAGAACTGTCTGACTCGTTGGGAAAGAGAGACAGACTTCCAATTCCCCAAAGATCAAAATTTGGGAATTGGGCTATGGAGAAACAGTCAGACTTTCAATGACCAGCAGACAGACGATGGCAGCGCCCGCGGCCTGTGGTGGGAAACGAGGCCCCATGAGCCCCACGTGGCCCTGGGAGGCTAAATGTGCTGGCTTTATGTCTAATTTCCTGAAGGAAAAAATCAGGATAATGTTTTTGTTTTTCTTCTTTTAAGATCTTTTTCTTTTTTTGCGTCATGCCTAAGTTTGGCCAGACCGCGGCCTGGCATGGCTTTTTCAACCAGTTTGGCCTGGACCCGGACAGCCCTGTCTGGGCGCATCTTTTCCAGCTCAGGCTGTTTTCCTTCTCTGGTGGCTTTGGCCTCTGCGCCTGGTCCAGGCTCTGTGGCTCCCGAGGAGGCACCATTTCTGGGGGGCCTGTGCCCTGTGCCCACCAGGTCTTCGCTTGAAGCTGTTACTTTGCTTTCTGGGAGAACGTTCGGGGTTGAACTTCTCTGTGCCTCCTCTGCCTGTGTGTGTCCAGCACCCTGTCTGCGTCCAGTGTCCCCTCCCCAGCTGCATCTCAGTCTCCCACTGGAGGCCAGTCCCCCTCATCCAAACAGATGTTTCCACAAACTCTTCCGCTCACGTGGAAGGACGTTCTCCTTCGAGTCTTCAGAGTGAAGCTCCCCCATCCCCCGTGGTGTGGAACTTTCTCGTGGGCACAGCGTCACTCTCTCATTTTCTCCTCCCCGTCTGAGGCGTGCTGTCTCCAGCCCGTGTTTCCCTTTGGACAGGTTGTACAGAATGTCCCTGGCGCCCTCCCAGGTCAAGGCCTGGCCAGAGGAGGAAGGGGGGGAAGAGGGCAGGGGAAGAGAAGGAGGGGGAAGAGGAAAAGAGGAGGAGAAGGAGGGTGAGGAGCAGGGTGAGGGCAGCGAGGAAGAGGAGAGTGAGGAGGAGGATGAAGAGGAGGGGGAGGATGGAGGGGGAGGGGAGGAGGGGGAGGAGCACAGTGAGGAAGAGGGGGGAGGAGTGGGAGGTGGGGGAAGAAGAAGAGGGGAGAAGAGGAGAAGGAAGGGGAGAAGGAGGAAGGGAGGAGAAGGGGGAGGAGGAGGAGGAAGAGGAGGAGGGGAGGAGGGAGAGGATGAGGAGGAGGGGAGGGAGGAAGGAGAGGATGAGGAGGAGGAGGGGAGGAGGGAGAGGATGAGGAGGAGGAGGGGAGGAGGGAGAGGATGAGGAGGAGGAGAGGGAGGAGGAAGAGGATGAGGTGGAGGAGGGGAGGAGGGAGGGGATGAGGAGGAGGGGAGGGAGGAAGGAGAGGATGAGGAGGAGGAGGGGAGGAAGGAGAGGATGAGGAGGAGGGGAGGGAGGAGGGAGAGGATGAGGAGGAGGAGGGGAGGAAGGAGAGGATGAGGAGGAGGGGAGGGAGGAGGGAGAGGATGAGGAGGAGGAGGGGAGGAAGGAGAGGATGAGGAGGAGGGGAGGGAGGAAGGAGAGGATGAGGAGGAGGAATGGGAGGAGGAGGAGGACAAGGGGGACAAGGAGCCCTGCCCTGGGCTCTGTGGGCCAGGCTGCCCACGGAGCTTTGCCAAGGAAGATTCTGCAGACTGCCGGCCCATAATGCCACATACACCTGCTCACCAACCCTCCTGCACACGAGTGAGCAGACACCTAGGGCAGTTTGCAGACAGGAGTTCTTACACTTTTGGGGAATAAAAACTATCCTGGGGTTGCTTTACGAATGCAGGTCCCAGGCCCCACCCTCTGGATCCTGGTTGGGCAGGGCTGGGTGGGACCCAGGAAGCTGCCTCTTGAAGTTGTCTCTCTGGTGATTCTGCTGCAGGTGGTGGGCAGCACGCACCTGAGCCGCCTGGGGCTGGAGGCTGACGGTTCCTGGCCGCCAGAGAGCAGAACCTGCCCAAGAGGCCCCGTGGCCTGCGTCCAGGAGCATTCAGGGCCAGCTGGAGGCAGTGGGGAGGACCCGATCCTTGACGGCGTCTGTGGAGGCCACCTTGGCCCATTTGGGAAAGCCCAGCATGTTGGTGCTTCTAGGGCCACTTCGCATTTGTCCTCTCCGACCACTGCCAGTGGCCTTCGCTGTGTCTTCATGCATCTGTGCAGGAGCTGGGGGAAGGCACCCCGGGGGCCTTGGCCCAACACCGCTAACTCAGAAGCCTCTCAGAAGGTCAGGCACCATTCACACAGCTGCAGCACCCCGGGCGGGAGACCCAGGAAGGGGGTCCGAGGGGGGCTCTGGGCAGAGGAACGGGGGTGAGCCCTTCCTGCAGCAGCTGCAGCTCAAAGGCTGGCAGATGCACCTCTGCTGGGATCCTGCCAACGGCCTCTCCAGCTTCAACCCTAACACGGTCTCAGGCACACTGTCCCTGGTTGTACCACCCCTTACTCATGTGTCTGATTCTGCAACAAGTTTAAACAGGATTATAAAGACAGGCTCAATTAGAAAGATTACCAGCTCCTCAGAACGCTCTATTTATATAGTGTTCACATCTTAGGAGGTTCTTAGTTTAGTCTCATAATTATTTCATTGGCTATATATAGTTAAACATTTCTGTTGATTATCACGTAAGTAAAACCAACATGCAGCCGTAGCTGTGACATTAGCTACACAGCTTCAATGTCAAAAACATGAAACTTCACTGAGCTTTATTCAGTTGTTATTGAGTAACTACCGAGAAAATGATGAAACACTAAATATCATGTGAGGGATCTGCTGGCAGGAAGGACGCAATACTGATTCCAAGACAGGAGGGAGCGTGGGAGGTGGGTGTGGAGGGAGGGACCGAGTCTCGGCACTCACCTGTCGTCCACGTCCTGGAACAAGCAATTTGGGGTGTGTGTGGTCGTAAAAATTCTCTTTTCAGGAGGAATTCTGGGGGCTGAAAGAATGGAATTTTACACAAATTTCTGATTCCACGAAATGGATACTTCGTGTAGTTTATATTACAACCACTAGAAAATCCCATGTAGACTCAGAGTGACGGGCAGCTAAAGAAAAAATGAAGAAGTGGACTCTGAACAACAGAACTGTCGCCAAGGGAGCCGGGCAGACCCCCCCCCCACCCCGGCGCCCCTTTCAACTTCTTGGTGGACCAGTTTCCAGGACCAATTTCCTAGAAAGCTGGGAAGTGACACGTTAACAGAACCACGGGGCAATGTGTGGGGTTCTCTCAGCAAAATCATGCTGGAAGGCAGTCTTCACTTAAAATCAAACAAGAGAGAGCTGAGCAAATCACTTTTTTTTTAAAAAAAGAGTTTAAGTATTTGGACTCAAAATTCTCAGCAAAGGTCACTGTCTTGGGATTTGACAGTTTCCAAGGCAGACAAAGGTGATAGGGCAATGTGCATAAAAGAAGTCACAAATCCAGAACCATCCTCAACAACCAAATCATGAACATTCAAAATTCCGAAACGATTCATTCCGAAGAAGACTCCGATCATTCTGGGGAATAACTTGCTGAAATCTGAGTCACCCCTCTAAATCTTTATCGAATATTTGGGAGAGAACATTCTATATGCAGGAAGCCATTGAACATTTGAAAGAAAGTCGCATACTAAAAACAACGTTTCTATCACTCTCCAGAAATGCCTTTTTAAAAAAGGCATCGTCCACCACTGAGAGATTATAAATACAATAAAGCATGGAATGGCTGGATCCCTGTGAGTAAGCAGTTAGGGATGGCACCTGCTTTCAGAGAATTACGAATCATGCGGCTAGCTGAGTTGCCATGGTAAGGGTCTACTGTTTCTGGCCAGGTACCTTGGCCTGAGGATGGCGTCACAGGCAGCCTATCAGGAGGGGTCGCCAGAAGGACACATCAGGGTGGCAAAGCACTGGGGTCCTTTGGGCTTCAAGGGAAGATTCCAGATTTGGGTTTTGTTTTCAGGGGAGGGTGGCCTGAGGAGCTGGCAGGAGCAGGAAGGGACCCCTGGCGAGACAAGCCTGCTGTGACTGGATTTCCACAGGCAGAGGTGGAGGGGAGGAGCCTCAGGGAAACAGCAGGAGCAAAGACTGGAAGGCAGGAGGCCAGCTCATCTGCAGAAGCCAGAATGTGTCCAGGAGGACAGGAGATTCAGGAGAAGGCAGGATGGGCCAAGCGGGAGGGAGGGATGCCCGGCACCTAACTTCTCAGTGGGTGGAGACAGTCTGGAGCTCTGAGTAGGCAGCAGTGTCCCTGCACGTCAGGGGGGCCCACGAGGCTGAGGTCTGGGGCTGCACGAGGATGAGATGGACCTGGGGCCCCGGACCCGACAGGCTGTTCTCGCTACTGGACGAGAGACAGCAACTGGGGAGGGGGACAGAGCACACACGGTTGCAGTGATAGCCTGGACATGGGTCAGAGATGCTGGTGCCTAGACCCCTTCACTGACATGGGGACATGGTGTAGCAGGGGGCACGGGGACGGCCAGGTGACAAGGGTGGTGTGCCGAGCCTCCAGGGAGATGCAGCCTCTGCTGAAGGCTGGGGGAGAGGCAGAGGCTTGTGTGTGAAGCACGGGAGGAACTGAGGGACCAATGGAGCCCACGCCCGGCCCGGGCCTGGGTGTTACCTTCGTAGCCCGAGTGCACTCTCTCGGCCAGCAGCACGCAGCACAGCTGGCTCTCGGGGGCGTGTGGGCCCCGCACCTTGACCAGGTAAGGCGTCATGCGGAACGGGTGGTAGCGAATCTCGTTCTCGTGGTTCTTCCCGACACTGGAGAGGAGGCATGAGGAGAGGTTTGGAATTACGGCAGAAGGAAGCGTCCTTTGTTGCTAGGTACCTCTCTCCTAACAGCTGTTATGTCTCAGCACTCCTCTTATTTGTTGCACAGCCACCCAGGGAGCGGAGCCAGGCTCCTCGCTTGGGGACCCAGGGCAAGCTGGACACGCTGCCCTGGGGCTGTGGTCTGGGCCTCTGCCCAACCCGAGGAGCTGGCCCCAATACCCCGCTCCCTGTCCTCTCCCTCCAATATCCGGTGACGTTAAAGGGTAAATCGAGGACTCAACAGCCCTGTGCAGGGAGCACAGGGCCCTTCCAGCAGCCCTGCTCTGCAGCAGTTTGCATTCTAATTGGGGTTAGGGACACTGCTCCAACAGTGGGTCCTAGCCCCGACTTCTGAGGGCGCCAGGGTCTGCCCGGGGGTCACTCCTGGCCCTGCAGTGGGATGCTCAACCCGTCTCCCTGTTTCGGGCCAAAAACCTATTGGGAAAGCTAGGGGGCTCTCCCTGGAAAAATGCACCCAAACCAAAGGCTGCTCATGCTTTAGGGGTCCTCACAGACCCTGGGGTCTGCGCCTTCCCAGGTGGTAGATGGCAAGTCCAGGCTCCTCAGGCTGACAGGCTCCCGAAGAGCAGGTTAAACCCCTCCACTGTTGACTGTGCTGTCTTAACTCCTTGTGCACGTTTAAAATGCAGCTTATAAAAGTGTGTTTCCACGCAGACTCTTCAGTGGCAGGGGCACTCCTGCAGAGCCCCTCACACTGAAAAACGTGGGTACACGCGGGGGCGCAGGCAAGCTGACAGCCTGTCTCCCCCCACCACGCCCCCCGAGGAGCAGGAACCAGTGGAGGGCACACCCGGGCCTCCTCCGCCTTCACAAGAGGAGCCCAGGAGGAAAGGCTGGTGCCATTAAAAGGAGGGAGTCCAGTGAGTGGGCTCACCTGACGCGGCAGAAGAACGACTTCTCCTCCATGCATTCTTGAGTAAAAGAGTCTAAAAGAAAGAGCCCAAAGTCACACATCTGATTACACAACTAAACAGAGACAGCACTCAATCTCTCCCAGACTCGAGAGAAGCAGCGGGTTCAAGAGTCAAGGCGTGAATGCAGATTCACCCGAGTTCAAATCTAAGAAGCTCTTAGTGGTCTTTGATTACAGTTCTGACTAAAACGAAACAGTTCCATGAGTGTGCTGAAGACCAAATTATGCCATGCTAGTTTACAGCCAGGCCTTGATTTTTGAAATGGTACATACGCTGCTACAAATGCACCCAGTAGTCAACAATGTAACTCCAGAAGACACACCGACTGATGGGCGGAATTTTTGCGTGGAAAGCCCTAACCATTTCAATCTACCTATTTTGGGGGATATTCAGTTCCCATAGAAGCAACTCAGGGCCTTTCAAACCTTACATCAATCCTTTTGCCAAAATACTAAGTAGGCAATTATTAGTTAGGGAAAATGACACAAAATTACCGGCCTGGAAAGGCCTCTGAGAAGTCACCTGGTCCTCCTTTTTTATTCAGACATTCAGTTGCACCATCCCAGGAAGATGGCACCACCTGTTCACACTGTAAATCCACAGGCAGAGCGGTCCCTCTCACAGTGACCCTGCACTGACCACGTCCTTGGAACACACACTGCAAACTTGAGGGATCTGGCTGCACAGCCCCCCGGATTGGAATTTGGGGAGAAAGTGGACAGCTCGGTATCTGAAACCAATGGCGAATGTCTCCTCTTTTGATGAGCCAACCCTACAGCAAACTGCACTTCCGGTCCTGGCTGTTTGTTGTCAGGAAGGTAAGCCACTGAACTGCAGTGGTGACAGGGTGACAGCCCTATGCCACCGGCTGACTGGGAGCAGGGGGAGTGGGGAGCACCACAGGTGTGCGGGGACCCAAGACCCAGGAGGCGGTGAGAGTGGGTGTAAGGAGCATTTTGATGTGAGCAGAGATGCTGATCCAAGAGCAAAGGAAAAACGGGGGACGGTTCTGGGTGACTCGGCCAGAGCTGGCTCTTGGTCAAGGCGACGACTGAGGTCAAGCTTGTCTGGGGTGCCTCCCGGCCCCAGCATCTCCTGTTCCTCTCTCTTGGCTCCTTCATGCTTCTCTTCAGTCCAACCTCAGCTCTGAGCAATCAGAGCCCACTTGGGGCTAACGACTGTCCAGGGTCAGGCAGGCAGAAGCTACAGACTTGGGCTTCCAGAGGGGACTTTTGCTGGCCGCCCTGGTCACTGAAAGTGGAGGGGCTGCAGGGAAGGCCTGAGCTGGTTGGGACCCTCCCCTCTCCAGCACCTTCTGCCAGAACCCCATGCTGTATTTCTGCAGAGACTAGTCTGGCCAACCAGTCCCCTCCTGCGCCTACTCATGTGCAAGGCCTGAGCTGGTCACAGTTGAACCTTCCAAGCCTTCCAGACTCTGTCTTCCATGTCAGGGTGGAGGAGGACGCGGACATGCCACAGTTAACAGCAAGGGCCCTGCTGCAAGGAGCAGGGAGGGCAGGGCTGGGGCAAGACGCCTGACACGAGGAGACCAGTGGACACACTGCACGCCCTGCATCGAGGGGCAGCAGCGCCCGCTGTGCAGACTGGAGCCTCAAGTGCCTGGAGAGCCTGTGGGCAAGCCCAGGAGGATGTCATAGTCTACACTCACGAAGCTGCCTGTGGCCAAGGCGAGGAGCACTTCCCACGTCACCTGGACCTCGTCACACCACCTGCAGAAGGTGGGGCGCCCCGCCTACGCCCCGACTCCCTTCCAGATGCACCGCGGCCCTTCCACACGCTCTGCAGACTCACATACTCACTTCAAGGTTCCAGCTGCTCGGAACAGCTTCCCTTCCAAAACGCCTACCATTTCTGAAAATCTCCCGAAACGGCTCTCCCTCTCTGAAATTTATGAAAAACCATCCTTCTCTCTAAATTTATTCTGAACAAACAACTTCTTATCCTTTGCCTGGACAAAGGGCAGCCGACGGCCCCTTTGGGTGAGTACACTGTACGGGTCTCCAGCAGAGGAGACATGGGGAGCACGCCCCACATCTGGGGGTGGCCCCAGCCCGGCCCTCACCCCGGGAAGGCAGAAGTCCCCACCTCCCCCTGCTGCCAGGAGGAAGGACAAGGCGGCCAATGCCGCGGGGCCCTCACCTGCGCCCCCGCAGATGCTCCACGGGGGAAGCTTGTAAGGCGTGGTGGAGCTGTGGAACACGCTAACATCATGGGGAGCCAAGAACTCCACGAACTTGGCATCGTAAAAGGTGTCTCTCTTACAGTGAAAGATGGAGGCAACTTGGTCAGAGATGTACAGGATTTTCCCAGTGACCAGGGACACAGCTGCAGCAAACATATCCTGGAAAGGAAAAACATGGCTCCGGTGAGGACAGACAGAAGGGGAATGGACGGGAACTCCTCTCCTGAGAGGCACAGACGTGGGGCAAGCAGACAGGAAGGGAGCAGGACAAGTGGAGGGTCAGGGAGCTGCCAGGCCCCTCTCCTCAGCCCTGACTAGAATAATTCTACTTTCCCTTCTCAGGTATATTGGGGTCCAAATGGGATGTTATTTGGAAAAACACACTGGAGTTCCATGGCCAAAAGGAGCCCCGGTGTGCCGATTCCCTGCAGGTGTAGACCATTCAGCCTTCTCGGGCATGGGGCTCCCTGGCGTCTGGGCTGGGCTGATTTGGGAGGTGAAGGGCGGCCCTCCAGCCCCTCTCCCTCTCTCGCCTGGGCTGTCAACACAAACCTCTGCCAGCACATTCCTCTCCTGGGGGCCAGGGGCAGCCTGGGGAGGTGGGGCCCCTTTGGCCCACCGTGGGCTCTCTCCCTGCCAGCTGGCCCTCTGAGCTCAGGGCTGGGGCTCCCTGGGGTTAGGCCGCAGTGGGGGCACTGGAGGAAGGAGCTGGGAAGGGCTGGGGAGCCCACTCTCCCGGCCAGCTTTGTCTGGATCCCCATCTGCCCTTCCATCTACTCTCAGTGACTGAGAACTGCGGATGGTGAGCACAACGGTGACTCACCTCCCCTCCCCAGACCTCCAGGGGCGGCGAGGGGAGAGGGAGGCTCTTTATGGGTTACCTAAGAATGCAGGAACTTTGGAGTTTCTGAAACTGAGTTAAAATGCCAGGCCCCCGCCAAGCGAACCAACGGTCACCTAGTGTGTCCTTTACCCCCATGCGAGCACCACACTCGGCGAGGCAGGTCATCCTTATACACGCGAGGAATGGGGAGGAACCAGCCACGAGACAAGGACAGTCTCACAGAAAACAGCAGAAGTCTGCACACAACTGCTACTTCTCTACTTTATATTCTTTTTTTTTTTTTTTTTAAGGCACAAACTCATTTCCTGAAGCTCCAGACTCTGCTGCTTCACTGTAAAGCCACTGGCCACGGCGGCTCAGCTAGCTTACCCGGACGAAGATCTCGTGCAGCTGACAACGAGCTTTCTAGAGGAAGCCTCCACCGGTGGAAGATACGTACCGCGTTCTTCACGATGAACTCGGAGGTGGCGCTCTCGATTTCCTCTATGGTGTAGGAGGGCACGTCTGCGCTGCTGGAGTGGTTCTCACTGGACATCAGCAGCTGGTAATACTCCTCGTTGGCTGCAGGAGAGACGAAGGGGAGGACTGAAATGGTTCCTAATTCTCACGTGTTGGGGGCTCTACTGTTCTCCTGAGAAAGTGGGCTACGGGGACTATCTCCTGGGACATAGAGAGAATAGAACAAACAGAAACCAACAGAAATCTTCTTTTTTTCCCTGAAAAATCAGAAGGCCTTTGATTACAGAACTTTTTTTTTTTTTTTGGAGGAAGATTAGCCCTCAGCTAACTACTGCCAGTCCTCCTCTTTTTGCTGAGGAAGCCTGGCTCTGAGCTAACATCCGTGCCCATCTTCCTCTAGTTTATACGTGGGACGCCTACCACAGCATGGCTGCCAAGCAGTGCCATGTCCGCACCCGGGATCCGAACCAGCGAACCCCAGGCCGCCGAGAAGCGGAACGTGCGAACTTAACCGCTGCGCCACCGGGCCGGCCCCCTTTTTTTTTTTTTAATTAATGTTATGATAGATTACAACCTTGTGAGATTTCAGTTATACATTTTTGTTAGTCATGTTGTGGGTACACCACTTCCCCCTTTGTGCCCTCCCCCCACCCCCCCTTATCCCTGGTAACCACCGATCAGATCTCCTTGTCAATATACTAACTTCCACCTATGAGTGGAGTCATATAGAGTTCATCTTTCTCTGACTGATTACAGAACTTTTTAAATGATAAATATACATTATTCTAAATACCCTGGCCACAGAGCTCTACCTAACCCTCACTTCCCCATGAGGTCTTGAATCGTGACACAACATTAATGTTTCCACGTAGGACGGCTATGGCAGCCCTGCACCTGCCACTCTCGGTGGCCTCGGCCAGATGCTTCCATCCAGACAGAATCAACGGGTGGAAAACACTGGGCACAAGAAGCAACATTTGGAACAAACTGTTCAGAACAGAACCTGCAGACGAGGGCCACGCATCCTGGATCGTCCTGCACAGCTTTGGGGTGACAAAGCCACGGCCGCAGCCGGCTCTGCAAAGGGGAGCCCTCAGGCGAGGGGAACCCAGGGCCGCGGCCTGGAGCTGGACCTGGGATCCCGCCAAGCGTGTGCGAGGCCTCTGGACCCGAGGCTCGGTCGTGTCTGATTTGGATTCTCCACCTTGCAGACATCAGGAACTGGGCCGTTTCTGAACGTACTCTCAAATCCAGAAGTAGACTGCTGGAGGGGCAGGAAACGCCCTCTTGATGTGGGCCCCCCTTCCCAGTTCTCGAGCTATTGTGGGTGCCAAGAACGAAACACCCGACATGCCAGCGGACCAGACAGCGACCTGCCCCACAGTTCCTCCTTCCACAGGCTTGCGGCCCCCAGAGCCGCCCCTCCCCAGGGGAGCACACACCCCAGGGGCACCAGACAGATTCTCACATGGCATTTTTAGGCCTGACCAGCACTGACCAGCCACACCTGGTACTCAGCTTGTGCCCTCAGTGGGCTGGTGAGAGTGGACCATCCCCGTGCTATCCACCAAGGCCTCCTGAGGGCAGAGGAGCCCCCAGTGTTCTCCACCCTTCAGAGAACCGCCTGGCCCTGCAGTTTGTGTGCGCCCCAGAGGGCTGGCCCAGCATGTCAGCTGTTTTCACTCTATCAACCCTCATGAAGGCACACGGCCTAGAGAGGAGCCTGCAGAGAAACATGGGGCTGAAGAGGGTGCCCCAAAGGCAGCACAAACCAGCATACAGCAGAGCCCACCCTTCATGCCTGGCACACGCTCTCCCAGACAGACCACATGGGACAAGCAGCAAAGACGTGCCGACAAAAGTTATCCAAACGTTAGAAAATAGGAGACTTTGAAATACAGCTTTGTATCCACGATTATTAGTGACAAACCCTGCCCTGACTGTATGCCATGCCTTGACACAGTAGCTGATGATGACAGAATAAAGCCACTGTTCCTTTATCTCAGCCTTTAAAGTTTTTCTATTATAACGTGCGTTTTTAATGTGCACAGTCTCCTGGGACCTCAGTGCACATGTGTAACACGGGTGGAGTGGGGGCTGGGCTCACACATCTGCTAGGTAAGGAAGCTCCCTCCTCTGACCTAGTGAGATGCTGACTTTTCTTCTGTCTCTGCTTGTTTGTCATAAGGGATCAAAACAGCTAAGGAAGGCGTCAAGTGCAGGAGCTGGTGGGTTCCACTGTAAGGAAAAGGGTCCGCCTAAGCATCCACTGCTCTAAGGTCAGAAATGCGTCTATGTACACTTCCTCCGAGACTTCTGCTGTCATCTCTGAAACACTGGAGGAAATCCTAAAACCTCTCGAAGCTCACATTCCCTCTTCCCAGAAACAGACTGGAAGGCAAGGCTGTGTGGACCTTTCTGACCAACTTTTAGAGCTTAACCATCCTAAGATGACCCCCAGTGCAGGGGTCACGGGCGTGAATTCCCTGGGATGGGCTGTTTGCAGAACAGCCCAGCCAGGGGTCGAGGGCTCGGTTCTCTAGAAATGCCAGCACCTGTTCCACGGCAGGGGGCTCCTCACCTGCCCTGGAGACAGAGACACCCGCGGTTATCTGAGCCCCAGGAGAAGGGGGTGCCCACCCGGAGGAAGGGGCAGTCATAGGAGCAATTGATGGAAGACTGAACTCTGTCGGAAGTTATTCAAAGGGCCTGGAGTTTACTGAAAAGTCAAGTGTCTGAGCTCGATGATGCGAACATTTCTGCAATTTGTGGCGTTTGTTCATAGATTCCTGCTTTGCATCCATGAGGAGTTCTGCATGTGTATTCTCAGATGAAAGCCTTAGTCTGTTCCACTGACCAGTTCTAAAAGCTCTTACATATTCTGCCATCTAATAATAAAATCCAAACACACCCACAAATGGAAGCAGCATCTGGATGCTGGAGGCCGGCTGCGGGCACCTGTGACGGAGGGCGGTGCTCCGCCCCGTGTGCCTGCCTCCTGGTTCAAAGACCACCATCGCGGAAATTCACACAAGTTTAGATCAACTCGAAACAAACTGCCCAAGGTCTTGAATCGTGAGGCTCTAAAATATTGTCCTTTGAGGATCAGATCTAGCAATACCCACCCTTGTATCTTTCACGTGTTTTAAAGGAGGGCCTGGCCCTCACTAAATGCTTTGGGCTTTAACTCCATTTCACTTCAATCCCATTCTGAGGGGCTCACACGGCAGGTCCCACCACAGGTCACCAACTCTCCAGCCAGAGCCTGGAAGGTGCTGGACTCTCCTGAACACAACCCAACCCCAGCCCAGAGCACAGACTTTTACGTTTACAGAGGTTTCTTTTATCACCTGGTTTCCCACCTGAATTTTTTCCTCTAAAAGTCAAGTGCAGTAGAAAACTTCCAGTGAATTAAGGGTCTCCAATCCACGGAAGCTCTGTCGGCCTGTGAAATTCCCTTCTGCTGTTTCAGGGTTGAGCTTTGGAAAGTCAGCACTGTCCAAGCTGTAACGTGGGGTCTGTGAACCTACAGGTTTGGGACAGACGCTCGAGGCGGACGTACCTTTCACTTGCTTCACACTCCTCAGGGCGTACTTCAAGGTCGCCAGCGTGCTGGCCTTCCCCTTGGCCTTCCTGTCTGCGGGCAGGTGGACTTTCAGCTCCCTCAGCGTTTTTATCAGTTCTTTGTGCGTGTCTGCCTTGGCGGACTGCTCGCTACTACGGGGTTAAAGAAAGAGGCAATCAGACGTGAGCGTCCCACATGCCCTTTTCCGAAGAACGTGCCTCTAGTCCAGTTTCCCAACCAGGGCGCTGGGACATCTCAGTCCACGTAGTTCTCTGCGGTGCACTTCAGGATGTCAGCAGCATCCCTGGCCTTACCCACTGGAGGCCAGCAGCACCCTCGCCAGCTGGGAGGACCCAAAATGTCTCCTGACATTGCCACATGTCTCCTGCGAGGAGACAGTTGAGAACCACCTCTTGAACCCAAGTGAAGACTGCTGAAGTCCCTCCGACTGGGTTCTAGTCCCCCGACGGTGAGAGCTGGGCCCTGCCCAGCAAGGCCTGCCGGTCGACCCACAGTCTGGCAGGCAGCCTGCATCCCTGAGCTGTGCCTTCCTTCCCTGTCTCAGATGAAAAGGACCGAGTGACGGAGATTACAGAGGACAGCAAAGTGGCTTCCCGGGGCATGAATGTGAATGACGAACACAAGGAAACCTCAGAGAGGAAGGAGATTGCTAACAAAGATCTCCAAACTTAAAGATACAGAGATGGGAGGAAGGCAGGCCAGGCGGCACTTGCTGAGGGAGAGGGGCCTGTTTAGAGTACAGGGTGCAGAAAGAATGACAGAAATCAGGGCTCTGAGGCCGTGACAAAGTGCCCACATGCCCAGGACTAAGAGCTGGATTTTAGTCCAGCAGTGATATAAAAATGTCTGTGGATATGAAATTAAGGATACTTTGTTATAAATACCTAAAAAGGGTGAGGAATGTTCCAGAGGAAAAAGTCTGAGAGGCAGACAAGTCTGCTCAGATAGACTGGAAGCACTAGAGATTCCTAACAACATCAGGGGCTCTGACAGGCCATGGGGACAACTGGTGCCTGTACAGGGACGGCCAGGGTCACAACTGAGCTGCACAGACTAACAGGTTCTTGCAGAAGCTTGTAAAAAGTCACATCACCCCCAGAACTAACCTCTAGTAACAAATCTTTCAGTTTCTCCAATGACTCTACGTTAAGGGAGCTCTGACTGGCCTTACCTGCAGCCGCTTGTGGACGGGTTGTGTTCAGACTTCGCCATCATCAGGCTAAAGGCATCTGGACTGTAAGAATAAAAAATAAAGACAAAACACGGAAGATGGTATGTTCCAGCCACTTCCTCCCCCGTCCAACCCGTGATAACAGGCTAGATTACACCATAGGAAGACAATTTAAAAAAATATGAGGTTAAGATAAAACTGGAACATAAAACCTTCAGATAACAGGAATAATAAGTATTGCGCGATGGAAAACCAAGACTGGAGGAGCCAGGTCATTTTCTATGAACCATGCAGCGTTGGTGTAAGGAGCTGCCAGCGGGGCTACCTGACTCTTCTGCCTCCCAAGAGCTCGTTATCCTCACTAGCTACCCACTGGCACTCCGATCTTCAAAGTCAACAGTGGCATCATTAGAAGGAGGGCTAGACTCTAGTAAATTTCAGTTGTTCTGAGTTAACGAGATTTTCAAAAATCTTGAAAAATTTGGCAATCATGATATAAAGACCGCAAAAGCAGTCAAGTTACAACAGGATGAGACATGGAGAAAGCAAGCAACCGGCCTCGCCTTGGTTGGGCGGGCCAGAGGCCACACCTACCCCTGGTGGGTGTCGGGCGGCTCCAGCAGCATCCCCAGCTCCTTGCCGGCGTCCTCACAGTCGCTGCCCTGCGAGTCCCGCCCCGTGGAGCAGTTTTCGTTGGTTTCATTTCCACTGGAGCCACTGCTCATGTCGACGTCCTCCTGGAGTGGGGCTCCACTGGGCATGGGCTCTGTGGGCTCCGTGGTGGGGTGGGGCGGGCTGGGGGCATACTCAGCGTATCCATTCATGTTGGCTCCCGAATGAAGCTGGCAAACGAGAGAGATGTCGTCAGGCATTGAAGAGCGAGGCGGTTCTGGCGGCCACTGCGGAGGGCCGCGGTGAGATCCCCCTCCACGTTTCGCTACATGACACAGCAGTAGTCGGGTCAAGTTGGGTACCCTTCTCTGTCTCATTCACTGAGCTCCTGCCTGCCACGAACGAGGGAGGCCGTGGAACCAGGCACCCCAGCCCCAGACATTGGGTTGCTGATGGCCTAGTCAGAAGGTGACAAGAGCATCAGTGATCACCACTCAGCACGAGGAGAGCTTTGGGAAAAATACAGATTCCCACTGAATGGCACGCAGGGCCTAGGAACCTGCATTTTACAAATCTCCCCAAGTGATGTAGGGGAGGAGTAGCTCTCAGAAATCTTGGCCATCACAAGTTAGAGGAGACCCTAAAACCAGGCTTCAGGCAGGGGGGATGCCCAAACCTGGCTGCGGGTAAGGGGAGACTTCAGGGCGAGATGGGGTTGTGGGAGCAGGTGCTACCCTGTGCAGAGGGCAGAGCAGGCAGGGGCCTTACAGCAGCACGAGTGGCGGTGGGGTGGGGGCGGGGGGGGGGGGGCTTGTTCCAGGCACTGCAGGCAGTTCCTGGGCTCCACTACGGCCTATGTGAATTGAATGTGGAAGGGAGATGGACCAGAAGGAGGCCAGCGTGGAGTTTGTACTTTATCCGGGAAATGACAAGACTAGGAGCCATGGAAGCATTTTGAGCACCAGACTCATGGAACTTGGTTTGCATTTGGGCAGTCCCCACTGCTGCCCTGATAGCTAACTTTGGTGCTTTGGGGGCAGGTGGGTGGAGGGGGCGGAAATTAGAGACAGACTAGCCATAGGCTGGGACGAGTAAAGACCATGAGTACACGAGACAGAAGGGGTTCAACCAGAAGCCTAAGGACCAGAGAGATGTCACAAGGTGAAAGGGGGACCCAGGAAGTGTCTCCCTCAGGGTCCCCACAGGAAGCAGTCACCCACTCAAACCAGAAGGGTGTTTGATGAAGGCATTGCATAAAAGGATGTGGTCACGGTTACGGAAACAACAAAAGATGTGCAACCCTGGGGGCTACCAGGCGGGGGCAGGGGGAGCTGTTATCCCCCTGGGCCTACGTAGGAAGAGGAAGAGGGCTGCTGAAACCAGAGCAAGCCAGTCAGTCTGCGGCTGGGGGGATCCCCCGGCTTCTCTCTCCTGCTGACCTCAGAGGTCAGGGAGGCAGGAGGCAAGTGGACCTGCTGACACAGTCTGCTAAGACCAGCCTCGGGGACTGAGCCGGGAGGGAAGGTCACTGAGGGGGGTCCCCAGAAGGCAGAATGTGCCCCCCAGCTTCCACATGCTCCGGGAAGCAGACCAGACGCCTGATTGATGATGCCGACTACAGACACTACGCTAAGAGCATGAGCCACGCCATTCCACGGAATCCTCATGAGCACTGTCCACAAAGCACGTAGGCTACTCTTCCCGCTCCATTCTAAGGACGAGAAAACAGGCAGTGACTTGCCCAAGGCCACACAGCAGCAGGTGACAGTGCTGGACTCTGGGCCCACCTGTCCCTGAAGATGGGGACCTGTGGAGGATCCAGCACATTATTCTTTGGAAAACAGGAAGTCTGACTAGACCTTGACTTGTTCACCAAGCACACACAGAAAAGAGCTAAGACGTGGCTTTTGAAAAAGTGTGCTACAAAGACAAAATGAATACAACCTCCACGACGTGGAGGAAACAAGCAAATTCAGGACAGCACCAACTCTGTGTCATATGTAAAAATCAAGAAATGATGGATTCCATGAAACAGGTAATGGAGGATGAGCCAAAGCCACAGACTGAGACAAAAATGCCACATCAGAACAGAAGATTAGAAAGTTAAGTTCAGAGTCAATAATGAGGAAAAGGGTTTCAATGATGGGGAGGAGAAGCATGAGAAACTCTTTTAAAATGCAGGCAAAGGGCTGATATTACATACGAAGGGAGGAGAGACATGGAGGAAAGCTGTGTGTTGACCTGCGGATAATAGCTCTTTCAGGAAAAGACACCAGAGCAGTGAAGTGGAAACCACAACGAAAGATACACGTGAAGAAAACCCTCCTGGCTGAAGACAGACTTCCTGTGCCCATCAAAGGACTCCCTGCATACCAGGCAAAATTATGCGATGAGTCCAAGCCTCCATCATCCTGATGAAAAATATTTTCAAGTAAAAATAAAATTCTCCCAGCATCCAGACAGGAAAAACAAGCAGGTTACCTACAAAGGAGGGAAGTCCTGTGCATCTGGACAGTTTGGCTGCAATATTAAATTTTCAGAAGATCATGTCTCCACAGCCCTGCAGGGGGAAGGTCATGGCAAGGGAGGAAATCCCAGCTAGAGGACAGCTGTTCATGGTGGCTTTAGACAACCACAGCTTATCCACGCCCCCAGTGACAGACAACCTAAACTGCCAGCGGCGTTCCAACAACGTGAGGAACAAACAAGCAAGTCTGCTGCTCAGTCTTTTTTAACATTTCAGGGAAGTTCTAGCTAATTCAAGGGAAGAATGAAAGGTGCTACCTTTGGGGAAGACAGAGATCAAAGACGAAGCAGAGGCTATTCCCCCAAGAGAAATCTATAAACTTAGGGAGATGCTCAACCTCACTAGTCACAGGGAAAATGCAAAGGCTGAAGTCACCCTAAGTGGACAGGACCAACAGCATCCGATGTCGGCGAGGCAGAGGACTCTTGCGCACTGTGGTGTCCCAACAAAGTCTTCCTGGAGGGGACTTGGGGTGTGTCCAGCAACATTTACGACCCGCACCCCTCCCCACTCCTAGGAGCCACTCTGGGAATGCTTGTGCATGTGCACGAAGATGCGTGAGCATGGCACACAGAGTGATGAGGACCATCAGAAGGGAGCCTATCGATGTCTTATCAGGGCACCTCGTCCACCACGACCACCCTGGCCAGGCGCCAGCCCCAACTTCCAAACTGGGTCCCCTGCCTCTGCCCCCTGCCCTAGGGGGCCCAGAGCACGGCCCTGGTCTGCACGGAGGGCCCACAGCTCTGCAAGGCCTCCTTGGCTGCCTCCCGAGCATCTCCTGCTGTGGTCCCCCACCTTGGCCCAGCTACTGGGCTCCGAACTCAGGGACTTTGCTGCTCCCTGAAGCCCACGGCACTCATCCTGCAGACAGCCTGTTCCTCCTGCACAAACATACCATCTTCTCCCCCACCAGCTCCGCATCCCCCACCCTGCTCTCTCCTCCATGGCGCTGACACTGCCGGACTCCACACCGACGTGTCGGAGCTTTGAGGTGCTCCCTGCTGTATCCCCAGGGCCTGGCACCTATTGTTGACAGCGTAAAACCCGGGGCAGCAGCACTATGGAATACTATGCACCCACCAAAAAGAGGGAGACCAGACATAGCGAGGTGGGAAGATTCTAGGACATAAATGAACAAGTCGCAGAACAGTAAGTAACAACCACAATAAAATGACAGGCAGCACTTATGCAGGGCTGGCCATGTGGTGGCATCGTTATAGGTGCTGCTTTCTGCTGATTACCTTCCTCTTACTGCACACAGCATGGAGGGCTCACGCTACGACAGAGGACAAGACAGACATCTTTCCTGTCCCCATGGAGCTCACGTTCTAGAGGAGAAAACAGGTCATCAACAGGGGAACAGCATACACAGCAGATTAATGACACGTGCTAAGGAGAAGGAAGTAGAGCAGGGGACCAGGAGGGGCTGCGTGGGAGGGGCTGGGTGGGACGTTTTACGGAGGGTGTCCAGGGAAGGCCCATGCAGAGGTGACACTGACCTGGTACCTGAGCCCCCGTGTGGGGTGCTGACTCAGAGCCCCTCGGCCTCGCTCCTCCCCAACCCCATGGGGCACACATGCACCTGGTCCTCCTGGCTTCACATCTGAGGCCACCAGGAGTCTCTGGCTGAGTATGCCCCCAGCCCCAGAAAGTCTCTGGCCTTGGATGGAGCGCCACACCACGGGGTGGGCCCTCGCTTCCCCAGCTGCTGCCAGAGGGCCTGGCGAGGCAACTGGACCCGAGAGCGCCACTCCCCAGGGTGAACTTAGACCACAGCGGGTCAGGAAAAAAGAAGGGGCTGGCAGATAAATCTCCTCTCCATCCCCCCGCCTCAAAGGAAGCTTTCCTTTCCGCCCTTCCTTCCTGTCTTTTTTTGGGTAGTCTCTCTGATGAGGCCCCAAGGGGCTGAGGGACCAGCCAGGTGTGTGTGAAGCAGGGCGTCACCACTAGGGCATCATCTTGTGCGCGCGTCCCAGCCTTTTTGTCCTCACTTCCCTCTTCCCTCACTCGTGCTGCCCTGGGATTGCATCTCACAGGAAAGTGCTGGCATTAAGTCTCAGCCCAGACTCTGCTTTTATGAGAACTCGAACTGACAGACAGACTGAAGAGGGTGAGAGAGTGGGCCAGGAGGATGGTGGAGGAAGAACGTTCTAGGCAGGGGGCAGCAAGTGCAAAGGTCCCGAGGCAGGTGAGTTTGAGGAAGGTGGGCAAGTCTGGAGCAGAGAGGACAAGGCAGAGGATAGGAGGGCAACATGAGGTCAGAGCCAGACCCGGTGGTGCCTTGCGGTGGGAGAGCCAGGACTCCGGTCTCATTCTGAGTGGGATGGGGACTGTGGGAGAGTTCTGTGCTTACAATGTAATGGTCTTGTAGGCTGGGGGCCTGATGGAAGCAAGGAGACCTCTTTGAGGGCTCTTGCTACGGTTCACCAGAGTTGCCAAGGGGCTGCCCAGGGAGCCCAGAGCATCCTCTCACTCCTGCCCCCAACAGCCTGGGTACCACGCATCTCATCCCATGGTCCCCACTGGATGAGCAGCTGGCCCTTCCTGCTGAGTGAATTAGGAGGGCTGGGGGGTTAAGTGAGCAGCCCCCGGATGGCAGGGTCTTCGGTGGGTCCCACCACTTCCTGACCATGTGTTCTGGGGCAAGTTCCTGAGCCTCAGGGCCCTGTTTCCTCATCTGTAGGGTGGGGCGGCGGCAGCCTCTGCCTCCTGTTGGCTGCCGGGAGGGTTAAGTGACACAGCCTGTGCAGTGTCTGCAAGGCAGTAAAGTGTCCAACACACGCTAGCTTTTATGATCGCTGCCGACTACTACAGGAGAACAGATGGGTAACACAAGCAATTTTTTTTAAAAAAGGAGATATTTCATTGCCATGAGAGGTGTCTCTGGCTTGTATTTAAAGGACTAAGATCTCAGCTGGCCACCCCCGACCCCAGGCAATAAAGACCCCTCTGGAAGGAGCCAGCATGCACTCTGCTTCCAGGCATGCCCTGGGGGCTTGTCTCTTGGCTCCTTGGAGGAGCTCCAGGCTGGTCCCCAGTCCCCACCCCTGGGAGCTGGCACGAGTAGGATTCATTGAGCAGGAGTCACCTGATTACCTTAGTAGGGAGCAAATCTTCTGGCAGAGGGTTGGGCAAGCAGGGCAGAAATGTGAAACAATGAACCAAACCAAATCACCTGAAACTTCATTATTCCAGGAAATGCATCGCTCAGCACCGACAGTTCTAACAGACCGACCTCATTTTGCCAAGTTAGCAAAACCAACATGCCGGTCAAAGCAGACTCTGCCTCCTGCCTTCCACAAGCGTTTACGGAGTGCCCGCGTGCCGGCACTGCCAGGGCCCTGCGAAACCTGTGTTTCCACCCCTGGGGGGTGCTCACAGCCAAGGTGCCAGGGTCCCCGGAAGGAAAGGACAGCCGGGCTCAGAAGGGGCTGCTGGAGTGCCCCTGTCCCTAGAGATGTCTCCTCCGCAGATGTCCGCCCACTGGCTCTGCCCTCGGAGAGTGGTCAGACTGGAGGAAAGCAGCTGAGCTCCCCGCCCCGTCTCCAGTCTCCTGGCCACACCTCCGGGAGCGAGGTTTGCCTTGACAGGACAGAGGAACATTTAGAAAGTGCAGTCCCGATGAGGTCATAGTCTGGGATCGCCCCACAGTAATTCGGGAGCGGGAGGACGCGGGTGAGGGTCTGGAAGGAGAGGGGCCAAGGCCTGAAGCCCGCTGAAGCTGATGGAACAGTTCACGGGGTTCATTACACGGTCCTCTCTACTTTCACATATATTCAGGGTTTCCATAATAAACGGTAAAAAAAAAAATTGGGAATGAAAGGACAGCCTGGTGCCCTGTTCCACCCTCCACTGCCACTGCCAGGGCTGGTAAGGGCTTCTCAATCTCAATATCCTTGAGCCTGAGGGAGAAAGACATCTCTTTGTGGAAATCAGAAATCAGCATAGAGCCCAATTCCTGAAGGCAATCAAGTTTTAGAAACAGAAGTCAAGATACACGCGGAAAAGTCCCAAACCGTAAGGTTACGGCTTGATGTATGTCCACAAACTGAACACACCTGTGTACGCAGCGCCCAGCTGTGGAGGCAGAAGACTGCCACTCCTCAGGGGCCCCTGGTGGCCCTCCCAGCCACCACCCACCCCGGCGACACCACCAGCCTGACTTCCCACAGCCTGGTTCATTCTGCCCGTTTGGGGCTTTATGTAACAGGCATCTCAGAGCCTGTGTCTGGGTCTTTTACAACCCCCAATATTTTAACACGTCTGCTGCTTCCTGGTAGGAGTCAATTCCCCGAGGCCAGCCTGCTGTAATCCGGAGAAAATGTTTGTCCTGCTAAATAAACACCACGCTCTCCATGGCAACAGTTGGGTAACTGAGGAAAATGTGACCGTGGCCGTCCAAATATGGAAGGGCAGGAGACTGGGAGAGGCCCCGCTCAGCCTCTCCGAGACCCCTTCAAACATTCTCAGCTCCGCCTTTAAACCTCAGATACGGAGAGGCAGAGATTTAAAACAACGACACTGTAGACAACGTCACCCTCCTAGCTTCAGCGCTGGGGGAAGGAGCTGCCTGGTGGCCTATTCTCACTCCTCTCTGTCACCCCAGGAGGAGCACCAGGAACCCTTGAGGCCTTGGGGGCTGGAGAGGGTAGGGCACACCGCCTGGAGCCTGCTCCTCCTTCCCTTTGGAACTGCCCCCCTCTGATAATGCAGTGGCCTTGACCCTGCCTGTGACCAGTCACTGTCCGCCTGCTCACCTAGGGCTTCTGATTTGCTCTGGACTTGGAAATACAATAACAAACTTGTCACAGATGTGTACTCAAGGAGCACAGAGTTGAAACGAAGGCGTAACAGAGAAGCTGCTTAGGGCACAAACCCATCAGAGGCCCCCATCCAGACTTTCTGGTTCTCCCTTGGGTCCGCAGGTGGGCCAGCTTTCCACAAGGGCTGGGGCCGCAGAGCCGCTGCACAGCTGCCAGGTTACGTGTGGCTAGTTAGTTTTGCCGGGCACAGTGGTTTTCAATGTCGCTCTTTATTTTGACTAACTGCTGAGAGGTTCTGCCAGCCGCTCAACGACCTGATGGAGCCTGCGGTTTGCTGAGGCCCCGCGAAGCGACGTCATCATTTAAAAACAGAGGCGTGCCCACCAGTATGTTTCTGAAAGTTAAGTGTGCAGGACAGAGAGTACGAATGAGAGGAACCTTTCCTATTTCCTCCTAAGCTCGGCAGAAATGCCTCACAGGGTGACGTGTGTGGGCACCCGGGGAATCATCCGCAGAGTAACAGGAATCCAAAAATCCAGGCATTGAAACAGACCTCGAATCCGAGCCTCCCTACAGACGGGGAAACTGAGGCCCAGAGGGGGGCTGAGTCACCCAGCAGCAGCTGGCTGGCTGGCCGCAGGACTCCCCTCCCCGCCCAGCACCCCGGCCTCCAGAGAAAGTCAGGGCTGTGTGGGTTCTGTACCAGTGAATCACACCAGATGACAGGGACAGATAACTGCGAACACCCACGGTACCATGCCTGAGTTGGCATATCACAGAGCTCCCACTTAAAAATAGGGAGTCTCTTGCCTTGTTTCACTCATACCTCTTATAAAACGTGATCAGCCCTGTATTTAACAACTCAATTTCCAGTTAAAGCCTTCAGGGGCAGTCTTGTTCCCTTCTCCACTAAACCCAGCCTGGGACCACAAACCCCAGGTGGGGCATGTGGGGGGCATCTCCCCCCTGCAGCCGGGGACAAGGCCAGCGGCCCTGATGTATGAGACATGGGAGCTGAGGGGTATTCACGGGGGGGCTCCTCCCATGGTGCTGGGGTTAACATTCGGAGGACCTGAGGACCCTCCTCCCAAATTTCAGACCACTCAGGATTCAGCACCCAATTTCAGGCCTTCATGGAATCTCTGAAGCTCACCCCGATCAAGACCCTCAGGATGATGGAAAGACCCTGGAGACGTCTTGGGCCCGGGCCCAGCCCTGCCATGGTGTGTGCCCAGCAGCTCTCGGGGCCTCAGTCTCCTGATCTGTGAAGCCAAGGGGTTACCCTGGATGATTCCCAGGGGACCTTCGGGCTCTGGGGTTCTGTGACTATGAATCAGACTTCCAAACTGGTTTCCTCTGTGTAGGTTTCAGAAAGCCTGGCAACGGAGTTATCACACTTTAGCCCCGCCTTCTTGGAGGGGTAAACAGGCTGTCCCCCGACCCGGTCCTGGTCCATGTCAGGGACTCGGTAGCCAAGGTACAACCCAGAAGGATGGTGTGACTGCTGCATGGCAAAGTTGGACACCTCCCCCACTTCTCCCAACCTGGGGAGAGGGAACAAATACAGGGAGGTCCAGCCTGGGGAAAGGTTTCCAGGCCTGCCTTGGCACAGGAACTTTCTAGACTCTCTGCTCATCCACTGCAGGGGCCCCTTGGCCTGTTTAGGTAAAGCCCCTAGACCAGCGCCCAGCAGCCGCCCTTCCCTAGCCTGAGACTTGGTTCTCTGGCCTCATAGCAGAAAACTGTCTCCCCAAGGGACCCTCCAGGATCCCAGGGGCAGCTGCACCGACCCTCCGGCGGAGGCAGGGTTCAATAAAGAACATCATCTAGAGAAGGACAGTCCGGTGTGGCAGTCACTCAGTAGCTCTGTGCCCTTAGACAAGCGGCCTAACCTCTCTGGACCTTAGTTTCTCCATCTGCAAAATGCGGATAACAGTACCCACCCTCAGGCCGGTTGCAAGCCGAGAAGGAGTCAAACGGCCCAGGAAACTCTCGGATCGCGCCTCCGCGGGCTCCGTGAGCCGCCGCCGCCGCCGCCACCGCCGCCCGGAGTCCACCCGCCCACTGCCCGGGCCGGCCGGGCGGCCGTTACGTAACCAGAGCCCGGCCGCACGGCGGTCTGCGCCCCAGCCCGGCGCCCGCCCCCGCGCCGCGCCGCGCACTCACCGCCGCGCCGCGTCCTCGCCCGCCCGCCCGGCCGTCCGCGTCGGTGTCCCGGCCGCCACCACCGCCGAGAGCGCGTAGCCTGCAGAGCCGCCGCCGCCGCCGCCGCCTCGCCGCTGTCACATAGTGGAAAACGTGACCGCGCGCGCCGCGCCCGCCCCCCGCGCCTGCCATTGGCCGCCGCGCCGCCTCATCTGCATACCGCGGGGGCCGGGCCTGCGAGCGCCGCGCGTCCATTGGCTGTGGCGCCCGTCGCTCTCTTTACATAAGACGCACATGGAACTCCATGTTCACCGCGTCGGTTCCTCAATGAAGACGCGACGGCGCTCGTGCCCCCCTCCTCGTCCTCCCGAGTGGTCCCTTCCACTTCCGGCCTCAGCGCCTTCCATTCAAAACAGCTCGCGTCCGCCGGCTTGGGGAGCACGGCCTGGAGCGTACCACCGCGGGCCGGGGGGGCTGGCGCGGGCCGGGGACCCGCTCCCGTGCACCTCCCTCCGGCCAGCAGGCCAGCCGAACCCCTCCTGCAGCCCAGGCGCCGGGAGGCTGACACCGCCGGCGACGGGCCAGAGGCGCGCCCCCAGGGGCCGGCGCCGCGGGAAGCTCCCTGCGGACTTCTTTCATTCACTCATTCACATTCATTCGTTTACTCACTTGCTCATTCTTTCATGGCTGGGCGCGGAAGCTGCCCAGGGGACCGAGACTGCACGGCCCTGCAGGAGCTCCCGGTGCACGCCCACCCAGGCCACTGAGGTTGACACTTGTCTCAGATCTGCCTGGAGGGCTTTTCTTATTTTTGAGACCGTGTGTCACAATTTTTGGTTCAGCAAATAGAGTCGTTGTTACTACGAGAAGGTACAAAAGAAAGAAATGATGTGGTCCCCGCCCCCAATCACGTCATTAGGGAGAAAGGACCGTCTTGGGAAAAGGGAACTCAACCAAATACTGAATTGGGCGTTGTGGGTCATAAATTAACCAGGGCCAGGGTTATCCCCGAAGTGTCCACGGAGGGGGCAGCACTTGCAGAGTGAGTAGGATGAGAAAGGCATTGGAAAAGGAGGGTCTTTGGGAGGCGCAAAGCCACTGAGACCGAAGGAGTGTGGGCGGCTCTGGGAGAGAGCGCTGGACCCTGGAGTACCTTGGTTGAGGCCATTTGTCCTTTCAGTAAGCGTTGTTTGGGGCATACTAAGCCCCCAGCCTTCTGTCTAAAGTGTCAGGAGAGAGTAGAACTTCGTCTCAGACAAATAAAAATGGCAAGTAATAGGATATATTGGAGAATATGAGGAAGCCACTTGGTGTAAACCTAATTCGGCCTGACCTTATCTTTCCAAAAGGGCCTGACCGAGTTGAGCATGCATTGTATATCTGCTTTAGATATTCCCCATGGCAAGAACAAAGGCCCTTGAGATAAAGGTGCAACTCTCCCCCACCCCCAACGTTGACATTTCCTTAAGGATTAAGCATCTTTCCTTAGGCTAGGAACTGATTGCTGCGCTTACCTGTGACCACCCAGCTCGAGACAATAGACTTGCCTCCTGCTACGCCCACCAAGATAGCAGACCCACTACCTGCTGTGTCCATCAAGCGCTATGCTGATAGGGCAATCTTGTGACTATTGTGGGAGGGACATTTCAATCACATGTGAAACATCCTGTTTGGGGGTATATAACTGCTATGTGCACCCCACTTCTTTGGTGCCCTTTCTTCCTTCAAGAAGAAAGGCCCCGGGCCATGGTCCTCAGTTGTTGGCTCAGAATAGACTCACCCAAATTTTCATTTGTAGATTGGTTATGGATTATTTTCGTGGACACGGGGTAGAGGGCCGAGACTTGCCTGTGGGACATGAAACAGCGTGCAGGCTCCGAGGCAGGTCAGCTGCAGCAGGCTCTGAAACTACAGAGTCTGATGGGGGAGGCGAGGCTGGCCGGGCTCTGAAGGGCTGCAAGGGCGTGGGCTCTTCCGGTTCTCCTTTGTGGGCTCTCCTGGGGACCAGGGATGGGAAGAGAGGAAGAGTTATGAACCGGTGGTGCCTGCAGGCAAACTGAGCTGTTAGTTCCTGAAGCCAGTCCCACATTCAGGAAGTCTCATGTGCCAGCCACTTTCCCTTTCCTTGGCAAGGTGTGTGCGTGACTTCATCAGACACAGACGCAAACTGGAGTGAATACCAAGTTCACTGGGGCAATCCTGAAACCCTGGGAAGACTGCTGATTGGCTCACACTCCGTGAGAGCGGCCCCTCCTCCAGTTTCTCTGACATTGACACCTTGACATGCTCCCTGCGCCCCTCCCTAACACACACACACACACACACACACACGCACACACACATGCCAAGCAAATCCAGGCCCAGCTGCACCCTGCACACACCCAAAGGCTTTTTTGTTTCGTCGCATACATTGACGTCAATGGTGAGCTCCATTATTCTGGAAACAAGAATAAACAGACAGCTCATCCACACTGCACAGAGGTTCTCGTCTTGCTCAGCTTTTCCTTGGTCTCGCTCCACATTCAGCCTACAGCCTAAGGTCACATTTCCTCCCTAAATGTAGCCTCTTCTATTTCCGCCCATAAATCTGGTGGAAAGATAGAGAAATCCATTATTTCAGAAGTTATCAAACGTAATGGGCCTCTAGAACTCTTCAGAATCTAATCTATTTTCAGTGTCTCACAGCTGAGTTCTTCTTTCTTGTTCCTGGAAACTTTCATTCACTCCACAAATATTCGTTGACACCTGAGTATTGGGGGGTGGGCAAAAACGCACCTCGTTGGACCCTTTGCTTGTAAGAAGTTGGCAACATAGAAGAGGCGATGAGGCAGGTTCGGACACAGTTTCATTTAAGATGGGGTATAAGTCCCAGGAGAACAGGACAGGCCTGGGCAGAAGCCTCCACTCCAGCTCCAACAGGAGAACACTGTGGGGTGCAAACCCCCAGACCAGGCCAAGTCCATGGATGCTGTTCTCCCTGAACCAAGATGGTGGGTAAGTGAATGAGTGAGTGAGTGTGTGTGTATGTGAGCACACGTTGGGGCATCCAGGTTGGATCCATCTGAGGGAGAAAGTGCTCGATATTTCACCATAAGTATGCTGTTAGCCTTGGGTGTTTAGTTCTTTATACTTGTGCTTTGTCATAGAGAGAAAGTCTCCTCCTGTTATCGTTTGCTGAGAGGTTTTTTTTAAATCATACATAGGTGCAATGGGCTTTTAATCCGTGACAATTATTACATTTTAAAATATCTCCCCCAAATAAATCTATTTTTTGCAGATCTGCAGATGATTTAAATCACCATAGTTTTCTCTCTACTATGCAACACTCTGTATAGACTTTCTTACTTCATTATTGTATCTTAAAACCAAAAAATATAAATGAATTAAAGAATTAGTGCCCAAGACTCTGCCTTTCTCATGTTGTGAGTTTCTTCTTTATTGCTACAGGAATCCAATGATTAAATGTGTACCCAACTGACTTCTCTTATTCTCAGTTTTGCAAATAAAAAGCATGGTTTTAACTGAAGCCAAAAAACCGTTAACATGTCACTTGAGAAAGGATTAAAACTTCAACTTCCTGGTCGTGAGGCCATTAAAAGAAAACCCGAGGATTAACCGAGATGAGAGCTGTACACTTCCCGAACGGAGGTGGAGTTGGCAGTGGGGAGGTCGAGTTGCTGGTCAGATTTTTGCCTCAGGACCTTGAGGGCTGATGTGTGGGCCAGATTTTCTAGTCTCTGACAGCGTGAGCCCTCTTCCCAGGGTTTCTGGGCCACGAATACCCCTCACTCTCCTGGAGAGGCCCAGGAAAGACAGCTTGCCAACAGCTGCTCCATGTCCAAGGTGATGCCCTATGTTGGAGGCCATGCCCCATGCAGAGGTGACCCCTGTGTCCACGTGATATCCCATGTCCAAGATGACCCCCATGTCCAAAGTGATGTCCCACGTCCAAGGTGATGTCCCACGTCCAAGATGACCCCCATGTCCAAGGTGATGTCCCATGTCCAAGATGACCCCCATGTCCAAGGTGATGTCCCAAGTCCAAGATGACCCCCATGTCCAAGGTGATGTCCCATGTCCAAGATGACCCTCATGTCCAAGGTGATGCCCCATGTCTGAGGTGACCCCCATATCTGAGGTACATCTTCTTCAGAGGGCAGAAGTCTCTCTCATTGGTTGGCATGCCATCTGATTGGCCTTTGGGGCCATGGATCTGGACTGGGCAGACCTCTGTAGCACGATTTCTTGCCCTGTCCCATTCTACCTGCTGTGTGTCCCCCAAGGCTGTCATCACAGCTTGGTTCTGCCAGCATTGCTTGGGTTGGTGCTGAGGGGTAGCCCGACTGGCCCCCCAACCATGGCTGTCCTGGGGCAGTGTCAGGAATTGGGGCCCTGAATGCCCTGGGGACCAAGAAGACCCCTCCCTGTCAGAATGTCTGATCCTTCAGGAGGCTGTGGTCTGGGCTCTGGACTCCTGGATGGGCTTGGACCTCAGGCACTTGTCCCCTGTGGACGAGTGCTGACTTAGCACATGCTCACGAGTTTACCATCATGCTTAGCGCTTTCCGTGCATTCTCTTATTTTATCCTCATGACTCTATAAGACGTATGTCCAGATTCCCTTTGTCCCTTAGAAAAAGACACCCTCAATGTCACGATGCATTAGGGAATCGTGTGGGGCTGTGTCATACGTCATGGAGGGGAGATAACTTCATCTGCAGAGTGATCTCGTGGCCACCCTCACTGCCCTGCCCCTGTGGAGCCTGGGAAAGATGCGACCAGAGTCCAAACTCCAATGTCCTTCTCATCCCTCGAACATTCTCCTCACCCAAAATCTCCCCCTGTGATGTGGCTGGCCAGGCGCTTCCTGCACCCTCCCGACTTCCCTCTAAATACATAAGGGCTCATGGGGGGCATAGCTGGAGTGTCAGTCCACCACCTACCATTGGTCTATGCAGCCATCCAAGCCCACGGTGCCCCTCCTGGGATGACAGGGCCCCATGCATTCTGCCTGAGTCTCTGCCTGTGCTTTTCCTCCAGTAAACTCTGCCCTGTGTCTCACTGTGTGTTACCTGCCATGTTGCTCCTTGCTCATTGGCTTCTCCTTAGTGCCCAACATGGAAAAAACACCTCTTGTCCCTGGACTAAAGCTTTTTGGCAGCAACAAAGGGGTTTGACTGGACCGATCTCAGCATGGGAGGCATCCCCTAGCGGGTGGTGGTGGGTTACCTGGCTGTTGCAAAGGCAAGCGCCCAGGGGACATAGCTGTGGATTGCAGTAGCTTGGGGCATACAGTGACCCGAAGGAGATGCTGGGGGAGAGAAGGCTGCCGTGTGTCCATCCCCCATCCCTCCTCAACAGATTGAGTCCTACGAGGGAGGAGGAAGGGACCATAGCAGAGCCCCATCATTTGGCAATATGGAAGCTTCTGGGGCCCCATGTTGCAGGGAGGAGACCACGTGTGGGTGCTCAGAGGAAAGATGGGGTCCTCCTGGCATTGCTACCACCAGCACCCTGGGTTCTCAGAAAGCCCGGAAGGTTTGTCTGCACAGAGAGGCAACACCGGAGCCGCTGAGTGAAGAAAATGGCGGGTGGTGGGGGCCACCCCAAGACTTCCAGAGGCCGCAGAGTCAATAGTCTGGACCGACTGGCATGCACGCCCTTGTTTTGGAATGAGTGCTCAAGGGAATTCACTGTACCTATCCTGGGGGACATTCTCTGAGACCTTGAGCACAAACTAGGACACACCACTGAGGCTATGGGCGCTCTGAAAGAACTTGGGGGAATCCAGAGAGAAGCCCTGACAACATGCTCTGGGCTCAGAAAACACCGAGTGATGTAATGCGGGTGAGGCCCTCCAGGATGTCCTCGGCTCTGCTCCTCCAGGAGGTGCTGCTAGGGATGGAGCAGTCCTCCCAGATGTCTGCTTGAGATAGGAAAGGGGAGCAAAGAGAGAGGAGGACCTGCCCCCCCTCCCAAACTGTGGCTTGAGAACAAAGGGCATTGAGAAGGAAGGTCACGGCCTGCCAAACCCTAAGCTACGGAAGCCTGGCAGGCCAAGAAGAATGATAAAGTGGCTACGGCAATAGGAGGTGAGGGACTATTGGTGTGTATTGGGGGGTGGGGAGATCAATGTGGTAATTAGGAGGAGGGGGACAAGTAGAAGACTGGGACCAGGGGATCCTTGGGAGAGTAGAGCCTGTCACTCTCACCTCTGTGGTCCACCCTGCAAAGCTTCTTGCTGCTCTGAAGGACTTGAGAGATGAAGCTGAAGAGCTAGCATGCCATATTCTTTTTTTCTTTTGGTGATGAAGATTGGCCCTGAGCCCTGAGCTGATATCTGTTGCCAATCTTCCTCTCTCTCTCTTTTTTTTTCTTTTCTCTCCAAAGCCCCAGTACATAGTTTTATGTCCAATTTGTAGGTCATTCTAGTTCTTCTGTGTGGGATGCAGCCACAGCATGGCTTGGTGAGTGGTGCCTTGGTCTCGGCCCGGGATGTGAATGGGCGAACTCCAGGCTGACGAAGCAGAGCGCATGAACTTAACTACTCGGTCACGGGGCCGGCCCCAAGCATGCCATATCCTGACAATACTGGAATGCATTCCTAAAGGCAATTCTTGTAGCTATAGGGTCCACCCTGCCAGACTAGTCTCAGTCTGACCTTCTCTACACCCTGTTTGAGTCCTTCAAAATGAAAGAAGATGAGGAACGAGGCCCTGTCCCCTCTGCTCCCTTTGGGGGGAGACTGAATGCTCCAGTCCATATATGCTGGAAAGGGGAGGGATTCTAGAGCTGGGTGGCTGTCACTAATGGCCCAAGAAAGGTCACTGTCGTAAAGGCATGGGGTTCTTCCCATACCTCCTTGGTGGGCGCTGCAGAGCTCACCTTGTCGTAAACCAGTGGGAGGCAGGAGGCAGGGGAAAGCTAGCTGATCAATTTCTCGCCTTTTGCCCTCTGGCAAAAACCCCAGGCACGGTTTTTCAGTCACCCATTCCAGAGAAGGCCTGTGGGGCTGAGCATGTGAACCCGCTGAGTGTCTGATTTGTCTCATGCGCTTCATTGGGAAGTAGCGACCAGCGCAGAAAGGTCTCATCTTGCGTTTTCTTCCCTTTTCCTTCACCCTTGCTGCCCTGGTATTCCACCTCCTGATAAAACATCAGTTCCTAAGCCGATCCTCAGGCTCTGCCTTCAAGGAGCCTAAAGTAAGATCCTGGATGCTGAAAATGGCTCTCGAAAGCAGACCCTCAGGGTTTCATTTTGGAATTGAACTTCCCACCTGTCTCAAAGCCATAGGGGCCCCACTCCTAGGGGTAAGTGGATTGTAATAACCAGGGTTCAGCCATGGCCTGTTTTGTACAGCCTTTGAATTAAGAATGAGTTTTGCATTTTTTAAAGGGAAAAAAAGCAAAAGAATATGCTACAGAGGTCATACAAGGCCCACAAAGCCAAAATTATTTACTATCTGGCCCTTTACAGAAAGAATTTGCTGACCCTTGGTGAACTCATCAGGCAGTGGCATTTCAAGTACTTAAGTTTCCACCTATGGTCAATTATTGTGGGGCACAGGTAGGGAGCAAGGCACTGGGAGATCAAGCAGACGTGGTGCTCCATCAATGGGGGACAATGGTGATGATATTGATTATGGAGAAGGGAGCCTCTTTATGCTGGTGTTGGAGACCTTGGAAAAAGAAAATGGTATGTTTAGTGCAGTTCACTGCCAGGTTAGACAAACTCTGCAGCCTGGGGGCCTCCAAGGCGGCACAGTAGATTTACATCTCCTACAGCACTGGGCAGGCTGTAGGAAATCAGGTCTGACCTCTGATCGTAAGGGTCTCAGAGCTACAAAGGAAACCAAAGTTGCAGCCTTGATGGGTCCCCTATGTCAAGGTCAGGAGTCAGATAAGGAATGATCCTGGGCCATGGATGTGGGCAACCAGGTAGATGAGCTGAGCATTTCAAAGCCCCAAGGTCCCAGTAGCCTCCTGGTTGGCAGAAGCACTCTCCTCTTGCAGAGAAGAGATGGTCCTCGCTAGATGCCTTAAATGGAGCAAGTGTCTTGCAAGATGATGCTTGTTCTCTTCAAGACCTGCCCTCAGCACCCGTCTTTGATTCCTGCCTCTAACGAAGGTCAGGTCTCAATCCAGCTGGAGTGGGGAAGGTAAGCCCTGTGCTGGTAAGAACCAGCCTATACCCCAAAGGAACTGCAGACCTGGCTAATAGGTGCCAGCAGGACCTGAAGGGACACACCCAGTGGGTCTTCAGAGCGTTGTAGGGGGAGGACTATAGGCTAGAGGAGAATTCACTGGCATAGGCGCACTCATCGGTGCTTTAGAAATCAATGTTTTGACAAACACACTAAGTTCTGATCATTTGTTGGGCTGACTCCAGTGGAGTGCTAGTGAAAATTTAACAAAGGGCTCTCTGAAGGGGGCAACAAAATTTGCAGTCTTTATGGTGGCCAATTTCAAGTTACCAACATGACTCTCTTGTGAAGGTGGCGATGCCAATCAAGGCCAAATGTGTGAAGAGAAGAGGCCCACAGCCTCCACCTAGGCCTGGTTCAACACAGCCAATGTAAGCACTTCTTTAGAAAGTAGGGTCTCTTCAGTTACAAGGAGGAATCAGGCTCCCAAAGTTTAGCACCCAGAAGACGATTTTTCCAAACCCTTTATTTCGAAGGTTTTAAAAGGGACCATTGTTACCAAGTAATGTCAATAAAGTTTTCCTTGTACAAGTATTTCTCAAGGGTATTGAGACCTCTGGCTTCTTGTATGAGGAGTCTGCTCTCAATCATGCTGTCATGCTGGATTTGTCAGAGTGGCTCTCGAGACATTGTTTGTGGCAGGGACAGGCCATTCCTGGCTCAAGGCACTCCTGCTCTTTGTGGCCATAAAATCTACCGTCAACACAAATGAGGCTGCTCAAATTTCGGTCCCCTAAGTGAGGGTCCTGGTTAGGGCAGTGGTGCGTGTCCGAACATTGGTGTAAATCATTAGGGTTCCAGTCAAGGAGATGTGGCTGCCGAGCATCCCCGTTTCACCCTCTTGGAGTGACCCTGCTTTCTGGGATGTTTCTTTCTGGCCCCACCTCTCATGACCTGAGCCCGGAGAGCCGGAAGTCTGGGCCGACCTTGGTGTTCCAGCACCAAACTGACTCCAGCCCTCAGGGTCTAAGGCCAGGAGGAGGTCACTGAAAGTCTCAGTTCCTGACAGATTGTTTCTCGGTGGTAGGGATGGGAAGCATGGCCAGCAGTGGACCAGCTGTGCCCGAGTCCCCCTGCCGCTGATGTCGAATATTGGCCCGAGAGATCCAGACTTGCAACTGATTAAAAGAAAATGGACTTACCTTATAGATGAGGTGCATAACGTAATAGCCTATGTTTTCAGGGGAGTTTGTGTGAATGTGTACATAGAAGAAAAACGAAAAGGAACGTCAAAATATTTATAGTGATTTTTCTCTGGGTTTTGGAATATGAGTGACATTAGTTCTCTTCTTTATATTTTCCAGTATCCTTCATTTATTTATTTATTTTTTTTAAAGATTGGCACCTGAGCTAACAATTGTTGCTAATCTTCTTTTTTTTTTTATTGCTTTTTGTCCCCAAATCCCCCCAGTACATAGTTGTATATTTTAGGTGTGGGTCCTTCTAGTTGTGGCATGTAGGATGCTGCTTCAACATGGCCTGATGAGTGCTGCCGTGTCTGGGCCCAGGATCCAAACTGGCGAAACCCTGGGCCGCCAAAGTGGAGTGCGCAAACTTAACCACTCGGCCACGGGGCCGGCCCCTTCATTTAGTCTATAGTAAGTATTTATTATATGTTATATATATTTGTATATAGAAATTATAACTCTATATAGCCTGCATTTATATATTATAATAAGCATTTTTACAATTAGAAAAATATGGCTTTAAATGTTGTAAACTACTAAACATAAAATAAAAAATTAATTTTGAATAGGATGTTTCGTATCAGTTTAAAATGGCTTGCTTTGTGAGCCATCCTATGTTCAGAGAGACGGAGAATTGGGGCTAGAGCAGTAAAAACCAAAAGCACTGAACTCTTCATATTGCACAGTTATTTTTGTTTGACTTCTACTTATTTCCCGGTTTTTGTCTTCAATAATCAGATCAATAGGAGTTTCACGCTATTTCTGACAACCACTGCTAGAGATTTACCAAGCTCATATTTATCTTTCGAAACTTTGCAGAAATGGCAAACAAATAAAACAGTCTACAGAGCAAAAGTCAGATGATAAAGCAATAGAACCAGCCCGGTGGCGCAGCGGTTAAGTGCGCACGTTCCGCTTCGGCAGCCCAGGGTTCGCAGGTTTGGATCCCGGGTGCGGACACGGCACTGCTTGGCAAGCCATGGTGTGGCAGGCATCCCACATATAAACTCGAGGAGGATGGGCATGGATGTTAACTCAGGGCCAGTCTTCCTCAGCAAAAGGAGGAGGATTGGCGGCAGATGTTAGCTCAGGGCTAATCTTCCTCAAAACAAAAAAAAAGAAAAGAAAAGAAAAAAAAGCAATAAATAGACTCTGGGAAACAATCCGGCAGATGCAGACCAGGCACCCTGTGAGGGCAACGAACAGCTGGAATAAGAGGCGTGAGCTCTCAGCTAGGATTGAATATTCCTAACATTCGGGGACTTTTAAGAGTCATGCCAAGACACAAATGCTACAGAGAGGTAAAAAAATAAAATGACGGGCATGGCTATATGCATGAAACCAAAAGAAAGTTGATATGGCAATATTGCTGAAAGAGCAGAATTTGGGCTTTGTGGGGGTACGTATCTTCCACGTACAACCATAGAAAACATTCGTGCCACCATAGAAAACATTCGTGCCAAGGAAAACGCTGGAGGGAATACATAAAAGTGACGTATTTCTATCGGGTGGATGGAGTGGAAGTGTTTCCCAACCTCTGCAAGTGGCTTTCCTGTTTTGCTTGTACAAACAATATATTGGGGACCAGAGTTGCTAACTCTTGTGTTCTCCTTCCATCGGATTAAAAAGCAAAACCAAACAAAACCTTCTAAGGATGTTTGCTTAGAGGCCGTGCATCTCCAGCAAGTGGGGTTTCAGGCAGCTGAGGGAGAGATCCAGCATGAGGCTCTTCCCGGACCAGAGCCCAGGCAGTGTGGGGGAGCCCTTGGGGTGGGTGGGAGAGCGTACCCCTGCCCCAGCTCAGCTTCCTGCTCTGGACCCACGTCGCAGATCAGAGAGGCCTCAGGGCGCCCCCGGGTCGCTGTGCAGCCCCTTCCTCCTCTGACACCCCGCAGGCACCCAGGTTTGAACACAGGATGCTCTGCCCCTGCTCTTCCATCAGTGAAGAGTAAGAGAACGCCGAGCCCTGAAACAGTGACGTCAGTCAGGGCGGGGTGGGGGCTGATGGGTGTCCTGGTGCCACCTGGTCACCAGGAGGGAAGAATCTACGTGTTCCCAGCTCTCACTCTGCGTGGTGCCCGTGACGGGGACACTGTGTACCCATGTCCCCCTCTCTGGTCATTGACCTCCATCCTTGCCCTCCTCTCCGTTGGCCCCGCTCAGCACTCCAGAGTTCTCCTAAGACTCAGAGCTCATCACCCAGCTGCCCCTTTCAGGCAGCTTTTGATGGCATCTGCATCTGGGGAATGGAAGTTTTTTATTCTCAGGGACCAAGTTCCTGTCACCTTGGCTCTAGGTTTAGGAGTGTTCTCCAGATCCATTTGGAACTCCCTCGGGATAAGAACCATTTCCTTTTTTCCAAGGACGAGCCTCACCTCATCCTATCCAAGGCTGTTTTTCTTTTTGCTCCTTTATCCCCACTTCTCCGCCCTCCCCCTCAGTATTCAGGTCATCAAGACTTCAGGCCACATTTCTGTTACTCCAGCGATGGCCTGTCCTCTAAGACAGCCTTCTCTGGCCAATAAAGGGACGCACTGCAGGTTGCTGGTGGAGACTCTACCGTGAGAATCGTCCCTCCGGGTCTTCGGAGGGTGCTCAGGCCAAGGCTGAGGGATACCCAGAAGAGCCCTGTCTGCCCCTGGTGGCTCTGGGCCTCCAGCTGCACGGCCCAGTGTACGTGTGTGTGTGTGTGGTGCGTGGGGTGTGTGTGTGTGCGCGTGCGTGTGCGCCTATCACCAGGGACTGGCATCAAAAGACTGACCCATTTTCCGTAACCGCCTTGCAGCCGATGAAGCCTTTGTTGCCTTTGCACAGGAGGCCTGAAAGGCGGCTCCCGCAGAGCCGGCCCGTCTTTAAGAGAAGTGGTGGGCGCTCAGCAGGTGGGAAGGAAGTTCAGCCATGGCTCGCCAGTGAACTCTCACCTTCCTTCTTTTTGGAGAATTTCCAAGACTCTGGTTTCCTTTTTCTCAATCATAATTCAAACCTCTCTTCAAACACAAAGTCAAAAGTGGACAATGGGAATATCCTGAGGGCGTAACCTCCAGTTGGTTCGGAGCCGGGTGTGAAAGCCTCTGTCCTTGGTGGTGGCGGGCGCCATGCGGACACCAGGCTTGGCTCTTGTACACCGCCCAGGTCCGCGTTTGCAAAGAGAGCGTCAAGACAAGACAAGCTGAATGCACTCAGCATTTGCTAAGAGCTGATTAAGTCCCAGCAAGCTGAATTGTGTTTGGTTTGTTTGTAAAATTTCATTGCACTTACAATAAAAGCAATTGCTTCAACTCTTAAAATATTCCATCCTCCTTCTGCATGCAGACCCCCAAGAATCTCAGGGGTGGGCCTGGCTCCACTCCATGATGCAGCCCTGCCATTTCTAGATGCTAGCATTATGCCTACTATAACCCGCCCTAAATTTATAACAACTGTTGGGCACATATAAAATTCATCTATTTCGATTGAACAAACAGAATGGACAAGAATAATGTCTAAACTGTTAGCCAGATATTTTTTCCTGGAGAAACGCATCTTTCCTGGACCTCTGTCTCAGTAAAGACCCAGAAATAGGCATGTTCTCCCTTTTGCGGGGCCATCCAAGGGGAAATGTTCCAATCTGCCAAGAGCTAGTAACTTCGAGGGAGTTCAGTGCGGTTCTGAGACCACAGACCCCGGAGCGAGCCCCAGTCCCAGCTCTGCCATTGACTAGCTGCATGATGCTGGAAATATTCTCGAGCCTCAGCATTCTCTTCTGTAAAATAGGGTTAAAAGTGGGAACTACATTGGGGGTTGTTTTTTAAAAATTAAAAATATTTTAAATTGTGGTAAAATACACATAACATACAATTTACCACCTTCACTATTTTTAAGTGTGCAGTTCAGGAGTGCTAAGTGAGTTCACATTGTTGGGCAGCCCGCCTCCGGAACTCTTCATCTTGCAAAACTGAAACTCTGTCCCCATTAAACACTAACTCCCCATTCTGCCCTCCCCCAGCCCCTGGCAACCACCACTCTGCTTTCTGTCTCTATGAATATGACTACTGTAGGTACTTCATGTAAGTGGAATTTACAGTATTTGTCTTTCTGTGACTGGCTAATTTCACTTAGCATAATGTCCTCGAGGCTTATCCATGGTGTAGCATGTGTCAGAATTTCCCTCCTTTTTTAAGACTGAATAATATTCCCTTGTATGGATAGACCACACTTTGCTTATCCATTCATCCATGGACACTTGGGTTGCTTCCACCTTTTCTCTATTGTGAATAATGCTGCTGTAAACATGGGTGCACAAATCTCTCTTTAAGATTCTGCTTTCACTTCTTTTGGCTACACACCCAGAAGTGGAATTGCTGGATCATATGGTAATTCTACTTTCAATTTTTTGAGAACTCGTTGTCCTGTTTTCCACAGTGGCTACACCATTTTACCTTGCCACCAGCAACACACAAGTTCTCCACGTCCAGTTTTTCCACATCCTCGCCAACCCTTGTTATTTTCTGGGGCTTTTTTGAATAGTAGCCATCCTAATGGGTATGAGGTGGTATTTCATTGTGCTTTTGATTTGCATTTCCCTAACGACTAATGAATTGAACATCTTCTCATGTGCTCATTGGCCATTTGTATATCTTCTTTGGAGGAATGTCTATTCAAGTCCTTTGCCCATTTTTGAATTGAGTTGTTTGTTTTTTTGTTGTTGAGTTGTCTTGGAGATTGTTTTGAGGATTAAATGAGAAGGTGGATGAAATGGGCTTAGCATGGCGTCTTGCACACAGCCAGGAGTCGATGAATGTCAGTCATCACATTTAGTGAGGTATGAAACAGTCATGCTGGGAAACACCGCCCAACGGAAAATGGGAGAAAGAAGTGTCCCCCAGCCTCACCTTCCTCTCTGCGCTTGCCAGCACTCTCCCACGGCTCATGTCCTTCAGCCTCACACTTTTCCCGTCACAGCCATAACCCCAGGCTGGACTGCCCTGCCCGGCTAGACCCCCTCCCGACCCTCCCATCATACACCTGTCATGCTGCGTCTGGGGGCACGAGGTCCAATTGTCACATCTGATCTCTCCTGGCAAAGCAAATGGGAACTTGAGGAAATGTGATTAAAATTTTTGTCACCTTTTAAATAAGCTGTAAATTCGGCTACGTGAATTATGAAACTCAAGCTACTGTTCAGCACAGTATACACAACATACATTCTTTTGGATAAGATAAAAAATAAAAACAAACCAAAGGATGCCCAGACGTTGCATCTCCCGAGAGATCTTTGACTCCCGTGTCAGCTGGTCCAGGATTCCACGCTGGTGATCATTTTGATGGTCAGACACTGTGGGTGCCTTTGCCCCCTCTCCTCCCACCAGCACCCCTGGCCTACACACACCTCCACTCTTTTTCCTTTCCCTTTGCCCATCAGGTTGGGCTCTGATCCCCGGAAACAGAGCTTTTGCCAAACTCAGTATTCCCTTCCTTCTAACGCAGGAGGCTTCAAATCAGATAAATCTTGTACAAACAAAAATGACATGAGCTGGAGAAACAGGAAAACAACATTTATATCCACTTTCACAACACTCATTGTAAAGCAAACAAAAAGCTCTTGTTGAAAAAGGGAGACCCCACATTGCTGTTTTCATTGCAGGCTTGACCAGCGGCCGTCCTGGACGTGCTCTGCCCCACCATTGATGTACCCACCCACGTGCTCTGTCCCCATGAACAGGTACGTGGTGGCCGGGCTGGCCTGGTCAGTGCCAGGGGGTCTGTCTGCTTGCCATCCCCCAGCACTGCTGTCCTGCCTCCTGCTGGTTTTCTCTCGTGCTTTCTCATATTTACTGGAGACTGAGCTGCTTTGAACTGCTTTTGTTTTTGTACCGTGTTGCTACAAGATCCCAGATCGTGTTGGTTTGAGTTGCTTTCTCGTCCGCGCTGTCTTGCCCAGTTTTCTCTTTGGGGTGGCCTCCGGTCAGGCTCCCTGGCCACGGACTCCAGGGTAGAGGTTTGTGCGTGGGGATGGAGGGGTGCTCTCAGGAACAGCCCCCCATAAGGAGTGAATTAGGCAGGATGGGGCAGGGGAGACCCGAAAGCCAGGCAGTTGCAGCTGAGGACTCAAAGGACTCCCCGGGGCCCTGCTGGGACCTCCTGAGTCCAGGCCAGGGGCTGGGCCTCTATATCCATGAAGCAGTCAGTGGAGGCCCATAACCCCATGGTAGGACCAGTGGGAGAGCGTGTAACCTCAAGGGAGGCAGCTCCATTCAGCTTTGGACAATTCCAGAAAGGAGATAGACTAGGAGCTGGGACCTGCAGCAGCACTGTCCTGGGGAATCTGCATGGCATGGCATCTGCCCCAGTCCATCCCTCATGTCACGTGCATCCACTAGCCTTGTGCAGTGAGTTGACCTCATCTGGAAGCATCTTCTCTAAGATTCTGTCTCGTCTCCTTGCCCGGGTTACTGACAGGAGGGAGGTCAGTGGGATGAATCAGAGCCTGCCCCTGGAGCTGATCTCGAGGTCGCAACTGATTCTCATCGTCTACTACCATTCTAAATTCCCCTCTCCCTCTGCTAGCTCCTTTGCTGGTCTTGGTGGCTTACCTGGCGGGAGGATCCAGACCCTTATCCCTGAGGAGTCTGAGCCCCGGGTCACCATGCCCTCTTCAGGCTGTGACTGCTGCACTTCTCTATTTTCTATCAAAACTGGGCAAAGGAGGACCAAGTTGCTCCAGGGGTCACCTGGCTGCCATATGTATTCCCCCACCCCCACCATAGCAGCCTCACCTGCTCCTGATGACCAAGGTCATTGCCCCCGCCAGGATGGTGACTCCTTTCCTTGCCTGCTGGTCTCTTGGCACAAAGAGCTTGAAGTGACCAGTGACAGCCATAGCTTACAGTTTAGTGGAACTCCTACTGTGTCCCCTGGTGGAAGTGGTCTCCCTCTGGAGGAGAAGTGCACATTCTCCCAGTGGATCCCTGGAAGTGAAGGTCAGGCGGCTACTCCTGCTTCCACCCCTTGGCTCCCAGACCCATGCGTTTGATCAATTGGACACAGCAATTTACGATGGTCATTGATTTAGTGTATATCCCATGCCCTAAAGGATGGAATCCCATCCTTATAGGTATCTTCTCTCACCTGGTCCCTCAACTGAATCTTCAAGAGGCCCACTCCATCACTCACTCAGACTGCCAGCTTCTGGATATAGCAGTAAGGAGTAGACCCAGTGGGCTCATGTGCCCAACACCACACCTCCTTTGCTGTGAAGTGGGTCCTTTGGTCTGGGGCAATACCATGTGGTATTCCATATCTGTGCATCAGACGTTCTAAAAACCCCAAGATAGTGGCCAAAAGGCAGGAATAGCAAATCCACACTTGGAATATGTTGTCGAGAGAGTCAAGGTAAATCACTGCCCCTTTTAGGGTGGAAAAATCCAATGTAATCTCCTTCCCACCAAGAGCCCAGTTGGGTTCCTCGAAGGATGGTGCTAGAATGGGGGCTCTGGTGCTGTCATGGTTTCCAGTGCTGTCAGGCTGGATTTCAGCAGTTGCCATAACTAGATCAGCCGTGGTGGGTAGGAGCCCACGACATCCTGCCGGCCATGCCATGGCTCTTCACTGAATGGCCAAAGGCAGAAGCATGCTGATTTCAACTGGTCAAGCCATTTGTCTACTGGGTTGTTTATTGCCTCTTCCATGGTGTTCTCTGGTGGATGTCAGCATGGAATACAAAAGTCTTCACACTCATGGTCCCTCCCACAAGTCTGTCTACGGTCGTGCCCCTTCCACAAACTCCTTGCTCCCAATCTTTGAATCTTTCCAAGCTCAGACCAGCAGCAACCAAGTGTTTTGTCACTGTCAATGAGTTTGAATACATTCTCACCTTGGGTCACTTCTCTTTCTATGCAAAATAATAGCCAAGTGTGCTGCCCAAGTGTGGTGGGCAGAATAATGGCGCCCGTAGATGTTCCCGTCCTAATGCCTGGAACTTGTGAGCGCATAATGGTACATGGCAAGAGGGACATTGCAGATGTCATTAAGTTGAGGATTTTGAAATGGAAAGATGATCTTGGATTATCTGGGTGGGCCCAATTTCATCATAAGTGTCCTTATAAGTGAAAGAGGGAGGCAGGCGGGTCAGAGTCAGAGAAGGACTTGTGACGACAGAAGCAGATTTTTTTTTTTTAAAGATTTTATTTTTTTCCTTTTTCTCCCCAAAGCCCCCCGGTACATAGTTGTATATTCTTCGTTGTGGGTCCTTCTAGTTGTGGCATGTGGGACACTGCCTCAGTGTGGTTTGACGAGCAGTGCCATATCCACACCCAGGATTCGAACCAACGAAACACTGGGCTGCCTGCAGTGGAGCGCGGGAACTTAACCCCTCGGCCACGGGGCCAACTCCAGAAGGAGATATGGACGTGATGTGATCGCTGGAAAGGGGCCACGAGCCAAGGAACTCAGGTGGCTTCTGGAAGCTGGAAAAGTCAAGGAAATGGATTCTCCCCAGATCCTCCAGAAAGAACACAGCCCTGCCCACACCTTGACTTTAACCCCAATGAGACTCGTTTTGAACTTCTGACTTCAGGACTGTATGGCATTAAATTTGAGTTGTTTTAAATTCCTAAGTTTGTGGAAAATTTTTTATAGCAGCAACGGTGAAGTAACACACCTAGTTTCTCCTCACTGGGAGATTGGGAAGACTTCCCCTCACTTCCGGCTTTCAGAGACCACCAGTGAGGCTGTCATGCAGCAGCTGTCTGTTTTTAGGCATTTTTTGCACCCCATCCTGAGCCAACCCGTCCATTAATGAAGCTCAGCCCGTTTCTGGCTGGTCATAGGCACCAACCCCACCCAACACAGCAGTAGTGGAGGTGAGGGACAGGCACTGGGGCAACAGCGGTGACATGAGGGGCTGGGCTTGTGTGGCTGGCTTGTGTCCTCTGGCCCTGCTCACACCCAGTCCTTGATGCACCACGTTCTTCTTACAATAGATCGCTGTTGGGCACGCCTGACCCTGCGACTTGGAGGGTCTGGTAAGACCCAGCTCTGGTGGCATGGTTATCATTTGGCGTCGCATGGTCAGCCCTCCATCTGTCCTAGGGCACAGAGGCGTGCCAGCAGCTCTTCGTCTTTGCTGCAGACAGTGTGGCCTTGCTCCAGAACCCTAGGGGTCTATGTTGCGATTCTCCTCCTGGGACTTGCCATAGAATCAACACAGACTTGGTGGTTTGAAGCAACATAGCATCTTTTTCCAGCATAAGTACCTCTAGAGTCTTCCAGATCGTATGGCCTAAGTGGCAGGGTGCTTGCACCACAGCCTGCACCTGCTAGAGTTCTTTCCTGTTCTGGGAGCCACTCAAAGCCGGAAGCCTTTCCTTAGGCACTTGGTGAATGTGTCCAGGCAGTATCCCAAATGTGGCACATGCTGCCTCCAGCACCCAAAGAGGCAACCAGGCACTGTGGGTCCTTCTTAGTGGTGGGAAGTGCAAAAGGTAGTCTTCCCTTCGGAGCAGAGGTCTGTCATGCCCCATCCAATGGACCACTGGAGGCCCTGGTACGATACACGTGCTGCAGAGGGTGGGAGAGAAACCCTAGGAAGATGCAGCACGTGTATCTTACCAGGGCCTCTGATGTGTTTCCCCCTTGCTCATCCCATTTAATTAATATGATATCATCAAGATGCTGGACTGATAGGGTGTCATGCAGTGTCCAGACAGTCTAGACTATATTAGGACAGAGGGAAAAGAGAAACGCAGCACTGAGGCAAGACCACCAGTGTGTATTCTTGTCCATCCCAAACGAACGTACACTGCCTCTGACCCTCCTTTTTATTGGGGATGGAAAAGAAGGTATTGGCTGCGTACCATGGACTTGAGACTGCGTTGACCTGCTCTAGCAAAGATATCATAATTAGGGCTCCTACTCATGTGGGTTTGCAGTACTCCACCATCACCTTCAGGATCCATCTGTTTTCTGTAGGAGTTAGACTGACAAATGGCTATATGATGGTGAAACTGTCTGTCCTAAGAGTGGGACATATCCCGTTCTCGTAATCGCTGCCATTGCCTCCAGTGCGCAGTATTGCCTTTGACTTACTTTCTCGGCTGGGGCTGGGGAGGGGCAGTGTCAGGGGTGCCCACACAGCCTTCTCCATTCCTACAGCTCTTCCTCCACAGTCCTAGGACCTGGCCAACACGCGGTACCCATCTGCCAGGTATGTCCATTTCAATTACGCACTGGAGGACTTAGGAAATGACCACTAGGTGGGTCCATGGACCCAGTGGACCCACCAGGATCCACACCTTACCAGGACTCTATCACCCGACTCCATATGCCCTCACTCTAAGAGGGGCCATGACGATGCTTCAGGTCCCCAGGACCCTGTGTCCACCACTCCCTGAAATGGTTGGGTGTTCCCTACCCCCCACCAGCGTACGGTTACCTGAACAAGTGTCCCTCTGGGAAAGGACTGGGAGGGACTACGACTGCACATATTGGCAGTGACGTGGGGAATCTGGTCTTTCGTTCAGTTAGTGGGTTTCAGGTCTGAAAACCGGGCAAGGGATAGTGGCATTTTATTGGGGCAGATACTCTCAGCCTCCTGAACATCCATCTTTGATTTCTTTGGTAGCATAGATTAAGGAATACCCTTGTCGGCTGCCCATCCATCTGGCCCTTAGGAACATTGTGTTCTGTTAACCATCTCCATAGCGCTCTGCACATCAGGTCCTCCTGACCACCACTCCGACACGGCCGCTCTACCGTAATTGCATCTACCTTGCTTCTGATCATTAAGTACCGCTACTTGGCCTCTATTATTTTGTGATCATATCCTCCCCATTGTTGTCAGGGAGCCCAGACCTGCAGCATCGTCTTCCACCAGGAGCCCTGGCCCACAGCGGACAGCCACCACTGAGCTTCTCACCAGCCTCTGCTTTGGTGAAAGAAGTGACCCCTGGGCCCTCCCAAGGAATCAAGTCAGCTAGGGGGTTTGCTGGCCTTCCACGCTGTATCTGCTCCAGCAGGCCCCATTCGTTCCTTTTCCCCACCATCTCTCACGGCAGGTCTGGCAGTTTGCCTTCACTTAGCAAAGGCCACAACTTTTTGCAGGCTTCCAAGAGCCATTTGAACAGTGTACTGTCCTGTCTCCCTGGATGCTTGCCAGGGTCATAAATCCTGTATCGTGGAAAGTCCTCCCATGTTGATCAATTCTCCCTTATCCGATTTTGTATTCCATTCCCTGCTGGATCCAGCATCCAGCACCTTGGGATATGCTCTCCCAACTCCTTCTGGTCCGTGCTGGCCGGTCCTGCAGCTCCTGTCCCTTTCTCCCTTAGCAGGCTCAGCAGGTCCCAGCCAGGTTCTGTTGTGACTTGACCATAGTGACTGGTCTGGGGCCAGGAGGGGGATATTAGGGAAGATCCTGAGAGAGGCGTGTGCGGTGTCGCATGTTAGTGACCTCTGTATTGTCTTTGAGAAAAGGGGGAATGCAGGTCCTTAACAGGGAGGAGTGGGCCACTTCTGGAGGCCCAGGTGGCTCAGGAGAATCTGGGGAGTCTAGATTTCTGAGTGCCTCCATCCAGATGTGCCCTTCCCAATCTGACAGTCCCAGTCCTTCTCAGTCAGGAGTCTGACCCCGGCACCGTACACTTCCTGAGGTCGAGAGTTAAATCTTCTCTGGAGCCCCACTGCCCTTGAAAGGAATGTGGGGCCTGGTCCTCAGCCGTTTCTGATCTTCGGCTGCAAGAGACAAGAGTTTCTTCACGAGCTGCCAAGGAGGCCTTCTCTCCCTCGGCCTTTGTGATCTCTGTCCGCCGCCCTGGCAACCCCACAACAGCTGTCTGACTCCACAGTCAAGGGCCCGAGATAGCACCCCCTGCTGGACTCCCTTCCTACTTTGTGCTGGGGAAATTTTTCACAGTTGTCTCACTACATTGCCGGGGGCTCAGTTCTCCCTCTTACACCAATCGTGGGGATTTCCGTTCAGCTAGCTGGTGGGTGATTCAGCCCCGAAGTCTCAGGTTAGGGGCTGCTTCCTCAGACCATCCTGATAGCAACTCTCTTGGGTGGAGGTCCCTGAGACACTGGGTTTGTATCCCCAACACAATTAACCCTCGAATGTGGGCTGTCCCCGGGGAGCAGGAGGTGAGGTGGCCCCTTTGGTTAAATGTCCCCAGAGAGGAACTCAGCTGTGAGCTGAGGGGTTGAAGGGTCCCCGCTCAGATCCCCAGGCCCTGGGAGACCCTGGTTGGAGGGGATGCTGGTGGAACTGGGCTCTGCTCGGATTCTTCCCTGAGGAGTTGCTCTAAGGGTTTGCCATTGGTGATAGTTATTGGAAGAGGCGTTCGAGCTTATTTAGTTGAAACACTCCTTGTGGAGTGGGTCTTGATCCTGATGGGCATTTGGACGGCCAACCACAGCATCCACCACAGCGGTTTAAGACTTCCTCCTTCAGGCTTGTTTAGAGAAGATGCATCAGGTGCCCTAAGGAGATGGCAGAATCAGCTCCTATCTTCCTGGAGCTTGCGTGCTAGTGGGGAGAAGACATTGTACAACCAGTTACATGATTCTTTTTTTCTTTTGAGGAAGATTAGCCCTGAATAACATCCACTGCCAATCCTCCTCTTTTTGCTGAGGAAGACTGGCCCTGAGCTAACATCCACGCTCATCTTCCTCTACTTTATAGGTGGGATGCCTGCCACAGCATGGCTTGATAAGCGGCGTGTATGTCCGCACCCGGGATCTGAACCTGTGAACTCTGGGCCGCTGAAGTGGAACGTGCGAACTTAACCGCTGCACCACTGGGCCCGCCCCCACAATTCTCATTTAAGTAAGCCTCATGGGGAGCCAGGGGCCTTCTGACAGAGGCACCTTGAGGTGCGGGTCAGGGAGGCCCTCTGAGGAGGGACCCACGGGTCAGTGGGAGTCGATTACAGGGTTGTGGGGTGGCAGGTTGGGATAAGTGAGGCAGGAGAACTAGGTTTTTATGTAATTCGAAAGGGAGCTCTGCTCTTCAACTCCTCTCTGAGGCCTAGTTGGTGCGCTGGAAGCTGGTAGGTGGTGCACACAGGTGGGGCTGGGCCCAGGAGGTGGGGCGGGCCGCTACCGGCTGAGCTGAGGTTCCTCAGGACTTGGCACCAGCCCCGGTGGGCATCTCTCCATTCCCACCTGCCCGCCTGCTGCCCGCTGCCGCCCACTCTGGCAGAAAGCTCCAAGTCCACATGTGTGCCTTGCTCTCATTTACTTTTGGAAAAGGCAAACAGCGATGGACCTTGGACACTAGTTAACCAGACTTTTCTGGAAAAGGCTTGCTTGGGACTCTAACAGCACCTGATTCTTGCCCTTTCAATATTTGAGAAGCAGCGCCCTATGCAAACAGGATGAAAGCTGTGGACCCCCGCTCCAGGAAAGTGCCATTCAACAATGATTCTGTACGTGTTTTCAGGGGTTTAAGGCCCTCGCTCAGATCCCCAGGCCCTGGGAGACCCTGGTTGGAGGGGATGCTGGTGGAACTGGGCTCTGCTCGGCTTCTCCCCTGGGGAGTTGCTCCCAGGGTTTGCCATTAGGGACAGTTATTGGAAGAGGCGTTTGAGCTGATTTCGTTCAAATCCTTCTCTTTCCTGGAGAAATGGCTGAGGACTGAAAAGGCTAGAACTGACCAGAGTCACACAGCTATTACAGGCAAAGGCTGTGCTTGGCGGCAGCTGTTCCCACTGCTGCTCGGGAGCCTGCGGAGGGCCCAGGTCAACTTCCGTCTCCTAAAGGATCCTGTTAGAGGCCCCAGTACGTAAACGGGGGATAAAAGGGCACGTGGGACACGGTTTACCAGCAAGTCATCAACACTGTGGCTTTCCCTAAGTGGGGGTCTCCTCTGACAACTTTTAATTTTTGTTTCGGATTTAAAATTTATTTATTGGGAAATAAATCTAAATTCCAATGAGGTATAAAGAAGCAGAAGAAATGTCTCATGATCCCAAATCCTGGATAACCTCTGAAACCCTGAAACTGCTGGGCTTATTCACACACATGCACGCGTGTGCAAATAGACATTCACACACACATGCGTGCACACACATTTACACACACACGTGCACACACATGAGCGCGCACACACACATTCACACACACATTGACACATGCGTACGCACACACAGACATTCAACATCACTGAGATCAGTTGTCTACATAACATTATAGTTTGATTTTTTTCATTTAAAATTGTGGTATAAGCAAACCATATTATTAAGAGCCCTTTGGAAAGAATGATTTTGGTAAGAGCATACTCTATTCAACATTTGGCCAATAGTCATCGAGAGCCCATACATGTCTGACAATGTTGAAGGTGTAGGGGAGTCGGGGGTGAGCAAATCAGCCAGACCTCTGGATTCATGGAACTCACTTTCTGGGGGTAATTTGTTGGGGGGAGACAAAAAGCAAAAGGGCAGACGTGAATTACAAAAATGACTTTCAGAGAATAAGTGCTTTGAAGAAAGCGAAGTAAGATAATAGGCTGTTGAGTTCAGATTTACTCTGGTCGACATTTGATATCTCTGAGGACCTCACACGTGACCTGAGACGTGAATAATGGCAAAGATCCAGCCCTATGAAGATCTGGGGGAAGAGCGTTATTCTTATTCAGCTAAAGGGACCAGCAAGTGCAAAGGTCCTGAGGCAGAAACAATCTCAGCAAGTTTAGGAACAGATGGAAGTCTTTGTCTTCTTTTTCTCTAGGATCAGGGACAAGGCCTTCCATGCAGGCCCCTCAGGTTTCAAAAAATGGTATCAGTCACCTCCCTGCTGAGAGGATGCATGTGCAGCTAGGCACTTGCCTGGCCACACAGACTGATGCCTGCCCTTCTGAGTCCTGTCTTGGACCCAGGGCTGGCGAGGCTGTCTCCAGGCTCTGGGCCATTTCTCCTCCTGCCTGGTACCTGCCTCCCCAGCCCTTCCAGCAGGCTGACCCACATCCTGGGCTCTCTGCAGAAGTTGGCCTCCCAGGCCTTTGTCCTGGGGAATGTTTACTTCTTAAGCAAGGCGAGAGGAGCCTGGGAGCCACTCTGCTTTGTGGAGCTCTCGCTCCTGGGGTGAGCCAAGGCCACGGTTATCTCATTCATTCATTCAGAAACTGCTTATTTCAAAAGCATCTCCTGCCAGCCTTTTGTATTTCAAACACTTTCTTTGCTGTAATTTTCTGTAGTTATTTAATCAAGTTTCTTTTTTTATGAATGACTCCTTTATATTCTGTGCCTTTTCCTCTAATTCTTTCATGACTCCCGGCCCTTAGGGATAATTCGGGCTACAGGGCCCCCCACCCAGCCGGCCCCCAGAACTGCAGCTCCAGGCTAGCCTCTGGGCCCCTCACCCCCAGGCCCTGATTCTAGGTTTCTTTCTTGGAGTCGGGAATCCTTAGCTGCATCTTCTTGGTCCTGCTTTCCCAGGGCCTAGAACGCCCACCCGCTCTCCCATGTGGAGGTTATGGACTCGCATGGGGGCAGTGTTGAGGCCTCATGAGGACGCAGTGGATGGCTGGGAGAATGCTCCACAGAGGCTGTGACCTCCAGGGATGAGTGTCCACGCCATGGCCACCTGCCCCCAGGCAGGCCCTCAGTGGGGTATGGCGGCTCTGCTCCCTTGTCCCAGATCCTCTCAGACCCTCTCTCATGGCCCTGTGGTCCCAAGGAGAAGAGTAAGACCTGTGTCCTCAGGCCTCCACGGGGGTCTCCTCAGCCCAGATGGACCCCTGCTCCCCACAGTCTGTGAGAGACATCGGAACCAGGCTTCCCCCTCATGTGGCACTGGCTGAGGTCCTCAGTGGAACCTGAGGGGTCAGAGGGCTCTCCACGGCCACACCTACCTAGCTTCCCCACCGCTCTGGATGACCGCTCATGGACAAGCCGGTTGCTGGTCACGGCGGACCCCACAGCCCTGGGCCCAGAGGAGGACTCTGCCCAGTGTGAACGTTCTGGGAAGGGGGCCGGGGAATGTCTGTTGAGAAGGCAGGGCACTTGGAGTCGGAGGCCAGGGTCAGCGACCTCCCTGAGTCTCCCTTCACCCCTGCTCAGGCTGATCCCAGCCAGGGTTCAGAGCTCAGAGGTGGGCGCTCCTCACAGGAGCCTCCATGCTCCCAGCTTGGCCATGGTGACCACATCAGGGAAGAAGTCTGGGCAGGACACTCTAGCTCTCAGACACCACAGCATCCTCTGCATCTCGGGCAGCCCCTGAGGGGCTCCACCTGGCCATCCTGTGAGAATAACAGCCCACTCTCTCTGTCCTTAACACCTGAAGGGCAGGGAGCTGGCACGTCTTTGTCTCAGGGCTTCCTCACTTCAGAGCTGTGGGCCAGCTCGTGGACTAACGGCCCAGGCGTGAAGAAGGACGCAGTCTCACCACGGCCCCCTTTTAAAAGACCTCCAGGGGGCCTGAGGAGGGCTCAGGTGGTGGGTAGGGAAGGGGATGAAGGGAGCCAACACCATTCTCCTTGTGGATGTGAAGGATTAGTTCCGGCGTGGATGAAGATGTTCAGACATGATGAGGCAGTTGGGAAATTATTTTATTCTTCTTTATGGGATTTGATGAACTATTTGAGAATTAATATTTGTTCTTTGGAAGCCAGATACGCATGTGATAAAGATAAGTGTGTCGGGGCTGGGCTGGTGGCGTAATGGTTAAGTTCACATGCTCAGCTTCAGTTGCCTGGGGTTCGCAGGTTCGGATCCCAGGTGCAGATCTAGCATTGCTGGTCAGGCCACACTGTGGCAGCATCCCACATACAAAACAGAGGAAGATTGGCACATGTTAGCTCAGCGACAGTCTTCCTCAAGCAAAAAGAGGAAGATTGGCAATGGATATTAGCCCAGGGACAATCTTCCTCACCAAAAAGAAAAAAAGATAAGTGTGTGGACCATCAGGAGAATCATGGGAATCTGGGAGCCCAGGAAGGAGACCAATTCACAGTGTCCATCACCCTGGATTGTTCCAAGGGACCCAGTGGACTGTCCTGCCAAGGTCCTAGGGTGTGAGTCTGGACTGGAGAGCCCAGACTCTGGGAAATATAATGCTGAGAGAAAGGGAGTGGATGGGCAGATACAAGAGCTCCTGTGGGAAGAGGGTGGGGTTTCCAGAAAGTCAGGAAGATTTGATAAGGCAGGGATCAGAGGATGGAGGTGCTCTGGCCAAGGAGACCAGTCTGGAAGCTGGGGAGGAGGATTAATAACTGAGGGCCACCCTGGAGGGGATCCCTCTAAGAGTGCAGTTTGCTGGGGGCTTCTTCCCCCATGGACCACAGGCTAGTTCTGTACAGTGAATGTTGTCAAATTCCTTCCCTCGCGGGTTGTCACCCTCTTAGGCTTCTCCCAACCTCTCAGTAAAGTCTCCTACAGCCAGCCCACTTGTATGGTGAAGAGTGGAAAGAAGCGAGGTTGACACAGCTGGAGGGAGGTGAGCCCTGGCGGTTCACCTGGCCTCTGCCTAGGTGACCAAAGCTCCAATCATCCCGGATACAGTTAGCGGCAGGGGGAGTGATGTTCCCAGGAGCAGTGGACGTCAGTGGACCACGTGGATGTTGCTTACTAGAAGGGACATGGTTCCCCATGAAATCTGCAGCACCTAGACAGTACTCCGCACACAGGAGTGATTCAACAAATACTGGAATGATACTTTGTGGCCTATCTTCACCAAATACATATGAATATCTAATAAATACACAAAAAGATGCTCATAATCACTACTCACTAGAGAAATGAAAATTTAAACCATAATAAGCCATCATTACACACCCACCAGAATGATTGAACTTAAAAGGCCTGACATATTAGGGTTTGACGGGATATGGAGAAACTGGAAATCCCATACATTGCTGATGGAATGACAAATGGTGTAGCTGCTTTGGGAACAGTATGGTAGTATCTTGTAAAGTTAAATATATTCTTACCAAACAACCCACAAATTCCACTCCTGGGTATTTACCCAAGAGAAATGAACACTCATGTTCACACAAAGACCTGTATGTGAATGGTCTTGGTAGTGCTTTTCATAAATTATCAGAAACTGAAAGCAACCCAAATGTCCATCAACTGGTAAATGGATAAACAAATTATACTATGGAATACTGCTCAGCCACAAAAAGGAATGACATATCAATAGATGTAGCAACATGGATGAGTCTCAAAAATATAATAAGACAAAGAATTAAACAAAAAAGATTCTGTACTGTATGATTCCATTTATATGAAACTCTAGAAAAGGCAAAATTATAATGACAGAAACCAGATTTGCCTAGGGCTGGGGGAGGGGGAGGAAGAGATGCATTCCAAATGAGCAGGAGGAAATGTTTCAGGGTGCAGGAGCTGTTCTCTATCTTGATTGTGGTGGTGGCAACATAATTGTATATAATTATCAAAACGCATCAACCTTCACACCTAAAATGGGTGAATTTTATTGTATGTAAATAATCAAATACAAATTTTAGGTAAACGCCCCCCCCCACACACCTACATACATCATGGGCAAATTTATGAAAACCAATGATAAGAAGAAAATCTTGAAGGCAGCCAGACACACAATAGACATAACAAAGATAAGAACCACAGCAGACTTCTCTTCAGAAACTACGTCTTCCAGTGGCCAATGGAGGAAAACCTTTAAAGCACTGAAAGTGAAAAAGGTGGACCCGGAATTCTATAGTCAGTGAAACTATCTTTCAAATGTGAAGGTGCAGTGAAGACTCTCAGACAAAAAGTAACAGCATTCATTGCCAGCTGATCCGTGCAAAAAGAAATGGTAAAGGAAGTTCCTCAGACAGGAGAAGCACCATCTCAGATGGAAATTTGGATCTACACAAAGAATGACGAGCACTGAAAATGCTAAAAATAAATGTAAATAAAGGTTATAAAGGTATCCATTAGAAGACCTAAAGACAGGCCACAAAGCTTCCGGATTGCTAGAAGGATCTGCAACGAGCCAGTGCCTCGTGGATAGAGAACGACAGACACCTGGTATAACGACAGGGCGTGGCTTCGTCCTGGTGACAAAGCGCTGTCACGTTAACTCCCTGGGAGTTAGGGAGGCAGGCTGGCACATCACTATGCCAGCTTTATAGGAACAGACAAATGGAGTTATTTGCCCAAGAAACCGTATTAAGTAACAAACAGCATAGAACATTTTCTATTCTGTGTTTTTTGAGATAACTTAGTCCAGTCCCCTTGAAACCTGTGAAACGGGCAACGGTAATTTTGGGAGCCTGGAATCGTGGTCACCTGTAACACCGGGCGAACGTGCGCTGCTTGCCGAGGCTGTCGCGACGGTGGAGGGACACGGCGCTGTCCTTCGACCTGCAGGCTGAAGCCGCTCCTCCGCAGACCCGGCTTAGCGTGCGCGCGCAGCCGGCAGGCGGTGGGCGGGGCGCCGGGCGCGTCCGTTGCTAGGGCCGCGCCGCCCTGGCGACCGAGCGCCGCGGCCCCGCGCACGCGCAGTGGCGGACTCCGGTGCACTGTGGGATGGAAACCCGAGCGGCGCTTCGAGGCCGGAGCGGGCGGCGGCGGCGGGGCCGGCGGCGGCCGGGCGGCGGCGCTTAGGCTCGGCGGGCCGGCGGGGCGCCGGCGGCGCCGCCATGAACGCCGCGGTGGTGAAGCGGACGCAGGAGGCTCTGGGGAAGGTGATCCGGAGGCCGCCGCTGACGGAGAAGCTGCTGAACAAGCCCCCGTTCCGCTACCTGCACGACATCATCACGGAGGTGGGCGCCCGGCCGAGGCCGGGGTGCGGGCCGGGGGTCGGGGCCCACGGTGGGGGTCGCGGCCGGGGTGTGGGCCGGGAGTTGGGGTCGAGGTGCGGACCGGGAGTTAGGGCCCACGGTGGGGGTCGGGGCCGGGGTGCGGGCCGGGGGTTCGGGCCCGGGTGCGAGTTTGGGGTCATGGTCGGGGTGCTGGCCGGGGGTCCGCGCCCAGGTGTGAGTCTGGGGTCAGGGTGCGGGCCGGGGTTCAGGGCCCAAGGTGGGGGTCAGGGCCCACTGTGGGGGTCGGGGTTGAGGTGCGGGTCCGGGATCCGGGCCCAGGTGGGGGCCGGGGCGTGGATGCGGACCAGGGGTTCGGGGCTGGAGATCGGGTTGGGGGCCGGGGGGTGGGGGCCCAGGTGCAAGTCGAGGTCGGGATCAGGGTTGGGCTCAGGGTCTGGCCTCGTGTTGCTATGCGCGGCGCCTGCCCGAGGAGCCGGGCCTTTGGCCTGGCCTGCAGCCTGGGGGAGGCGAGCGCTGGGCCCAGTTCCGCGGTGCCTCTGCACAGAGTTCGTCGCCCTCACCCCTGGTCTCCCCTTCTCACCCATCCTGCTGGGCTGTCTCTTCCGGGAGTCTCCGGGCCCCTGAGGGAGCATTCTTTCTTTCCAGCTTACCCATGTATCTGTTAGAGCACATCTTGCATCCTGCCTGGCAGAGCTGTTTCTGAGATTTTTTTTTTTCCTGCAGTGCCTAGCACATGGAAGGTGCTGAGAAATCCTGGAAGAATGAAATTATTCTTTTTTATACCCCACTCCCCCAAGTTTCCCTCTGCATTGCTCTGAAAAGTGGTCACTACGTATTGGATACTTAATAAATACCTGTGGGTGAATTTATTGAAGGTGGTTGTAGGGGGACCTGAAAGGAAAAAACTGTAAAAGAGCAGGGTAGTATTTGCTGATAAATGGCACAGCGTGCCTCCAGTCGGGGTTGATTGTCTAGAGCTTTTCCTTAGTGGATGGTGAATTCCTGAATGATGGATATGGTAACTTGTTTGTTGGCATATCCCAGGTGAGCTGCACTGGGTACCGTACACAGAAGGTGCACAACAAACATTCATTGTTGAATGGAATCTGTCAAGGCCCGGGTAACTCAGAGTGGCAGCGCCCATTTCCATGGTGCACCTTGTGGCGGGGGGAGAGTATTGAACTTGGGAACTTGGTCATGCTCTGTGGGAATTAGGAATCGGGTTGAATTTGCAGGTTTCCAGGGCTGCTAACCTCCCGCCATGTTGGTCCTCAAACTTTATTTCTTACTCTTTTCCACAGGTTGGGCATCTTACTCTTCCACAAACTTGGCTTTACTCTTTTCTCCCATCTTAACTTAGCTTATAGTGTGTGCCTCTGTGCCGAAAACCCTAATAGTGCTTAAACTTCTCTGGAATCCCAGCCACATCCCAAGGGCTGTCTTGACTGGCCACTACCTCCTTCTGTGCTGGTCCAGCACTTACACCTGTCGTGGACAGTGTTTGAGGAAGGGACACGGCTGTGTGCTGCATTACCTCCGCCCTGTGAAGTGGGCAGGTAGCATCCTCCAGCCCAGGAGAGAAGAAGTCAGTTAGCCAGGATGTGAGCCTGGCTGACTGCGGCCTCACGCTTTTATTTTCTGTGTTAATCCTGCCTCCCCACTGAGACAGAGAGCTGGGAAGGAGGCTGGGGGACGTGCCCCATCCTGTGGGTCTTAGTGTGGTGCTGGGCTCATGGTGGCAGCTGTCCCCACCTCCTGGAACCACTCGTCGGCTCTTCTTCCACAGATTTTCCCTAATTTAATGCCCAAATTAATTTCTCTACCTGTGTAAAGATAAATATGTTAATTGTCACCACTTGATAGAGATATTAGAATGATTGACATCTCGGAAAGCATTTTTAGCTAATAGGTGAAGAGCCTCTATGAAAATTCTTACCTCCTCAAGCATTGTATTCAACTCACCATATCAATATTTTAGCTACTCCTAAACTAATTCTGCCTCTTTTATAAATTGATGCATTGATCTTGTGACATTAATATCTCTTGTTTCTTAAAATTATTGCTTGCAATTTTAACTGCCGGCAAACTGGGAGAACCTCACAAGAGACAAAATGAAAAGCTTCCAGGAATATTAAGTGCAGGATAATCTTAACATTCCACCCATCTTCTCAGGAAAAATAATAGCTCAGCTCTTAAGTAGTTTGATGAGGGATGAAAGGTAGCTTAAGTAACAGCTGGCTGTAGCTTGGTGTCAGGGAGGGAGCCTGATATGAGGGACGGACTGTTTATTTTTTTTTCCAAACATGTCTTGTGGTAATAAATATGGTCTGTATCCACCCAGGACACACACATAGACACATGTTCCTCCTTACTACGTATGGTGCAGTCTGATATTTATTTTTCTGTTTCATTTTTTAAAAAATGCTTTTTGCTACCCATTATGTTCATTTTACCATGACTTACCGCATTTTGAAAAACTGGTCTGAGAGAACCCAGGGCCCTGGCCGTGTGTGGGGGTGGGAGCAGAACAGAAAATCACTACCCAAAAGCTCCTTTTAGGGGTCCTTGGGAGGTACGGGTTGACTGAGGAGAGAGCAGCACAAAAGTGACACTGCACAGAGCGCCCCTCTGTCCCGGGAACTGAGCAGTACGGTGGGGAGGAGAAGGTCCTTTCCGTCCAGCTTCAGGAAACCCAGGCCGAAAAGTTCCCTTTTTTCGAGGGTCCATTCTCTCCACTGAGCCTGGGCGACCCTTTAAGACGCCATTCCCTGCTTTTGACCCTCTCAGGGCCTCCTCGTGGTCCTTAGGTTAAGTCTGTATTCCTGAATGGCTTCGAAGGCGCCCCGGGTCAGGCCCCTGCCTGAGTCTGCCTCGGGCTCCTTCTGTCCCGACCTTCCTTTGATCGTGAACAGGACCCTCTTGGCCCTGGGCCTTGCGGGAACTGTTTGTTATCCTGGCACGTGCTTCCTAGGTACTGCCTCCTCCAACTCTCCTCCTGTCAGCCTCTGGTCTCCGTTTAGACAGGATTTCTTCTGGGAGGTGTTCCCTGACGCCCCTCGCCCTTCCACATTTGGATTAGGTCCTGAGCTGTGCTCCCTTAGCGCCCTGCGAGTCTTTATGACGTTGGCCTGCCCCCACAGCCCGGTGGGGTCTGCCTGGTACAAGGCCTCGCCCATGGTAGACACGCACATGTTTGTGGAGTGAGTGAATGAATTAGATTCTGGGTGCGGACAGATTCTGACGGCCCCTGAGTGTGGGGCTCGGTGGATGAGGCTGATGGAGAGGCTGTCCTGTGGGGTGCTGACCACGCCTTGCGTTATCTTTTGAAGGTGATTAGGATGACTGGTTTCATGAAGGGCCTCTACACGGACGCTGAGATGAAGTCTGATAATGTTAAGGTGGGTTTGGGGGGTTCCTCCCCTCACGTTAATGAAGGTTTTTTTTTTTTTTTAGCAGTATAGCTGTGTACTGTGGCATGTATCATTTATATGCTGATATATGATCGGAAGACAAGTGTGATTAATTTGTGAATTGCCGTATACCCTTATTTCATTTTCTCATTTTTGGCCACTTCATATCATGCTAATTATAGCCATTGAGAAATGGAAGTAGTGTTTCAAAGGTCCATGCTGGCCCGTGAACTAAAATTCAAAGCTTTAATGGATTGTTTTTGTTTTGTTAAAAAGAGTCAGTATTTCTAAATGTGGTGTACATCTAAAAATAGCTTTTTATATAAATAGGAACTGTGCTTGTTGAACATACTGAAGACAGTACAAACTCTTTTTGAAGAATTTTAATGCTTACTTTTTAAATGGAAATCTTTCAGGATAAAGATGCAAAAATTAGCTTCCTGCAGAAGGCCATAGACGTGGTGGTCTTGGTTTCAGGAGAGCCACTGTCGGCAAAACCAGCGCGCATCGTGGCTGGGCACGAGCCCGAACGCACAAATGAGCTGCTCCAGAGGATTGGAAAGTGCTGTCTCAGCAAGGTAAGTGCTGCGGCCCTGCAGCCTTAGATTCAGCAGAGCTGAACGACCAGCAGTGGGGGAGCAGCCTGAACGGAGCGGGACGGGTTTGAGGAGGGAGTTTCTGGCGGCGTGTGTGGAACGCTGCGCTTTGAATCTGATCCAGCCTGTTCTGGAGCCTCGGAGTTACAGGAGAAGTAATGTAAAACTGTACGGTGAAACGGATAAGGGCATGTTAGGCACAAGTTCTACGAGCTTCACATGCAAGGGAGGGAGCTCCACGGGCACTTTGCTCACGCCCAGGCCTCCACGCCCTGAATTCCTTCTCATTTTGGGCCTCCCTTCAGGCCAGGTGACTGTTTCCTGCCAGGGCCGGGGAGCTCCAGCCAGAGGTGCTGCTTTTCTTCTTCTGTGGGGCTCTGAGACGTCCCTGTTCTCTGCTTGCCTTCCCAGCCTCCGGGGTCGGCCTCCCTCCCTCCCTCTCTCCAGGCTGTTGTTTGCAGGGCTGTGCTGCCTGTTTCCCTTGTGCGGGGATTGAGACCCTTGCCGTGGGCTGGAAGCTTGGCCTCCCTGGCCTCATGCTCCAGCCCAGGCTGCGTTTGCCAGGACGCTGGAGGAGGTCTGCGTTTGGTGATGGGAGCAGCTCATCCCCAGGGCCTGCCTTTGTGGGAGCTGAGTAGCCCCCGAGGGGAGCGGAGTTGGACCTTTACCAAGAGCATAGCAGACACAGCCCTGTGTACCTGATGGGCTGTGGGCTGAGGGCTAACCTTTGATGTTATCAAAGTGGGAAAAGGTGGGTTTCTGCCTGGACAGTGGCAGTGGGGGTGCAGTGGGGAACTTGACCCTGGTCTGTGTCCAGCCCTCAGGCTTGGAGACGCAGAAGCTGATTTTGCTAGTGCTCTGGCCCCAGGCCCCACCCCTGCATCCTTCATGTTTCTCCTCTTTCTAAAAAAGAGACTCCTGTCTTGTCTGCTGAATCCTTTCCGGGCTTCCTGTTGCCTCAGGCACAGCCAGCGGCTCCGTGGCATGGCTGACGACCTGCTGCCACTTCCTCCCCTCTGGCTTGTCTCTCTCTCATACCTGTACCCACACCACCCGGTCTCCTGCACGGGTTGTGCTCCCTCCTTCGTGCTGCTAGTTTCTCGGTGTGGAGCTGCTTCATCTGGCAGCAGTGTGGGATCAGCTGCTCTTCCCGGAGTCCTGGCCTGTCCTCCCTCCCGGGCTGACTCGGTGCCTCTGTCGTGTTCCTGTGGCACACTGACGTTTAATCGTTGTGTTTGGCCACCTCCCTCAGTACACAGCATGTCCTCCGCCCGTGGTCTAGCACCTGGTGTGTAACGGTCACTCTGTGCTTCCTTGTGGAATGAGTGAGTGTGTGAGGCAGGGGCGTTCCTGGCCGGGGGTGTTGAGGGGCTGTGGAGGGCGGGCCGGGGTGCAGCAGGAGGGGTTTGTGCGTTTGGTGGGGCTGGAGTTAGATCACGCCTCAGGGCTGTTTCAGTGCTGGGCCTCTGTGAGCCTCTGACAAGTGTGAGGCAGTTGTAGAGCTGTGGGGTCAGCTTTGCTGTCCTTGAACAGCACACACGTCCACACTAGACGGCTTGGGTAGAATTTAACTGGGTTCCTTTAGCTTGGGTGGACTGCTATTAAGGACTGAAGTGTGGAGGTGATAGTTATAGGAGATGCTGTGCTTTGTGATAACATTTCCTTTTAATATTTTATCCTTTCGTTCATTGGGTTTCATTGGTAGACAAAGAATCCATGTAGTGACATTGAATTTGAATGTCGACATTCGAATTTGTTACGTGTGCTGACCTCATTTTCACCTTCCTTTTCATTTCCTCACACTCGGCCAACAAGCTCTCCAGTGACGACGCGGTGAAGAGAGTGTTGGCTGGAGAGAAGGTGGATATGAAGGGGAGGACCTCGCTGACATCGAAATCTCAAGAATGGGACAATAAGAACACGAGAGAAGAGCCCAAAGTTCATAAAGATAAAGAGGTGAATTGCAAGTTGCACATATCTGAAGTGAGTCTTTTTGTAGTTCAGGTAAAGACATCTGTAAGTGATATTGTTGACTTTTGCTTTTTCAGGATAGAAGAAACTCTGAAATAAATGAGAGAAGTACAAGCAGAGATCGGAAACAGAAAGAAGAATTGAAAGAAGAAGGCAAACCAAGAGAAAAGGAAAGAGACAAGGAGAAGACCAAGGAGAATGACCGCGATAGACATAAAGATGCCGAGAGAGACAAGTACCGAGAGGGAGAGAGAGAGAAAACCAAGGCCAGGACCAAGTCAGAGAGAGACCGAGACAGAGACAGAGGCAACAGAGACCGGGACAAAGATGGGGACCGCGAGAGAGAGAGGAAGAACGAGGGAGGAAGGGAAAAGGAGAGATGGAGAGACCGGGAGAGAGAGCGCGAGCGAGACAAGGGCAGGGACAGGGACAAGGACAAGGACAGGCGGAGGGTGAGAAACGAGGAGCCTTCCAGGGACCCCGACAGGGAAAAGAGCAGAGAGCATGATAAACCGGAGAAAAAGGTAAAGTCCTGTTTGAAAACTTCTGCCTTTGACTTAGAGTTTTTCTCTAAAACAATTTTTGTCTTGATTGTAATACGATTAGGAAATTGATTTTCTTTATTGTTAAAGTTAATGACAATCTTGGATTCCTCGTAGAAACCCAAAGAGGTCCCAGATTTGGCTGGGTGTTCTAAGATTGACTGCTTGTCACCTCTGGGCTGCAGGTGTGTGCATTCGGGTATTTTTCTGAAGACTTTGGAGCAGCCTACCTTAGCGTTGTGAGCAGTCTTTACAAGGCAGCCTCAGCTGTGTGTGAGTTCTTGGGGCCTGGGCGTGGTGGAATTTATTATGAATTAGGGCTACTTTCTTAAGTCTTTTAGGCATTGGCAGATAAGTACAGTAAAACCTCAGTGTACTGAATTCGTATTTAATTAAAATTTCAGGTAAATTTAGGATTGGCCAGAAAATTTGTTTGGTTTCAGTATTTTCTAAACGTGCAAGTTACTTTTGAGCTCTCTGTGGGTAATGTAGGTCTCCCGTTAGGGCTAGTGTTGCAGATGTTCATGGGGACATCGTATAATTATCAGGCGTCCTGGAAAGGTTCTGCAACTCTTCTGGGCTCCAGCTGCTAGAAAGGAGGAAGCCGAGGTCTGGAAAGGTTCGCCCAGGAGGGGTGGGCGGCCGTGAGGGGCAAGGCCTGAGCTGGTGCTTGCGGCCCTTTCCTCCTGAGACGGCCGTCTCCGTTTTTGGCGTTGCATCTCAAGGGTGCTGTCCAGGGAGATGGGTGGGTCCGATGGGACTGACCCTGCAGGAGTCCTGGAATCTGGTCTTCGGTGGAAGTTGGTGTACGCTTGGTTTGGTTAGTAAGTGAGCTGGCGTTCTCCTGGGAGCCCGGGGTCTCCCACAGGCGCTCTGGAGTAGTGTGCCCTGTTGTAGATGTTCCTTTAAGAGTTTTAGAAATAACAAAGACATTCCCCATCTTTTGCCTTCTTTTGGAGGTCTAAGGAAAAGTGTTCTTCACTGGCCTGATTTTTCTGGGCCACTAGCATATTCTGGTATATTTTACTGTGCATGAGGCGGTCCCTGAATGGGGTGACCTTCTCAGCTTCCAGAGTCTTCAGATCAAGTGTTCCTATGTTATGTTTACTGAAATTGCTGATGCTGTGACTGGTTTTTTAAATAGACAGTTCCAAGGAGAAATTTTTACAGGCTATATGGGACATGTTAGAGCCAAGTGCAAGGGATGGTTCTGTTTAAAAGTGTGTGAGACCGGGGTGAAGGGACCATGTTCCTATGCAGAGCTGGTCCTTATTCGGCTGAAGTCGGATTTGTGTAGAGCTTTGGTGGTGGTTTTGCTTGCCGGCTCTTCTGTGTAGATCTGGGGTCCTTTATGGAGTGGGAGTCCAGGAAGCAGCATGCTGTCTCCCCAGGTGAGCAGCGCTGCCAGGTGGTGAGCTGTGGAACCTCCCAGAGAGCCGAGCACCTGGAGACGTCTGTCAGGGCAGCTCTGGCAGGCAGGGGGCTCAGTTCCAACCCAGGCTGTGCCAGACTGCCTTCACCCTCTGGGCGATCCCTTGAGTCGCCTCCGTTTGGTTTCTGCCTGGCAGAGACAATGATGGGACATTGTCAGCCTCCCTCTGGGTTTCTCTGAGGCAAAGGCGAGCCAGTGGGTGTGAAGGCGTCTGGAGTGGTGAGAGTGTGTCTCCGTGTGGCCTCAGGCCCACGTGGCCGTCTGGGGCTGGGTCTCCTGCCCTCTGCAGGCCGCTGCTCGCAGAGCCTGCAGCCAGGTGATTACCGCTGCTGCGCTCTGGACCTTCGGAATTAAGTTCTGAGGACATTCAGTCCTGGAAATACTGAACAGGTGGCCTTGGCTTTTCAGTCTTCGTGGAGGGAAATCCGAGTGATTGCGTCTCTCCTGCTCCTTCTGTCAACATGTGTCTTCAGATTTGATTTAAGGTGGGAGATTTTTTTGAGGTGTTGATTTAATGTGTGTACAGTTTTCATGTAGTTTATGTTTTGAGCGTGCTTTCCTGACATAGGGTCCGAACACTTTGCTTAAAAAGAGCTGCTCCGTTTGAAGTTGCCCCACTGTCAGAAGACAAGGATGGGAGCAGTTTTTTCTTGGGTTTTGGAGGTTTCCATTGTCACTCCTCCCTCATTTCCGGAGTCCCTGTGTTTTACTGCAATGTTCCCAGGCAGTTTGGCCTCACACAGGGATCCGGTCTGTCCGGGGGACGCTGTTCCAGGCTGTTTGCTGAGAGGCGCTGCCTCTGACGCCCCTGCCGCCTGGTCTGCCCCCGCCGGGAGAGACCTTGGAAGGCCCTCTGGGTCCAGGCGCAAGACGGGCACAGGTCATCAGAGCTGGAGTGTGACGGGCGCCCTGTGGGAAGGGGGATCTTGTTGGTCACTGTCAGAGAAAGCATCTTCATGTGTTTTTACATGCTACAGACTTGAATCATTCTACAGTATGAAGAAAAAATCTTTTTTTTTTGTAGTCATCAAGTTCAAGGGAGGTGTCTAAAAAGTTGACAGATGGCTCTTTTAAAGACTCCAAAGCTGAAACAGAGGTAAACTTTAAAAAATAACTTTCAGAGATGTAAACCCGTAGCTGTGTTGACATAGTCACTGCTGTGCCGTCGTCTTCTCCTGGGCCCCTGAGACGCGGGAGGAGAGTGTCGCTACCTCAGGCTCACACGTAATAGGTCCGTATGTATTTTGTGGTGAAAGTAATGATGAAGAGCTGGTGGAATGGATGGGGGTGTTTATCCTGAGCTGTTCTGTGGTGGGCTCCTGGGATTCCTTATAGCTTTTTTTGACAAGCATGCTATGATGGTGTATGAAGGGACAGGGTGGTCACTGGGGAGAGGATGGAGGTGGCACTTAGGATGAGTGTGGGAGAGGGTTAAGTCACCAGGCAGACAGGGAAAGGGAGGGCCAGCTGGAGGAACCCCTCCAAGCTCTGCCTGGCCTGTGTGGGACCCTGCAGTGGGTTTCCCGTGGCTGGGGCTCATCATCCCCATGGCGGCCATCCTGGGGAGGTTAGATTCATCCCAACTTCATAATCCAATTCGCGTCTCAGAAAGCGTATCCACGCAGCTGCAGGGAAGATGAACAAGGTGTGGAGGCTGGGAGGCTGGTTTTGAGGCCGTTATGGCAGGTTGAGAGAGGTGGCGAGACAGGAGCTGTGCCAGTGATGGGAGGGATGGGATGTGCTGTTTTCTCTGATCTGTGCTCTCTTTAAACATAGTGTGTATGTTTTTACTCAGAGTTATTTACAAATGCATTGAAGTAATTGAGCGTATAGCAACAGAGGTTGAGTCCTCATAAACACACCTGATAAGACAGTGATTCTCAAAGCCTGGTCTGCGGATTGCTGACCTTTTAGGGCTGCACAAAAAGATGGAGTTCTAAATGCAGAGTGAGAGATGTCTCAGCTCCTTCCAGTTCTCTCTCGGGTCTCGGGTGCTCCGTTGTGCTGAGTCGGAATCAATTCCCCTTTATTGTGGATACTGCTATTGCGGCTCCTGTGTGTTCTTCCCCAAGCGGAGCTTGAGTAATGAATCTGCTCATGGTGTTGTTGTGTGATGCGTCAATTAATTTTTTTCATTCTCTTTTCTTTAAGACTGATATTTCCACTAGAGTATCCAAGACAGTGACAACAAAGACATCAAAGCGGCGATCCAAAAATTCAGTGGAAGGTACTGCAAAATTTACTGTATAAGTAGCTGAAAATATCGATATTAATTTTTTTGCCTTAATCATGATATCTAGTAGGAAAGTATCAACGGCTAGACAGCAGATCTGCTATAGGGAGAATGAACAAAGACCCTGTGACAATGATGAAGATATGTGGCTTTTACACACACACACACACACACACGGACACACATGCATATACATGCATACATACGTGTGTGAGCTCAGGACACTGGAGCGGAGGAGCACCTCTGTGCTGGAGATCCATGTTGCAAAAAAGGCTGTGATCGAATTTAATTTTCCAGAAATATTTATCAGTCATCCCTGTTTCATTGACACTTGTCTTTTGAATTGGTAGGCAAAATTTAATCCTGATGCAGGGTGGACATAAAGAACATCCTGCTCTAAGACAGATGATGTTTACGCATTTAAAAAATAGCAGAAATTATCATTGGGAATCAAGCTAGAATCTAAAAGCTGAAGCCGAAGCAAACAGGCCTAGCCTGGAGTTTGCCCAAGGATGGTTCCTCGTTGTGACAGACCAGTAAGTAGGGAAAAAAGGCCAGTCTGGTGCTGGAAAGTACTGCTGGAAGCTTTGAACTGAACAGTAAAATTAGTTTGAGGGAGCAGTGGTCATTCCTGAAAAGCCAGCCTCTTCCTAAAGTGTAAAAGCTAAAGAAGTGTGGCAAAATGTAATAGTTGGAATTTTTCGTTTAGAAATTAAGCTTAAATGCTCAGTGTCCCTCTTTCACAATAATATGTGATACTTTAATGAACGTTTTTGTGCCAGAAACTTCTTCTCTCTTTGGGTGGCCTCTGTCGGGCAGGTTGCCAGGGGCCTTATTGCTGGCACAAAGGGCATGGATGTTTGCAGCTTTTGGCTGCAGTGCACCACTGACCGGACCCTCTACCCCACCCCTGCTCCAGGGTCTTAAAGGCGGGCTGATTTTGATAGATGAAAACCAAAAAATGCTCTCTCTCTGTAATTCCTGGTGAAATTGCACATTTTTTCACGTGTATTATTAATTTTATTGACTTCCGTGACGCGTCTGTTCCTTCCTCTGCCTGGCTCCTCATTGCCCTCTTTGGAGCATCAGCGTTCTTCTCCCTAATTTGCACGAGCTCGCTGTACGTTAAGGACATCTGCCAATTTTTAAATAAGTGTTTGTTTCTTGCATTTTCCAGCTCATTTCTTCTAGTTGTTTGGTTTCTGGCTTGCCTGGATGTTTACTTTTTGGGCACTGGAAGCTGCCGGTCTTCTTCTTGGAGTTTGTCCTGAGACGAAGATTGGTTTTATCACACATTTTGTATTTAATCTTTTTGGTTATCTCTTATTTTAATTCATGGTGTAAGGCGAGGCTCTGACTTTGTTCTTGAGAATAGCTTGCCAGGTGCTTCAGGAGCGCGTGCTGACAGTACCCTTCCCTCCTGCTCTGTGATCCCCCGTATGCCTTTTGTCCTCTGTGGTCTGTTTTTTTTGTTTTTATTTTTTACTTGCACTGTTTTCTGTTTGACTCCTAGTTTCCTGTTGTTCTTTTCAAAAAAGTTTTAAGCGATTTTATTGCTTGATTCTTCCAGATGTATTTGAAAACGACTTCATGAGTCAAAGAACCCAGCTCCCACAAGACGCGAACGTGGGAGGATGTAGCCGGGCTTGTGTTGAACTTACACTTTTGTTGTTTTGGGAGGATCGGGCCCCTCTAATCTCACGTCAGTGCAGGAAGGTGTGTGTGCACGTGCTAGGGCGTGTCCGTCAGTCAAGGGTTGTGTCATAGTTTGTTTGGTCTTTACTGTTTTTGGAAATGGTGTCTTTCTTCCCCTCGTTATTTTTTAGCGATTATTGTTGGCGTGTAGGAGCCTTGCTGATATTTGTACTGTATCTTAAATCTTGCCTTGTGTTGAATCCTAGCTCCTCCGTTGCTATTTTGGATTTTCTAAGCTGACAGTCTTTTGTTCTTTTCTAACAACTCGGGATGTTTGCATCTGAGTTGACTGGTGAGCTTGCGCTTTAGGGCCCCTCTAGACAGTCTTCACGAGATTTTGTTATCAGAAATTTGCGAGCTTTGTGACATTAAGCTTTACTGAGCTGTTGACAGATTGGCGGATGCTTTTCTTCTCTGCCCACTACCCAGGGCGCTGATCTCCCCCCGGTCCTCACCCAACAAAGTTGGCACTCCACCCTAACATTCAGGAAAGTCTCTGGCACCCAGGAGGTGCGCGGCACACAGGCGCTCTGTGTTCCACTCGAGGGGGTGAGCCTTGCATTTACTGGGGTGTGAGGCTATCACATTCCTTAGATGTATTTAGAATCTTAAATCCATTCTAGAATCCAAAGAGCGTTTTGCATAAGAATATGATAATTTTTGGTTATTTTTAAGTAGCGTATTATAGCAGAACTAATCATTTTGAGTTAGAGTGCACTTTAATTTCATTTGTTTGATGATATGCAGTATTACAAGTTAAGTTTAATACGTATTTTCCTTGTGCAATTTCATGTCAGGAAGAAGGGACTCTAGAACCAATGAAAATAGTCTTTCCCCTATGAAAAAACATAGCTCTTCCTACAGTGTGGCTAAGAGGGAGCGTGTGGTGACACAGCTCAGTGAACCCCCGCAAGCCCCCGTGGAGGCGGGCAGTGAATGTCTGGGCGCTGCACCTTGTGCTGCCTGGCCCTTTGCGTCCGTTTGTCATTGAACTGGTGGAGCTCTGTGGGTAGTGCAGCAGAGATGTGGCCCTGTATGAGGGGGGCCTGGGCTCTAGAGCACTGCCCTCTGGCTGGGGTGGAGCAGGGCAGGAGGGCATGTGGGCCCCGCCTGCCAGAGTGGCAGGGCTGCTGCAACTATGCGAGGTCACTCATGGGCTGATATGGTCCATTCGAGCCTTCCTTTCTTCATTCTGCAAGCGTCTGAGGAGTCCCTGCCCTCCTGGAGAACATCACATGGAGGGAGAAGGCAGAGAAGGAAGAGCACCCAGGGGTCTGCATCCACGGTAGTGAGCAGGGAGGGAAATGAAACCAAGAGAAGCGTGGGGGCCAGTGTGTGGACAGGGAGGGCCTCTGAGCAGGGTACCTCTGGGCAGAACGCTGACTGGATGAAGGAGGGCATGCAGGTGTCCAGGAATGGGCTGAGGTCCTGAGCTGGGGACAGGCTTGCCTGTTTGAGTGACAGGAAGCCTGGCGGTGAGGCTGGAGCATAGAGAGGAAGTAATGGGAGGGGCTGTACGAATGGGCAGGTCCGAGTTGTGGGCCACGTCAGGCGTGTGTTTGATGTAGTAAGTGTGAGCAGAAGTCCTTGCAGGGGTTTAAGCAGGATAGGGACATGATTTGACTTAGCTTTTAGAGACAGCCCCTTTTAAAACTGGAGAGGGGCAAGAGTGGAGGCTGGAGAGCATTTAGGCAGCTGTTGTGGCACCCAGGTGAGAGGCCGTGATGGCTGGGCCCCGAGTGTCACCGGTGAGAAGACTGAGTGAAGGATATATTTGACAGGGGAGATGACAAATATGCTGATGGATTGGATGGCACTTGTTAGAAAGGACGGGAGTCAAAGATAAGATCAGTTTTGTGGTGGAGTCTGGGCACCTCCGTGCTGTCGTTTATCGAAGTGGGAGACCTTCGGGAGAAGCTGGTGCTGGCCTGGGTGGCAGCACCAGGACTTCTGTTTGAGACACAGGAACTTTGAGATGCCTGTGATACAGCCGAGTAAGAGTGTCGAGACAGCAGGACGGGTAGGCCTGGAGTTCAGGGAGAGTTGAAGAAACGGGAGTCAAAAATGAAAAAATTGGGAATTGTTAGCGGACACATGGTCTCTCCAGCCGTGGACCTTCATGCAGTAATGAATCGGGGATGGTGGAGATGAGGAAGGGCTTGGTGAGCGCTGGGTCCGCCAGGGTCGAGCATCAGAAGTGGTGAGGGAGGCTCCTGCGCAGGAGACAGGCCAGGGTCGAGCATCAGAAGTGGTGAGGGAGGCTCCTGCGCAGGAGACAGGCCAGCAGGTCGGAGGAGGGTTTGGAGAGTGGGGTCCCGAAAGCCAAGGGCGGGAGTTCAGGCATTGGGCTTCCTGGAGGATGGAAATGGCCGTTGAGTTGATGAGACAGTGAGTTGGCGACCTTGGCATAAACCCCTATAAATCCCAACTAAAGCAACCAAACACGAAAGCCTTTGCAATCTTTTAATCTGTTGTTAACTATTTTATGTCAGGAAGAAAGGAAGATAATATTTCAGCTAAAATTTTAGACCCCATAGTGTCTGGATTAAATAATGAACCAGATCAGGAAACTACAACTTCAGAAATAGGTAAGAAAATACATTCTTTAGTTTAAATTCCTCATCTCTTTGGTATGAAATATTTACTTCTCAGTGTAGTTATGTTATTTTTTATCATTCTAACCACTTTGATGTTCATCAGATTTGTTCCTGAAGATCACAAATGACTTATGTTCTGTTTGCTTTAACTTGCTAAGTTATGTGGTAAAGAATAGTAAGCCGGCTTTAAGTTAACCTGTACATGCCTTTTTATGTATAACTTATTTTCCATCTAAATCAAAATGCCTTCTTTATCTTGCTGTTGGGATTTTGTAAAACAACGTGGATAGTTAGAGAAATTATCTTTCCTTTCTCCGTCTCACTCTGCTGTGTTCTTTTGAGAAAACGCTCCCCAGTAAAGCTTTTAAAGTGCTTGCTTACGGCCCTTTGGGGATTTGTTCCCATGGCTTGCCCATTTATGTTTGAGGCTGGCAGTGTGCCGTGCTGCGAACGTGTCCTCACCCTGCTGATGTGGAGCAATTAGATGTATAAATTCAGAATTTCAAATTGGGTATCCTTGATTAAATATCGGTAGCTGTAGTCTTTTGTGATTTAAATTAAATTCTTCAGAAATATTAGAATTCTTGAGTGACGTGTAAGGGAAACAGTAGCGTAAATCTCAACTCTAGGGAAACATAAAATTTTTCTAGGCTGAACTTGCCTTATATCTGCTTTTTAAAAATTCTATGCCTGTAGCTAGACTCTTTCTCTGTGTACGTTTTTCCCTTTAAGACTCGAATTTCTAAGAGGAGGGATGTTTCAAGCATTCTCCTCCGTCACGGGTTCAGCAGGTACAGTGGAACAAGTGATCCGTGTTTATGTTATTCCAAGTAGGTCACCGTCTGTGATTTATCTGGGTCTTCAGCAGTGTAGGATGACAATAAAAGGTCGCTGAACTGGAGCAGAGTGATTTCTGACTGATGAAAACTCTTCACAATGGGCACGCATGTAGCAGTTCAGCCAATTTTGTGAGAGTGTATTTCATGTTGGCGGGAGCTTTTCTCAGCTGCATGGTCCTTTGGGAGGGAAGCACCAGGCGGTCCCTGTACCGCAGGGGAGGAGAGTGGGCGGAGGTGGAAGTTTGAGCCGCAGATGGTCCTGTGCGGGCAGCTGGGCGGGCCCGTCCCAGACCAGTGGGCAGAGCTCTCATCTCTCCTGCTTACCTGCTGGCTGGCCTTGAGCAAGCCACAGGGCTGTGTTCTCTGAGCCACAGTGCCCCCATTGGTAGATGGGTGTGAAAATACCTGCCTGGAGGGTCAGTGAGATGATGTCCATAAAGTGGCTGGCTTGTCACAGGCGTCCCATCCATGACCTGCTTTATTGCAGATCTCTTTGGTTTATAGACAGCCCCAAACCAGGGTGAGAGAGTGCTCATTCTGAGAAAGTACAATGGATTTAAAATAGAAATAGTTATTTAGACATAAATCATCGCTTTGTAGATATTGTCTACAAGTGTGAAAATAATATAAGCTCCGTATTTAAAAAGCAGAAGGCACTCCAACAGCTGATTCTCTGTTGAGCGCTTTGCAGAGATTAGAACGAAGCCTGGCGCCACCTGGTGGCCGTGAGCAGAGTCCCGCACACTTGGTGTCCCCTCCTCTCCCCCTTGCGCCCTGCCGCAGCGCACGCCCTGGGTCCCTGTCATCACAGTCACGCATGTCATCTTGCACTGGCAGTCCTTTCAGTTTTGGAATTCAGGCCTTTCTCACATGGGTATGATTTCCAGATTCCCCTTGGCTCTCAGCTCGTGCTTCAAGGAAAAACTGGGCCCTGTTGTGCTGACTGATCCAGGCCCTGGCTGCCCGTGCCCGATGCCAGGACCTGACTGGCCTGTGTTTCCACGGGCATCAAAAGTGAATTCGTGGATTTTGTTTTTATCATTTTGCTTTTTCAGGTGGATTGAAGAATTCAACAAGGAATTTATCCATTTTGTCCCCCGCTCTGTCCTGTAATGCAGGCTGTCTGATAAGCCCGTCCCCCTTACAGCTGTTTGAGTTCCAAGTTTTCCTGGAATGTTACACTGTCCATACCTTTGTTTTGCTTGGTTTCCCTCACTTCATTTTGTCCCTCACTTCATTTTGTTTTATTGTTTAAACCTTTGTATTATGAAAAATACAGAAAAGTAGAAGGAATAGTATGCTTGACACCCATATACCTCTCACCTAGATTCAGTAGTTCTAACATTTTGTCATATTTGCTTCTTCTGTAGCGATATATTTTTATGAACTGTTTCAAAGTATATTAAAAACATCCTAATGCTTTACCTCTAAATACTTTACCATGCAGCTCAAAAAATAAAGATGTGCTCCTACGTAGCCATAAAATTATTGCAGGTAACAGATTATTGTTCCCCAATAGCATCTAAAACCCAGGCTATATTGTAATTGTCTCAGAAATGTTATTTTTTTAAAACCAGGATCCAGTTAAGATTAACATATTGTATATTTTTTATTATTCTTTTTGTCTCTAACTTTTTGAACCTGGAGTAACACCCCCTTCTTGCCCTTTTATTCCAGCACATTGACCTTTTGGAGAGATGAGGTTGCTTGTCTTATAGAGCGTCCCTCCTCCTTTCTTTTTCTGCTTGTTTCCTTGTGGTGACATTTAACCTATGCCACCCCTCTGCCCCCTGCTCCTCCCCGTATTTCTGTTAGCTCTCAAGGGCTGGTTAGATCTGGGTTGAATGTGTTGCTTTGCCCTCACCCCAGCATGGGTGATGCTGTGCCCTTTATCTCATCTCCTATCAGGATACACATAAGTGTCTCTGCATCTCCTAATAGCATGCTGAGACTGGTCACTGGGCCAGGCAGATCCCCGCATTTGAAACCCTGGTTAGATATACTCAGTAACTCTGTGCAGCTAACGTTTGCACACAGCACTGGCAGGATGGCAAGTTGCTTGCTGCTGTGTTGTGGGCTGTGTGTCTGGTCAGCGAGTTTCGGGGGCAGTAATTGCCGTAGACCGGCCCACGGCCAAGTGCGGTGCTCCCTGCTTTGTGCATAGGGTCTCGTTTGACTCTTATGCTCGCTCCAACAGGGAGGGCGCGCTGTGGCTCAGAAGGGCAAGGAGCCTGCTCCAGGGTCAGCGCTTGGCAACCTTAAAACTTGGGAAGTCTTGATGCCAAGGCCCATGTCCTCACCTGCGAGGTTCCTTGTAATTCAGACAACAGCTTGTGCTACCTAATGCCCTGATTTTTTTTTGCCAATTCACAGTAATTTTAATTTTTTATTAGTGCATTATTTATTTTTTTAAAATTGTTCTTTGGCGAGCTGGTTAACCTGCCCCCTATGGTTGAGTCGATGGTGGTATTAGTAGTGACTGTATAGTCTGTTTTTATGTTCTTCCCTTTGTGTGAATTTGGGGTTTAGTAAATCTTACTTAAGAAGACCACTAGAAATGTTCTCTGTAAGATATCGTAAGTAATTGTCTACTTGAATCAGACTGTTTAAGTCAGCGTCATTCTTATAGATTAAAAATTCTTCTTGGAAAATTATGTGTTATCTATTTTATGTAATTCTATTACATAAAATAAAGCAGTTCTTTGATATTTAATGACAGGTTGATTCTGATATAAATTATTTCTTTAAATAATTTTAAGAAATTTTAAGATTGTGTTTCAGGAAAGGGAACATTTTTCTGATTTTGCTTTTGTCTTCTGGTTTCATTTTAGAGAGTGGGGGTCCTTTACTGATGGGTTAGTTTTCTACCCTGGGTCCTGCCGCAATTCAAAATCTGTTCCTTCAGCACCTCCCTGCCCCTACATTTGTTTTTAGTAGAAAAGATGTTTTGTTTCTCAGGTGTTTGATATTTTTCCTAATGTGACAGACATTGACACATCAGTCAGTAATCAATAGATGAGTACTTGGGAGCTTTCAACGTGTCCAGGGCTGTGCACTGTGCCAGAGATACTTTTCCTCTCTCCTGCTTTCCCGAAATCGCCACCTGTCTGCAGCTCCTCGACTCCTGGGCCTGGCTATCGTGGGGAGGCGAGTAGAGACCAGTAGTGTCGGGGTGGTTCTAGAAATGGCGGTAAAGAGGCCAGTCTGCTTTGGCTGTATGGGCCCCCAGCCTCTGCCTGGGCTGAGGGCCCGGGGCCTGCTCACAGTCTGGGCGCCCCCCCGCCCCCCACCCTGCCCTCACGCCGGTCCCAGAGCCACACCTGGGAGGAACGTTCTTGGTGCACGTTCTCGAAAGCGCCTTTGGTCAGTCCTTCGTAAACTCGCAGTGTGGGAAAACATAGATAAGTAAGTGTGCTCTGTGTTAACGAAGCCATTGATGACCAGCCTGCCGTGTACACTCTTAATGACCCATTTTAAACTGTTTTATGTCAGGAACAAAAGAAGCTAATACTAACTCAGCTAGTGTTTCAGATGACAATTCAACTAGTCTGTGGCGTGACAGCATTGAGCCAGAACCCGCAGTGAAGCAGAAAGGTAAGAAGGACCGGCCCCCTCAGTCCTTTCCTGGTGAGGCAGACCGAGTGCTGCAGACGCCACGCCGGCTGTGCAGGCACCGCTCTTCTCAGAGGTGCCCCTTGGGTCTGCGACCACACGGACTCCAGTCCCTGTTCTTCATACGCTGGGACTGCACGTGGCGAATGACTCCCTTTGGCCTCTTTATGTAAACCGGAGTGGAACATTCTAGTCATTACTTGATAGCACCAGAGTCTGTCCTGTGTCGTGGTGTTCGTGCTGAGTGACATAAGCAGCAGCTTCCTGGCAGTGTCAGGAATGGCCCGGAAACAAGCTTCAGAGTGACTGCTTGGGAGTCCTGCAGGCCAAGCCACACTTTAAACAGCTCAGGATGTTGTCACTTCCACGATGTTTCTATCTGTAATGTTCTTTCAGTGTCTTAAATTGTACCTCGGTGAGATTCTGCTTTTGGCATAATTTTTCCCAGCATTTAGAAAAAAACTGTGGGGAAATACACATTGAGCATTTGTTTTTAAGGTCCTGGAGCTCCTGACAGGCCTGGGGGGTGCAGCACCTCATGGCATCGCAGGTCCTCCCTGGGAGTCAGGGCTTGTGCTGGCGGCAGCAGCGGGGCCAGGTGGGCGAGGGGACTGGGGCAGCAGGGGGTGTGCCAGGTGAGGGCTGACGTGTCGATTTGTTCAAACAGAAGATATTTGTTGAAGGCCTGTGTGTTAGGCCCTAAGGCAGTGAGTGCATTAGTGGACAGAGGTTGGATTGGAAGGTGGCCCCGTGCCGTAAGGGGTGCTGGAGGTAGTCTGGGGTGGGATGGACTTTGCACCTGGGGTCAGGGAGAGCCTTCGGGCAGTGGGCGGGGCGGAGAGAGTGGGGTCACCTCGTGCCCAGCCTCATGACCACAGGAAGCGAGTGGTATTTTTAGGATGAGTGGCTTAATCATATTCAGATCATGTTAATTGGGCGGCTTGGCGAGTAGTCAGGAGGGGAGAGTGGCCTGGACTGTGGTAGGACAACAGGGAGTGGAGGAACGGACAGATGCTAGAGGTGCGGAGACAGCGAAGGGCCGAGCAGGCCCCGAACTTGGAGGGAAGGTCTGGACCCGAGATGACCTGTGAGGGTTGTTGGCGTTCAGACAGTGTTGAGAGCCCAGCTCTGGGTGGGTCACCTGGGCTGAGAGAGGGAAGGAGAGCCTGCCATGTCTGGGCCTTGGCCCTGGAATCTGGGGAGGAGGCCGAGCTGGTGAAGGGTTCTGAGGAGGAGAGCCCGAAGACGGGCGGGGAAAACCCGGAGGATCCGTGAGGAAGGAGCCGGAGGGGTGGGGGACCTGATCTCTGGAGGGGTGAAACCTGCTGTGCACACTCGCTGTTGGGGGATCAGCCTGTGGCTCAGTTGCCCCACCTGTAAGTAACCTTTCTCAGTTCAATGAGAACTCAGTGTTTCCCCAACGCCGAAGGCCTGGGTTTGAGGAAAGACCAGGGGTTTGGAGTCTAGGGCCCCTGGTTGCACAGCAGCTGTTCTGTGCTGGTCTCTTCCAAGTGTGTGCTCTGGGCTGCCCCTCACTGAGGAGGGGGTCTGCTGCTCCCTGCTCTGCTCCTAGGCAGCGCTCCATCCCAGGGTTGACCCTGAGCCCCCCATTGTCTTCACACCATCCTTCCAGTGGCACTGTCTGGAACCATGTTCTCCAGGCCCCTTTTACCTGCTGACCCTCAATCCTCTGTCCCCTGCCAATCCTGTTCTCTGTTGTGTCACCTCTAGGGTGGGCTGTGACCTCCAGGAGGCTCCCATGTTCCATACAAACAGGGTCCTATAGGGCCTCCCGGTTCTCATTTCCCCGTGAGCTTGGTGCCCCCTTTCCCCTAGAGCCGCCCTCCTAGGGCACCATTCCTGTAGCTCTCCGTAGTGTTCCATAGGCAACAGAAGGTTCTTAAAGTCCTCCTGTGGACAAGCTCAGGCGTCTGAGAAGTGCTTTTCACCCTGCGTTTGCATGTGCATCCTCAGAATGACCCAGGGCCCGATCTTCGTGGGTGTCATAACACGGTCCCGTCTGGAGGTGCGGCTGTGGTTGATGAGGGGCTGCACGGTGGCTGTGGCTAGTGTCTCTCTCCTGGCTGTCCCCTGGACCCACGTAGCTTTGGCTTCTCTGCAAATCTGTTCATGCATTTTAAGAGTGTGACACAAAGATGATCCACCTGCGGTTTTGAGTCCACCCCCCCTCCCCACCCCTACAAGTGCTTCCACTCATTTCCATAGGTCACGTTTGTCCCCAAAAAGCAGGATCCTGGGTGAAAAGTGGGGAGCTTGAGAAATGTTCTTATTGAGGAGCCTATGGAAAGAACACTTGGCGATGAGTCGTGTGAGATGGGCTGTTGTTTGGTTACAGAGTCATCACGTGGCCCAGAGGGGTGTCCGCCAGGTTCCCTGCAGTCAGTCTTCCCGGATTCCTGGCTTCGTCAGCTTCCGCCCCATCTGTCTGTCTCGTTCACCTCTGTGATACACTTTCTTCCCATCCCTGTTCCTGTTTTCGTGTTATAACATTTTGTGACTCATAGTTTGGTTTGTTCTTTGTCTTTCTATCTTTGACAATGAAACGATGGCAGGAACTAGAGAAGAGGCTCTGAGGGGATGATCGTGTCCCTAGCAGACGTCCACAATGGCTGTTGCATGTTTTTCTCTAATCCAGTTCTGCTCGTTTAGCTTACTGAGGTTCACTGACACAAAAGTTGATTTTCTGATGTGCCTTTCTTATTTTTTTTTAGGCGACTCTCCTAGTGATGCAGGTAAGGAATGGCCTTAAATATATGTGTTTCGTATAAATTGTGTACATGTGTATAGATATTAACACATCCTCTCAGATTTAGATTTTATAAATTGTGTTAGTGAAAGTAATTTAAGGAAACATAACTGTACCAATTTAAGATTTAATTTACATGTTTTATGTTTCAGAATCAGGAGGATACATTTCAGAATTTTTTCCAGAGTATAAAGTATATTTCCAGTATTCAGATTCTGATTTATTTTCACAATTTTCTAAGTATAAATAAAGTTCTTTTCTTTTAAATAGTGGAGTAAATTTAATTGTCTTAATAGCTTGGGCTTGTTATTTACTGATTAAATCTTTTTGTCAAAATGAAAAAACTTTGTTCAGATTATAAAAATAATATGGTACGTGCACAAAGTAGGAAAATTTTTAAATGCAGAAAAGTATAAAGAAGAAAATGAAAAGCACTGGTAAATCCACTGCTCATAACTTAAGTTAACGTCCTTCCAGAACCACGTATATGTAATTATTAGGTATATTACCATACTCCATTAATTGTGTATTAAGATGATGACATTGTTTTATATAAGACTGTACCATAATTTACTAACATTACGTGTTGTTTGTCACTGTTAAAATGATGGTGGGTGAGCATCTTGACACATGTATGTTTATATATGTCCATTTTTTCCCCTAGTTATGTTTCCTTTAAGTTAAGTTGCTGACTTGATTGACCTACCTTTTGAATCCAATTTCTTGAGAAGTTGAACTAGTTTGTATTTCCAGGGTTGGAGTGTACCCGTTTCCCCAAACCTTCACCAAATTTAGATATCAAATGACTTTTATCTTCATCGAAATGACAGATGAAAAAAGCTCACTTATATTTGCAATTATTTGCTGTTTTTTCACATATCTGTTAGTTGTTTGTGTTTCTTCTTTTGTGAATTGCTGATTGGGTTGTCATCCTTTCAGAAGGAGAACTCGGACCTTCTGGCCAAGACAAGTCTGAGGTGTCCGAGAATCCCGAGGTCCCTAACGAGCCCTCATCCAGCCTCAGGTGTGTACCCTCTCATCCCCAGGTGGCCACTGTGGCCATGCACGCTGCGCTCTGTGCCTTCCTCAGTAGACTTAACGCTTGAGTTGAGTGTTGGGAAATACTTGTACAAAGAAGCAAAAATCATGTATTTAGTTTTCCTGAACCTGAGGTGTAACTAACCACATGTAGAACATTTTAGAGATTTAGGGAAATTCATAATTATGGCTAAATCATGTCATGTTTTGATTACTGATAGTTCTGTTACTACTTTTTGTACCTTAAAATTAATGAAAATATAAGATAAAAGATGGATACTTTTAAACTTGTCAGGTTGGTGGAATGTTCTTAATATCCTGCAGACTGTGTCCTACCCAGCCTGTTGATGGGGGCCTGGAAATTAGTGTTAACATTAACCTGCGTTTTTTTTTGGTCCCCTTTGAAATGTACGAGTGTTTTATCTCCCTGCTTTGGTTTTCCCATATTTGAATTTAGAAGAATGCCTCGGCCTGGGAGTGCGAGACCAGCGCCCCCCCGAGTGAAACGACAGGAGAGCGTGGAGGTGCTCACGACAGACAGGTGGGGCCCTCGTCATCGCGCAGGGCTGGGAGGTGCCCGTGCTGAGAGGTGGGGCAGAGAAGGCAGCAGGTGGTGCTGGGAAGACTTGCTGTCGAGGAAAAGACAGACCAGGTTAGGCCCTGACCTCAGACCGCACGCCAGCCTCACGTTTCAGATGGGTGAGAGAGGAAAACACGTGTATTCGTGCATGTGCAACTAAGTCTTCACAATACCCGCGGAAGTGTATTTCTCTGATCTCTAGGTAGAGGATTTTCTAGGCATGAAAACAATGAGGGGAAAAATAGGAAAAAAAGATTTAAAGGCTTAATTGCACAAAAATTAAAAACAAAATATTGTCAGAAACTCATAAACAGTATAAAGACAGGCCACCGATAGGCCTTTTAAAAGTTTTACAAATCTACCTGTGGAGTAAAGTCCAAAAAAATCAAAACAAAAAAAATAGAAAAATAAAAAGAGGCTGGATCGGAGTGGGTTTCAGATAGAACAGGAGGCAGGAATTGGATACAAGTGTAGACATGTTTTTTGAGTTTTATTGCAAAGGGAAGCAAAGGAATGAGACAGTAGGCAGTGGGAAGGACAGTGTCAAGGGAAGTTATATTTTTTGTTTGTAAGATGAGAGAACTGGCACATTCTTCTGGTGATGGCAGTGATCCAGTGGAGAGGGGGGACTGGTGATGTGGGAGGGGCAGGACGTGGCGGGAATTGTTGGACAGAGTCCCTGAGTGGGCGAGGGGACATGGAGGGGTGGGCCTTAGAGACAACCGAGGAGAGCAGTGTGTGGGTGAAATTCTGGAAAGTTCTCTCTGGTGCTTCCTTTTTCTTAGGAGCCAAGAGTGAGTCTGGGGAAGGAGGAGCAGGAGGTCAGAGGAGAGAGAAGACGGGAAGCCGTTCTCCACCAGAGTGGGCTGGTGGATGGACTGGAGCAGAAATTCTCAGCCAGGGGCCACTCCCACCCCCAGGGGATGCTGGGGACACTGGGGCCATGTCTGGAGACGTTTTGTAGCATCGTGACTGGGGAGGAAGTAGAGGGAAGGTTCTTGGCATCTAGTTGTGGGATTGGAGCTAGGGATGCTGCTAAACATCCTACAGTGCCGGGGGCAGCCCCACCACAGAGAATGATCCAGCCCAGAGGTCCACAGTGTGGCATGCAGAGGCTGGCCTGGAGGAGCAGGCTTGATTGCTGGATACGTCAGGCGCACGTGGTGTCAAGCGACAGGAGTCAGTGGGCTGTGGACTTAGTTCTCCAGCCATGGTCAGCTGCACAGTGCAGGCACCAGGTGGGCAAGGGGTTGGGAAGAATAGGGTACTTGGATTGGAGATTGAGGGCTTGCCGTCAGCAGCAGTGACAAGGTGTGACCCTGGGAGTGTGACTGAGTGATGGATGCAGGAGAACTCAGGGACCCCAGAGCTGAAGGTTTGTGAAAGATCATTTCTCAGTACTCGCGATCCTCAAGAGTTGAGACAGGAGCAGTGTCGGCGGAAGCAGCAGGGAGCCAGGAGTGCAGGGGTGGGGCCTGGGACTGGCAGATGGAGGCAACAATGACGGGGTTGAGGGTGAGAGCTCTGGTTCTCTGAGTATCTCTGACAACATGAGATTCAGAATTGGCAGACTTTTGGGGGAGAATGACCTGGAAGCCACAGTAAGCATAGGGAAGACCCTCCCTCTGGGCCTGGCATAGGAGGGTAGTCTGTCTGTGGGCTGCAGGGAGGCACATCTTCCCTGGGGGCAGACAGGTGGTGGTGGGACGTTAGAGACCGAGGGTGAGGATGGAGAGGGTTTGCGGCTGAGGGAGGACACGTGGCAGAGTGTCTGGAGTTGGGGAGCAGTGGATGTGGGCCATGGTGGGGGTGTACAGAGAGAGTAAGAGACAAAGGAGAAGATGAGATTGGTCCTGGTGGAGGCAAGACAGGCAGTTGTGAGGGTCGGACGGGCCCTGGTGATCAAGTTGAGGACGTTTGGGAGAAGCGGGCATTGTTTCGAGAGCTCATACTCAAGTGCACCGATTCCCTCTTGACCTTGTGCATTGCACTGAAACACGGGAGAAGTTTGGGGGTGGGTGTGTGTGTGTGTGTGTGCGCGTTTGCATGCATGTGTGTGTATACATGTGTGCATGTGTGCTAGAGTGATAGGGAGTGGGGGAGCGGCAAGGGTGTTCAATAGAGCATGGCTGTGTTAAGTTGGTAGGGAAGGAGTAGTGGCAGGAGGGACTGACAGGGAGCCGTGGCATGTTTGGGTCTGGGGCCTGTGGTGGAGGTGCAGGTGTGGTGGGAGAAATGCCTGAGCAGAGGTGGTCTGTGGTGGGGTGACTGTAGGTGGGATGTTCCGGTGTGTGACCACTGGAGGCGTGAGAGAGCCCTTGGATGGAGGCAGTCACCTGGGAGGACCAGGTCAGGGCTCTTGGGCATTGGACTGGCTCAGAGTGATGGCAGGGCCTGGGGGAGAGGAGGTGCATAACTGGGGGTGCTGGGCAGGTTGAAAGGTCAGGGGCAGCAACTAGGAGCCAAATGAGGGGCCTCGAGGAGGCTGCTCTGTTCCCATGTGAGACTGAGGAGCGCAAGTCTGGGGTGGCCCTGGCCAGCGGGGCCCCTGGTGCCCCCCTGCCCTGAGCTTTTTGACTTGGGGGAATAGGCTGTTCCATGTGAGGGACTGCAGGTGGGGGGCTCGTCTGCCAGAGAGCCTGGCCAGGGGAGGGGGGCTCCAAGGGTGATGGTTAGGTAGAGGGCACAGCAAGGCGGGGACTGGCTATGGCCCTGGGGGCTGGACATCACTGGGGTGGGGAGCTGGCAGAGGGTAGTGCTCACAGGGACCCAGGCCTGAGGGGCTTCATTGAGGACACTGTTTCCAGACTTCACCTCTGCTTCCGCCTGTGTTTTGTGATGTTCTAGAGATGGTTGGTGGCCGCACTCTCACGTTACCTCAGGCCCGGTTCCAGACGCATGGGGTTGATGAAAATGTGTGAGCGACATAGCATTTCTAATTTAATCTAATTTCTTTTTATTTAGGACAGGGAGTGGTAAAACCGTCTCAAATGTGATTATAGATTCGCAGAATTCTGACAATGAGGAAGATGATCAGTTTGTGGTGGAGGCTGCCCCCCAGCTCTCTGAGATGTCAGAACTTGAAATGGTGGGTTAACCAGAGTGTGTGTGTTTATAATTACACTTGGACCACATTGGCATTAATCCTCCAGCATTGATTTATGTAGCACAGTTTTCCTCTAAGGTTTCCATTAGTTCTGTACCCTGTTTAACTTTGTCCTTCCTTTGATGAGATCCACGAAAGCATGATTTTGAGAGTTCAGCAAACCTGACCCTCCTTTTTTCCTCTTTCCTTTCCGGCTCAGGTACAAGCGGTGGAGGTGGAGGAAGATGAGAAGCACGGTGAGTACTGGGTGTGTGCACGTCTGTGTCTGCTCTGTGCATGTGCTTTCAGAGGATCCAACACAAATGAGCCTGGTCTGCCCCGTTTTGGTCTGGGGTCTGAATGGCAGTAAACAGGATGCCATGGGCATGATTGCCTGTAGGTGGAGGTTTTATTATGGGAGATGGTGGATGCTGCTGCCCGTCCTTCGAGGACTGGGGAGGGCGCGCAGGACCCAGGAGACCAGCTGTACGCGCTTACGCAGATGGCTCCTTTTCTTACCCGTCCACTTAGATTTGGGATTGGATGACCTCAAGTCATTCCCAAAACGACAGTTCTGTCATATTATTTGTTTTTTCCCCAAGCACAGTGTCTTCTTTTTTTCCAACATTTGTAAAGGCAGACAGAATAGTGTGATGAAGCCCCTGTACCCGATACGCAGCTTCAACAGTGATGGACTCATCTCGTTCTGTCTAAGCCCCCAGGCTGTGTCCCCTCCTCCAGACTGTCTTCAAGCCCTGGACCGCTCAGTCCTTCTGCAAACGTGTATGCACCTCTGAAAGATGAGGGCTCTTTTTAAAAACATAACCATAATTCTATTGTTGTATATAAAAAAGTAATAATTCTTTAATATCTTCAAGCCTTTTTTTTCCAGTTGTTCTGTATATTTTTTCTGCTTTGTTTGAGTCAGAAGCCAAGTAAGGTCCCTGCATTGCCGTCCACTCGCTTGACTCTCAAGTCTCTCTTACCTGGAGGTCCCCTGCCCCCTTTCCCTGTAATTTATTTGTTGGAGAAGCTGGTCAGCTGTCCTTCAGAGTTTCTCACTGTTGGGTGTTGCTTATTAACCCCAGTGTTAAGGTGTTTTTTTTTTGTAAGGAAGGCTCGCCCTGAGCTAATGTCTGCACCAGTCTTCCTCTGTTTTTTGTATGTGGGATGCCTCCACAGCATGGCTGACGAGTGGAGCAGGTCTGCACCTGGGATCCGAACCTGTGAACCTGGGTGGCCAAAGTGGAGCACGTGGAACTTTACCCACTTGGCCCCAGGGCCGGCCGGGAGGTTTTTTCACACATGCCTCTGTTGCTGTAAATTGGTTCTAGAGAGTTGGTGAGGTTCAAGTGTTTTGGGCAAGAATGCCTCATGGGTGGTGTTGGTTCTTTGTCACGTCTGCCGTGTCTCTGCTCACGGTGTCAGCCTGGGTGGGTTATTCACTGAGGGTTGGAGTGGCGATGCTCTCTGCCGTCCTCCGTCTTCCTGCTGCTTTACTGGGGAGCTCCATGGTGCGAGCTCTTCCTTCTCAGGGGCCTGGCCAGCTCACGGCGCAGAGCCTGTGGAAGACGCAGCCCCGACGCTCCATACCGTCCCTTTATTGATCACTTGTCACAGTAGTGACTTTGTTCCTGACACCTGTGAGAGGTGACTAATGAGGGCTTCTGTGTTTTTTTGTTGTTTTGATATCTATATGAAGTCATGGTTTTGTTTGTTTTCTTTTGTTTTACACACTTGATTGTTTCATTTCAGCCCCTCTCAGTTTTTCCTGTCAATGTTCAAATTTCCCCATGTTTGACCAGTGGGCCCTGTCCAAGTTGTCTTCCAGAGGCATTTTCACTCATCCCGGTAGACTTTGCAGCTTCCTTGTTTTCCAGGCTGACAAGATGTTTCAGGCTCACTTTGTATATTTCCTGCCCTGTATCTGAAATCCTCCGTTTCTCCAGGGAGCCTGGCTGTGCATTGCTGCTTGGTTGGTCATTGTTTTTAGGGCTTTTCTTCTATTTTTTTTAATAAGAAAATATGTCCTGAGTTCATATTGGTATTTCCACTTCAGCTTTACAGTTGTAGGATTTTCCCTAAGTTCTTTGATTTTATACAAGCATCTCTATCTCACACTGAAAATCCTGGCTCCTGGCCCCAACTGCTTGTTTGCTCTATCCCACAGTGTGTGCACACAGCAATTTTAGGGCACCACCTCCTGATGTTAACAAGCGTGGTCACTGAAAACACTTCAGGACTTTTTCGGTCGGTCTGTTTGTTTGTTCTTAGCGTATATCCCACTAAGGATGTCAGCCGATTACTCTCTTTTAAAGTTATGAAATAATTCTTCTCCATTAGGCGATGCTTGCCAATTAGGTTTATTAGTTTCATTTTGGTTTCAGTTTTTAGGCATTGAAAGTTTTGATTTAATTTTGTTTTCTTTCTGTAAAATATTCACATTTCCAAGGTCAATGGTATGTTCAGAGATATGAGGCTTCGATCCCTGCCTTCTCCACCTGTTACTCTCCCCCCCCCGTAGGTAACAGTAAAAAATATGACTTCTACTTCCATTTAAAAAAAATATGTAAGTAAGTGTGTATGTATCAATATCTGTACTTCTCCATCTTGCTTTTTACCTTGACAGCAAATGCTGGCGTTCATTCCATAGCAATGTAGAGAAACAGTCTCCCTTCCTGTTTGTAGCTGCATCACCCTCCACTGTGTGGATGCACCAGAGTTTATTCAGCCAGTTTCATATTGATGGGTAAAACAATATTTTAAAGAAAGTGATTTTTCATATGATATTTAGTCCATGAGTAATCCCTTTTTTTTTTAAAGAAGTTGATGACACTTGCCCCAATATAAAAGAAGTATTAGTACTTAGAAGCGATTCTGTCTCTTGTAGACTATTTATCACATAAAGATTATTTGAAGCTGTTTTCAATGTAGAAAGAGGAAGAATAAGAACTTGATTTTCTTCCCATCCCTCCACCCATTTAGACCATAGTAGTTTTTTAGGGCAGAGAATAACTTTAACATAAAACCACTGATTTTCAACAGGAGGACTTGTCAAAAAAATTCTGGAGACGAAGAAAGATTATGAGAAGTTGCAGCAGCCACCCAAACCTGGAGAGAAGGTAACAGAATGGTTTCTTTGGACACTGGTGTCTCAGCAGTCTGCTTTACACATTCACACTTTTGAGATGACAGGCATCTTTCAAATATGTGATTATCATATTTAAAAGTCCCCGAGCCGGCCGGCCCCCTTCTTGGGAGGATAGAAAATTCAGGGCTTTTTCAGTGTGATGTTGCCTCCTGGACCCCATCCGGTCCTGCCCTGGGTGGAGCAGCGGCCTGGCTTAGGGGCTCAGGAGTCGGGGCCAGAGGCCTGTTCCCTGACCCCACAGCTGTCCCCGTCCCACCTCGTCCATCCCTTCTCCCTGCCTGCAGAGTGGGCAGGCTGGCGCCTGGCCCGGCTGATTGCACGGTAAGAGAGGGGGAAGTCCTCAAGCCTGGCTTTCAGATACGGTGCTGTTTGGCCTCCCAGCAGCCTTCCTTACAGCTGTGGCATGTGGTTTCGTTGGGTCCCATGGCCTCCCGCCAGCCACTGCCCTTGGGCATGTTACCTGGGGTGATTACCTGCAGGCCAGGTAGTGTGCCCCAAATGCCACAGCGAGATTTCTGTTATAGCTGCTTTTATAAAAAAGAATAAATCTTCATTTATTGTTTTAATAACAGAAAGAAGTTTCTTGGATGATCAGTTAGCAGCAGCAGCCAGCAATTTCAATAAGTTTTATACCCCCCCTCCTTGAACTAATGGTTATTTGTTTTAGATAATTCTGCTTAAAATGTCCTGGTTTGTCAGAAGACCTGGCCTGAAATAGCCCACGAGGAGAACTGTGCGGTCGAGCCCAGCATTAGAGGGAGCCCTTGCACAGCAGCAGCAGGACCGCAGTGTTGCCCAGGCCCTGCTCACGCTGACGGCCTGCTGTTCGCTCTTCTGAAAGAGAAAGCTCTCTGCGTCTGTTGTCTATTGCTGTGGAATTTTAATATGTCTTGGTCCTTTCACATGCCTGAGGAGTTGTCCCGGGGTCCCTGGCGAGCTCTGTGCCTCCAGGCTGTTAGTGTAGGTACCCTTTGAAGCTTCAGTTGGTTTGAATTTTATAGCCGTGTTTTTTATGCAGAGCACACTGGGCCTGTGTTTCAAAGTTTCCTCTGAAGGGTAAATTTCAGAGTAGTGGATCTTTTGACTTTAGAAGATAAAGGGAAACATGTCCTGGTTTGGTGGACATTTGCTGCTTTAAAACAGTAAATGTTTCAGAGTCATGGGTGGCGTGTTGACGGTTGAGTAGGGAACCCTCAGCAGGCTCCTTGCCCCGTTTTCTCTAGTGTGTTCGCACACATCAGATTTCATGTAGCTTATTAAATGTCTTCTAAAAACATCTTCATTAGGTTTTTTAAAATAGAAGAAATTAAAATGCACAGGAGCAGTCCTTTCTGTCTGTGCAGCAGTCCCGTTCTCCCTAGGGCCACTGCTCAGGTGCGTTCGGCGTGGCCCTCGCTTCCACTTCTGTTTGGCGCTGTTGTGTGAGTCCTTATGTTGTCCTGTTGGTGTGTTTTGCACGCTGCTTTCTTCAGGCAGCGTTGTGTTCCTGAAACTCTCCCCGTTTTGGTAGCTGTAGGTGTGGTTGGTTCGTTTTAGTTGACTGGTGTTCCATTATTTGTTTACTGATCCCTTCACTGGGTTAGGGTCCTTCAGCCTCTCACTGTTGTGGGCAGTCTTTCGCAGTGCTTCCCTGGGCTCCTCTGTGCGTCTCCTGGCACACAGGAGCCACCGGCTCTGAGCAGTGGTCAGCCAGCGTGCGCCAGAAGGGCCAGGCAGTCAGCGTTTCAGGCCTGTGAGCCGCGCAGTCTTTGCTGCAGCTTCTCAACGTGCCGACCTAGCCTGAAAGCAGCGTAGCATAGACAACAGTCGACGAGTGTGCGTGACTGTTCTGGTAAAACTTCCTTCACGACAGCAGGACCTGGCCTGGGACTATTGTTTGCAGCCCTGGTAAGTGTCTGTGCCCAGACTTAGAGGTGCGTTCAGAGCTTCCATTTCACCAGGTGCTGCCAGATTACCCCTCATGGTGGCCGTGCCGCTGTACTCTCCGGGTGGGGGGGGGGGTCTGTCTCCACACAGCTGTGCCAGCCAAAGTCAACACGGTGAAGATTCCCATTGCCCTCAAAATGGCCTGTGCCCTTCGGAATCCACCCCCTCCTCTCCCCATCCCTCCCCCGCCAAGTTCCCCACAACCACTCGTCTGCTTTTTGTTCCTGAGCTTTGGTTTGCATGTCCTGGAATTGTCTGTGGGTGGCATCGTGTGGTGTGCACTCTGTTTCAGTCTGGCTGCTTTCATGCGTCGTCATTCCTGGCATCCCTGTTGCGGCCCGTGTCAACAGTGGGTTCCCTTTTACTGCTGAGCGGTAGGCGTCGTATGGATATACCACGGCGTGTTTACCTGTTCACGGGCTAGTGACCGTTGCGTTGTTTCTGACACTATCGCGTATGAAGCTGTGGTGCACGTTCGTGTGCAAGTCTTCGTGTGAACAAGCGCTGTCCTTCCTTTGGGCAGATACTCAGGAGCGGGGCTGCTGGGCCCTTTGTAAGCGTGTGTTTACTTTTCACGAAACTGCCAAACTCTGTTCCATCGTGGGTGTACCGTTTTACCTTCCAGCTAGCGGGGTGTGAGAGTTCCAGTTCCTCCATGTTCTCATCAACACTCGGGATGGTTCGGCGATTTAATTTTTTGTGGTTTTAATTTGCATTTCCGTAGTGGTTAATGATGATTTTGTCACTGTTGCTGATTTTCCTCCTCTTACTGTTTTCTTTGTATTGAAGTCTTAATGTTGCTGCCTTTTCTCTTCTCGCAAACGAGTCCTTTCTGTTTGTTTTACCAAGTCAGTTTCTTTAGTGGGTATATTCCATTTTTCTGTTTCTTTTTGAGTTTCTTTTGGTAATAAATATTCGAATGTCAGGATTAGGTTTACTTGTGAGTGAAGGAAAGATCTAAAGCAGTAGTGGCTTAAAGGAGGTAGAAAGTGCTTCAACTTCTGAGTCAGAGTCTGGAGGTGGCACTGACCCAGAGGCCTTCTGCCTCATTCTTCCACACGCGTGACCTCTGTGCCTCAGGGCACTGCATGGGCCAGAAAGGCTGCCCCAGTTCCAGCCTTCAGGACTGCATTCCAGACAGCAGGAAGGAGGAGAAGGGCACATCCCTTCTCTTTTAGGCCATTTATTGGAAATTGTGTATACCACTTCCACTTACGTTATATTGACCCGATCTTTGTCACTAAGGGGACCATGAAGTGAAATCTTTGTTCCAGGCATCAGTTTGCTTAGCTGAGAATAAAGGCTTCCATTAATACAGACTAGAACTTGCCAGATTTTCTCACTGCCTGGCACACTCAGAAAATGATGGTATTTGGAAGGCACGTGGGCAAGTGGAGGAGGCTGCCTGCCTGGCTAGGAGCCGAGGGTTTCTGGATCAGCACAGCTACCACATATGGGCAGCACACGGTGCGGGAAGCTCTGCTGTCGGAGGGGATCAGAACTGGGGGCTGACGAGCAGTCTGCTCCACAGTGTTTCTCTAGGAAATTGTTGATTTCATTCACCTTTTACAAAGTCATGGCAGGGGATGTTTCAAGTATACCTCTATGATTTAAAAAATGTGCCTATAGTTTTCCTTTCTTCCCAGAAATTTTGTCTTTTTTTTTCTTTGTTGAGAGTTTGAAAAAACTATTGAAATGGACACCCTCTAGCAAAGAATCAACTTTTGATTTTGTAATGTCACTGTTGTTTTCATTTCATTGATGTCTGTGCTTTATTTTTCCTCTTAATTTCTTTGTTTACTTTTTCTGGCCTCAGGTTAAACATGTAGCTCATTTATTTTTAGTTTTTGTCATTTTAAACATAAATATATTTAAGACTATACATCTCCCTTTAAGCTTTATCCTTGAATTTTAAATTCCTTAAATATTAAATTAATATTAATATTAAAAATTCCTTGAGTTGTAATAGGAATTACTTTGTTGTTATTTCTTCCTTAACACATGAACTGTTAAGGTCTGATTTTTAGCTTTCAAACATGAGAGTTTTTAAAGTCTTTTTATTGACAATATCTAATATAATTGCATGTTCAAAAATATGGTCTGTATGATATCGATTATTTGGAATCGAGACCTTCTTCGTGGCCTAGTTTGTGGTCGGTTTTCATAACTGTTTCAGATTGCTTGCAGAGCGTGTCTGCTTTCTGTGTTTTGGTCCAGGCTCCGATGCACCCATGCTGATTTCATGGGGAGGCAACTGTAAGAGTGTGTACCTCTCAAAGCACGTGGCCTGTGTCTGTGTATCATTATTGTCGATTCATATGTTAACCATAATATGAATCTCTTACCTTTTCTCCGTCATTCAAAAATTCAAATAGTAGATGTTTTCTCTGCTTTGACATAAATTATAGTAAGCCCTTAGTTTCTATACTTTGTATTTTTTTTTGAGGGAGCATTTTTTTCAATGCTGAGGAAATACATATTTGTAATCTGGGCATCTCTCCAGCCTGTCTTTGAAGTTCAGTGGGAAGAAAAGCCATTTCTTATTGTACTAATAGACTTGAATAATACATTATAGAATAAATATGTGAATCAGATTGCTGGGAGCATTTTCCTCATTATCCTGACTTATTTGCTCTCTTTTCAAGAGGAAATATAAACTCTTTAATAGTAAGATATTAGTTCATGCCAGCAATTTTTCCTTCAGATTTATGATTTAAGTTTTTGAAAAACAACCAGAAAAGCAGTTTTATTACAGTGTTTCTTATGCTTTAAAAATACTTGCTTTTTAAACTTTATAGATGAAGATGCTTTAGAGTAATAGCCAGCGATTTCAAAGATGGTTCACTTAAAGGGCCCCTTAAATATTTCTCCCTCCTGCTTCTTCAGTCTCCTGCTGCGTCATCTTCTCTTTCTCTTTTCTTTTTTTTCATTTTGTATCTGTTCTAACTGAATGTAAATTTTGGATGCTTTTTCTTTTCACTCGAATCCTTTATTTGAAAATAGACTCAGAGTGTCTCTCTTTGTAGACTTCTTTCTCTTTCAGTTCGCTTGAAGTTTCTGTGGTTTTGCTCTCATCACCATCTCGCTCAGGTGAACTGAGTGCCCGAGACCACTCGTCTCTTCAGATGAGAAGTTGAGTCTGTCGCACGTGTGCTTTCACTGCCCTCCCGAAGGAAGGCTGTGAGAAGGGTCTAAAGCAGCACCGGCTGTGCACAGGGATCGGGGGTGACTGTCTTAAAGAAGCGTTTACTTGGAAATAGAAGAACTTGTGTCTTAACACCTCTTGACCGATAAAATGACCTCCTCATAAACGTGTCACGTTAGAATTAAGTAGTACGTAGCAAATAGTGGTTAGCTAATTCTTACATGAAAGTCCGGGATTTCAGTCTTCTCCTTTACTTTGGCGATCTGAATAGATCTTAAAGTTACTTCTTATTTTGGTAGCTAGATGGTGCAGTTTCGTCACAAATATTTTAAAACCTGTTAGAAAAATGCTATTCAGAATCCCCACTTAACTGAAATTCTGCACCCAGTAGAAGTATTTTTAGTTTGGATGTTTGTGGTCCTAGTATTATTGGATGTTCTGCTAGGAATATTATTTCCACTTAAATTGCTGTGAAAAAAATAAAAGGGAACACATGCTGTACTATTTCCTCACAGAGAGACTTTAAGAGCTAAAGTTATTTATGGGAGTTACTGAAATTGATTTTAATCATGAGAAGTTATGGATTTGTGGTTTTTTTTTTTTTTTTTTTTTTTTTTTTAAGGAATAAGGTGATAGTTTTATGTTCCCAGGTAATGCAGTGTCTTCCAGTGTGCAGGCTTGGGATTTTAGGTTTTGGATATAAAATTAAATTGCCAACCCCAAATTATCATGTAAAAATCAGATACCAACAGTATCACTTAAAAATATTTACAGAGATATGCCCTGATATATTATAGACCATGAAAATGGTATGGAAATGGCTAAACAGTGCATGTGTGTGAACTTTGTGAAGGTAATTATGAGGAAATAGGACTTCTCTGTATAGATGAAGTTCATGATACAGATAAAGTAACAGAGGACTTTACCTGAAGAAAATAGATATTTGACTTAAGAAAATTGCATTCTTAAAACGTGATTGGCTATAGTCTTACATACGTTTCCAAACTGAATGGTCATCATCTTCTGAGTAACGTCTGTACTCAGTGAATGTAAGGATTTTATTTTTACTCAAAATGTCGATTTAAACTTCATATCATATTATATCCATCACTTCTCTAGATTTTAGTTAAGGCTCAATAAGTCGTTTTGGCCTTCATTCCATCAATACCTTGTTCTTTGCTTTTCATAAAAAATCTCTTCAGTTTGATTGATTGACAGCCTGAGTCTGTAGGTGTAAATTCAGTTACCCGGAGTATAGACGCTGGTGTTTAAATATATTCACTGTGACGCATCAATGAATGTAAGAGGGAGCAATGTTATATTAGCCACAGGATAAAAATCAGTACGAATTCAGATTGAATTTAGTCAAATTGGCTGTAAAAAGTGGGTGAAGCTCAGGGGACAGAAGTGTAGGAGTTTGTCTGGAGAGCAGCGAGTAGGAAAATGAAGGGGCCGTCCTCACACGCTGCAGGAGCCCTGCTGCCCGGCGGCTGTGGGCTCATCGACCGGGAGGCACGATGCGCGGCTACTGACTGAAGAGTCACTCTCACTAGTTTGAAGAGGTGTGAGGACTTTAGAAACTGCCCGGTGAGGCATCATGAAATTGTTAGAAAGGAAAAAAGGAACATTAGAAATCGGGGCTCACAAAGGAGGCTGACAGATGGTCTGCTGAGCCCACGGGGCTGCGGGGCCTGCCTCGGTCCTGCTGGCGCCCGGCTGCCTCGCTCCTCCTCTGCACGGAGCAGCATCGCCGGGCTGGGTCCTCAGCTGTGCCTGCTTTCCCAGGTGGCCCAGGGTTCCACAGCGACGGCAGTCAGGACGGCCGTGCGGCTCTAGTCTCTGGGCCGCGTTTCCCCGGCACCACCTCCCGGAATCTCCCCGCAGCCCGGAGGCCCTGCTGCGGAAATGGAGGGTCGTGGTGGGGGGTGGTGGTCTGAGTACCGTGCCGCGGTCTCACACCCCGGGCCTGGGTCCCAGCTCTTCTCTGGCTCCTGAGTACAGGATCCTAACACGGGAGGGTGCGCAGGCTGCGTGGGGACAGCAGGCGCATCTCACATTCACAGGATCCCCACGCATTGCAGGACCCACAGCCCATCATGTGTGGAGCAGGCGCCTGGTTGAATTCTCTCGGCTTTAGGTCCAGCGGCTTGTTTCCAGAACTGTTGTAATCCTGAAATTCCCTATTTCTGTGGCTTCACTTTAAACAAAGAAATGTATTTCCTGGTAACTTTTTTTCTTAGTCTTAGCTATTTTTGTCCTTTCTAAAACACACCCATTTGTGCTGTTTTAAGTGAGAAACACTTTCATTTTGTTTTTGTGGTCTCCATCTCCTCATTGTTCCTGTCAGTCTGCTTCCAGCGAAGCACTGTTGCCGGAGGAACGGGACGTGGTTAAACGAATTAGGTTTTCTTGGGTTTTAATTTATTCTCAGTAAAACGGGCTCAGAAGGGACTGAGATGGATGCAACAATGGCACACCTTTGTTACTTTTCTCTGGGCTATGGGTTGTAAGGGGTATTTTAAAGAAAACTGAAACTTTGGCATTAAAATACTTTGATTTCCTACTTGCAGCAGCAGGGCAGGTATAGTTTTTCACACCGGAGCACTGTCAAGGTTTTCTGCTCAAAATCTCCAAACCCTTCCTTCTGGCAGAAGACCCCTCCCTGCCAGGCAGGACCCCTTCAGTGACTAATAAAGACCTTGGTAATCCTTGTCACAGAGGCCAGGACTTGTGACATGTCAGGGTTTTGCTACATAAGCTTTCAACTTGAGGGTATATACTTACCTCCTCTATTGGAAAAAAAGATGTTCAAGTAGAAATGTGTTTATTTTAGACGTTAACTTATTTATAAATATAGTCATGAGTCACTTAACAATGGGGTTATGTTCTGAGAAGTGCATCATTAGGTGATTTCTTTGTTGTGTGAACATCGCAGACTGTGCTTACGCAACCTAGATGGTGTAGCCTGCTGCACACCTATGCTACGGGGTACTGATCATATGGGACCACCGTCACGTATGTGGTCCGTCGTTGAGCAGACGTTGTGTGGCACAAGACTGTAAAATGCACTGTGTCTTAGTACTCCTACACGGACACTCCATGTTACAAACAACATGTATTATAAAAGTTTTATTTGTTGGGTTTTGAAACTCAGGATTAATTTCCATTTATCAATATTTTGGGTACTGATTAGGTTTCCAGATAGCTTAAAAAAGCTTTATTGTACTACAAGTAGAGTTCATTTGCAGTGAAAAATAATAGAAAATAATGTAATAGTGGCAACTAAACAAAGCAAATTAAGTAAATACTTTTAAACAACTTTAAAAGCTATGTTTTTTTAAAGATTGGCACCTGAGCTAACAACTGTTGCCAATCTTTTTTTTTTCTTCTCCCCAAAGCCTCCCAGTACATAGTTGTATATTCTAGTTGTGGGTCCTTCTAGTTGTGGCATGTGGGACACCGCCTCAGCATGGCCTGATGGGTGGTGCCGTGTCCGTGCCAGGGATCCGAACCAGCGAAACCCCAGGCCGCTGAAGCAGAGCATGTGAACTTAACCACTTGGCCACAGGGCCGACCCCTAAAAGCTATTTTTGAAGAAAAGCAGATTTATTAGCAGGTCAAACATTTAAAATTGTGAGGGGCACTTTTGAGAACTTTCAGATCTTCAGTGATTCCAGATTGTGACATTTAAGGTAGAAATGGAGCCTGTTTCCTGTCCGCCTTTCAGAGTCTGTCCCGCTCTGCTCCTCTTCAGTGCACTCTTGGTTCAGTGTTCTGACCTCAGGTCGGGGAGGCCACTCGGATCCTGGGGAAGGAGACTTCTCCGATTGCCTGTCCTGGGGGTGGCAGCAGAATCATAACGTGCCCAGTGTTGGGTGAGCTTCCGTTAGGCCCTGAGCCCTGGGCCACACATCTGGGTATGTTGCTGCAGTTAATTCCTGCAGTAATCTTACACTTAGAGAAAACTCACAGGTACAATACAGAGACGTTTTTCCCCTTGTACTGTTTGAGAACAAATTGTCGACATCACTCTTGAATACTGAGTAATTCCTACAAATGGGGACATTCCACATCCCTGCACCAGGACCACCCGAACTAGGAAATGGCCACTGCAACATTTTTACCATCTAATCCTGCCCTGCCTGAGTTTCCCCAGCCCTCACTGCGGCCTCTGAGCACTTGACAAGCGGCTCGTCTGAGCTGAAACTACTGTAAGTGAAAACAGACAGTGGATTTCGAAGACTTAGAGGGAAAACGAGAATATAAAATATCTCATTAGTAATTTTTATGTTGACTACATGTTGAAACAGTGTTTTAGATATATTGAATTAAAGTTTATTGAAATGAATTTTACCTTTTTTTTTACTTTTTGAATGAAACTAGTAGAAAATGTGAAATTATGTATGTGACTCACAGGCTTCTATTGGGCAGCATTGGCATGGACAAGCTGAATTAAAACTGAGCATTAAAACCGGTTAAGCAAATAGAATTCTAGTCATAGGTCCTTCTGGTTCTGCTATGTGGGACGCTTCCTCAGCATGGCTTGATCAGTAGTGCCAGGTCCACGCCCAGGATCCAAACTGGCGAAACCCTGGGCCACTGAAGTGAAATGTGTGAACTTAACCACTCGGCCACAGGGTGTCTGTAAGTCTCTGTCTTTTGATTGGAGAATTTAATCCATTTACATTTAGAGTAATTATTGATAGGTGAGGACTTACTAACCATCTTATTGTTATCTGGCTATTTTGTAGGTCCCCTGGTTCCTGTCTTTTTTCTCTTTCTGTCTTCTTTTGTGAATTGATGATTTTTCCATAGTGATATGGTTGGATTCCCTTCTCTTTATCTTTTGTGAATTTACCAGAGGTTTTGGTCTGTGGTTACCATGAGGCTTACACATGTCATTGTATAGATGTAATAGTCTGTTTTATACTGGTGGCAGCTTAACTTCAGTTGCATACAACAACTCTACCCTTTTACTCCCCCTTTGTATGTTTTTGATGTCACAGTTCACCTCTTTTTATATTGTGTATTCATTAATAAATTATGGTAGCTAAAGTTGTTAATACTTTTGTCCTTTAACCTTTATACTAGAGTTAAGCGGTTAACACCACGCCATATTACAATAGAATCAGAGTATTTTGAATTTGACTGTATACTTACCTTTACCAGTGTGTTGTATATTTTCATCTGTCTTCATGCTGCTAATTAGCATCCTTTAATTTCAGCCTGCAGAACTCCTTTCGGCACTGCTTGTAAGGCAGGTGCAGTGGCTTCTGTCTGTCTGGGAGAGTCTTTCTCTCTCCTCCATCTCTGAAGGAGAGCTTTGCAGGGTAGAGGGTTCTTGGGTGGCACTTTTTTCCTTTCAGCACTTCGAGTACATCATCCTGCTGTCTCCTGGCCTGGAAGGTTTCCGCTGAGAAATCTACTCTTAGCCTTATGTGGATTCCCTTGTAAGGGACAAACTGCTTTTCTCTTGCTGCTTTTATGATTCTCTCTTTCTCCTTGATTTTTGACGGTTTTAGTATCGTGTGTCTTGGAGATCTCCTTAAGTTGAGTTTGTTTGGTGAACTATGAGCTTCATGAACTTGGATATCCGAATCTCTCCCCAGATTTGGGAAGTTTTTAGCCATTCTTTCTTTCTTCTTCTTCTTTTTTTTTGGTAAGGAATATTGGCCCTGAGCTAACATCTCTTGCCAGTCTTTCTCTTTTTGCTTGAGGAAGATTGTCACTGAGCTAACATCTGTGCCAATCTTCCTCTATTTTATGTGGGATGCTGCCACAGTGTGGCTTTGTGAGCGGTGTGTAGGTCTGTGCCCAGAACCTGAACCTGTGCACCCTGGGCTGCCGGAGCGGAGCATGTGAACCCAGCCACTATGCCACCAGGCTGCCCCAGCCATTATTTCTTTAAATAAGCTTTCTGCTCCCTTTTCCCTCTCCTCTTCTGGAATGCCAGTAATTCACATATCACTTCTCTGTCCCTTAGGTCACATAGGCTTTCTTCCCTCTTTTTCATTCTTTCTTCCCTCCGACAGGTGATTTCAAAGGTCTTGCCTTCTATTTCACAGATTCTTTCCCCTGCTTGATCCATTCTGTTGTTGGTGCTCTCTAGATGCATTTTTCATTTCATTCATTGTCTTCTTCAGCTCCAGAATTTCTGTTTGGTTCTTTTTATGATTTCTGTCTCCTGTTTAAGCTCATTTTTTTCATGTATTATTTTCCTGATTTGTTGAATTGTTTCTCTGTGCTCGCTTATAGCTCATTGACCTCCCTTAAAAGTTCTTTTGAATTCTTCACTGGGTGAATCGCAGAGCCTGCTGTCTTTGGGGTTGGTTCCTGGAAGACTGTTGTGGTCCCTTGGTGGGGTCACGTTCCTTTGATTTTTCATGCTCCTTGAGGTTTTGTGTTGCTGTCTTCACACTTGAAGTGGCGGTCATCTGCTCCAGTCTTCACTGACTGACTTGGGAGAGAAACGCCTTCCATCGGCCCTGCTAGGGATTCTGAGTCTTTCTCAGGCCTTCTGTGCTTACCCCCGCTCCACACTTCTTGTTCCCTCTTGTGGCAGAATTCCTAAGCTCGCGTGCCTTCTCTTTGTCCTGCAGTATGCCAGGCCGGGTGCTCACAGCCTCCCTTGTGCTTCCCCGAGGCCAGAGTGGAGCTCAAATTTGTGGTCTCTCCCTGGCCTGCAGATTTGAGTTGGCTTTCTTCACGTACTCACAAGCCGTCTGTCACAGCTCGCTCTCGCTGCTGTCAGGAGTGCGCTCAGAGAGCCAGCCAAGGTTGGGGGTGTGGGTGAGGCGTGCTGAGTGCTGGGTACCTGTGAGCGAGGCGTCCCCAGCCTCAGGTTGGGGGTGTGTGGGTGAGGCATGCTGAGCACTGGGTACCCGTGAGCGAGGCATCCCCAGCCTCAGGTTGGGGGATGTGGGTGAGGTGTGCTGAGCGCCGGGTACCTGTGAGCGAGGCGTCCCCAGCCTCAGGTTGGGGGGTGTGGGTGAGGCGTGCTGAGTGCTGGGGTACCCGTGAGTGAGGCGTCCCCAGCCGCAGGTTGGGGTGTGTGGGTGAGGCGTCCCCAGCAGCTTGTAGGTGGATTTCTTGATGGAGTCCCCAGTGCACATAGTGGGATCTGTGTCCCTTTGATGCCCTCCGAGAGTCCTGTGTGCTGCTCTCCCAGCCAGTCCCCAGTCACGCAGCACAAGACTCAGTCCTCTGAATGGAGCGCGAGAGAGATGGGCCTCTTTGGCAGCATCCCGCTCAGCTGGGAAGCCGGGTGCTCACTCACAAACTCTTACTTTCTCCTGTGGGAGAAGTCATGGGCCAGGATCTCTCGTGGCCCTATGCTGTGCCACCTTAGGGGATGGGAGACATGGGTAAAGTCAAACTCTTCCTCTTCTGCTCTCCCATGCGTCCAGACTCGTATGTTTTTGTTCCAGTGACGTGCTGGAACTTCCCACTGGAAACCTGGCCACCCACAGAGGCTCTGATCTGTGGGCGACGGTCTAAGGCAGTGTTCTCCAGAAGCTCCTGGAGTCTGGCGCTCAGTGCCTGCAGATTCCAGCGTGTCAGCTGCCCTGCAGTGGATTCTCCCCTCCTCGGCTCAGTGGCACCCTTGTGCTTTGTGCCACGGTGTGAAGATTGTCCCCACGCAGAGAGCTGGGGCGAGGCGGGCCTGGACTCCTGAGTGTCTCTTCTCTGAGGCTCTCGGTCGTATGCTGCCTGAGAACAGTTGCTTCTGATATTTTGTTCTTTCTTACGGTTGTTTCCTAGTTTGGTTCCAGTTTTTCCATTCTGGCCAGAACCTACTTAGTGTATTTTAAAAGAATTACAGAATCCTAAAAATCTGTATCTAGAATAGATTTTAGGGATTTAAACAAAGATAAAGAAATATAAGAACAAAAGTTTATGGTTAGGAATTACTAATCTTACATTTTTTTCTAAAGCATATATTTTATTTTATAATTGATAGTGAAATAGAATATATTCTAGGGTTGAGAACTCTATTCTCTGTTAGATAAATATATTTTTGCTTATTTCCTTTCATCGTCAGTGTTTATTCTTCATTTGTGCTGCCAGGAAAGAGTCCAGGAATTGAATTTCAGTTATAAAAATTCAAGTCAGTTGTTGGAGCACCCTTTAAATGTGTCTTACGTATCTTGCATTGAACCAAGAAATTATTCTTGAATCAAATAAAATCACTAGTAAGTGTGTTCTCTTAAGAATAAAGAGCACATATAAAACTCGACATCTGTAACAACTAAAAACTTGTAGTGAAACAGGACTAGAAAGATACTTCCTTACCACGAGAGAGTACCTGCTCGAGCAGTCAGCGACCTGCACAGCCGTGAGTGGCTGCAGGCGTCTCCACCAAATTCAGGAACAAGGGTGTGAAACGTAACCGTTTGGATATTCTGGAGGTTCTAGCTGGTGCAAAAAGGAATGAGGTTTAATTCTGGGAGGAAGGAGCCAGGATCATCACGATTTGGAGATGACAGCAGTCTACTAAGTAAATCATCCCCCTGCAAAGTTAACCGTTAGAAAAACATTTGTAAGATGGCCAGGAACAAAATAAACATAGGAGAGTCAGTGTTTTCCCTATATGTCAGCAATAGTTGGAAACAATGAGTGTAATGTTCCCCTCCAGAACTGGAAACAAAAATGTAACTTAGCAAGGCATGCATTTTATCACGAAATTTATAGTAACTGTATTGAGAAGCCACAGGATTTTACCAGGAAGTGTAAAAGGTCTGGAAAAAGTTGAGAGAGACATTGTGTTTCTGGATAGGAAACTCAATATTATAGAGACATCATTTCCCTCAAATTAATTTATAAATTTAATGCAATTCCAGTAAATACTCAATGGATGTTTTGGAACTTGGCAAAGAGCAGTCTGACATTCTTATGGAGAATAAATAGATGGACTAGCCTTTCATAAAAATGTTTGAAAGGGTCGGGTTCAGGCCAGTGATGTCATATTCTTAACTTACGTTCAGCCGAGTAGAGAAGGGGTCGTTTTAGCTGAGACTTTGAGAGCTGTGTTTCCTGTTGCCCGCTTGCTCTGTTCATGTCGGTTTGATCACCTCTGTGTGATAGGATGATTTTTTAAATATTTCCATTTTAAGATCAGTCAGAAAGGCAAATGTAAAGATGTGTCTTCTCTATTCTGTGCGTTGACCTTTTGCTTCAGCCACAGTGACCCACTGAGTCTCAGGCCAGGCCTCCGGACTCTCACTTTGTGCCGACTTCCCAGAGTTCCTCGTTCCTCTGCAGGGACACTAATGTTTGCAGAAGCGGCTAACATTGCATGATATTTTGCTCTGTACCAGGTGCTGGAAGGTGCCTTATTCATTTCTCCTCCTGTAGAAGCTTACCAATGGGTTATTCTTGGTTTAGACAATAATAATTACAACAATCGCTAACATTTATGGAGCACTTACTGTGACTAAGGAATTGCATATGTCACTTTGCTTAATATTCACAGTATTTCTGAGATAGGTGTTATCCCCATTCTCTAGGTTAGGAAACTGAGGCACAGAAGTTATCTTGTCCAGGATTACGTGGACAGTAAGTCGCAGAGGTAGGACGTCACCCCAGATCTGTGTGGCCCCAGCCTGGGCAGTTAACCTCCCGTGCGTAGCTTCTCATACACGAGAGCTTTCTGAAGGCTTCCTGCTCATGTCTCTTTCTTACCTGCAGTTGCTGCAACGAGCAGATTTTATCCCCTGGGAGGTTTTCCTGGCGGCACGTTGCTGTGGCCGTTTTCTGTCTGCTGCCCATGAAGGAGTTTAGTGGTTGTTACCTGCAGCTGTCAGATGGCAGGAACAAACAGGAGCTTGTGCTCTCTTATACATGTAGAAATAAAATATTGGTTTATGAAAAATATTTGATGTAAATTCCTAGGGTCATTTTGGAAAAAACTGTTTGACATCATGTCACAAAGTTGAAGGTCTATGTACCCTTTGACCCAGTGGTGCCACTTGTCATTGCATATCCCGGAGAATCCTGTGCTTGTTTGTGCTGGGATGTGTATAAGGTTATTCAGAGCTGTGTTGTTCGTAATAGCTCCAGACCAAAAGAACCCAAATGTCCATCAGCAGTAGAGTGGATGAATAGATCATAACATATTCATATAATGAAATACCGCTCAGCGATGCAAATGAACAGAGTACACGTGCTTGTAACTGCATGCTTCATTTTTAAACATGGTGCTGAGCAAAAGAGGCATGCACACGGGTGTGGACTGCGTGATTCCATTTGTCCTGTACCAGTGAGACCAGCAGGCAGGTAACACACAGCAGAGCTGGGTACAGACAGACCCGGGACTTGATCAGCACGGAGGGCAGCCTGTGGTGACGTCGGGCTTCGGGGACCCTGGCGGGGTTTGCTTTCCTGACCCAGGGAAAGGCTGCAGGTGTCACCTTATCGTTTTGTTCCACCGTACATTTACGTTGTCTGTGCTTTCTGTACGTACGTAAAAAGGTTAAAGTATTTGATTACAGACTGTTTTACTGTGCGTGCAGGGGATGTGGTCGGACCCACGAGCGATGAAGGTGTGGTTGTCACAGAAGGTGGTGATGGAATGAGCACTCGGAATGGTTGCTCTGTTGGTCTCTGCTTTTCTCTTGTGACTGGGATGCAGGCGTTCCTCAGTTTGTGAGGAAAAGGAGCTTTTGACAGGTTGGATAGAGATCAGTGTCTGAGGTCGCGTCGCAGTCTGTTGTTTAGAGCAAATGCTTACATTCTCATTTATTATCCCTCCCCTCAATGGATCGGCCTTTGTTTGTTGGGTCTGCTTGATATGGGGGAGCGCCCCCCTCAGGCGTGTGCGACCCTCAGGTGCAGCCGCAGGGCGGAGAGCAGGTGCGGACGCCACCAGCTCTCCCGTGCACCCCAGACCCTGCTTCGAGAAGGCTTCCGGCAGCATGTGAGGCTCAGGCTTCTAAGTACTTTTAGAAAGAGTACTTTCTTCTGAAGCATTGCAGTTGAAATTTAAAAAAGCAAATCTCTCAGGTCAATGGTTTTTATTCGTATGCCCTAAATGATTGTAAATTTAAAAATAACCAGAAACACAAATGCCCACATTTCTGGGGACAAGTGTGTGTGTGGTAAATGCAAATAATTTTAAGTCCCAAAAGTAACTATTCACTTGAAAAATCTTGAAAAATCACTTTTCCTAAAGCACGTGTGTGAAGTGGCCGGCTGAGTGCTGGAACACTTAGCCGGGGCCTTCCTGCCAGAAAGCAGCTGAGTAAACAGTCCGCAGCCGGCGGGAGGCAGGCAGCCAGGGCGCGGCAGGAGGACACAGGAGGGTGGATGTGTGTCCCCGTGAAACACACACGCTGCCACCTCTCTGTGTCACCTGCAGAAACTGACCTGTGGCAAGGGTGCCACAGACAGGTGCTGCGGCTGTGCCGCGAGGCTCGGAGCAGACCCCTGAGCGTCAGGGAAGCCGGCCGAGGCCTTGTTCGTGGTTGTGGGTCGTTTATATGCGTGGAGTGGAGAGGGGGAAGGAGTGTGTCAGTGAGGAGGATCTGTGAGTTTCTGATGGAGGAATGTGTCTGCCCGAAGCTGACATAACAACGTGGCGGTGGGTGCTGACAACGTGTAAGCATATTTCTGGTGTGCGGCAAGGTCACTGCAAACACGCGGCCTCGGCCTCTTGGTCAATCAGGCCCGCACAGAGAGCCCCCCCGGCCCGGCTCCTGGGGCTGCTCGTTTCCTCTCCTGATCAGGCCGACGTTTACTGAGGGTTTACCGTGCGAGGCACTGGGCCCGCTGAGTCTCACCTGCAGGTAAGTAGTATTTCCATGCCGCTGTGAGGAAGCCCAGGTACAGGGCGGTCAGGGCGCGCTCCAGGCCGGCGTGGGGAGGCGGGGAGCTCCGGCGGCCCCGAGTCCTGCCTGCGGCACCCGCGCCCTCAGCTCGCGCGTCCCCACGAGGCCGCCGCGCTCTCGCTCCTCTTAGGTGGTATTTTGTGTAATGATCCTGTTTCATTATTTTTTGCTCTTTTGTTTTAAAAAATTAAGCATACTTCCTGTGACTAATTCCTGGGTGGTGAGTATGGTGGTAGATCCTCAGATTTTACTGTGCATATTCAAAGTCTATAAAACGCAGGTTTATAATGGTTATGTTTGTCTGCAAAGTTCTGATAACGCTCTGTGGGCTCCATATAAATCAGTCTATCGTCAGGGGCTGTGCTTTTTAAAGCACATAATCACGGCGTGACTTATCCACCCTGCCCCGCTGACTTAAGTGCAAGTTTGAGAAGTGCCAGAATTTTGATGTTTGCAGCAATAATAAAAGCCTCTGCTGACTGTCATAACCCCAGCCCAAATGTGTCCTGTTTTACATTCTTAACCTCTTAAAAGTAAAGTTATAAACTTTAAGGTTATAAACTTTAAGGTTAGTGTTCCAAATTCTGCTTGGTTCTGTGATACAGAAACCTGCAGGGTTTGACAAGGTGACCTAAAGCAGGAGGGACCTGGCCAGGTGACCCCTAATGTCCTTGTCCACATTGTGACTAAGACTTTTATGCATATCAGTCTCCCATCCTGAGGTCTGTGCCCTAAACAGTTCCATGTTGGAGTCAACACGATGCCAGATATGTGGGAATTACTCAGTAGTCACTATCAGTGGGTTTAAATAGAGTTTTAAATTTCTCACCTAAGCCAGTGAGGGATTTACTAATCGGTATATAATAAAGACAACACTTTTTTTCTTGGGAAGTAGTTTACTATCGTATCAAATTCATTTTAGCCATTTAGCATTTTAATTTAAAGGCATTTCTATAGCTGCTACCTTTTTTCGTTAATGAGACGTATTTTGAGATACCTGTAGAAATAACAGAGAGAGACCCACTGTGCCCTTTACTCAGTTTCCCCACTGATAACATCTTGTTAGCACACTCTCTCACCCAGGATGCCGACCTTGACACGGTCAAGACACAGAACTTGCCATCCACACAAGGAAGCCTCCTATTGCCCTTTGGTAACCACACCCACGCTGCCTGCCCCCACCCCTGCCCCAGCCCTGGCAACCACGAATCCGCTCTCCATTTCTATAGTTTTGTCATTTCGAGAATGTTATGTAAATGGAATCACACAGCACGTAACTTTTTGAGATTGGCTTCTTTCACTCAGCGTACCTCTCGGAGATCATCCGTTGTGTGAATTGACAGTTCATTCCTTTTTATTGCTGAGTAGTAGTCCATGGCATGGATGTAGCACAGTTTATTTAACTGTTCCCCCACTGAAGGGCATCTGAGTTGTTCCCAGTTTTTGGCTACTTTGAATAAAGTAAAGAGAGTTCTAAACGTTGCTTGTCAAAGAGCCCTAGAACTCCTGGCCAAAATTCAGTAAAGTTCTCCACTCTCCTCTGGGTCCTCACCTCCTTCACCTCCTGCTGTATGAGGCCTCCCACCCCCCTCCCTGACCCTGCACCAGTGATGCCCACCGAGGGCCCCGGGCCTCCGTGACCTCCAGACTCAGTCCAGCTCCGTCCAGCCCTCAGCAGCCTGCCCCCCCCCTCCCCCGCCGGGTGCTGTGGGCCCCGCCCTCCTTCCGCAGGCTCCATCCCTTCACTCCCACATCACCAGTTTACCTCTTCTCGTTCAGTTCCTTTCCTCCCTTCACCTGGCAAGCTGGGTTTCAGTCACCTGAGAGGGAAAGGTCGTGCCTTCAAGGAGTGATATGCAGAGTCAGGTCCGCTTTCTGCCAGACCGTGGGGAAAATCATCAGTGTCCTGAAGCTTTTATAACAATAACTACGAGAAGTTTCTGGTCAGTTGGGAAGAAAAATCTTACCGGATAGAAATTTGCCCCTCAGACTGCCTTCCAGGACAGACCCTCAGTGGTCTTACATGCTCACACAGTGCCTGGCACCTCAGGGCTACTGCTGGCCCAAGCCTCAGGTTCACAGAAGTGGCAGGACGTCACGTAGCCTGGTGGGCCCCGAGCCAGCACTGTCCCCACTCCCGTGCCTTTCTGCCCCTCGCAAGGCCCGTTCTGCCTGAGGAGTGAGGATGTTGCTCTCTCTTCGTGTTTTCCCCACTGGCTGCAGGAGAAATTGCTTGTCTTTGAGTCGGCGTGGAAGAAGGAGAAGGACGTTGTTTCCAAGGAGATAGAGAAGCTGCGTGCGTCCATCCAGACCCTGTGCAAGAGTGCGCTCCCCCTGGGGAAGATCATGGACTACATCCAGGAGGACGTGGACGCCATGCAGAACGAGCTGCAGCTGTGGCACAGCGAGAACAAACAGCACGCCGAGGCCCTGCAGAAGGAGCAGAGGTGGGCGGGCGGGCGGGCAGGGAGGTAATGGGGGGGTGGCGGGCAGCCCTGCATCTGCCAGAGCCCAGGTGGACTCTCCCCGGGAACCAGCACCTCCCTCCCCTGCTCCCTGAAGGAGAGGTGTCCCCGCTTCGTCCTCTCGTGGCGTGCGTTTTTGCAGCAGCTGGAAAGTTTAGGAGTTAATGTTCACGCGCGAGGTAGATGTCGATGTTCACAAGAGATGGGGAACTTTGCAGGTTGGACACTGTCTTTCCATGTGTCTTATCAAAACCCCCAAAGTTTGTAACCCTTCATAATTTGAAAGTATTTAAATTTTTTATTCTAAAAGAAATGCTGGGGAGGCCATTTTGAAATTGCAACTGTAAAAGAAATATAATAGCCACTAAAAAGAGATTTATTGAAAGGAAGTGTTTGAAATTCTGTATTTATAATTAGTGAATCTGGAATGCGTGTAACTACTCAACTGTTAAGTGTTTTTTCAGAAAACACTTAATTTGACTCAGTCTATAAGGTCATATCATAAAAAGCTGTATTATAACGAAATCCTACTCTTTATTATTAGCCTGCTTATTCTTAGAAAGTCCCTTTCATTTTAACGTTACAACAAGAAAGAAACTAGAAAGACACAGGGAACTTTCGGTGCCTGTTCTAGCACGCTGATTGGTTAGCACTTCGTACATTTGATTTGAGGTATTGAAAGTGCCGTTCTAGATGTTTCTTCCTTACAAAACCTGATTTTACTTTGTGGTAGGATGATTGGAGACTCACTCTTTCTTTGTTTTCTGTTTTATTTTGTATTTTTACGTTTAAAAAAACCTAAAGGGAAAGGTTACCTCTGACCTCGGCTTTCCCAAGTGTGTTCTAGACTTTTCCTGGTATTTTCCCACAACTCCAAGGCCTCCTGTCACGTCCTGAGCAAGTGAGTCGAGGGGCCTCAGCGGGATGCCCTTGAGGCCGGGCGAGCCTGTCCCGGAGGTCAGGGCTTGTCCTGCGAGGAAGGTGGGGACCTGTCGGCCATCCAGGTGGAGACTCATGATGTCGATGGGCCTTGCTGCTCACCTCCCGCCGTCCCCAGGGCTCCCTGCGACATCGCTAATTTAAGGACGTTAAGAAATATTAGCCTCCTTTGTATAAATTTCATCTTCGACTTCTCTTTTGGTTGTGGAGGGGGTTGTGAAAATAAGAAATAGATTTTTCCTAGGTGATGTTTTTGCCCCTTTTATGTCATTATCGCAGTACGTTCATGCTTTTACCCTTTTTCTTTGGGTGCAATGAGTAAATCACTTTTGTCACCTTTGCTTAATTAAGAAGCAAATTGAGAGCGAGACGAGGTGTTTACCAGCCGCTGGTTTTGTTTCCGTCAGCGTCACAGACTGCGCTGTGGAGCCCCTGAAGGCGGAGCTGGCGGAGCTGGAGCAGTTGATCAGAGACCAGCAGGACAAGATCTGTGCCGTGAAGGCCGCCATCCTGAGGAACGAAGAGAAGATCCAGAGGATGGTGCGCAGCGTCACTCTGAGTTCCAGGCGGTGAGCGCTCGCAAGTCTCAGACTGAAGTCCTCCTCAGCTTGAAAACAGGAAGGAAGACGGAGCATCGCTACTCTTGACGCTTCAGTTTGCAAACAACGGACAGTTTACAATGTTGTCCAACTAATTTCCAGAGCTTTAAAACTTTAGGCGCATTCACTGTATAAAGACCGTGTTTTCTTACCTTCTTCCAGCTAGAGTACTTGCTAGTTATAAATAGCTCTTCAAAACGCCCGTGTGCGGACTTTCTTTGGAAGCCTGTCGTGTGTGTCTCTGCAGGAGCCCGCTTTGTTGAGTTCTGAGCAGACCTGTCCAGCAGGGGAGTGGCGTTGGCACGCCAGGGCCACAGGAGTCCTTGGGTTCAGTCTTTATGTCTGGTGGCAGGACCTGTGTGCGTCAAGCCTGAGTGAAGGGAGACTGAACTTTTGATAGGCACTTTTTAAACAGATGAGGCCTGAGAATGAATGAATTCATTTTTACCTCATTTCCACTTGAAAAGGGTTAATTTAGCCCGTGTCTTTATAAGGTACGTGTGAACTTTTTTTAACGTCTTTGTAATTGCATATACTTCTTTGGGTAATTTTCTTCTTGGTCCCTATTATCTTTTGCTTGTGTTTCTACTGTTAGAAAAGGAGGTTTCAGTGTGACCTTCATGCACGTCGTCTGCCCATGAGATTGTCACGGGCTGTATCCTCACTTTCTTCAGCGTTTTGTCCCTTGGTTTCCCCACGTGAATACTCGAGTAGCTCCACAGGGCTCCTTGTTCTCTTTAAAGAGGGGCTTGCTCTCCAGGGCGTGGGCACCACTCCCTTGCCTTCGCCTGCTCTCGAGCCCTGTGTGCCTGGGAGAGTCAGCGCAGGGAAGATGCAGAAGACGACCGACAAGGATGCGCTAATGTGCAAAGTGTTTTTGCTGTTACCGTTTTTTGGAAATTGTTTTTTAAAAGCAAAAGTTTTTTTAAAACATGGTTTATATTTAGTTTTTCATTTACATATAATATTGTACATACTGAATACTTCTACTTGTGTATAAAGGATCTCACTGTTTGGGGACATACTTACGGGTCTGAAGGTCTGGGTTCTGATACTTTTATTTCTAGATATTGTATTTATTATGTAAACCAAGGAATGCCATTTGAAATGTTAGAATGGCCTGAGAAAGTTTTGTTTCTCTAAATGAGTAGCGCAGATGGCACAGTTAAGCTTTTCTTAATGTAATTTCCAAAATAAGTTCTTTACTAAGTTAGTTCTATGATTTTCTAAGCTGAGTAAGTTCCAGATCAGATTGTTGAGATCTGCCATTTGAGACGTCGGTCCTTTTCTCCTTTCTGTGGTGCACCATGCAATTCTGTGGATCAGGTTATACTAAGTACGTTATTGGAGAAGGTGGGGCATGTTAGTTAACTGGTCCTTCCTGTACTTATAATCTCTGTTCTGCTGAGTCGAATGGCTTAGCCACAACCCTGAATGGACCCTGTTTTGCTTCAAGTTAAGATGTCTGCCTTTTATGAATTTGTATATTTGACTAGAATTTTTGTGTTGCAAAAAATTGCATACATTATATGTGAGTAAAATTTTGTATAAAGTAGTCTGTTAAATTGTATCAAAAAATTTATTTTTCTTTTATACATAAATCATTAAAAATAATCACATTTTTTTTTATAAGTGTATGGGTTGTGCAATTCAGTTCACACCTGGAAAAAAATTCATAAGCATTTGGATTTTTAAGTTTTCAAATGTGTGTGTTTTGTTTTTCTTCGAAGAAAGTTCAGGGAAATTTATCTTTTCATTCATATTGTGACACTTATCCCTTTTCAGTATAAATTGAAGTTTTATAAGACAGGTAAGCACTTAGCAGAAATTCTAAGATCATTCGTGAAGTTAGAGAAAGCCTCTGCATGTGATTATTACTGTATCTTATCAACGAATTAAATCCTGATGTTATTTATTATTTTGATAAAATACACAAATGAGATTTTAAATGTTTTCCTCTCCTCTGGTTGATAAGTTTTCAGGAAGTACTGGCCTCGTACTTCAGAAATTTTAATTTAAAAGTTGAGCCGACACTAATTTATGTTCAAAAGAAATGCGTAAACCTTTGGAAAAAACGATTCAAGACTAGAGTTTGAGCTTTCTAATTTGATGTTCATACCTCTTTTTCTTTTCAATAAGCAACTTAAAAAAATAATACTGACTGAAATCTGTGGAGAGAGATGGTGCCATTTAGTGGCGCTGAGTGCGATTTAGGGTTTCGGGTGGTCTGCAATTCTCTTCAGCGTGTTGCCAAGCGCCCTGGAGTAGTCCTGGACTTCCTGCCAAGCGGCCCTGAACTGGCCGGGGTTTGTCTTCGGTTGACGTGCACAGTGTCATGGTGCACGAGGGAAAGGACAGAGGGCAGGGCCGATACAGTTGTGGAATAAATGGATTGTGTCAGTGGTCACCGGCTTAGGATGACCATTTTGCTTGCACTTCTGCAAGAATCGGCTTCAAAATGAGGCTGGGCCCAGCAAGATGGCGTGCGCAGGAGTGCCTGCCATCCGGGAAAACATTCCGCACTGACCTGGACTCTGCTCCCAGCCCTGGAATCTTCTGCCCACACCCAGAGTTGCAGAGAGCCAGTCGCATGTTCATCGTACCCCTGAGCAGCCCGCCACAGCCTCCTCTGAACAGCTCCCGGGCTGGGTCTGAGGGAGAAAAGCGGGAGGGTGAGATGGAAGCTTCACGAGCTGCTGAGGCAGGCCTGGGGGAGCCGCACAGGCTCTTCGCTGAGCTGCCGGGCTGCCGCTGGCCTCTGAGTTTACCTCCATCCTACAAAGCACTTCCTTCATGAAAAGGTTTTATATTTTTGTAAAAGGTGTTTGAATAAGTAGAGGTTATGCAAGCTTTGCAAGCTTTTTTGCTTGTTACGTGTGTTTTCATAAAGGGGGATTGAGGACTTTTTCTTTAATTCAGCTAGAGAAAAGAAATTCAAATAGCTTTTTTAAACTATAAAACTTGGGTTTTTCTCTCTTTTTTTTGGTGAGGAAGATTGGCCCTGAGCTAACATCTGTGCCAGTCTTCCTCTATTTTGTATGTGGGACACTGCCACAGCGTGGCTTGGCGAGTGGTGTGTAGGTCTGCACCTGGGATCCGAACCTGTGAACCCCAGGCCACCAAACTGGAGCATGTGACCTTAACCGCTATGCCACCAGGCCGGCCCCTAAAACTAATTTTTAAGTCCATGTTTAGAGCTGAGTTCCGCATTGATTATCAGCTTCTTAGACCAAGCAAATTGGTCTTTCCGGTGAGAAAGTGGGGTTCAGAAGAAAGTCAAGTCCATAAATTAGAAGGAGGCTGTGCCGGTCAGCCAAGGAAGACTCAGGGCCTGGCCAATGAGTGTGGTGAAAACACGCGCTCCTCTTCCAAGGTTCCCCGGCAGCCACGGCCCCACTCACAGGTGACAGTAGCGCTCCCCGAGCTGCCAGCGCAGCACGCAGCCCCCCCCCCCCCCCCGAGGTCCCTTTGTCACTGCTGCAGCGCTTCCAGTCAGCTGGGAAGACGAGCTTCTAGTCGTGGATTATCACTTAAGTTCACTGCGTCCGTCCTGTTCTTCTCTGCACTCCCAAGTTCCCCGTCCTGTTCTCAGAAAAAGCTTTCAACGTTGCGATTGCCGTGATGCAGCAAGTCATAAAACTCGTTTGCCGTTTAAAATCCATGGCAAAGGGGCCAGCCCGGTGGTGCAGTGGTTAAGATCGCACGTTCTGCTTTGGCGGCCCAGGGTTTGCCGGTTCAGATCCCGGGTACGAACATGGCACCGCTTGTCAAGCCACGCTGTGGTAGGCATCCCACACATAAAGTGGAAGAGGGTGGGCACAGATGTTACTCAGGGCCAGTCTTCCTCAGCGAAAAGAGGAGGATTGGCGGCAGTTAGCTCAGGCCTAATCTTCCTCAAAAAAAAAAAAAAAATTCCACGTCAAAGCCAGTATTTTGCTAGATGATCACAGCTGCGTACGTGGAGGCTCACCTCTTGCTAGACGTGCTGTGAACACCGTGCACGCGGTCCTTATTGTCCCTGTTCCCCCATGCTGGGTGGGTGCTGTTGCTCCCCTGCTCAGAAGGGTGGTCCCGTCCTGATCTGCCCAGAACAGTTGCTGCCGGGCCTTTTCTCGAGGCCTCCCATCCTCCACTAGGGTCCTGGTTGGACAGTAGACGACCTGGTCCCTCTCCCTATTTGAGCTGCCATGAGTGGTGGTGTGTGGCGGGGAAGGGACAGCAAGGCTGCTCATGTGGGGGCCACCGTCTCTGCGGCCCACCACACAGTGTCTTTGCCCATGAACTTACTAAGCCAGATCACGCAGTGTGTATGATGCGTCTAGACATCTGACAAGGTTTCTGCTCCCTTGGGGACGAGATGTGTCAGTGCGTCCTGGATTCGCGATTGTTGAAAGACCTCACCACAGAGGCTCCTGTCTGAACAGGTATGAAGGGAACCCTGGGCGGGCCTGTTCCCCTGGACATCATCACCAACGATTCGGGGGATGCTGTAGGAAGTGCGTCTGTCGTTTGCAACTGGCGTGAGTGTGACTGGGCAGGACGAATACACTGAAGAATTGACTCAGGACAGGGAAACGTCGAGCTGTGGGCTGGCCCTGACTCGGGGAAGAGCAGCAGGAGGAGCACTCACTGTGCGTGTGTCCAGGCTGGCACTGCTATAAGGACATGACAGGGGATGTGTGGCCATGGTGAAGGCACCGTGGGAACCTCCCAGAGGTCCCTGACGAAGCCGGCCACTGGCCTCAGAGCCGTGTGACCTTAGGAGGTGCCTGTGGAGACAAGGCCTGGCTGGCCCCACACATGGTGGTGGCACTGAGTCACATTCCCACAAGAGCCTGCGTGACCCATGACAATATTATGTGTAAATGCTGTTTTTGATAGAAAATCACCCCTCCTGGTATCGTGCGTCAGTATCCTGAACATCCCAAGTTTCTGTGTGTGGCGTAACTATAATTTTAAAAATGTGGTTTCTATCTTCATTCCTTTATACTTGAAGTGCTTTTTTCTTTGAATAGGTAATATATTAACATAGGTCAGTAACCAAAAGGACACAAAAGGGCCACACCGAGCCATCTCCCTCCCTCCCCTCCCTGTCTACTGGGTTTCTCCTTGTCCCTGTAGGCAGCCATTTTTATTAGATTCGCCTTCCTCTGTTTCTTTAGGGGACTACAAGCAAATCTGAATACATTCTTCTATATCCCACAACGCAGTATCACAAAGGGTAGTGTGCTGTATACTCCGTGCATTGCTTTGCAAAATGTACCCAGTACAGGGAGACCTCGCCCTGTCGGTCCCTAGAGGTCATCCCCGTTCGCTGCACACTGCTCGGCATGGCCCGGGGGACGTGCCTGGCTCGGCTGGCCCAGCTTCCTACTGCTGGACTTGAGGGGTTTCCAGCCTTCTGCTGGTGCATCCTTTCTCACGTGTGCAGGAGTGTCTGCGGGATGGACGCCCGGGAGCGAGGTCGCTGGCTTGTTGGGGAAACACTTTGTGATGGGGGTGGATGCAGCGAGGGGCTGGCTGCGGGGCTGTGCGGTTTCGTTCTCCCACCAGTGAGCGTACGAGCCGAGCGTGCCCCTTTCCCCATGGCCTCTCCAACAGTGCATTTATTGCCACACTTGTGGATTGTTGCCACTCTGATAGGTGAGAAAGGGGATCTCAGTGAGGTTTTAATTTGTACTTCTCTTCTTCTGAGTGAGTTGGAGCATCTCCTGATTTGGGTTAAGGGTCTTTTCTTTCTTTCTGTGGACTGACTGTTAGATCATTTGCCCTTTATTCCACTGGGCTCTCGGTCTTTTTCTTCTGGATTTATTTCTAGAAGCTCTTTGTGTCTTGAGTTGCAAATACTAGTTTCCAGTTGGCCTTTGACCTTGTTTATGCCCGCCCCCCCCCCCCCAGCCTCCACCTAATAATGCTGAACAAATGCTAGTAGGCATCATCCTCGTTTGATAACCCACTCGATGGCTGGAGCTTTCCGTGCACTGCTGCTGAGCGCAGTGGCGACTGCTGCTGTGACGTCTTTGTTCTGCTGCGAACATAGTCTTCTGTTCCTGGCTCACAGAGAACTTGGAGCAGGAACGGATGTCGCATGGCTCTTCTCTGTCGGGCAGACGGCATCTTTTTCTCATTTGGCCTCAGGATGTGCTGTGCTACTAACCCAACATTAAAATATGCCACATGCGTACATTCCATCCTCCTAGACCAGGATGGGTGTTTCTGTTGACATATTGATTAGCTCTGTTTCTTGTGCATTGTTCCACCATTTCTTGCCACCAGATGCTTGTAGCCCCGCAGTGGAAGGTGTGGCACCCTCTGTTGTTGACTGACCCCCGTCTCTCTGGGCTCTGTCCCAGGGGTATGGCCTCCTCAGTGCTCCTGTCCCTCCCTGGGCTGTAGCTGTGGGCCCCCCCACATTCCTGCGGGGCCCTCGGGCTGACGGTGCCTGTCACTGCCACACAGGCTGTCGTTTGTCCCAATGCAGGAGCATTAGGGAGACGGCTCCAGCTGGAGTTGTGCGCCTCTCAGGGCTGCCCCCTTCCCCAGGTCTACAGCACGAGGGCCCCTTGGCTAAAACTTTGTCCACTGTCTTCTGAGAGGGTCTGGAGAACACCCATGACGAGGCGCAGACCCCGCACCATGGCCCCCAGTGCTTCGCATCCTCCATCCTTGCCTCTAGGCTCTGGGCCAGGTGGTTGTCCTGTGGCCTCAGCTCGCAGCTCAAGAAGAGGCTCAGATTGTGCAGCGTTTCCCCTCATGAGAGCGAGTCCTGAGTGGAAGGAGGACGTCCCCCTTTCCCGCTCCTGAAGCCCGTCTCCTGGGTCTTCATCCAAACTGTGGCTTGAAAGGCCCTTGACAGGCTTGGAAGTCAAAAGTTGGACCCAGCACTTGACTTCTTTTTCATCACTGGGCTCTGTGTCCCGTTCCTGGATCATGTCCTATATTTTTGAAGCACAAACAAGGTTTATTATCAACAAGGAAGGGCAGATGGGTGTGGGTTTCAGGCGTGAAAAGCCAGGAGCTGAGGCCTGGCCGGCGGCATGCCAACCCATGGCGTGCATTTCACAGCCTGGCCAGCCAGGCCTCCTGTCCCTACAACTGACATTCTGGGGTTCTAGATGGGCCGCACGACCCCCACGACGCCATGCTTTCTCCTTTGGGGAGGAGCAGGGAACCAGGAGCTGGTGATGCACACGGCCTAGGACTGGAGCCTTACCCACCTCCACTGGCAGAGAAGGAACAGGCTGCGGTGGGGCTGGCGGGGAGCCCCCCACCATGGAGGGAGGTGCAGCTCCAGAGTCCTCTCTCCCTGGCAAGCCCCACCGCTGCAGGGTGAATATGGCCTCGTGGACGCTGTCTCATCTGGTGACAGAATGGCTTTCTTTCCCTTAAGAAACCCCACAGGCAAAGGCAAGGGACCTGGTGGGAAGAAGGCCACGTGGCCTGGGAAGGGCCCGAGGTTGGGGTCCCAGTGACTGTGTGGCATCTTGTCCGTGGACAGGGTTGCCATGGCCCCCTCGGGATGGGGAGGTTTCTCGAGAGCCTTCCGGCTCACAGGGTCCCCGGTAAGTGGTGGTTGCTGCTCCCGGGGTGGGGGGGCGGGTTCCTGCTTGTGCCCCTTGATTTTTCCGTCAGGAGCAGGTAGCTGGTGTCCCCATCTTGGTGGAGGGTCTCACATCTCATTTCCTGATTTAGGAGAGAGAAGCCGTGTCCTGAAATGTGCCACAGACACATAGTTAAGTCCAGAAACCTCTTTTCTTCCATGGTTGATAGCTGTCCCCAGCATTGTCCTGTGAGAGAACAAAGACCCCCGTCTGAGCTGAGACCTGCGGGTCAACAGGGCGGGGACTTGAAAGGCACCAGATCGCCTTGGGCTGCTGGCCGCCAGTGGGGATGGGGTTTCTGGGTGGGGGCACTGAGAAGAGAGACCCCTGCCAGGTGTTTGTGGTTTCAAGGCCAGGCGTGGGGCCCCTGGAGCTAAGGGGCCGCCAGGCCTGGGCGCACATGTTTGCCTCTCCCGAAGTGCAATAACACCCTTCTGACTGGGGCAGTGCGAAGCCAGCGCCGACCTTGCAAACTCGGGGCTTCCCGGGCAGAGGAGCCGCCCACCCGCCCGATGGATGGATGCACGTGGCCAGGCAGACGTAGGTCTTCCCTGGGCCCTGGGTGTCGTCCGGGTCCTGAGCCACAGTAGCCATGGAGGAGCGGGGTGCAGGCAAGAATGGGTACTCGCCCCCCTGAACAGGGGGCTGAGGGGGAGGAAGTAAAGGACACCCCAACATGTGACTGGACTCCAGGGAGGACGGTGTGATCCCTGTGTCTGATTCTGCTGTGGGGACCCCTAGGGACCCCTGCCCGGGAGATGGAGGAAGGATGCCCAAGCCCACTGCTGGACCCCCGCAGAGCCCAGGCGGCGGGTGGGGCCCGGACCACACTTCCAAAATAATTAAAGAGTTTAAAAAATATGAGAATACTAGGAGAAAATAATTGGAGAACATTTTATATTTGTAATATTTATAAATGTATTTATATTATTGATGTACTATTTATACATTTGTTATAATCGTTCTATTTTGTGAGCGGCAGTGGAATGTGGAGGAGTAGGGGACTTAGAAAAGAGCACGGTGCTAAATGTATTTTAGGGCAAAGAAGAACGTCCCAAAAAAAGACACGATTTTCAAAAGAGCTATAGATGAAAAAAATTAACACTTGGCTCTATAAAAAGGAAAATTTCTATAGAGCTAAGCAAAAGTAAAAAATAAATGGCACACTGGGAAAAGTATTTACAACATCTCTAACAAAGAGTTAATATTCATACTAGACAAAGGCTTTTTTTTTTGTAGAAAACCCATTCTTTTTTTTTTTTGCAGGGGAAGATTCACCCTAAGCTAACATCTGTTGCCAATCTTCTTCTTCTTCTTTTTCCTTCCTTTTCCCCCACCAAAGCCTCAGTACATAGTTGTATATAGTTGAAAGTTCTTCTGGTTCTGCTTTGTGAGCACCCCTCCCCACCGCATGGCTACTGACAGACGAGACCAGCCACTGAACCCGGGCCACTGAAGTGGGATGTGCTGAACTTTTAACCGCTAGGCCTTCAGGGCTGGCTCCACAAAGGCTTTTTAAAGCCTAATAAGAAAAATAGTTATAGCTTGACTGAATGATGGAAGAAAGATGTGAACAGGCGGTTAACTCATAAAAGGTGCCAATGATCGAGAAGTACGTGAAACCAACATTGAGCTTTCCTCTCAAGAGATAATGTGGCAGAGAGTTTGGGAATCCAGGCAAGAGAGAGTTACCTGCGTTCAACTCCCGGGAGGTCAGGGTGCCCCTGCCCTCAGCCTGTGGAGGGCTCATTTATTAGCTTGTGACTTTAGACAAGTGGCCTGAATTTCTGCCCCACTTTCCCAGCCGTATGAGTGGGTTAATCCAGACGGTACCTGCTTCATAGTTTGCTGTCAGGGGATGAGTGCATTACGGTCATAAAGCAGAAAGATCGACAGTTGGCTCACAGCGTGCTCTGTCTGAGTGTTGGCTGCCAGTGGTGATCTGCGTGCTGTAAGTTAATATCACACATTGGCACAAATTTTCATTTGGCAAAAGTTAAGAAGATTAATAATAGATGGTGTGGTTGAGGATGTGGTGGTGTAAATTGTTTGATATTTTTAGAGGGTGTTTTGGAAGTACTTCTCAAAATTAGAAACAGGGCTATTTTGCTGACAGAAGAGAAAGCTGGAGCAGGGACACAACCACTGTCTTCAAATAAAAGGTCTGGAGGGTGGAGGAGGGGGTGAAACTGTTCTCTGTGGCCCTAGGACCGACCCATGGGTGAGAAATATAGGGAGATAGACTTTGACTCTGTATAAGGAAGACGTCTGCATTGAGACAAAGTGGTCCAAAGGTGGTGTGGATGGCCTGGGTAGATAGTGAGCTCCCCGTCGCAGGAGGTGTGCAAGCAGAGACTAGTTGATCACTTCTCAGGGATGCTGTTGAGCATTCCAGTGGATGCTCCCTCTGCTACTTCTAGGCCTTTCCTATTCCAACAAGGAATGAGCCATCCCGCTATCTCAGATCTCCACCCCACCCTCCTCACTGCTCTATCTGCTGACTCCACCAACGTGCCGGCCCCCTCACATAGGAAAAGCTTGAGCTCCAGGCCTCGGCAGAGAGGATCTTCAGGAGCCGGCTGCAGGCTGAGCCTCACTGTGGTTCCTGCTCCTCTGAAGGCCCGGGCAGCCTCCAACCCCTGTCTCTGCTCCCAGTTTGCCTGGAGAGGCCTATCTGGCTCTCAGCTGGCCCTCCTCCAGCCAGGGGGGGAACGTCATAGAATCACCTCTCAGGGGCTTTCATCATGGCCCCAGGGAACAGGGGGCGACATCGCCCGCAGCTTTCAATGGGCTGTGCCTTGCTCAGAACAGATCTTGATCACAAGTGCATTTGCCAGTTTTTCGACTTCACTTTCAAGAAACCTGTCTGAGACCCTCCCAGGATTTCCCAAAATTGTCCTTTAAAACCCCAGGCGAAATCATCCTGTGCGATCACGTGCCTGGCGCTTGCCTCCTGGGTTGGCCACAGCTGCTCTGCAGGTTTCCAGGGCTTGGCCCTCGGTCAGGGTTTGAAGGTCCCTGTGTCGGGCAAGTCCCGTCTGCTTTTTTGTTGGGGCTGCAAGGAACAAAGGAGGAACCCTCCCGGCGTGAGGTTGTTTACAAAGATCTTTCGATCCCACTTTCTCTCGTGAGCCTCTCCCGGGCTGGGAGTGAGGCTTTAGCTCCCCATTCTACAGATGAGAAAGCCAAGGCTGCCAGGGTGAGTCACAGGCCTCCGAGGCCCTAAGTCCCAGGCACAGGCCTGAGTCTCAGAGTGTGGCCGGCCCCAGGGTCCAGGGGAGCCACTCAGGAGGGCGCTGCTGGCCGTTGGGCTGATCCCTGGGGTGCGTTCCTGCGTGTTTGTTCAGCAAGGCCCACTGACCTGTTAGACACAGCTGGTGCAGTGGGTCCACGACACTTTTAGGGGCCTGAGATTGTGTTTTAACTTCTTTCATAATTAGAAGAAGGAATGAACTTTTAGGTCAGAATAAATGTTTTAATATATAATATTAATGTATTAGCCTTTATATCAATGTAGTTGTTAAATGTCATTTTTTTTCTGAAGAAGATAAGCCCTGAGCTAACATCTGCTGCCAATCCTCCTCTTTTTGCTGAGGAAGACTGGCCCTGAGCTAACATCTGTGCCCATCTTCCTCTACTTTATATGTGGGACACCTGCCACAGCGTGGCTTGCCAACTGGTGCCATGTCCGCACTCGGGATCCCAACTGCTGAACCTCGGGCCACTGAGAAGCAGAACGTGGGAACTTAATGGCTGCACCACCGGGCAGGCCCCTAAATGTCATTTTTTGCAATACATAAATGTATTTTTTATGGAGGAAGGGCCATTGTGCAGCCTGAGTGCCGGTCTGCACTGGGACTCACCCCCTCCCTACGTGGCTGGACCCCCCTCGAAGGTGACCTCACTCTCCACTTTACGCAGGGCGCGCCCAAGGAGTGGAGCAGAGCCCACATTTGGTGGCTTTTCCATTTCCTGAGGTTATGGCTCTGAAGGAAAGCAGCTTTGGGGCCGTTTCAATCCAAACACTGGGATGCATTTAAAAATAGAGCTTTCAAATAAAAACTCTTAAACCGTGGATTTTAAGCATTAAGCTCGTTCGGACCGTTGCAAAATCAAAACCTGGCATCGGCACGTGGACGCGGCTCCTGCGGCTGGCGGGGCTGCGGAGGGAAGCTCCCCCTCAGACACCTCCCCCCGTGGTGGCTTCTGCGCCCGGCTGAGAGCAGCGTCACCCGCCGGGCTCGTGAGCCAGGCCTGCATCCTCCGCCAGCCTCTCTCCCATTGCCTGTAAAACCGCACACCCATGTGGGCATTCCCCTCGTTTTACAACCATTCGTGAGGTTCAAATAAAATTCTTGGACTCAGCAGTGGAATGAGAAAGGTCACAGTTAGTAAAGGGCCAAGTGGTCTCTGGGGTGAATCGGGCTGTGGTGAGGGTCCCCCTCGCTATCCCCCAGGAAGAGACCAGCAGGGCCCAGCTTGTGGGCACCTCCAGTCCACACTTGGGCCCCCTCCCTGCCTCCAAGCCCCCAGCCCCGGACGCTGGCACCCCGAGGGCCTGAGCTCCAGGTCTCAAGGCCACGGAGGGCTGCAGCTGCTTGATTCGGAGACTGTTAAACTTTTCAGGAATTCTGTGAGCCATTGTGTTAAAAACAAAGGTAGTGAAGACTAGAAACCCCTCACTTCTTAATTATTGGATCACATTTTACTCTTATCTGTGCCCTTGAGGTTATTCCCACCTTGCGTCTGTCTGGTGGAAATGCTGAGGCACATTACTGTGCATCTCTTCCCAGCTCCAAGTTTGGTTAAGTCACTCTTGACCAAGGTGGGAGTATTTACACTGTGGAAATCGGCAAATGCGACGGAGTGACCAAAATGCACATTCAGCTTAAAAGTACTTCGTATCTGCAGCCATTACATTGTGAACAGCGCAAAACATTGAAATAGCCTTCCAGTATTTAAAGGCCATCATTCAGTTCAGCAAAGAGAGCGCTCGTGTCATTCTCAAGCAAGTGAACTTCTCTGTAGGTCTTTGTTGTGTCACTTTCCTCGTTAAACTAAGTGAAAATACATATTAACTGACACTGAGATCAGAGCCACACTTGTGGCCAGCCTGGTGGTGTAGTGGTTAGGTTTCTGTGCTCTGCTTCAGTGGCCTGTGGTGCGCTGGTTTGGATCCTGGGCATGGACCTACACACCGCTCATGAAGCCATGCTGAGGCGGCGTCCCACATAGAAGAACTAGAAGGACCTACAACTAGAATATACAACTGTGTACTGGGGCTTTGGTGGGGAAAAAAAAAGAAGAGGTAGATTAGCAACAGACGTTAGCTCAGGGCCAATCTTCCTCACCAAAAACCATTAAAAAAAAAAAAGATTAAATTAAAAAAAAAGAACCACACTTGGTTTTCAATTGCAACCATAGGTTGGCTATGGATTCAAAAGTTCAGCAAAAATCAATAAAAGCATTCTATGAGAATCAATTGTCTATGTGGAATTTATAATAAAGAGTATTGTGTATTTCATCATTTGTAAATTGTGTGCTACTCATCTTTATATCATTAATATTTTAAAAAACTATTATGCATTATGTCATTGTTAATATTTATAGTTCTCCTCCCCCCAACCAGGGGAAGATTCGCTCTCTGGTTTTGGTCCTCTCCGTTCTGACAGGGAGCTGGGGGCAGGGGGGCCTCCTTAAGCTGTGGGCTTCGCCCCATGGGAGGCGGAGGGATTTGGGCCCCTGGAAAAGTGAGGCCTCCTCCCGCTCCAGGGCAGCCCCAGGAAATGCCGTCTCGGTAACTGGAGTTCTGCCCTCCTTTCCAAGGCCAGCTCCCTGCACGGCAGGCTCTTCAGGCTACACTGCTCCCCGAGTCCCCGCGCCCTTGTAAAGGCCGGCGTGCTGGCTCTGGGAGGGCTGCGGCTGGAGCCCTGAGGAAGGTGTGCTGATTGCTTCCCAATGACACAGCTGTCCCGCTTCCCGACACACCTGCCTCTGGAGGTTACAGCTCCTTCAGGCTCTGTTTTCTAGAACAGACACATCTGGGGGCTCAGGACGTGGCCTCCTCGCCCTCGATTTAGTGGGCTCCAGGGTACTGAGGTGCTCCAGAGGGTCTGGCATGGTCGGCTGTGGGCTCCAGAGTCAGAGGACTGGGGGATGGGTAGCAGGAGGCAGGGGAGTGGAACTTGCCGCGTCCACTCCCGGGGCAGATCCAGGCTGCCTCCACCCAGGGTCCTGCCAGGTGGCATCTCCCACCTGGGAAGAGGTGGGAGGGTGTCCCGGGTGCCCTTCCTTGACCACCCAATGCCCTTTGGTTGATCCTTCTCATGGTGTCAAGCCCACAGCAGCACTGAGTGGATCAAACACTGGGTGCGGTGGTGGTGGGGGGTGCTGGCTCGCAATCCTCTGCCCACACAGCTGCAGCTGCTTTATCTCAGTGACTTTTATTGCAGGCTTTCTGCTGACTTCCTTGACATGCGTTCAGTTAGAAAACGGCACGGAGAAGGACACAGACGTGACTCATAATCCCACCTTCCAAAGTTGACCACGATTTCTCTGCTGGTTGCTGGTGTGTATCTGCCTTCTCATCTTTAAAAATTTTACAATCTCGTCTATTTTTTATGCGTATACAACACACACACATAAGCACACACATTGACACTGTTGGGATTACATAGCTCACGTTGTGGTGTCACGACAACTTCTCACTTTCAGTGAACAATTTATTATAGATCCCCCTTGTCACTAAGTGTTCTCTTAACCATAGCCTTAATAGCTGCATACCATTTCATTGAATGGATACCTTATTTTGGTTCAGTTGCAAATATTTTCTCATTCTGTAAGAATGTCCTCTTGGGCCCATGGCCAAATACACGCTCTTTCCCCTGCTCCCCCGTTATCTTTGGGTTCCTAGTTTCTGGTTAGATCACCTCCTGGCAAGAGAGTGTGACCTGCCTGGTCTCAACCCTTTGAGCCTTGTGGATCTGCCTTTACGGCCCAGCACATAGTCAATTTCGTGAAAGTTCCATGTAGTTTTTTTCCCACAATTTACCACTTTACTGGGCTTAGCAAACAACATTTTGACATGTCATCATCCCTTTTTTTTAATGGTGGTAAAATACACATACTATATAAGTTACCATTTTAACCATTTTTAAGTGTCCGCTTCAGTGGCATTAAGCACGCTCACATTGTTGTGCCATCATCACCACCATCCATTGCCAGAACTTTCTCATCTTCCCCAAGTGAGGCTCTGTCCCCATTCGACGCTGACTCCCCATCCCCCCCCCCAGCCCCTGGGGACCACCATTCTGTTTTCTGTCTCTATGAATTTGACGACTCTAGGAGCCTCATGTAAGTGGAATCATACAATATTTGTCTTTTCGTGACTGGCTAATTTCATTTAGCACAACACCTTCAAGTTTCACTCATGTTGTAGCACGTGTCAGAATATCCTTTCTTTTCAAGGTTGAATAATATTCCATTGTGTGGATGGACCACATTCTGTTTGTCCCTTCATTTGTCAGTGGACACCTGGGTTGCTTCCACCTTTTGGCTGTTTGAATAATGCTGCTATGAACAGGGGTGTGCAAATATCCGTTTGCATACTTGCTTTCCATTCTTTTGGCTATATACCCAGAATTGGAATTGCTGGATCAGATGGTAAGTCTCTGTTTAATTTTTTGAGGACTCGCCATACTGTTTTCCACAGCAGCTACACTGTTTTACACTCCCAAGCAGTGGACAAGAGTTCCAATTTTCCCACATCCTTGCCTACACTTGTTATTTTTGTGTTCCATATAATTTTTTTTTTTGAGGAAGACTGGCCCTGAGCTAACATCGTGCCCATCTTCCTCTACTTTATAGGTGGGACAGCTACCACAGCATGGTGTGTCAAGCGGTGCCATATCCACACCTGGGATCCGAATCGGCGAACCCTGGCCTGCCAAGAAGCGGAACGTGCAAACTTAACTGCTGCGCCACTGGGCCGGCCCCTTGTGTTCCATATAATTTTGAAAAGAATCTGTATTTCAAATTGTTGGGTACAGTGTTACATCTCTATATGCCCGTTCTGTCAAGCTTGTTGATTGTCTTTCCAAATCCGTATCCTTACACATGTCTTTTCTGCTTGATTCATCACTTACTGAGAGAGGGGTTTTAAAGTCTCCTACCCACTATGGTGATCAATTGATTTCCCCTTGCAGGTTTTTTTTTTTTTTTGGTGAGGAAGATTAGCCCTGAGCTAACATCTGTGCCAATCTTCCTCTATTTTGTATGTGGGATGCCTCCACAGCATGACTGATGAGTGGAGCAGGTCCGCACCCTGGGGTCTGAACCTGTGAACCTGGGCTGCTGAAGCAGAGCCCACAGAACTTTAACCATTTGGCTACAGGGCCAGCCCCCTCTTCTTGTGGTTTTTGCCTGGCACATAATTTTCATCCTTTGCCTTTAAGCCTTTCTGAATTCTTATATTTTAACTGCATCTCTTGTAAACATTTGGTTGAGTAGCCTTGATTTTTACCTGGAGAATTTTTTCCATTTGTATTTATTATACTATCTTTTTAAGTGGTGTCTATTTTTCCCACTTTTTGTTTCTTCTCAGCCTCATCTTTTGGCCTTCTTTTGGAAAAAGAAAAGTTTTTATCCTAAAATTTTTCCTTTTCAATTTTCCTACATCTGTGTAGTTTGGAACTTGTGCATTCTGCGGTTGTTATTTCAATGGTTACCTTAGTTACTCTAATACTGGTATTTGACAAAGTCTAAGATTAATCAGTATCTTTTTCTTTCTTCCAGTAATACAAGGACAGCCCCAACTTATATGCCGTCTTGTCTAGCATTTTAGTTTTTTCCTGTTTTTTAGCTCATGAATTAAATGTTTTATTGTTGTTTAGGCAGCCAAGGTTTGTCACAATTTATTCACATGTTTACCAGTATCTGCTCATTATTCCGTCTTGCATCTAAGACCTTCCATCTGGGATCCTTTTCCTTCTTTCTATAGCTGGTCCTTCAGAAGTTTCTCCAAGGAGCCCATGATGCAGCAAGCAGAATCGTGCGGCCATACCCCTGCAAACTCACTGAAGGTCACCTGGAGACTGAGTCAGCGGAAACTATCTCGCCCTCGCCCACCTGCCTTCTGCTCGCGGGAGGGGCTTCCCGCCCAGCACACCCATGGTCCCAGGCCACAACACTGCCATCTCTGGGGCTGTCGGCAGCCTTCTTCGGGTCCCCTGTCTTTGCAGAAATGTGCTCCAAGCTGGGACTTAAGCTGAACAGACTTCCTATAGGAAACACACTCCATCACACTGCTGCTCAGGTTGCTTTTATGGACATTTCCCCAAGAAATATTTCTCTCTGGAAAAATAAATTCACAGGATGTAATTAAAACCACGCTCTGTGTGTGTTGGCCTGGGCTCTTGGTAACTGCTTCACCAAATGGGCCGGCGAATGAAGAAATGAAGGCAGCTTTGTTCTCGTCTGTTAACAATGCCCTTTATTAGTTGTGACCCAGGGCATTCTTCTGTCAGTTCACGATTCAGAAGGAGCCTTTCATCAGGTCCTAGTGCGCGCCGTGCACCCTTGGTCGTGACCCCGTTGCCACTGCTGCTGCAGGAAAAGCAGCGAGGGCCTCCTGTGTGCCCTGGATAAAGGTGACCGTCTCAACATCTGCCTGCGGGTCCTGCTTGGGCATGTGTTTTCTCATTTATGACCTTTGAGAAAAAAAAAATGAGTTCATCTTGTCTTCTAACATCAGAAAAATTAATTTCTGAAAAAAAAGTTACCAAAACAATGTGCTTTTGAGCAACATGGTGAAGAGGAGCTATGTGGCTGTGTTACCTTCTGTGACCCTTTCTCCTTCTTTTATCTGTTCTTTGGGGAACTCCTCCCTCACCCCAGTGCCCTGGTGGAGGAGCCAGCTGTGGGAGTGCACTGGCCCCGGGGGCGGGCACATGGCCCAGTGGGGCAATCAAAGTATTCCCTGGGATCAATGTGAGATGGGCTGGGAGGTTGTTTCTCCTGCAGTGGCTGAGCTAGGAACTTAAAGGCCTGTGGTGATGCCACACAGAGGAACTGTCACAGCGGAGGCTGCACACAGAGGAAAGCAAGTCTGGAGATGGGTGAGACCTAGGGCCCGATTCTGAGCTCCTGGATCCAGCTGTGCCTGAAGGCCATCCCATCCTGGACATCCCTGTTCCATAGATGTCTTAGCAGTTGTGATGGCTCAATTTTATGTCAATTTAGCTAGGTCATGGTACCTAGTTGCTTGGTCAAATACCAGTCTAGCTGTTGCTGTGAAGGTATTTTATAAATGGGATTAACATCTATAATCAGTGGGCTTTAAGAAGATTACCCTTATTAATCTGGGTGGGCCTCATCCAATCAGTTGAAGGCCTTAAGTGCAAAAACAGGTTTCCCTGAGAAAAAGGAATTCTGCTTCAAGACTGCGGCATAGAAACCCTGTCTGAGTTTCCAGTCTGCTAGCCTGCCCTACAGATTCTGGACTCAGTTTGGACTCGAGACTACAACATTAACTCTTCTCCAAGTTTCTAGCTTGCCAGCCTGGATTTTAGACTTGTCAGTCTTGACAATCAGCTAAGCCAATTCCTTAAAATAAATCTCTTTATACACACACACACATGCACACACACACACACACACACACACACCCTATTGGCTCTGTTTCTCTGGAGAACCCTGACTGATACAGTGGGGTTCCCAGGTCAGACTCTAAGGCCACCATTCGCATCTGTGCAAGTGACGTATTGAGTAAGTGTCCTCAGAGGAGAGGAGCGGGCAGTGGTAGAGACAGGAAGAGTGGGAACAGGTGGAGTGTGATTTCCGGCATCGTCCTGATCCGTGGGGGCTCTGAAGTGTGAATTTCAGCTCAGAGTTTGTCCTGCCTCAGGCAAGGGACGTGACTCCCAGGTCCTTCTCTCTGTCACCTCTTTACAGAGTGGTCCCGGAGCCCATAGGCACCAACGGCGTCTGCCATAGCAGGCGGATAGATTCTTTTTCTCTTCACTGGTTTGAGTTGAGCCTCTCTCATCAGCGATGGGTGTCCTGGCAAATCCCCCCACACTTTGTGAATGAGGGAAAACTCCTTCTCTACAGACCACAGCAGAAGCTCTTCCTTATCCAGGTGGCCAGACTCTGCTGGTCAACACAGCCTTGGAGGCCAGGCTTGGTGTGGGGGCTCCCGGGCCAGGGCACCTGACCATGGCCGACTGGCTGCTCAGGGCTCTGTCTCCAGAGCATGGCTTGAGAGACTCCTGGTGGAGGTGGATGCCTGAGCTGCTGGTCATGTTTCTGACTCAGTGAGACCAATGTCCTGTCACGGGGCAGGGGCGGAAGCTTAGAGAGGGCCAAGGAGATCCACCCGCAGAGAGGGGGTGGGCAAGGGCATGGGGAGAAGCAGAGGAGAGACTGGTGGGCAGAGAGACAGAGAAAGACAGACTGAAAGACAGACGGGGGCTAACGAGACAGAATTAGAGAGAGACGCGGGGCCAGAGAAAGACCAAGGTTCAGGGAAACAGTGAGACACAAAGAGAGAGAGACAGAGAGTGACGGAGAGAGAGACAGAGAGACAGGCAGAGAGAGAGAATTATCTGAAAATTGCTGTAGTAATGTATATCTCATCCCCCATCCCACATCCTTTTGTTACTGCACAAAATTGGGGCTCTCTTGTCTGATGTGCATAGAGAATGTCAATCATTATGACATCAGCTTCTGGGAAAAGAAATCACCTTTACTGCTGGACCCATCTGCAAGGGGATGGGGACGTATGCCCTCAGATGTGTCTCGCCGATCCAGGGCTTGGGGCACAGTTTAAGGGATGAAGGGCAGGACGGTCTGACGTGTGGAGGTAGATGACGGAGGGGAGGAGAGGTGAGGTCATTGATGATCTGTGCAAGCGTGGTCAAGTTCATGGCTCTCCGTAGGACGCATGTTCACAAAATGGCGGCGTTACCATGGCCTGAGGATGGAGTTTTTAGCTCCTGGACGTCAAAAGGTCACTTATCGAGCATTTGTGAAGGCCCTGATGATGCGCTGGTGGTCTCAACCGGCCTGAACTGGACGAGGGGGTCTCAGTTCCTGAACGACAACTCTTGATTGCTCTGTTGACAAGACGGGGTCAGCTGAACTGGTCCTGGGGGGCCCGAGTTACACTTTCTTTGGATATGACACTGGCATTCCTCATAGAGAGGGGGGTGGGGTCTATGCTCGCCCCTTGAACCCAGGCAAACCTTTGTAACTTCTTTGACCAATAGAATGCGGTGGAAATGACGTTGCATGACTTCCAAGGTGTCATAAAATGTGGCTTCCATTTGGCTCTCTCTCTCCCCCTCCACCCCTCTCTCTCTCCCCCTGCATCCCTCCCTCTCCCCTCGCTCTTCTTTCTCTCTCCCTTCTCTCTAGATGCTCCTCTTGGAATCCAGCCACCATGTCATGAGGAACCCAAACCACATGGGGAGTCCATGTGTGGGTGTCCTGATGGACAGCCCCAGCCCGGCATCAGCCTGGGAGCCAGTGTCCCTTCAGACGACCCAGCCCCAGCCTTGAGGCTCCCAGCTGAGGCCTCAGGCATTGTGGAGCAGAGACAAGCCCTTCCCGCCATGCCCTGTCCAAACTCCTGACCCATGGAAACCACGTGAGATGACACATGGTTACTGATGTTTGAAGCCACTAAATCTTTTGTTACCCAGGAATAGATAACAGAGGGCGGGGCACAAAGAGAAAGAGTCAAAGAGACAGGGCGTCAGAGAGAGAGCGAGCGAGGCAGAGAGACAGAGAGACAGACACGAGCAGATCAGAGAGAGAAACAGAAAAAGTCAGAGGAGCTCCGGGGTCCAGCACAGCCAGCCTTTCTCCATTGGGCCTGGCCTGATGACCTGGCCACCCTGTGTCCCAAAACCAAACTGAAGACTCCTTTCGACTTGAACCAGCTCCAGTGGACGTCCGCTCTGTGTGTGTTTTGCGCCTGACCCTCTCTCCCAGGACAGACTCCTACCCCACGGGAACTAATGCCCTGTCCAGGGCCCGAGGCGGCCGGCAGCAGGCCCACAGAGTGTGGGAGTTCTCTGTCCTCCTGACCTTGGCCTCCTGGGCTGGTGTGGGTGGAATGAGGTCACCCCAGGTCTATGGAGCCCCACATCCTTTTCCTCTTCTTCTCCCCTCACGCAGCAGCCAGCGTGCCCTTTGCCAAACCCACATCTGATCATCGCACTGCTCATTAACACCCGACAACTTCCCTGTGACATGGGGACAGAGCCCGACATGACCTGGGCTCACAGGCCTCGCCTCCTTGGCCCGGGGAGGCCCTGTGTCCGACTGCCCGTTCCCTGGCTGCGATGCTCCGGCTTGCTTTGTGGTTAATGTCTTGCCCTCTCTGACCTCTGCCGAAGCCTCGTGCTCCCCAGCCCTACCCTGTCCTTCACGGCCCTCGCTCTGCAGTGATTTGCGATTCTGGCTCCGTTACCGGCTGTATTGGTTTCTTGTAGCTGTTCTAGCAGATACCACAAACGTGGGACCTTAAAACAATAGAAGTTCATCATCACACAGCTGGGAGGGCAGAAGTCTGAAATCAAGGTGTCGCAGGGCCAACTTGCTCTGAATTCGAGGGAGGCTCCTTCCTGCCTCTTCCAGCTTCGGGCGGAAGAGACCCCGGCGTTCCTTGGCTGGTGGCCACATCCCTCCAGCCTCTGCCTCCTCCTCACATGGCCATCTCCCTCTGTGTCTGAGTCTCAAATCTCCCTCTGCCTTTCTCCCGTCACTGGCTTTAGGGCCGCCCTTAATCCAGGATGATTGAGATCAGCAACTTAATTACATCTGCAAAACCCTTTTCCCAAATAAGGTCCCATTGACAGGTTCCAGAAGTTAGGGGGTGGACTTATCTTTTTGGGGGGCCGCCATTCACCCCACCACCCTGGACCGTAGGTTCTGTGGGCAGTGCCCACTCTGCAGGCACAGTGCTGGGACAATGTGGCCTGTTAATTCTGGCCGATTAACGACTTTATCCATTTGTTCAATAAAAAGTCCCAGGCAAGCTCCTGTGAGAGAAGCAAAGTATCTGTCTGACCAGAGGCAGCTTTCAAGGAACCTCCACGTCTGCCGGGAGAGAGAGGACCGCTCCCCGCACAGCTGTAAGTGAAGGTGAGGAGAGACCAACGCGGCGAGGGGGCGGAGGCTGGAGCCCAGGGCCCGGCTGGTCATGTGGGGCCTGTGGGGAGGCATCTGGGGAGCAGGAGGAGGCTGTCTCCCCCTGGGCCGTGGTGTTGGGAGCGGAGGGCCTGGTGTGCGCAGACACTGGGTTCTAGAAGGCAGTCTTGGGAGCTGGAGGAGGGGAGGAGGCTGGAGTGTACATTGCAAAGGGCCCCAAATGCCCAGCAAAGGAAGGCAGAGGTGATGGTGAAGGAGCCTGCCAGCATCAGTGACAGAGACGGAGTTGCATGGCCGAAAAAATTAACCTGGTGGTGAGGGAAGGAGGGAGGGGAAGGCAGGGCTGTGGGCAGCAATCTTGAGGGGCTGGGTTAGGGTCCCACCTCACTTTGTTTTTAAAACTGGAAGTCCTGATCCCAGAACCCCCTCAGTCTGGGGCAAACTAGGGCAGTGGGTCGCCCTGGGGTGGAGGAGTCACGCTCGAAGCATCTGCCACTTCTGCTGTGAGTTACTGCCCCTGGGGACACAGGTTCAGGCGTCTCCCACCTCTGGAGACCTGGGGCTGAGGTTTCCTGAGCTCTGAATCCCCCCTCCTCGCCCCGTGTGCCCAGTGCACAGTTGGTGCCTTACACAGGTGCTGAATGGGAGAATGGAGTAGCCAGGGTGGGGGATACTGGTCTCATGGAGCGCTGTGGGCTCCGGATAGCCATGGAGCGCTCAGACATGCCTGGGAAGGTGGCACAGCATCTGGAGACACACTCTTAGACAGGGCACCTGCGGCGGCTCTGTGAGTCAGTAGGCCCAGGGGTCCACCCCGTCCTCAGCTGTCTCTGGCCAAGGAGGGGGCATATGTGGGGAGGCCTTGTGGGCCACCCTGACTGCTCAGTGCCCTTCTGTACTGGCCCTTCCCCTGCCCCAGCCCTGGCAGAGAAGGAAGGCGGGTCCCCAACCAGGGATGGGGCGTGGGAGGAGGCGGGCCTGGCCCCTGTTTAGCATCTTCCTACCCCCACTCAGCAAAGCGATGCTGTCGTGGGCATTAGCAGCGGTGGGACCCGAGGCCCATTTTGCTCGGAGGCTCTCTCTGCACCGGGAACTTCCTATGGAATTTTGTATCTTTACAACAACCCTGCCGGGTGGGTATCGTCAGCCCCATTTTGCAGTCGAGGAGACTGAATTCTGGAGGAGTTGCTCCTTTTCCAGCTCCCTCAGCCAGAAGGATGTGGCCCCAAGGCTCCTGGCTGCAGAGGCTGCTCCTTTTCCAGGGGCAGACACCTCGGCTGATGTCAGCTCCCTGCAGGGGGCTCTGAGGGTTGGCGGGGCAGGGTCTGCAGAGGAGAGCTGGTTAAAATGGCCAAACCCAGAATGCGGGCTGCCCTTGTCTTGAGGCCTCCCTGGGTAAAGCTGAAGAATGCCCCTGCTCCTCCTTGCGGGCCAAACTCTGGGGGTCGAGCTGCCAGCAGCACCAGCACCCCCAAGCCCGGGGCAGGGGTCCTCACGGCATGCAGCTGTGGGACGCACACCTTCAGTGTTTCCAGAGGAGAACCCTGGCTCCCAGCAGAGGGAAGCGACAGGACTGGGGCCGAGGGCTGGTTACTGTGAGGAGTCCTAGCCCCTTCGCAGACCTCATGAGCCAGAAAGCCACTGTTGCACATTTTTGCTATAAGAGTTACACTTCGCGGGCATCTCTGTAGCCAATCTCTCACTCATCTGATTATTTCCTTAGAATAAATGCCGAGAAGAGGAACTTCTGATCAAGGATTACAAACATTTTATGCCAAGCTGTCCTGCAGAAAGATTGGGCTCGACTCCAAGGAGGAGTCATTTGCGGATGCTGGGTGTTTTATTTTGGGGACGTAGTGGGGGAGGCCTGAGCTGTCAGATGGCACCAGGAGGCAACGGCAACTTTAGGGTGGGAGGAGGTGACCGGGGCGGCTAAGTTTGAAGGTGCCACTGGGACTTGGTGGGGGGTAGAGACAGCTCGCCCCTTTGCCTGAGGTGGTCCTGGTCCTGTGTCTGTCCAGGGCTGGTGCCGATGGCACGCCCAGTGTGCCCATGACTGTGACGGCATCAGCAAATTCCTGCTGGTTGTCATTTTGCCATCTGAGTTAACTCTCTCAGAGGCATTCGCTGAGCATCCCTTTGTGGGTGGGCGTTTTGGGCTTAAAGGACCCAGAGAAAGTGGGACCCTAGAAAGAAGGTGAGGCCTGAGGAAAGCGGCTGTGGGGCTGCATGTTCCTGGGTTTGAGTCCTGATTCGGCCACTGTGTGTTTGGGGCACGGTATGGAGCCTCCCTGACCTCAGGGTCCTGAAAACCAGGGTGAGGGTCAGCATCCTCTTCCAGCACCTGCTGGTGTTGAGGGTGCTGCCCCGTGCTGGGCGGGCACTTAGGGGGAGCAGGTGGCAATGCCATGGACCGAGCGTGCCTCAGGTCCTTCTCCAGAAGGGACAGGACCCAGAGGGCCACATCAGAGCCAGGCACAGGTGTGGGATAGACGCTCTGCTCAGGCCCTTAACTCTCGACACTGACAAATGGGGACAGGGAAGGCAGTGCAGCTGAAGCCTTGGGGACTGGGGCTCTGAACTTGGCTGCACATCAGAATCGCCTGGGAGCCTCAAAAACCCCAACACTCTGGCCACACCCCAGATCAGCTGCATCAGGATCTCTGGGGTGGTGGGTGGGGTTGGACCAGGCTTTTTTGTGTGTGATAAGACATACATAACAAACTTTACCATCTTAACCATTTTTTTTTTAAAGATTTAAAATTTTCCTTTTTCTCCCCAAATCCCCCCAGTACAGAGTTGTATTTTTAGTTGTGAGTCCTTCCAGTTGTGGCACGTGGGACGCCGCCTCAGCGTGGCCTGATGAGCCGTGCGATGTCCAAGCCCAAGATTCAAACCGGTGAAACCCTGGGCTGCCGAAGCAGAGCGCGCGCACTTAACCACTGGGCCGTGGGGCAGGCCCCCATCGCCATCTCTACGTGTACAGTTGAGTAGTGTTAAGTACATTCCCATCATTGTGGAACCAACCTCCAGAACCTTTTCATTTTCCCCAACTGAAACTCCGCGTCCAATTAAACACTCACTCCCCATATGCCCCTCCCCAGCCTCTGACCACCCCCATTCTACTTTCTGTCTCTATGAATCCGACCACACCAGGTACCTCCTATGAGTGGAATCATGCAGTGTCTGTCCTTCTGAGACTGGCTTACTTTACTGAGCATACCATCCTCTAGGTTCATCCATGCTGTAGCCTGGGTCAGGATTTCCTTCCTCTTTAGGGCTGAATACTATTCCAGTGCATGGGTAGACCACACTTGGTTTACTCCTTCACCCACATGGACCCTTGGGTTATTTCCAGGCTTCTGTGTTTTTAAAGCTCCCAGGTGTCCCTCATATGCAGCTCTGGTGGAGGCCAGTGGGCTGGGTGTCCCTCTGCCTCTCTGCAGGGCAGCACCATGGGCGTCACCGCCGTCTCTCCTGCCCGTGGCGCTCTCCGCTGTTATCAAGTCCAAACAGGGCTGCAGGGAACTCCCTTCCCCCAGCAAACACCCCTGCGGGGCCTCCTGGTTCTGCAGCCCAGGAGGAGCCATCCAGCACATCTGGGCCAGCCTCCGCCTGGGCATCTGAGCGCTCCTCCTGTGGATGCGTTTCCCGTCTGCGTGGCTCCCTGTACTCCAGCCTGGTCCTGCTTTTACAATACAAGACAGGCCAGTGGGTCACAACCACGACTGCTGGGGGCTCCAGCCTCACACTCGTCGGTCCCCTGCTGTATCTCCTACTTCTCCACCTCTAAAACTTGGAACCGGCTCTTATCTGTCTCTCAGTTCCCTCTCCCTGCCCGTCTACGGAGGCCCTCTTCCTCCTACAGAAAAGTTTTTAACTTGGTGGGGAGCACGGAAGGAGCCAACGGAATCCATGCTTAAGAACCAAAACCCCATACACTCGGTTTGACAACGTTTCAAGGGGCGAGCGTGCGGGAAAAGTGATTCTTTGTTCACTAGTTTATTAATTTATTCAATAAACACTTTGTGTCAGGCACTGGGCTATAATGTGATACAGACATGATTGTTGCCTTCGTGAAAGGCATTTTGGGGGACCATTCATCTAATACCATATTAACATATGCCCACCCCCGTGGCGCGCCTCCAACCGAACCTGCAGCAATGCACACAGCTGGAAGTGCCCGCCCCTTCGTATCCACACTTTCCCAGGGCTGCTCCTAACCCACGGCTGAGCGCGAGGACACACTAAAGCTGGGCCACCGCTGCCCGGTGCAGGGCTCCATCAGCTCGCACTCTGCCCAGGGACACACCATCACCTGGTGGAGGTCGGATTCGAACCAGCGATAGGAACCTACCGCGGCCCCGCCCCCACGCTCCAGGCGGAAGGCCACGCCCCTCCCGTGGGAGCGGGACGAGCCTGACCAACCAGAGTTCCCAGGGCACGCAAATTAGGCCCCGTTCCCGGGGGCAATGTGTTTCCCAGACTCCTCTGCTTCCTACGTGGAGAAACCACAGCGCTGGCGAGGCCTGCCAGCCGGCGGCCCCCGATAGCTCGCGTCCCCCGACAGCCCGCGCCCCGCGACGGCTTGTGCCTCCCGACATCTCGCGCCCCGCGCCGACGCTCGTGGGTCCTCACGTCGGGAAGCGAGGCCGGAGGTGGAAGCCCGGACGCCCTGCGCGCGGCACCGGAAGCCCGTGAGGAAGGCGCACGCCCGCCGGAAGTCGCTCTCCGACGCGGCCCACCTGCCTGCGGCGCCGGAAGTGGTCGCTGCCGCGCTGCTTCCGGTCGGCGGGGCTCGTTGGGGCCGGGGCCGCCGGGAGGCCGGCTGGGGACGGGCCGAAGGCCGGAGCTCCCATGGCGGAGGGCGGCGGCCCCGGCGGGCGGGCCGGGCCGGGGCCCGCAGGTAAAGTGCGCACGGCCGCCAGGCCGGGGCGAGCGGCGCCGCGGGGGCGGGTACGGCGCCCCGTCGAGGGCCGGGGCACGCGTCCTGATTTCCCCCGGCCGGGCCCGCGGAGCCGCGCCCCGCCCTGCGTGTCCCCCACCCTCGGCCGCGCGCGAGCAGGTCCTCTCCTGGGGAGCTTGCCTGGTAACTGCCCGCCCGTTAGCGGCTTCAGATTCGGTGGGACCCCAACTGTGGAAATAGGACGTGGATCATCTAGCTCTGAGCGCACGCGTCAGGGGAACCCCCAACGGTCAGCCCCTCGGGAGGGCAGGTGCCGTTTCTCCATCCTGCCTCCCATGGCATGCCCGGGGTGGTAGAGCGGGCCACCCCCGCCACGCACAGGCGAGGGACAGCGACAGCGCCGTCGCCAGCGAGCTGTCAGTGACACAGCACGTCCAGGGGCCCTTGGCCCACCAGGCAGCTAGAAGGGCTCACGCCCGCCACCCGAAATAGCCATCTGACTTAGAGTCTCCGCCTTGGAATGTTCCTGCTGTGCACATGTGGATTTGCAGGGGCAGCGGGTCGTTTGCAGGTGCTCACGAGAGGTTCCTCTTAACCTGTGGTGGGATTCCCTCTTTGCCTGTTTTCTGAACTTGCCCTGTGTACCAAATACTTTTATGTGCTCCGGACCTCACTCGTCTGTGTCTTTGGAGCGATACGCCTCCAAAGAGTTTGTTGGTCCTTCTTAGCAATAAGCTGAGACGTTTATTACTCTAACTCCCAAATGTGCCAGACTATCAAAACGAAGGCTGTAACGTTGACTTGGAGACTGGTGCAAGTAGCGCTTTTCATCCGCCCCTCCCTCCCTCCATTCATTCAACAAAGGTTTATTAAGGATCTACTACAGGCTGGACCTTACTGGGGCTGGGGACTCCCCAGCGAACAAGTCAGACAAAGCCCCTTCCATCCTTGCCTCTGGTTGGTATTGACTTTGACCCCAGGGACAGCCAGGACCTTAGGGGTCTGGGATGTCATTTCATGTGAGAATGAGGGATGGAGTGAGAGGTGTTCAGTTGGAAAGAGGACTGACAGATGCTTCCCAGTGTAGAGAGGAGTCTTGTGGAAGGAAGGTTGGCTCTGCGCTGTATCCAGGGACTCCTTTTATGTCCATGCAGCATCGTTTTGTTATTTAGTGTGCTGCAGGCCTGGGAGTGGAGGGACCACAGATTTCCAGGTAAAGCTTAAGTGCTATTTTGGGTAACTGCGTTGTCACTGGAGAAGCTGAGCAGAAAAATGCAAATCTGAACTTACCCTTGGATCTGGAGCTTTGGAAGAGGGGGCTGCCTTGAGTTGGGTCAGGGAGTAGTTTGGAAAGAGGCCAGCAAAGGGAGGCCCAGAGGAGAACTTGGCAAAAGTCTGCAGCTCCCACTCACCTGTCAGTCTTCGCCCTACACTTTCTGGATCTTACCATTCCTGCTTTGAGCTGGTTTACTCTATGGGATAACTACAGTGGAGGGTAATGACTGAAGGAGGATTGCGGTGGCAGCCCCAGGGGGTCCTTGCTGCTTGCCTGTTGATCTGCTGCAGGTCTGGTTGTGGGATCAGCTTGAGCCACCCATGTGTTTGTGAGCCCTTGCTGCCCTGCCCGCCTGCCTGCGGCCTTTGTGTCTTATCCATGCTGATGGAATGTCGAATCTTGCAGGGCAAGGAAACTCATCACCCCCATTGTACTATGGCCGTGCCGTGTATACTGTAGGTATTGAAAAGAGGTTTGATTTGAATAGAGAAAGCAGCTTCAGTATTGGAAAGAGCCTACCAGTGAGGGTGTGCTTTATAGCTGTGCTTGGTCACGTGCTAGGACAGCGCGGCCCGGCAGGGACTTGGATGCAGGCAGTGTGAGTTCATGCTCTTTCCTTATGCTCCTGTCTGTGTAATTATGTTTACAAACCTCGTAATCATCTGGAGATTATTTTGGGCTCTGGTGTGAGGTGAAGAACTCAATTATTTGCAAATAGGCATCTAATTGTACAAATTTGTTGACTACTTGTGGTCCCTTGGGTTTGCTGTAACAGAATACCATAGACCGGGTGGCTGATAAACAACCGAAATTTATTTTCCATAGTTCTGGTGGCTGGGATGTTCAAGACAAGATGCCAGCAGGTTCGGTGTCTGGTGGGGGCTTGCTTCCTGGTTCATAGGCAGCTGTCCTCTCACCATATCCTCATGTGGTGGAGGGAGCGAGGGAGCCCTCTGGGGTCTCTGTTTTAAAGGCACTACTCCCATTCATGAATGTTCTGCTCTCTTGACCTAATACCTTCCACAGGCCACACCTCTTAATATCATCTCCTTGGGTGTCAGGATTCCAGCATAGTTTTTAGGGGGGACGTTTTTGGAGGACACAAGCATTCGACGACTCTTTCCATTCCTCACTGATTTCTATGCTCATTTGTCACATATTAAGTTATTTATACTAAGATCTTTTCTGGGCGGTTCATTCTGTTTGATTTATCTTTTTATTCTGATGAGAGATCTTAAGTTCTGTCATCTAGTAGGGTAGATCTCTTCTCATACATGCTAAAAAACCAAAGTGATTCCCATTAATATGTCCAAATAAACATTTAGAATATTTTTGTCACATCTCATATAAAAACCCCAAAGAGATTTGTTAAACCTTTTCATTTACTTGGTATTTATGTATTTAAAATTTTCCTGTCTTTGAATCTTCTCATTCAAGTACATGGTATCGTTTTCCTCACTTATTCTAGTCTTCTTTATTGTTTTTCTGTTTTATAGTCTTCATTTTATAGGACTGGGTTTCTATTTATGTGCATATATTATATATACATATTTATATTTTATCTTTTTCTTTTTTTAAAGATTGGGACCTGAGCTAACATCTGTTGCTAATCTTTCTTTCTTCTTTTCCTTTTCTCCCCAAAGCCCCCTGGTGCATAGTTGTATATTCTAGTTGTGAGTGCCTCTGGTTGTGGCATGTGGGACGTGACCTCAACACGGCCTGATGAGCGGTGCCATGTCCACGCTCAGGATCTGAACCAGCGAAACCCTGGGTTGCCAAAGCAGAGTGTGCAGAGCTAAGCACTCGGCTGTCGGGCTGGCCCCCGTGTGCATGTAGTTAAATTTTCCTTCTGATCGAGCTGTGACTCAGTAAAGAGTCATCCATGTTACAAGTAGCAGCGTTTGGCTGTTGAATTTTGCCAAATTCAAGTGTCTTTTTGTAATATAGGAGATGATTTTATGGTTTTTCCCCAGTATTAAGACACTGTTGGGGCTGGCCCTGTGGCTGAGTGGTTGGGTTTGTGCGCTCCACTTTGGCAGCCCAGGGTTTCACCGGTTCGGATCCTGGGAGCAGACATGGCACCGCTCATCAAGCCATGCTGGGGTGGCGTCCCACATGGCACAACCAGAAGGACCCACAACTAAAAATATGCAACTATTACCAGGAGGGCATGGGGAGAAAAAGGAAAAATAAAATCTTTAAAAAAAACACAAAAAGATATTGTTACATTCTTGGAATAAATTAGAGTGATTTTATAGTAGATTTTTTGGTACATATTTTAAGTATTACTTGGCTGATATTTTATTTAGGACCTTCTATATTCTTAAGTAGATTTGGCACATAACCCCCCACCCTTCCAATGTTTTTAAAATTATTATTCTTGTCAGGTTTGGTGTCAGGAATTTTGTATATTTCTCTGTGCTCTGGAAGTTTCTGGAGCGTGGGAATGATTCATTCTTGAGCGTTCGAGTGCCCCTGTGGGGGCGAGGAGGGCTAGCTCAGATGGCAGCCCTTTTGGTTGGCCTTGGCAGGGTTTCCCGCACTGACAGGAGCCCCTCTCTTCAGTGCAGGTCCTAATCTGAAGGAGTGGCTGAGGGAGCAGTTTTGTGACCATCCACTAGAGCACTGCGAGGACACCAGGCTCCATGACGCAGCCTACGTGGGGGACCTCCAGACCCTCAGGAGTCTGTTACAAGAGGAGGGCTACCGGAGGTGAGCATGGCTGTGCTGGGGCTGCCTGGGACCTGGGCCCTATGGGGCTGTGCGAGGCTGAGGCTCCCGGTCTGTGACAGAGGCATGGAGGTCCCTGGCCAGCAGGTGAAGACCCCGAGCCTTTCCAATCTTAGAGGACAGGGGGAGAAGGAGACTGAGGAAGCATGGTCAGGCTTGTAGGAGAGAGCCAAATGGTGAAGGCAGGGAGCCCTGACTGAGCTCAAGCCCAACTCTGTCAGTGACCTTTATACTTCCTGGCAACTCTGGCCCTCTGGGCGTCAGCTTGCTGGATGTACTCCTGACAGCACCACTGTTACCCTCTTCAGTAGTGGCCCTGCCCCCTTGTAGTTTCCTGTGGCTCGTCATCCTAAGCTGTGTACAGAAATGCACCTTCCTGAATTGTTGTCGTCTGGTTATCCCCCCATGGGTCCAGGCTTCCATGTGCCATACTTGTACATCTTTCCTGGTGTACTCGCCTGTCTCGAGTCTCAGATCCGCAGTCCTCCACCTCCAGGGCCTGGGCTCAGCCTCAGGCTGTCTCGTCGCCCAGGGATGTGCTGGGTCTCACCTTTTGTTCCCTTTGTCGATAGTTCCCTGCCAGATCCTGCCAGTTCCTCGACCCGGCTCAAGCCCTTCCTTCGCTGCAGCCGAGTCTTGCTATTACTTCTCCACACGTCGGACACTGGGGAGAGCACAGAGGGTCTTCCTTCTCTCTGGAGTGGTCTCTGTTTTGTGTGTCTAAGATTGGAAACTGCAACCCGAAACTCCTCCCTACTCTTCTGTGTTTCTGTTTTCCCTTCAGGGTAGGATGGCAGTGAGTTGATGCAAGAAATACCCATGTGTCAGTGCTGAGACCAATACTTCCACTTTTTGTGGGTAGTTCCCAGAAGGATTTCTGACAATACAGGAATATATTTCTTTTTTCTTTTCTTTGTAATGTTTTAGCATTATTTTATCAGAACAGACATCACTATTTACAAAAAAGAGAAGCTCTGAATCTCCAGAAAGGATTGTCACACAAAGACATCAGATGGATTATACACGAATATTTAATGTGAATGACTCGAGCCCAAAGAAAACCTTAAATTTGCAGCTATAACAGTAAAATAGAGACAGTAGAATAAGATAGAGTTCAGCTGGGTCTTCGACCAACTATTTTTGTAGTGCTTTTCCAAGTACTTTTCTCCTTTCTTATACTCAGGTCAGTGAATCTTCTCTTCTTGATGATAAGTTTCTGTTGCTGTGTATTTCTTTGGTGACGAGTCATTGGAGTGTTCTTTGGCCTCGTTGGTCAGTGGAGGCCAGTGCACGGATGAAGGGAGCACCCGTGGGCCATGGCGTCTTTCTCGGTCGCTGCTTCAGCGCTCTGGATTCCCGCGCTTTGTTCAGAGCTGCATTGGGAGCTCGAGCGGAACCGTGCCTTGGTTGCTGACTTGGTGGGTCAGTGGACTGCACGGCCATGGCATTCTTTGACAGGGAGTCGAGGTCGCATTGTCACTTTCGATGAGAGTCTAGTCTGGACAGTTTCCCTCTGCTGCTGTTGGCCAGGAGTCTAGCCCTGTGTAGCCTTCCTGTGTCCTGCAGGCTGTCATTTGTGGTGTGTCAGAGGTAGACGGACCTCAGTGGTCACCTGGTCCCAGTGAGGATGCCAAGGCCCAGAGAAAGGCCCAACCTCAGGCCACAGAGAAAGCTTGTGCTGGAGAAAAGAGGCCTGGGGGCCCTGACCCAGATTCCCAGCAAGTGTGCTGTCCTCCCTCCTGCACTGCCTCCCTGGGAAGACCCTTCCCCACTTTGTGGAGCAAAGAGCTGTGGACGGCAAGTCAGGAAGTCCGAGATCTTAGCTCTGGTGCTCATCAGTCTGCCTGGGCCTCGAGCTTCCTCATCTGTGCAGCCGGGCTCTTAATTCCTGTCCTGCCACAGCGGCGGGTCCAGCAGGGTAGATATGAAAGCATTTCATAAACAGCACATGTGGAAGTGTTCTTAAACCAGAAGGGTGGCTGTTGTAAGAGACTGCCCTCCTGCTCTGTTTCCTTGTGCCCACCAGAGGAGGCAGGGCAGCTCCTGGGTTTCCCGGAGCCGCCGCTCACAGCCTGGCTCCCCTGTGTTCTCTTGTAGCCGCATCAACGAGAAGTCTGTCTGGTGCTGTGGCTGGCTGCCCTGCACACCACTGCGAATCGCGGCCACTGCTGGCCATGGGAACTGTGTGGACTTCCTTATCCAGAAGGGGGCCGAGGTGGATCTGGTGGATGTAAAGGGCCAGACTGCCCTGTATGTGGCTGTGGTGAACGGGCACCTGGAGAGCGCCCAGATCCTCCTTGAAGCCGGTGCTGACCCCAACGGAAGCCGGCACCATCGCAGTACGCCTGTCTACCACGCCTCTCGTGTGGGCAGGGCCGACATACTGAAGGCCCTCATCAGGTCAGTACCGTGGAGCCCTGGCCACTGGCGCCCCGCATGGGCCACCTTGGGAACGTGGCCATGTTACTGCTAGTTCCTGCTGCCACGTTCTCTTTCCTTGTTTTCTGTATGTGCTTTTTTTTTATCTCTCTTTAAAATTAGACTTGTTAGAGGATTTGTCTATTTTGTTTGTCTTTTTAAAGAGTTTCTTGGCTTTACCAGTTCTCGTTTTTCTGCTGATTAATTTCTACTTTTATGTTTTTTTTGTTTTAAAGATTGGCACGTGAGCTAACAACTGTTGCCAATCTTTTTTTTTCTTTTTCTTCTTCTCCTCCCCAAACCACCCCAGTACGTAGTTGTATGTTCTAGTCGTGAGTGCCTCTGGTTGTGCTATGTGGGACACCACCCCAGCACAGCCTGATGAGTGGTGCCATGTCCACGCCCAGGATCCGAACCGGTGAAACCCTGGCCCACCGAAGCAGAGTGCACAAACTTAATCACTCTGCCACAGGGCCGGCCCTTGTTAATATGTTTATTTTTTACCATTTTCCTTTATTTTTCCTAACTTTATGAGTTGAATGTCTTTTCAGTTTTTTTCTTGATTAATAATGTAAACTTTCAAGGTTATTAATTTACCTTTGCCTATAGCTTTGGCCATATCGGCTAAGCTTTTCCTTATTTTTTAAGTAGGTATAATTGAAGTTGATTTCCTCTTTGCTCTTAAGGTCATGGAGGAGAAGGTTTTAATAAAAATTTTTATGAACTTCCAGTTTTATTGTATTGTGCTCAGATAATTCAGGCCATATTTCCCTTTTGGGGATTCTTTGAGTTCTTTTTTAAATTATTTTTTAACATCAGACTACATTGTTGTGGATGCTTAAAACAAAGTATGTGACCATGGACGTTTTACTTGCATGGTACAATATGGTAGCCTCAGCTATGTTATTCAGAATCTGTTTTTTTACGATTTTGACCACCCGTCCGCCTACAATTCAGAGAAGCCTGTTGTTTGTCTCTAGTCACTGCTGTGATTTGTTTCCTCTTGTATTTCTAGTAGTTTTTGCTTCCTATAGTGTGATGCTAATTGAGCTCATAAAAGTTCTTGCTTATGGATTATGCTCATTGTCAAAGCAGAAGGGAACTGTGGTCTTTGCAGGTCGTCTGCAGCCGTCCTGTGACTTGGTTTTAGTCTCAGTGGGTTCAAGTCATTCTTTGTGTGCTCACCTTTATTATTTGACTGTCTGGGATTCTTTTTTTTAATACAGGTAACATTATTGCCATTGCTGATGGTAGATCTGTTTCTCTTATCTTCTGTTTCTTAGCTATTCCTTTATTTTATATCTTTGTTCCATGATCTATGTTTTCTTTGCTTTGCCTTTCTATTATTTTAGACAGTTTACGTAAGTTTTATTTTAATTGTACTAATGGTTGCCTTTATTTTTTTTTTATTTGAACCAGATTGCATTTTCATTTTCCATGTCTCCAGTGACTTCTTTCTATCAAAAATTCTTTTCTCCCTCCCTTACTCTAGAGGCAGCTCATTCTGTGGTTGGACAGAGTGCGGTTTAGGTAGTGGGTTCTCAGTGTTGAAAAGGGTTAGGTCAGGGTTCCGTGGTTACAGGCTGCAGTGGGGGTGGTTCCAAGGAGCAGGGACCTGGCGCTCCCCTTGCCCAGTGCAGAACAGGGTTTTTAAATTAGGTACTCAGAATACATTTATTCCATCAAAAAGTTTTATAAATTAAATGGCTATGGAGTTGGCTTTTGGAAAGATAAATGAGGGTGATATGGTTGTTAGAGATTAATAAAGCTGTGATACTTTTCCCCCTTCTTTTTAAGGATTTCTAGCCTGATAATCTAAGCCACCTCAGTCCCATGTCTTTGTTTCTTGGAGAACGTAAGCCATTAATTTGGAAATATTTTTGAATAGGATCAATCAGTGAAATTTCGTCTTAGTTCCAGAAATCCCTTTGGGCGTTTCAGTCACTTCATGATGAACAACTGCTTTGAATTAGGTGCAGGCCTGACTTTCTGAAGTACATATGCAGATGCCCTTCTTGAGAAGACGTTAAGATGTCTTGTTCCCTCACTGGAGCACAGGACATTACTTTTATGATGAAATACAAAAACATCTATTATTCAATTGAAAAGTCTTCTCTATTTAAATTACCAGATGATTGACTTTTGGAAAATGGGAGTGATATGGTTAAGTTACTGAGTAGGTGATACAGTCTAAGTAGACTCCCAGCTCGACTCCTGCCTTCCCTATGTCTTTGTCCCTCGCAGGCGGGGCTCTCTTCTGTCACTGTTGTAATTTGCTGTCCCTCTGCAAGTAACCTCGATTTTGTTGCTTGTAAATTCCCTTGATATACATTGTGGATTTTTTTTATAGAAGGGTAAGGTTTGGTATTTCTGTATGTGCAGAAGTTTTATTGATTTATTGAGTTGTTCCAGTGGTTCCTTACCAGTGATATTAAAAGCAGTAGGGGAATTTTGGAAAATATTCAGGATTAAAATTAACTGGAACCTATCCAGTATATTTTTATGAGTGGATGAAGGGCTGTCTTTCCCGCAGCTCAGCAAATACCAGATTGTCATATTGCCCAAATTACAAACATTTTGGAAGATATATCCCTAAGAATAAGGAGGGAAAAAATCTCTGCTTGAAACCTAGTTCTTCTTTTCTTACTTGGTTGGGTGTGTGAAATGAAATATCAATTTCTGCTTGGTTTGGTATGTGTTTTAGAGTGTTCTGTTGTTGCTCCTAGACTGCCTTGGAGACGGGTGGTGTTTGCATTTGTAGCATCTGGTGATGCTACAGGACATCCGTGGGGAAGCACAGTGGCCTCGTGTGTGCCTGTCCTCTCTCTCCCTCAGGCCTGTGTTGCCTCCAAGCAGCAGTTTTGGTTCCAGGGGCAAGTTCCTTTGCATACTCAGGATAGTGCCGAGGAGACCGATGATAAAATGTGATTGCTGGCTGTGAGCCATTTTTATTAAGGCCTGCGAAACAGTGCTGTCCATCTTCCCTCGACCCCTGCACGTCGGCCCCATCATCATTACTTTGTGTGTTTTGCCATTTCCTAATTTACCTGAAACACATGATGACAAAACTTGAGGCATTGCAGAACTGTCTGGGGCACTGGAAGCTCCGGTGAACAGGTGTGGACTGTCTAATGTTTACTCAGATAATGCGTCTTGGGCAGGAATCTCACAGAAGTGAGGCTGTGCTCTTCTCGTTATACCCTGTCAGGCTGCAGATGATTGCAGTTGGTCCCATTGCTGCTAATGTTCACCTGGATCTTCTGATTGAGGTGGTGTCTGCCAGGTTTCTCCATCGTAAAGCTATTCTTTTTCCCTCTGTAATTAATAAGTATTTTGTGGAGAGGTACTTTGCAACCATGTGTATGTCCTGTTCTTCATCAAATTTTTAATTTATTGGTTTGTTTATTTTAGACTCATGGTTTCTGGTATTATCCAGTGAGTTACAATCCATTATTATTGTTACTTATTTTGATGCTCAGACTGTCTCAGATTTGGCTACAGGGAGCCCCATCAAGCCAGCTCTGTGTCCTTTTGACACATCTCCATCATTGTTTGAACAGTTCCTTACTTTCTCATATAACAAAATGTTCTAGGCTCAGTTTGTACTTTGCCTTCTCAGCACTGGAATTAGTCATTTCTCCAAGGAGTCCTCATTTTTTTTAGTGCAGAATGATGTTTAGAAACCAAGATCTGGACACTAGGAGCGCTTATTGCTTATGAGGTGTTGCTGTTTCCAGGCTCTCCCACTGGGCGGAGCTAAGGTTACACATACACATTTCTGTCTATATGCGTTGACAGTTATGAGTTCACCTTGACGCCTCTAATCTGGTCTAACACCAGAGGGTTCATGCTACTTTTCTCCTCTGCAACTTTATTATTGTCTTTTCCAACAGTGAGAGATCTGGTTCCTCTTATCCTTACTATATTTTCTGGTTTTGCCAATCTCTCATATGTAACCGTCTCCTGGTGGTGCTGCCCTCTCCCACACATGCCTCCTTAACCCATGTGGGCTCTGACACCCTGAGCCAGGTGGCATCCTTAGCAGGCACTCTCTTCACTTTGTCAGGACTCTGACACCCTGGGCCAGGCCACCCTGCCTGCTGTAGTCAGTGACCCCTGTTTACAGTAAAATGACCCGGATTGGTGGTTTACATGTGACCTGGGAGAGCTCTAAATCCTGATAGAAAGTCATATATTTAGGCATCCCTGAGTGCAGTGACAAGGGCAGGTCCTTGTGGGGACCCTGAAGGCTCTGCCTATAGGGTTGTTTAGAGATTCGCTCTGGTGGCGAATGAGGCTTCCAAGTCAGGTGGTGATTTGTTTCCTCACATCTGGGCTGTCACTGGGAGTCCGAAGAGGAGGCCCCTGGACAGCCATAGGGATTACTTCGTACTGCTGTGAGTGTGCCCACCTTGGGGGGCTGCCCACCTTGGGGGGCTGTGTGAAGCTGCCCAGCTGGTAAGCTGTGCTTCTTGTCCTAGGTCCTTTTGGGTGAATCTCCTGCTGGGAGTGGTCTGGCTGGTTTGGATGTTCAGTATACCTGAAAAGAAGAGCCACCCTGTGGGCAGGGCACGATGGCACCAACTGGATATGTAGTTGGGTTAAAGTGTTTCTTTTTGCTTTCAATTTTTAGGGATTGCTTTTTATTTAATTTGTTTTATAATATGAAATATTTACATGGTTCCAAAGTCAAATATACAAAATAAGGTATATTAAAAGAAGTCTGGTTTCTGTCCTCGTCTCCTTCATCCCTCCCCTATAGATAACCATTTGAAAGTTTTGTGGTTTATCCCTCCATTATTAAAGAAATAAGAAAATATGTGTATGTGTCATGTACGCATATGTATTGCATTTTCCTTCCCCAAGATGAACTGTAGCATATTACACACTTCATTGTCCTACTTTTCTCACTTGCTAATGTGTCCTGGAGGTCATTCCAGTGCACTAGTTAGCAGTACTCCTCATTACTTTTCATAGCTGGACAGGGCTGCTTTTTATGAATGGACCACACTTTGTTCAACCAGTCCCCTCTTGATGGATCTGTGGGTTGTTTCCTGCCTTCAGCTATTATGGATAGTATTTTAATGAATTGCCTTGTGCACACATACATCTTTTCAGAGTTTTGGACGTGTGTCTTGGGAATAGATTCCAGGAAATGTGATGGATGGGTCAAAGGGTAAATGCATATGTAGTTTTGCCAGCAATTGCCAAATTTCCCTCCGTAGGAATGGCTACATTTTGCATTGCCCCAAGAAATGAATGAGACTTCCTGTTTCTTTAAAGCCTAGTCGATAAGCTTTTGGATTTTCCCAGTCTGCTAGGCAAGAAGTGGTATTTCAGGGTAGTTTTAATTTGTGTTTCTGTTGGGAGTGAGGCCGAGCGTTTTCTCACGTGGGTAGGAGCTATTTGCAGCCGTCAGTATCTCTCACTTACTTTTCTGCAGGGCTATGGATATTTTCCTTTCAGAAGCTTTTTCTATGTTAAGGACATGAACCCTTTGTAACATTCCCCCCAATTTTTCACTTACTGTTTTCCTTCGCTTATGCTGCTTTTTTGCCATGCAAAAGTTTTTATTTAATTTTCATGTTAAAAACATCTTTCTGGATTTTGAGCCACGATTAGGCAAATTTTACTTAGAGTTTTCTTCTAGTTTTGGTATATTTTCATATTTTACATTTTAAGTTCTGATCCATTTGGCATTCATCCTAGTGTATGATCTTGAATGGATTTAATTGTATCTTTTTCCGTATGGATATCCAGTTATCTCAAAAAACACTTGAAAAAAAGTCCATTCTCCCTCACTGGTTTGAGAGAGATGCTGCCTTTACTATGACATGTACTAAATTGCTGTGTGCAGTTGGGTCCATTTCTGGATTTCCCATAAAGCTCCATTGGTCTGTCAGTTCAGCCGTCCGTGGCCCGGCGCCACGCTGGTCTGTCAGTTCAGCCGTCCGTGGCCCGGTGCCACGCTGGTCTGTCAGTTCAGCTGTCCGTGGACCAGCGCCACGCTGGTCTGTCAGTAGGCCCTCATGTCTACTTTATTGTAGGGCTGCCTCCCCCTTGTTACTGCTTTGCCTTTTCATCTTTTCTTGTTTGATCATTCAAATGAACTTCATCATCAGCTTATCTAGTTCCAGGGATGTTATTTTTACTTATTTATATTTAAAACCCACTTATTTAGTTCTAGGAATGTTATTTCCATTTGTATAATAAACTTAGGGAAAATTGACATCTTGATGCTGAGCGTTCTTATCCAAGATTTATGGGATGTCTTTCCATTCCCTTAGGTCTACTTTTGTGATTTTCAGTAATAGTTTATGATTTTCCTCATGCAAATTTTAGACATTTACTAAGTTTGTACTTAGATATCTCATTTTAAAGTGTATTTTGCCGTCATAAGTGGGGTCTTCTTTTCCATTTTATCTTTGAACTTGTCTTTGTTTGTATATACGAAGCCTATTGGTTTTACAACTTGCTGCTTTAACGAATTCTCTCACTGCTTGTTAATTGTATTTTCATTAATTATCTAGGGCTTTCCAGACATATCGTCATATTGTCTCAAAATAGGGGAAACTTTACCTCTTCCTTTCCAATCTTCATCAGTGAATTGCTTTCTCTTGTCTGATTGCACTGACTAATACCTTTATTAAAAACACCTTTCAGAATAGTGGGCCAGAAAGTGGGAGTGTGGGTCTTGCTCCTGCTTTAGCAGGAAAGCCACTAGTGCTTCCCCATCAGGTAAGATGCTGACTTCTGGGTTGAGGAAATATTTTTCATTGTGTTAAGGAAATACCCATCATTTCCTATTTTAATAAGTAGTTTTAAGGATGTCTAAGTGTTGGGTTTTGTCATGTGCCTTCATTTTTGCATCTCTGGAGGCAATCATGACTTTTCCCTTATTTCTGTGAGTATGAGGGATTATGATAATAGAGTTTCTAACATGGAACTACCCTTGGGTTCTTGGAATAACCGCATGGTATATTGCTTTCTTAAAGTACTTTTGGGTTCCCTTCACTAACATTTTGTTGAAGACTATTAAGTTGATAGTCGTAAGTGAAATTAGTTGGTAGATTTTCTTTGTGGTTTGGCTTTGGTCAGGTTTTGGGATTATTCTTTTGCTAATTTCATAAGATGAATTTGCAAGTTTTCCTTCTTTTTCTTTGCTCTGAAATAGTTTAAATAGCCTTGGGATTGTCGGATCATTAAAAGTTTGAAAGAATTCCTTGTGAATGTTTTTGTGTGAGTGGATTCCAAGTTCTTAACTACTGTCTTACCTTCTGGAAGTCACGAGACCGTTGTGATCTGTGGAGTCCCTGGCTCCCGGTGCTCACAGAGTTCAGGCCTGTCTCCTCAGGGTGCTGTGGGGATCTGTTGACTGTAGTTAGTCCACTGCAAGGTCTGACTGTCCCTGTGTCTCCCCTGTAGGTACGGGGCTGATGTCGATGTCAACCACCACCTGACTCCAGACATCCGGCCCCCTTTTTCCCGGCGCCTCACCTCCTTGGTGGTCTGCCCCTTGTACATCAGCGCGGCCTACCACAACCTCCAGTGCTTCAAGCTGCTCCTCCAGGCTGGGGCGAACCCCGACTTCAACTGCAACGGCCCTGTCAACACGCAGGGCTTCTACAGGGGCTCCCCCGGGTGCGTCATGGATGCCGTCCTGCGTCATGGCTGTGAGGCAGCCTTTGTGAGCCTGCTCGTAGAGTTTGGAGCGAACCTGAACCTGGTGAAGTGGGAATCCTTGGGCCCAGAGTCGAGAGGCAGAAGGAAGGTGGACCCCGAGGCATTGCAGGTCTTTAAAGAGGCCAGAAGTAAGTGGCCTGAGTTCAGCTCTGACTTGTAGTCTCTTTGGGTCAATTGAATGAACCAAGTCGTAGCAATTAAAAAAAAAAATCCTCCAACTAAGTGCTTGATTTGAATCTTCAGTTAGCCCTAGGAATTTTCTAGGGTGACCTTCCAGTTTGATGTTCTCCCTCTCTCTCGCTCTCTCTCTCTTTTGTGGAAGAAGACTTGCCCTGAGCTAACACCTGTGCCAACTCTATTTTGTATGTGGGCCACTGTCTCAACATGGCTGCTGACAAGTGGTGTAGGTCTGTGCCCAGGAATTGAACCTGGGCTGCTGAAACGGGGCATGCTGAACTTAACCACAAGGCCACGGGGCTGGCCCTGTTGTTCTCTTTTTAAAATCGTAGACGCGAAGAGTTGATGCCAGGAAATCTGTAAAAGCACATGTTTTCAAAGTTCCTAGAATTGTATCCTCTTTACCCTTTTGCTCTGCTTTGTGACCCCAAATTCTTTCACTTATATTTGGTTTTTCAAGCCCATCCTCTAGGATTCCTCACTTCCCTTTCTTCAGTACCACTCAGATACCATCATTTTGGATTGTTTGATAAGTCTAATTTTTGTTAGAATAAAGTCTGTAGTTTGCTTATTTATGAAGAAGGATTTTGCTAATGAATTAATAAATTGGTAGCAAGATGTTTGCAGTTGATCGGTGGTTGGGTCTGTGAGAGGCTCTCTCCCAGACTCAGAAATTGACTTTGTGCGCCCTCTATGACTTGCCCACACCAGCCCCATTCCCACCTGGGTCTAGAGGGCATCTGAGTTGACAGTCTCTTCCCTAACCCTTACCTCTCACAGAACTTTAGTTTGTTGTGTTTTTTTTTTGAGGAAGGTTAGCCCTGAGCTGACCTCTGCCGCCAATCTTCCTCTTTTTGCTGAGGAAGATTGGCCCTGAGCTAACATCCATGCCCATCTTCCTCTATTTATATGTGGGACTCCAGCCATAGCATGCCTTGATCAGTGGTGTGTAGGTCCGCGCCTGGGATCTGAACCAGCGAACTCCAGGCCACTGAAGTGGAGTATGTGAACTTAACTGCTACGCTACCGGGCTGGCCCCTAGTTTGTTGTGTTTTTTTTGTTGGATTTCCTTAGACCAGTCATGAAAACCTGCTCCTGTTGAGCCTTGCCCACAAGAGTTGGTTAGTGGTCAATAGAGCCACACTGATAGAATAAAGCTGTCTTGTTCATGCGTTTTTCACAAGGCAGAGACCTGGAGCAAAACTGTCAGCCTGGCCTCCTCATCTATTCCTTGGCCCATCTCCTCTAGGCCTCCTTGGAGCTTCTGGGACTGACCAAGAGCAGAGGCTGACAGGGCTGATGGCCAGTTGCTCACACCTGGCGGGGCCTTCAGTGGTCAGCTCTGATTTCTTTGTCTAGCAATTAAACACAGTTCAGGAGATGCTGTCACAGTGAGCAGCTGCCCCAGGTCATGAAGATTTCACTCCTTCTGCAGATGGAAGGAGCAGATAAGACCTTCCTCACCCGGGCGCTCTCCTCACTCTAAACGTGGGAGGTTGGCAGTGAGCATTATGCGGCTCTCTCTGTCAGTCACAGCCAGGCTCGGTCTTTGGAGTTAGGAGAAGAATTAACCTCTGTCTCTCCCTTTCACCCCATGGTGCTCCAGGTGTCCCCAGGACCTTGCTGAATCTGTGCCGTGTGGCCGTGAGAAGAGCTCTTGGCAAATACCGACTCCATCTGATTCCTTCGCTGCCTCTGCCAGACCCCATAAAGAAGTTTCTACTTTATGAGTAGAAGTCAAGGGCAGACGTTGACTGCGGTGAGGAAGAAGGCGCTCTGCAGGGACAGCTGACATCGATTCTCGCCCGTGAACCACGTCCTGGGCTGCTGCCTCAGTCCCATCTGGCTGTTGGTAGAGCAGGAACGGCTCGTGGATTCTAATTCTAGCTCAAGTGCTTGGTCGGGGCATCACACAGTCCTTGGGTCATTGTCAGCCAAGAGGCTCATGCAAAACTTAATTTTGTTCTTCCATAATATCTGTTTTGGATTTTCACAGTTGCATATTAATGAAAGGGGCCTTGAAATGGGTGCAGGTGGGGGTTGGAGGCCTGCTAATATCCCCAGTAGGGAAGACCCCTAGCACTTTCTAGAACTGTGCTTCTGTTTATATTTTTACTTCTCACTTTAATTGTTCAATTAAAGTTTTATAATACCCAAATGAAAAGAGAGTTTTGGTAAAAGAGTAGAATGCAGAAATGCAGTTCATGAACTTGCTAGTTTGTTTTCCCATCTCCTGGGGTTGACACATGGCATTTGTCATACATACTCTTCTTCCTTGCCACTTCGGTGTTCACTCCTAGTGGTGAGAGTGTCATAATCATTGTCTTCATTCAAGGATGGTTTCCTGGCCGCATGGATTGGCTGGGTTATCTCAGAGTTGATACCTGCATTTATTCAAAATCAAGAGAGGTAACGCTCAAGGTTCCACCACGCTGCACCTGTGCTGACACCTAACTGTGCCTAGCATCATGCCACCAGGTCTCATGAGTCCTCTGCCATCTCACCTGGGGAGCTTCCAGACGGTGACTGATTTTAGGAGGCCCACACCAAACTAGCCCGTAATTGACTTCCTACATTTGGACCAAGGACCGTCCAACAGCATCCACTGCCAGTTCTCACGGAAGAAAATACCTGCAGCGCTCCTGGTCCCTGCACTTACCAGAAAGTGGAAATTCACTTGTCCTCTGCGTGGTTCCAAGCTTTCAGTTGTTGGTGTCGAGTGGACAAAACATCTGGCGGTTGGTTGATCACTCTTCGCTTTTTTGGACCTAATGTCTTGCAAGTTGCTCCTGGAATCTGAGAAAGGGGGTAGCAGTGAGGTCAGAAGTTTTCCCCTTGCCTGTTGGGGTGGCTGCGCAGGAGAGAGATGGCATGGGTTATCCTCCCCAAGTCTGGGGCTCTGGGCGGGGTTCACTCTCACACCTGGGTGCAGCTGGGGATGTGGCTGTGAGTGCACGTGGGCCAGCGCTGCCTCTTCAGAGCGCTCGCTCCAGGCGCTGCTGTTTCCAGAGAAACCACGTGTGGTCATTGGAAGTCTGTGAGGACCATTGTGTGGATCCACGGTGATTTTAACCTTTAGAAGTGTTTAGAAATGGGCAGATTTCAAATCTGCGTTTAGACTTTCTATAATAAGAGAAATCTAATTTGTAACCATTGAACTAATGATATGGGTTTATTTAATTATGACATCATTATATGTTTTAGCTGACCAGACAGGGACTGTCTGGTCATTGTCTTGTGCAGCTTGAGGACAGAATTGTAAAGCTCCCCTCCTGTGTCGTGGATGGGCTCTGACCTGTCCACGTATGTATGAGGTCTGAGGGGAGAAGTCCTTGGCAGATTCTGAGAGGAAGGTGCGGTCACTGGAGGCTTTACTCAGCCGAAGTGACATCGTTCCCAGCTGTGACCGTGGCATAAATGTGTGATAGCTTCCTGAGGCCTGGGATTGGCTCTGTGTTGCTCCTAGAGGACCGGGGCCCTGGTTGGCTGGGTGCATTCAGAGCTCAGGGTCGGTCATAGTGAAGTCAGGAGAGTCCTCCTGAGAAAGGAGAGGAGCTGAGGATGGAGGCCGGCTGAGGAGGCTGCAGCCAGAGCCAAGTGCTGCAGGGGCTTCAGCCCAGGAGGGGGCTAGGTGTGTGTGTCCTTCGAGGCACTCAGCGTGGAACCAGGACCAAAATTGGGCCGTGGCTGGGCCAGGAACTGGGGAAGTCGGGCTCCGCCTGGATATAGGGAGGGGTTGTATGGAAGTCTGAGCCACCCATAGGTGGAACTGGGTCACTGGAGGGGGCTCCATGTCGCTGGAGGTGTGAGCAGTGGCTTGTCACCTTGGTGAGAGAGGGTTTCAGGAGTGGGTGGCTAGTGTACCTTACTTTTAAGCTCTTCCGACTGGCGGTCCCCTCCTCTGCTGCCCTCTTGGCTCGGGCTCTCTTCGGGTGAGCCGTGTCGTAGACCTGCAGCAGGCTGTCAGTCTGCCTGCCCAGTGCTTTCTGCTGGGCCTGTGAGGGACAGGGCTTCCCCGTGCCTGCCACGGGTAGGAGGGTGGCTCTGTTCTTGAACCTTCTGGAAAGCAGCACCTGGGAATACTGCCAGTGCAGGAGTCTCACACGTGCTGGCATAGCCTTCAGGCTGCACAGAGGCAAGGGTCCAGGACCGGGCCCAGCAAAGAGTGGGCGTCAGGCTCCTTTGCCCAGTGAAGCAAGCGTAGGGCTTGTTTCTGGGGGATCAAATCATTTCTCCAGGGTCTCTCTAGAAGCAGTGGACTGAGTTGATGCTCATTGTTGGTCCTCGCCCAGACCTGGCCAGGGAGGTAGTGTGAGTGGGGAGGGGATGAGCCAGGGAGTAGGGCCTCTCCTGCTCTGGCCCTGGAGTGTGCTGTGCGCCGGGTGGGTCTGCAGGGACCTGGGGCCTCAGCTCTTCCTTTGCAGAGGACACATCGGCTTACTCTTTGTTCGGCCAGCCTTTGCTGATTTTTTTGGCATCCCCGCAACTTCAGGGTTTCAGCCTCTACTTTGAACCTTCATAGCTGCCAAATGTGAATCTGATAACAGTGGAGATAGCTGCCTCAGACCATTCCTTCTTGTTTGCAGTGACGCTTGCCTAAAGCTCCCTTCTGCTTTTGTTGGCAAGAACAGGAAAGAGTAACTCTCCATTGGAGCACTTTATCAAGTCTGTTTCTAGGCCGCTGGGTGCCCGAGTCCCGTGTAGTGAGGAAATGTGGTACTCAAGGAGGCTGCTGCCTGCCTGGCCTCGTGCCCTCCCCAGGACTCGGGGACCCCAGGGAGGGACACGATGGGCCAGTGGGAAGAGCTGAGTGTTTCCCCAGCCTGATCCCAGGAGTGTCCCGACCGTCAGCACTCCTGGGGTGCCTGCTGGCTGTGGAACAGAGTCCTGTGCTCTGGGCCTTGGCTGCTGTGGACATTGGGCCAGGGTCAGGATCAGGGTGGGGGTGGGGCAGTATTGATACCTCTGAGAATTTGGCGACCTGTGTGGGGCTTTTGAATATATTTCCAAAACCCACCAATGTCACACATATCTATATCTATTCATATTACTTATGTTATTTATATATTTATTTATTTATGCCCTGTCTTGTTCCAGAAAAGGTTTAAGGCAGCGATGCTTGGTTTTTGATGTTCTCTTTTGACATTTCATAAATTTTAGCCAACATGCAGTTGTTAAACAGGTAATTTTAAAAAGAAAGGACAATTAGCAGTTTCCTCATGTTGAATATGTTTCTGTTATCAGGCTTAAGTGCCATCGTTTTAAGTTTTCCTTTTTCCTTCTTCCATGAATTGTTTCTTCAGATAAAAAGTTCATGCACAAGTAGAAATAGAGGAACATGGAGCAAACATCAGACTGAGCAAAGGAGAATTTGCCTTAGAGAGAAGCGTTCTGTCTGTGCTCTGCTGCCTGCTGCCGCGTGGCCTCGGGCAGGTCCCGTTACAGTGCCGTGGCTTCCGGCTGTGCCTTCCCCACAGGTCTTCTGTGAGGACGCGTGAGAGAATGTATGTGGAAGCACTTTCTGCTTGAGTAATCCTTGTGACATGTAAACTGCTGTCATCGTGACTGTTGTCCCTCTTCTCAGTGGATATGCATTCGAGGCGATGGCCGTGCTGGAGGAGCCTGTGACCTTGGAGATGCTTTGACCTTGTTGCCCCTTGGGGCAGCGAGTGTCATGGGGACCCACAGCACAGGCATTCGGGACAGAGGGCTCCGTGCAGGTCAGAAGTGTAAGGACACGTGAAATAATTTATGAAGTCAAGTTCACTCAACTTCAAGGGTTGTCTTTTATTCTGAGATTATGTCCTTCCTAATTTGGGTGATAAGATGTCCTTTTATGTAATGAAGGTGGTAATAGAGGGCAATATTTTTATTTTTTAAAATGTTCTTGATTGCAAAACAACATGTTGGCTCCCGTTTGTCAAGCCCCAGAATTCCTTTTAAGTTTGCCAGTCTCTGAAATCCCAGTGTCGGGGACCCACTCTCTAGCTATAGTGTCTGTTTATGTCAAGATGAGAAGCTCCTCTTGGATTCTTAAACCAGCTGGCACAGTGTTGAAGGGTATCGCAGCACTCCTGCTGCCTGGTAGTCCGAGCACAAGCTCTGAGGTCACTGTGTGGTGTTAGGAACTGTGGGCTTGTGTCCTGGGGAGGATGGAACAAACGTCCCTGTGGTGAGCGGCCTCTGGCCACTCCTGAATCCCTGAGAAACATTCCCAGGAAGTTTGTGGGGCCTTCTCGGCTGGACACCTGCAGTACCCCGTATGCTGGCCATGGTGCTAGTGGTGGGTCTTCTGGCGCTGGGGCTGTAGGCTCCTGGTCCTGCATCTTTGGCTGCCTGCCAGGCACTCAGTAACCATCCTCAGTGGTCTGGACTCCCTGCCGGCTTGGATCTCCCTCCTGGCGGTGCCTCATTTGGACACGTGACCTTCTCTTTCTCCCTGGCTCAGGCCTCACTTCCCTCCTCCCTCACTCCCCCTGACCTGACTCCCTTGGTGGCGATTAAAGTAACTGATAGGCGTGCATCAGTGGTTATTGGGATCATGTCCCAGGAGAAGGCCATGGGAGGGACGTGCCGATTGTGAAGTGCAGTGATGTGCTGAATACATACTATACGTTCTAGGCAGATAATCAGATGGGGAAGTGGGTGGGGAGGGGTGACTTTCGTTGCCTTAACATGTAATTGCTCAGTGTCCGGAATGCATGGTCGTCTTTTCTTTTTTTAAATTGCTTTATTTTCAGATCTCTTAGGTGTACCAAGTGATGTACGAATGTGCATAGATCCAGTCTGAGTGTGGCAGTGATGGACACAGCTCTCGTGTGTATAAAGTCACAGTCTGTGGCTGTAATTAGCCAGCAGTGCCCCTTCTCTGCCCTGCAGTGTTTGCACCGCTCCCATGGCTTCTGCTTGGTGTTGGGCGCACGGGGTGTGACAGGCACATGTGCCTGTGCCTGGAGACGTGCTGAAGAGAATGCTCACCGTCGACCCTCAGTTTCTCCTTTCGGCTTCAGTACTGAATGTGTGTGTGCCCACAGGAGCGGGGACCGTGGCTGTTCCTGCACTCGTGCGTGGTTAAGAGCTTTCAAAAATATGATGGACATCTTTGATATGTTATTGTAACTTTAATAAATGCTTTATGCCCCTTTAATTCCCCCCAAATGCCTTAATTTTGTGGACTCTTTATCTTAATGGGTAGAAGAATTGGTCATGTGAAATCTTGGTATGCACATTTCAGGTAGAAGAGACTGGCTCTCTGGAAAGTTTCTAATGATTTGGATAGAAGGACTTATCTAAAACAGGGGTTTTGAAGTGCTCTGGGGGACCCTGGCACTCTAGGGAGGCACCCAAATTGTCACACGGGTTTAAAGTGCCCAGGAGCCTGTTTTACTTTGTGGGTCTCTGGTTTGCAGAGCGCGTGTCCCTAGAAGTGTTTCTAACCCACGGCTTTCAGGTGAGGCGGCATCGTCTCTGCCGCGCTCTGCGGCTGGGGAGGTGGGATGGACTGGGCAAGACCATTGTGTCTGGGCCCCTGTTGTATGTCACTTATTCTGACGGTGGGAGGGTGAGGTGTGAAGCTTTGGGATGGACCCAGGAATGAATGAAATAAAGACATTTTTTCGGCTCTCACTGGCTCCCTAGCATGTCTCTGTATCTGCTATTTTTGATATTTTCTGCATTCCTCCCACCCTGACCACCACCCCACACACACCTCTCCTGCTCTACTGAAAAGGTGACCTCGTGTTGAGAGGCCAGGGCTGGTGTATTAAATTAAGAACATGCAGATTATGATCTGCCGAATGAAGAGGCACAGGCCACCTACCCGGGGTCGGCAGGGAGCTCCCTCAGCTTCCGAGCACCCACTTTGGGGAAGTGAGAACCACAGGGTTGTTTTGATTGAAGGCATAGTTTCAGTACACCCAAATGAAGGAAGTAAAGTCACAAGATTTATTACTTACAGATCCTAGAAACGGGGTGGGATGGTGGGCGCAATGAGCCCAGGGAGGGGCAGTCCTCTGTCCCAGGTCACAAGCGAGCAGGAGATGGAGAGCAGGGTAGCAGCACCTATGACTTATAAGGTGCTTGGGGCGCAGGTCACTAACTTTGCGTGGGCTCAACTCTAAGTGGTTATGTTAAAAGGTGTCCCTAGAGAAGCAAAGCGGGACCTTGTGGGGTCCTAAGCTCAGGTCCCCTGTTGAGACTTGTGTGAGCAGGGTTGTCATCCTGTGAAATGCCTAGGCCGCAACTCAGAAGAGCTGTTTTCACATCACATCTCACTTTCTACCTCAAAACCAGCTGGATTTGTGTGGCAGAGATCACTGGTTTTCCTTCACTCTCCATTGTCTCCAACTGTGATAATAGAACCCACAGTTTTAGCTGGACACTTGAATTCCCAGCCTTCCATATAGCTAGATGTGTCCCTTTACTGTAGCTCTTTCCTGAAATTCTATTAAAATGAAAGGGAATTTATACTTTTTTTTGGTGAGGAAGATTGGCCCTGAGCTAACATCTGTTGCCAATCTTCCTCCTTTTTTTGCTTGAGGAAGATTGTTGCTGAGCTAACATCTATGCCAATATTCCTCTATTTTGTATGTGGGATGCTGCCACAGCATGGCTTGTGTAGGTCCACACCTGGGATCTGAACCTGTGAACCCTCCGGCCATTGAAGTGGAGCACGCAATGTTAACC